>NW_028261394.1:18644549-19244549 GCF_051295495.1 Thamnophis sirtalis | reverse complement strand
CTCCCACCATTAGGAAATTTCTTCTTAGTTCCAGGTGGCTTCTGCCCTTGATTAGTTTCCATCCATTGCTTCTCGTCTTGCCTTTTGTCCTTTGGAAAATAGCTTGAACCCCTCATCTTTGTAGGAGCACCTCAAATGTTGGAACAGTGTTATCATGCCCCCCCCGTCCTTCTTTTCATTAGACTAGAGTTACCTAATTCCTGTAACCATTCTTTGTGTGTTCTTCTTATGCTTCTGAGCTTCTCTAAGAGCTGCTTTGGATTATGTGTCTTTGTGAGAGCAGCAGCCAAGATGTTCGACTCAGGAAAGGGTGCAGAGGAGAGCAACCAGGATGATGAGGGGATTGGAGGCTAAAACGTACAATGAACGGTTGCAGGAACTGGGCATGGCTGGTCTAGTGGGAGACAGGATAGCAGTCTTCCAGTATTTGTGGGACTGCCACAAAGAAGAGGGAGTCAAGCTATTCTCCAAAGCACCAGAAGGCCACACAAGGAATAATGGATGGAAACTGACCAAGGAGAGATTAAGTTTAGAAATAAGGAGAGATTATCTAACAGTGAGAACAATCAACCCATGGAACAAAAGTTGCCTTCGGGAAGTTGTGGGAGCTTTCAAGAAGAGACTGGACTGCCATCTGTCACAAATGGTGCAGAGTCTCCTGCGGGGGGTGGTGGACTAGATGACCTACAAGCCCCCTTTTAACTCTGTTAATCTGTTAATCTGTGAACCCCTGCCCCTTCCCTAACCCGGGTCTGGTCTCATGTTCCCAGGATCTTCATCCCCAGGAAACACCGGCAGCGCTTTGATGAGGTGGTGTCCCAGAGTCTCATCAGCAAGCTCTGCCGAGCCAAGAGGGAGCAGCAGCCGGCCAACCGCCTGAGACGAAGCCGCAGTGAAGACCACCACGAGCGGCTGCTGGTCTCCACCCGGGCCAGCTCAGTGCCCCGGAGCCAGGAGGAGAATTGCCTGAGCTTGAGAAAGTCCACTACCCTGATTGGCAGCAATGTGGGGACGGGGGCAGCTTGCAGGTAAGGACATGGGAAGACCCCCTCCCGGGTATGTATTTATCCCAATCCTGTATTAAGAGGGAGCCCCCTTGTGGAGTACTGTGAAGCCGTTACCTGGCAATTCCACTGTGCTGTACAGTAGAAGCCATTTTAAGACACAACAGGCTACATCTTAACCGAACTTGAATCCAAAATGCCCACTATCACTGTCAAAAATACTGTGACTTGACACTATAGATATAATTAATAGTCCTTTTCATTTCAGCGGCCCAGGCATTCTAGAGTTATGCTGGAACACACACACACACACACACACACACACACACACACACACCAAAGGGTGTTATGGGTATCTTATCCACACAGCATTTGTTTCCAGAGAGTAAGTCATCTGTGTACTAAGTTTGGTTGAAATTGCTCTAGGCATTCCAGAGTTATGCTGGAACACACACACACACACACACACACACACACACACACAGAGTGCCAGATAGATAGATAGATAGATAGATAGATAGATAGATAGATAGATAGATAGATGATAGATAGATAGATAGATAGATAGATAGATAGATAGATAGATAGATGGATGATAGATAGATAGATAGATAGATAGATAGATAGATAGATAGATAGATAATTATGATAGATAGATAGATAGATAGATAGATAGATAGATAGATGATAGATAGATGATAGATAGATGATAGATAGATAGATAGATAGATAGATAGATAGATAATGATGATAGATAGATAGATAGATAGATAGATAGATAGATAGATAGATAGATGATAGATAGATAGATAGATAGATAGATGATAGATAGATAGATAGATAGATAGATAGATAGATAGATAGATAATGATGATAGATAGATAGATAGATAGATAGATAGATAATGATGATAGATAGATAGATAGATAGATAGATAGATGATAGATAGATAGATAGATAGATAGATAGATAGATAGATAGATAGATAGATAGATAGATAGATAGATAGATAGATAGATAGATAGGAGACCTTATACATACTTGGAGTATTGTGAGCAGGGGCAGACTAGGAAAACTTAATCTGAAGACTTGAATGTGAAGTGCAAACATGAAAGACAAAATCCTACTGCATAGCAAAAGGATTGTTAGGGTTTTTTTTAATGTCTGGTAGAGTAGTGATCAGTGTAACATGCCAGTCAAAGACAGAATTGCAAAGATTCTCAGTTTGAAAGGATTTTTATATGTAAAGTAGCGTTTCAAGGTTGACTCAGCCTTCCCTCCTTCCGAGGTGGGTGAGGACCCACCTTGAGGACCCAGATTGTTGGGGGCAAGAGGCTGACTCTGTAAACCCATTAGAGAGGGCTGTAAAACACTGTGAAGCGCTATATAAGTCTAAGTGCTATTGCTATTCTCAACCTTGACCACTTTAAGATGGGTGGACTTCAACTCCCAGAATTCCCCAGCTGGGGAAGCCTGGGAGTTGAAGTCCAGCCATCTTAGAATGGCCAAGGCTGAGAAACACCTGTGTCAAGAGAGGCAGGGAAGCGGTTCAGAGATCTCTGCGGACACTGAATGGGGAGAGAAGGCCCTGCTTTGCTCCTTTGGGATTCCCTCTCTGATGTGAGGACTACAATGTGCTCTCCTTCCACAGAACCGTCCGTGTCTACAAGGGCAGTAGAAGTTTTGGGTTTACGTTACGTGGCCATGCCCCTGTGTGGATCGAGTCCATCTTGCCTGGTAAGAGGAACCCACATTGGTTGCCAAAGATTTCCATTTCCAAGGCAAACCTGGCAAGGCTGCCCAAACCTCGCTTGGAGTTAAGATATTTTAGAAATACCTTTGTGTTCTTCAATGATTGTGAATTCTTCACCAAATTGACTACTTGACACATGTCTTGATCAGAAGCACTCAATTATGTTTTAGGAGTGCGCTTGTCCTTTGAATGAAATCCAGGGGTCACTCCAGCAAGTGAAAGAACAGATTAATTTATATGGTGTTGGTCACTATTTTGACTTTTCTGTCCCCTCCTTTGGGTGCTCCTAATCTACCTGCTGTCACCTCCATCTTCCCTGAGTCTTTACACCGCCCGGGTTCGGGTTGGTGCTGGGCAGGGGTGGGTTTCAACCGGTTTGCGGTGGTCCCCGCGAACCGGTTGGTCAGCGAACCCGGAAGTAAGTAACTTCCGGGAAAGGTGAAGGGCCCACCCGTCCGCCCGCATTCCTTACCCGGTTTTGACGAGTTCTGCGCTTCCACGCATGGCCAGGACGCATACAGCGCCTGCGTGATCCTCCAGGAGCAGCTGGAGCATCGCACAGACGCTAGTACGCATGCGTGCGCTGCACACGTGCACGAGGATGCCGCCGGCCCCATTCCAACCGAACCGGTTGAAACGGGGCGAGAAACCCACCCCTGGTGCTGGGGCTCAGGACCCTGGACAACACCCTGAAATTTGGGGTAGTTGGTGAAGTACTTTAATGGAGATTCAGGTTAATGTCAGGGTTCCAAATAGCATCGAAAATTAAATCAGAATCCAAGGCAAAGTATTGCTCAAAGTTCCAATTATGAAGAGAGCCATGTTGGCACATCTGGAAAAACCCGAATCTGAAAGCTTCCCGGTTTTCCCCACCCGGTTGAAAGTTCAAGATCTTGCCCCCACACCCACAAGTCCATCCCATGGTCCAATCTTCCACTGCCATGCTGGCAGCTTTCACCCATCCAGTTCCGGTCAGGTGCAGAGGTACAAAGACAAAGGATGACCTTGGCTTTTTAGAAAGAATTTTGTTATGGCTACATATCATCTAACTCTGTACCATCCCCCCTCCCATTTTCCCACAATAGAAAATGCATAGTAGAATAATAGAAAGTGTGGCAGGCCAAAGATCCAAAAGAAAAGATGGCTGCAGGCCTGACACCTGTCTCTGCAAAGGAAATGCAGCCAGGGCAAGGGAAGGGGTGCAATCAGAACACAGATAAAATGTGATTTAATTCAATTTTAATTTTATCCAAGTGAAATCCTGTTCATTTCAATTAAGTTTAAGTAATTCTATCATGTTCTCCTACGGATTTCATCCTTTTTGCTGCTCTACACAAATAAAACTACGCTACCTACCGTGACCACTTTTGGTAGTTACAGGTGGCTTCCGGTTGTGTATATTTGCACCAGGTGGGAACACGGAGTAAGAATTCCTCCCTGGCAAGACCACTTCCTCCTTCTGGACTCAGGCCCCCATATCCCTGTGAATGAGGCCAGGGGCCATGAAATTGATGAGCAAAATTGGTGGAGTCAACATCCTAGGCATGAGAGTGTATTGCCACTTTGGGGCTGTTTCTCAACCTGAGCAGGGCATGAATATTGGAGAAGTCTCCTTCTCTGCAACTGAGAATGTTCTGTCCTCACTACATATTACCCTGCGTGTAGTTCGACATGCAGCTAAACCCTCCTATCCTTTAATAAACCAGGCAGTGTATGTAGATCTTGATACCTTATTAAAAACAGGATGAGGTGAAATATCGATGCTATTGTAGAAAGTTAGCACCTGCCCCTCCCCTAGAAGAATGAAATATTTTCAGAAATATTAAAAAAAGGCAGAATATTATATTTTCCTGGATGATGTGGAAGAAAGCAGCCCACACTTTCCTTAATAACTCACAGCATATGCCAGCACTTAAGAGATAGAGAGAGATAGCTCTATTCATAAGCAAATTCCCCACAGCAAGGTCTGAACAAAGGTAAGATTAGCCCTCAGCCACAATGGGAATTGCCCAACAAGCCCCTTCATTGCATCATCCCAAACTTCAACCAAACTTAGCTCAGGCAAATGCCTAGGATTTGTACATGGGCCCATGGGAATCTGACAACAGCCAATTGAATACATGTTCTTGTACAGGAACAGGAAGCTTAAGTGCAAAGCCCAAAAGAAGGTATAAAAGCCACCCTCTCTCAACTCCATGTGGTCAGCTACACAGAATCACATGTGCTTGGTGGTTCTGTTCATCATTAAACCATTTTTCCAATCAGCCTCCATGTTTCCAGTGTCTTTATCCCAGCTTGGAACTGGACCTGGATATTTCTTTCAACACTATGTATGGGATGTAGATTTTATCTTTGGAAGAACATATGTCGCAAACTAAGCTGGATTCTTCTAGATGTTTCGGTTACCTCAGAACATTACAAAATGGAGTCTGGCTTCTCAGGATGCACTATTTTTTGTTTTGCAGAATGAGGGATAATGGGAAGTAGAGATGTCCTGTAGGGTCCCAACACCATCAAATCAATTCCCAAACAATGAAAGATTTGTGTTTGGTCACCAGATAGTACATAATCTGGTTTGATAGCTAGTGAGGGTGCCCCTTCCAGGATCTTGTGATTCTATACAAAAAAAGATGGCGCTGGAATTGCCTAAAATCTTGGGAGTGGAGGAATCAGCCAAAAGGAGAGATGTGCCTTCGTGACCCTGGCAGATTCTGGAAATAAAGCAGCGTTGGAGTCCTCTGGTGCAGGGGTCTCCAACCGTGGCAACTTTAAGATTTGTGGACTTTGCTGGCTGAGGAATTCTGGGAGTTGAAGTCCACAAGTCTTAAAGTTGCCAAGGTTGGAGACCCCTGCTTTGGTGGGTTTGTTTGATTGTTTGTTTTGTCTTTGCAGGGAGCCCAGCTGACAAAGCATCCCTGAAAGCTGGTGACAGAATCTTGTTCCTGAATGGCCTGGATATGAGGTGAATTAGCAGCTTCTTTGCTTTCCCCCACAATTATCTCTGGGGTTTGATGTCCTTCTGACCCTGAGCTGGCTTGGACACATCTTTTCAACTCTCGCCAACGGCTCCCCTATCTGGGGAGCCCACCCGTATTCTCACAGGCCCTCTTGGTGCTGCTTCTGTCCCCGATTGATCCTGTGTTCTGTTCCGCAGGAACTGTTCCCATGAGAAGGTGGTGTCCATGCTCCAAGGCAGTGGGGCAATGCCCACCCTTGTGGTTGAAGAAGGCATTGTTAGCTTTTCCAGTGGTAAGCAAAGGCTTGGTCATAATCTCGGACGGTTAGTCTGCTTTCTTCATCTTTATAAGAGCCGTGGTGGTGCAGTGGTTAGAATGCAGTACTGTAGGCTACTTTTACTGACTGCTGGCTGCCAGTCAGACTGAATCCCACCAGACTCAAGGTTGACTCAGCCTTCCGTCCTTCCGAGGTGGGTAAAATGAGGACCCAGATTGTTGGGGGCAAGAGGCTGACTCTGTAAATCGCTTAGAGGGGGCTGCAAAGCACTGTAAATCGGTATATAAGCATGGGTGGGATTCAGCCGGTTTGGATCGGTTCAGACGAACCAGATGCTAATTTTACAGGACTGGCTTGCCTCACCCCCACCCCTACGCCAGGAGTCTCCATGCAGCCCTTTTTGGATGCCAGGAAAGTGCAGGGCCCACGCAGAGGCTCTGGGAGGGCAAAAAATGGGCTTCCTGGAAGTTCCAGGATGGGAGCGTTTCCAGCCTCCGGGGGGCCTCTGGAGCCCGGGGAAGTCATTTTTGCCCCCTCAGAGGCTCGAGGAGGAGTGTGAAGATGCCCCTCCCCCCATTGTTGTGCAGAAGGCCAAGTAGACCATGCCCACCCTTGCCACAACAACCTGACAGAGAACCGGTTGCTAAAAATTTTGAATCCCACCCAGTTACAAAATGGGAATGTCTTTACAGGTTTTGTTTTCAGACATGCCATTTACTGTTATTGGCATATAAATGGAAGAGCCAACATGGCACTAGGCCCAATTTTCTTTATATGGGCTCGGGAAAGATGGTTTGATCCCATGGGAAAAATAAAAGGGCTGTTCTACTGGATGAACAAGGAATGGAGATCATTATAGTCCTAGAACAATCACAAAATTGGACCAAAATGGAGCTTAAAAAAGAAACTTTCTAAGAAGAGAAACTATCTAAGGATGAGGTACTAATACCACTCTATAAAGCCCTAGTAAAACCACACCTAGAGTACAGCATCCAGTTTTGGTCACCACACTATAGAAAATATGTTGAGATTCTAGAAAAAGTACAGAGAAGAGCAACTAAGATGATGCGGATACAGGAGGCTAAAGCATAACAATGAACAGTTGCAGGAACTGGGCATGGCTGGTCTAGTGAAGAGAAGGACCAGGGGAGACATGAGAGCAGTCTTCCAATATTTGAGGGGCTGCCACAGAGAGGAGGGGGTCAAGCTATCTTCCATGGCACCTGAAGACCAGACAAGGAATAATTGATGAGGACTTTTCTGACAGTGAGAACAATCAACCAGTGAAACAGAAGTTGTGGGAGCTTCATCACTGGAGGCTTTTTATGAAGAGACTGGACTGCCACCTGTCAGAAATGGTGTAGGGTCTCCTGCTTGAGCAGGGGGTTGGACTAGATCAGTGGTCTCCAACCTTGGCAACTTTAAGCAAAGCTGGCTGAGGAACTCTGGGAGTTGAAGTCCACAGGCCTTAAAGTTGCCAAGGTTGGAGACCACTGGACTAGATGACCTACAAGGTCCCTTTCAAGTCCGTTAATCTGTATCTGTATCTGATGCAGCATGATGGAATATTACAGATGTTTTGAGGGATATATTTGAGCATCAACGAACTAGAGAGTTATCATACATATCTTAAGTAATCCTTACTGGAAAATCATATATTTGCATTGTTGAGCATGTACAGGTAGTCCTTCGTTTAGTTATCGTTCAAAGTTATAGTGGCACTGAAGAAAGTGATTTATGACCTTTTTTCACACTAATGACCATTGCAGCATTCCCCACGGTTATGTGATCAAAATTCGGATATTTGGCAACTGACTCATATTTATGACGGTTGTAGTGTTCCAGGGTCACGTGATTCCCCTCTTGCAACCTTCTGACAAGCAAAGTTGTTCAGTGAATCTGACTTTCCCATTGACTTTGCATGTCAGAAGGTCGCAAAAGGAGAATCCCATGAGCTCAAAAGACACTGCAACCCCCATCAATGTGAGTCAGTCAGTTGTCAAGCATCCGAA
The DNA here is from genome assembly GCF_051295495.1 of Thamnophis sirtalis. Classification (NCBI taxonomy): domain Eukaryota; kingdom Metazoa; phylum Chordata; class Lepidosauria; order Squamata; family Natricidae; genus Thamnophis; species Thamnophis sirtalis. Next base: position 19,236,546 of record NW_028261394.1, on the reverse strand, counting down.
TGTAGCTCAAGTGCCCATGCTGAAATGGACATATATGTGAAAAACGGCCATTAGTCACTTTTTTCAGTCCTGTTGTGACTTTGAACGGTCGTTAAGCGAACTGTCATAAGTCGAGGACTACTTGTAATAGTAAAGTTCCCTTTGAAATTTCTTAAGAAACAATCCACATATTTCACATAAAATCAAAGACACACTTTTATAGGCTGCAGAGATTTAAGTGCCAGTGTCAGGGTTCCAGGTAAGACCCCCAACGAAAGACGTCCCCGAGGCTTCAGTTTCCCCCAAATCCCATTTTATTAGAGATGTCCTATTGGCACATCTGGGAAAACCCAAATCTGAAAGCTTCCAGGTTCCCCCCCAAAACGAAAATCCAAGTGCCTGCCCAGCACCCACATGTCCATCCCATGGCCCAATCAAGCACCGTCCAAAACTGGAGATGCCTCCCAGTCACACCCCACAAGGTGCTGGGCCAAACGTCCTTGACTCTCTCAGAAAGGAATGTTATTTTGATTATCTATCTCCATACCAGGGGTGAAATCAACTTATCTTCGCTACCGGTTTGCAAATGTGAGTGCGTACATATGCACACTCACTTCATTCACATGCGCCACCTCCGCACTTGTGCAGGACGTCCTGTGCATACGCAAAGCCTCAAAAACAGGATGTGATGATGTGCGGGCGGGTGGGTGGAGCCTCTCGCCACCACTGCTACCTGTTTGCCCAGACCGAATAGAACTGGCTGAATAGCTCCATGCACCATACTCCATAATTATATGGAGTAATCCCCTCCCCCCAATTTCCCCACAGCATGGAATGTGCAGGCCAGAAGGCCCAGTGCACAAGATGCCTTCTCGGCCCTCTTGATTTGTTGCAATGAACTTTGTCTTCTGTTGTAAGAGAGGCTTGCTTCCTGTGCCTAGATGGTGAGTCCTCAGAAGCACCCAGCTCCTCCTCAGCTCTCACCTCCTTGCAGTGGGTCGCTGAGATCCTGCCCTCCAGCATCAAGATCCAAGGAAGGACCTTCCACCAACAGCTGGAACATCTGCTCACACCAGCGGAGCGCTACACTGTCTGCAAAGCCCTGGAGAGCTTCTTCCAGCACAGGTAAGGTGATGGGGATTCCGTCCATCCAAGGGAACGATTCACCAGGTTCTGCTCCCTTGTACTCTTTCTTGCTTAGGCTCTGTGTTGGGACTGAGCCAGGGGTGGGTTCCGGCTTCTGTTACTGCTGGTTCGCTCAGGGATGCGCTTCAGACGCACACACGAATTGGGAGTGTGCATACGCAGTAGTAAAAAACAAGAAGCTGGCACCTATGCCGCCGCCGATAGATCCGGTTTGGGGGCATGGCCAGCCAACTGACTACCTACTCAGCTGAACCGGTCTGAACCATGGCCAGCCAACGTCTAGATCCACGTCTAGATAAGCCCCACACAGCTTTGGGGAGGAATTGTGGGGCTCGAGGTTCAAGGCAGGAACCCAGAGCTGGTGCGGGGTTATCATTCACAGCATAATGTCTGTGTCGGCTTCACCAAAGCATTTTCTCTGTCATGAAGTGAAAAGCTTGCCTAAGCCTTTAGTTTCAAAGATTGAGGCAATGCTACGCACGGTGTAACTGTTAGGCCTGGAAGCTATCTTTTGTGTTGGGCCTTCAGGCTGCCACAATTAATGCTGGGGAAAACTGGGAGGGGGGATTCTATGGAGTATGAGAGATATATAGTCTAAATAACATTCCTTTCTCAGAGAGTCAAGGACATCCTGCCCTGCATCTTAGCTGTATTAAATATTTTATTTCATTTTCATTTTTCATTTCATACAGTCACATATATACTGTGCATGATTGAGGCCATATAACATTGAACAATAAATTCCCCAAAATACAAAACCAACATAACGTTTCAACCCTCCATACACCCTTTCTTTCTCCCCCCTCCAACTTTCCTTTCTCCCCTCCAATATTCCCTTCTTCTACTTCCCCTCCCCCTCTAACGCTCCTTTCTCCCCCTCCCTTCCATCTCACCCTCCTTCCATTCCCCTCTCACTCCCTCTCTACCCCTCTCTCTTCTTTCCCTCTACTCCTCGCTTCGGTGTATTTCTACTATTCATCGATATATTCAGCTTCTTAGTTTATACTAAAAATAAAAAAATAAAAATAAATAAAAAAGGCAACAGTATACAAGTGCATTCATATTGTTTTTAAAAACTGGCACAAACTATATTTCCCCCCTCCCCCCTATGATCCCACCTCCCTTCCCCCCTTCCGACTTCCCAGAGCCCGTACCCGGTATAGCTTTTTATCAAACACAGTCTAGAATGTATTAAAACCAAGTAAGTTAAAAGAAAAAAGAGGTAATAATAATAAATAAATAAAAACAGGGAAAAGAAAAAAAGAATAAGAAAGAAAAAGTCAGTAACTTCTCTGCATTGAACTCAGCTTCTTATCATCTTGAATGGTGTGACTGGGAGGCATCTCCAGTTGGGACGGTGCCTGATTGGGACATGTGATGGACATGTGGGTGCTGGGCAGAAGCTTGGACTTTCTTTTGGGTGTGGAAAATTTGGGTTTTCCCAGGTGTGCCAATAGGGCATCTCTAATAAAATTGAACTTTTAGGAACCTCAAGCTTTGGAGTCTTCTTTTGTTGGGGTTCTTATTTGGAAACCTGAGATTAACCGAAACCTGACAGTAACATCATGTGACGTTATTGTATTTCTCCCCCCAAATTCTTTAAACTGGCCCTGATGATTGTAACTAACAAGAAGGCAGATACCTGTGGAACAGTAGAAAAATGTGAAGCACAATTCCTAACATGAAAAACAATCCAAGAGTGGCCAGAGAAAGGTTGTCTCCCCTCCATTTAACATGTCCAGGCCGAGCAGTGGTTGTCTAGGGGCTTCCATTTGTATTCATGTCCTCAGGCCCCTTCCAGCTCTTCTCTAATGGTCACGTGATCTTTTCTGAGATTTGGATTTTCTTCCCTCTGACTAAAGAAGTCAACCAGCTAAATATAAGCCAGCAGTGTGTAGCAGCAGCCAAAAAAGCCAACACAATCCAAAATTGCATTAACAGAGGGATACAATCAAGATCTAATGCCACTCTGTAAAGCCCTAGTAAGACCACACCTAGATTACTGCATCCAGTTTTGGTCACCACACTATAAAAAAGATGTTGAGACTCTAGAAAGAGTGCAGAGAAGAGCCACTAGGATGATGAGGGGACTGGAGGCTAAAACATAGGATGAACAGTTGCAGGAACTGGGCATGGCTGGTCTAGTGAAGAGAAGGACTAGGGGAGACGAGAGCAGGATTCTGATATTTGAGGGGCTGCTACAGAGAGGAGGGGGTCAAGCTATCTTCCAAAGCACCCGAAGGCCGGACAAGGAACAATGGATGGAAACTGAACAAGGAGAGATTCAACCTAGAAACAAGGAGGAACTTTGTGACAGTGAGAACAATCAACCCATGGAACGGAAGTTGCCCTCAGAAGTTGTTGGGGCTTCATCACTTGAGACTTTCAAGAAGAGACTGGACTGCCATTTGCCAGAAATGGTGTAGGGTCTCCTGCTTGAGGGAGGGTTGGACTAGATGACCTATAAGATCTCTTCCAACTCTGTCAATCTGTTATCTGCTTCCTTCCATGTCCCCTCAGGAACATTGACACCTTGATTGTGGATGTCTACCCTGTCCTGGACACGCCCTCCAAGCAGGTGATCTGGCAATTCATCTACCAGCTGCTAACCTACGAGGAGCAGGCCCACTGCCAGCAGAAGATCGCCAGGTTCCTTGGCTACAAGTCCTTGGCAAGTGGGCCATCCGATGCTGGTGAGTTTGCACCCACGGGAGCCACTTCTGGACTGCCCAGCAGCTCATGGTATCCTCATAGTGCATGAAGTATGGATTGCAATGTGTATTTGTGCAGATTTGTGAAAAAATATGTGTCTGGCCATATTCTATGAACGAACAACAAAATATTGCACACAGTTAAAAAAGGACAATGTGCACAGATGGTTTTTGGAAAGCGGGTAAGAGAAGCTCTCCAAGGAATGGCTCAGGAACCGTTAGTGGCAGTTTGCTAAAAAGAGGAAGTTGCTATGAAGGTTCTGGGTGGTAAAAGTGGGGCAGGAAGAGAGGCAGGAAGGATGACCTGGAGGTATTTCCAGATAACCTGAAGGTATTTCCAGAAAACCAGGTGCCTTAATTTCCAAAAGAATAGAAATGGTGGAAAGAATAGCATAGCATAGCATAGCATAGCATAGCATAGAATAGAATAGAATAGAATAGAATAGAATAGAATAGAATAGAATAGAATAGAATAGAAATAGAAATAGTGGAAAGAATAGAATAACATAGAATAGCATAGCATAGCATAGCATACAATAGAATAGAATTAGTGGAAAGAATAGAATAGCATAGAATAGCATCGAATAGCATAGCATAGCATAGAATAGAATAGAAATAGTGGAAAGAATAGCATAGCATAGCATACTATAGAATAGAATAGAATAGAATTAGTGGAAAGAATAGCATAGAATAGCATAGAATAGAAATAGTGGAAAGAATAGAATAGCATTGAATAGAATAGCATAGAATAGAAATAGTGGAAAGAATAGAATAGCATAGCATAGAACAGAATAGAATAGAATTAGTGGAAAGAATAGAATAGAATAGCATAGAATAGAGTAGAAATAGTGGAAAGAATAGCATAGCATAGCGTACCATAGAATAGAATAGAATAGAATAAAATAGAATAGAATTAGTGGAAAGAATAGCATAGAATAGCATAGAATAGCATAGAATAGCATAGAATAGCATAGAATAGCATAGAATAGCATAGAATAGCATAGAATAGCATAGAATAGAAGTAGTGGAAAGAATAGAATAGCATTGAATAGAATAGCATAGAATAGAATAGAAGTAGTGGAAAGAATAGAATAGAAATAGTGGAAAGAATAGAATAGAATAGAATAGAATAGAATAGAAATAGTGGAAAGAATAGAATAGAATAAGCTGGAGATCTTCATAAGATATAAACAAGTGATCAATCATGAAATACCAATAGAGGAAAGTAGTAGGAAAGATGAGAAGTTGAGAAATAGCAATAGCACTTAGATGTATATACTGCGTCAGAGAGCTTTACAGCCTCTTGCCCCCAACAATCTGGGTCCTCATTTTGCCCACCTCGGAAGGAGGGAAGGCTGAGTCAACCTTGAGCCTGGTGAGGATTGAACCCCTGGCAGTCAGCAGAATTAGCCTGCAATACTGAGAAGATGAGGATAATAGCAATACAGCCATACTGCACGGGTAAATATCCCCAGACATAATACAGTACTGTGGGAATTAGGTGTTTAGTAGAGTGATGGCATGGGGGGAAAACCAGAGGTGAAATGCTACCGGTTCAGACCGATTCACCTGAACTGGTAGTAAAAAAAAATGCTACGGGTTCAGGCAAACAGGTATTTCTGGCTATCAGCTGTGACACACAATTTCCTGTGCGTCTAGCTACTCTAAATAATGTGGCACAGTGGATTCCCCCCCCCCCCCCGCTGTTCTGTTTACCTTAGTAGGCATGCTCGGTAGCAGGCTCCGCCTACCTGCCCAGACATCATCATCACATCGGTTTTTGACACTCTGCGCATGCGCAGAAGGTCCTGCGCATGCACAGAGGTGGAGCGAGCGAGTGTGTGCACGCTCACATTTGCAAACCGGCAGCCAAGGTAAATAGATGCCCAATGCTGAGCTGCTATTTCCTCCCTCTAGGAAAAAAAACCCAGAACAAATTATTGGTGGGGGCCCTGCCTGGCACACTTTATTTACCCACTGAGACCCAGATGCAACCAGGGGAGGCACCAAAGGCTGTTGCCAAAAGCCGGCCTCCTGTCCTCCTCAAAAGATGTTTGGTTGACTTTCCCAGGTGCAGCTTTTAGGTCCTAAGAAGCCCTCAAAAGCTGGGCAGGCCCTGGGAAGGTGCCAGAGGAGGGGATGGAAGGAGCCTGGCGCCTTCGCCCACTCAGGAGTTTCAGATCCTCCTCACAGGTTGGGAACCCCATCCTTGCAGCATGGCTGGGAGTCGGTGGGAGATGTACGAGGGCCCCCTCGGGTGGCTTCTGCTCTCCTGGGTCTGTGCAGGATCCATCCAGGCCCCGAAGAGAACGGCTGCCAAGGCAACCGGGCAGCCTGGCAGGAGGCTATTAGCGCATCACCCGGGCTGTGCTGTGAACGACTCACACCTACTTCTTGGCGCAGGGTATTTCCTCGAGTTGCCGTGGCAACCTCTGCACCAGCTGCATGTTTTCAGGGATTGTGGGCATTCATCTCATCAGAGTAAAATTAGAATGAAAGGTTTTAATCTTCAGCTTGGGAGTTGTTATTTACAGGCAAATGTCTGTGTTGCTTCCAAGGAGATTATTATTAAGCCAGAGAGCAGCCCAGATGCCCAGGAGGAGGGGAGGGTATGTGGGGAATGGGTGGGAAGAGGTACGTGTGCATGTATGCATATATGGATGTACAATGTGCATGTAAGAGGCATGTGTCTATGGAGGGAGGAGGGGAGCAGCCATTTTGCTATGGCCAACACAACAGCGCCAACGCTCCGCGGGACAAGACATACCCTAATATCCAAGAAAGGGTGGAATAAAACCATTAAAGAAAGGATTTCAACAGAGGGGCAAAATAAAGTGTGAATGACAAAAATTAAAAATATTTTTAAAATTATTTTAAATAATTACAGTAAATTGAAGTGTTGAATTGTCCCACAGCGAGTTGTCCCGTGGCGATTTGGCTGTGGCAAGTTGTCCCATTCCAAGGAGAAGATGCTTCTGTTGGACAAACAGACACATCTGGGTGCATCTGAGCAACATCTTTCTTCCCTAACTTGGTGCCCGCCAGATGTGCTGGAAAATGTAGCTTTCAGAACTCACTGCTGTTCCGGCCAACGTCCAAGGTTGTTGATTTAAGTTTGGCTAGTCTAAAGAAAAGAAGAATAAGGGGTGACATAATAGCTGTATTCCAATATTTGAGGGGCTGCCATGAAGAAGAGGGGGTCGGCCTATTTTCCAAAGCACCAGAGGACAGGACAAAATACAATGGTTGGAAACTAACCAAAGAGAGAAGCAACCTGGGATTAAGAAGAAACTTCCTAACAGTGAGGACAGTCAACCAGTGGAACAGCTTGCCTCTAGAAATTGTGGGTGCTCCATCACTGGAGGTTTTTAAGAAGAGACGGGACAGTCATTTATCTGAAATGGTATAGGTTCTCCTGCTTGAACAGGGGGCTGGACTAAAACACCTCCGAGGTCCCTTCCAGCTTTGGAGAATAATTCCCCCCCTTCTTTGTGGTAGCCCCTTCAATACCAGAATACTGCTATCATGTCACCCCTAATTCTTCTGTTCTTTAGACTAGCCAAATTCTGCAGCCGTTCCTCATATGTTTTAGTCTCCAGGCCTTTGATCATCTTAGTCGCTCTTCTCTGAACTTTTCCTAAAGTCTCAACATCTTTGGTGAATGCTGATTGCAGCATTCAGTAACTGAACACAGCAATCAAATCTGTAGGGTGAGGCTCCATATACTCTGCCTTTATGCCTTTTGAGTAGCTCCAGACAGAATAAGGGTTGAGCCTGGCAAGGCAGGAACCTGCATTTCTCAGGATGCAGATGGCTGATATGGTATAAACATCTCAGCAACTCTGCAAACTGCTCACCAACTCCCCAAGTGCTATTAATTGGGTAGCATGGAAACCTAGTGTGTGAATTCTTAAGAAAGTATGGAAGTTCCTAATGATATAATAAATTCCTCTGTGCAAGGCTTTATAGTTGTCTGCAGTGATCACAGGTAGTTTACGACCATCATGGAGCCCAACATTTCAGTTGCTAAATGAGACAGTTGTTAAGTGATATTTGTCCCGTTTCGTGACCTTTTGTGCTTGTTCATGAAATCACTGCAGTTGTTTGTTGTTGTCAATGACTGCAGTTGTCGTTAAGCGAATCACTGCAGTTGTTAAGTTAGTAACATGGTTGTTAAATGAATCTGGCTTCCCCATTGCTTGTCAGAAGGTCGCAAAAATTGATGGGATAACGCCGGGACCCTGGGACCGTCATAAATGTGAAACAATTGCAAGCATCTGAATTTTAATTACGTGACCATGGGGATGCTGCATCAGTCATAAAGTGCTGTTGTAACTTCAAATGGTTACTAAATGAATGGTTGCAAGTTGAGGACTACCTATATTCTAGTCTAAGTGAGAGGTGCCGGCTCTTTTCTGCAAGTCAAATCAACTGGTTGAATTATTGCTGAAGTGTCGAAGTGACCAGCAGACTCCCAAACTGGATCTCCTTATGAATAGGCAATGGTGGATTATGATGTTTATCTTAGTGGACAACTAGCTAAATATGAGCCAGAAGTGTTGCAGCGGCAACCAAAAAAGCCAATGCAATCCTAAATTGCATGAACAGGGATACGATCAAGATCAAAGGAGGTACCAATACCACTCTATAAAACCTTAGTAAGACCACACCTAGAATACTGCATCCAGTTTTGGTCACCACACTATAAAAAAGATGTTGAGACTCTAGAAAGAGTCCAGAGAAAAACAACCAGGATGGTGAGGGGACTGGAGGCTAAAACATGTGAAGAACGGTTGCAGGAACCAGGCATGGCTAGTCTAGGGAAGAGAAGGACGAGTGGAGACATGAGAGCAGCCTTCCAACAGTTGAGGGGCTGCCACAGAGAGGAGGGGCTCAAGCTATTTTCCAAGACACCCAAAGGCCAAACAAGGAATAATTGATGGAAACTGAACAAGGGGAGAAATAACGAGAACTTTTCTGACAGAGAGAACAATCAACCAATGGAACAGAAGTTGCTTCAGTGGTTGTAGAACTTCATCCCTGGAAGCTTTCAAGAAGAGACTGGACTGCCATCTCTCAGGAATGGTGTAGGGTCTCCTGCTTGAGTGGTGGGTTGGACTAGATGACCTACCAGGTACCTTCCAACTCTGTTAATCTGTAAATCTGATGGGTGTCTAAAAGGTCCTGGCTTATTCTTCCCAGCTGTAGCTGAACCCGAAGTAGAAGAACAGCCACCGAGTTCCCTACGGACTGGCCCAGGGAGTCGGAAGAGTCTGCGTAGCCATAGCCCCAAGGACAGTGAAGCCCGGGGTAGGTTGTGGGGCTGGGGCAGTGGTGTCCTTTGGCTTCTTTCCCCTCCTTTGTCCAGCAACTCCCTCTCACCTCTGTTTCCGGCTTTCATTTCCAGAGGTAGGGGAGAGGGACCATATTCCCTCTCTATAGATCAGGGGTGTCAAACTCAATTGCATTGATGCTGCATCAAGGTTGTATTTTACCGCGGAGGGCCAGGGTGGCATGGAGGGGGCACGGGAGGGCATGGTGGGTATGGCCAGCTCAACGTCATTTGTGTCAGGTGGCACCTGTGATGGCCAAGTGCTAAGGCAGGACCCCCCTCAGACCCTCACTCTCATTATAATCTTCCTTCCTTCCTTCCTTCCTTCCTTCCTTCCTTCCTTCCTTCCTTCCTTCCTTCCTTTTCCTTCCCTCTTTATTCTAATTTCTTCTTCCTTCTCTTCTTTCCTTATTTTTCCTTCCTTGCTTTCTTCCCATCTTTCCTTATTTTTCTTTGTCTTCCTTCTTCTCCTTTTTCCTTTCCTGTCCCTTCTTGCATGTTCAAATGCAAAAGGGGAAATATTTCTGTTTGTTTTGTTTTTAGTTTCTTTTGCTAGGCCTCTGCCAGCAAAAACAGAGCTCCATTTTCATTGGCAGAGGCACCGTAGACTGGTCCTTTGCTATTTTTAGGCTGGCCCCATGGGTCAGATCTAAGCCCCCCGTGCGGGATCCAGCCTTGGGCCTTGAGTTTAACACCCCTGCTATAGATAGACGTTTTGGGGAATGTCGATCAAATGCAATGCCACCACAACAACAGTCTGTTTACTCATGTGCCTTGCAATGACTGAAGAGCTGTGTCCCCCTCCTCTACAAATTTTGTGATTGCACGGATTGTACCTACAATATGTCAAGTGGCTTAACAGCTGCGTGCTGCTCGTCTTTGTGGAGAACATCTGGTACTTTCACTGGGCCACCTGGACTTTCTCACGCACTGGTTCCCCCTTTTCCTCCTCTTCCTTAATCCGAGCAATCAATAGATTACTCAGGAGGGGCTCCGGATTGGCCTCAATGAGTAGAGGGTTGGGAAAGAAAAATCACAGAGATTTGTTCCAATTCCGGATTCCGATTCGTTGGTTCGTGTCTGGCCTTGGCTCTCTCTAGCTGCGGCTCATGCCAAGAAGACCCTGGCTTCGGATCGAGTCTCTGAGCCAAATGACCAATTGCAAAGTATCCTATCATGGCCATACTGGTCCCTTTGCTTCCTCCTCTGGATCATGGTTTTGTCCCCACCCAGAATGGGCCTTGGCTCTGCTCCTCCCCCTGACTGCTTATTACAGGTAGTCCTCAACTTATAACAGTTCATTTAGTGACCATTCAAAGCTACAATGCTACTGAAAAAAGTGACGTGACCATTTTCCACACTTATTACCATTTGATCAGCATGATCATGTGATCAAAATTTGGATACCTGGCAACCGATTCATATTTATGATCATTGCAGTGTCTTGGGGTCACGTGACCCCCTTTTGCGACCTTCTGACCAGCAAAGTCAATGGGGAAGCCCGATTCACTTAATTACCATGTTATTAATTTAACAATTGCAGTGATTCACTTAACAACTACAGCAAGAAAGGTTGTAAAACGGAGCAAAACTCACTTAAGTCTCACTTAGTGATGTAAATTTTGGGGTCAGTTATGGTCATAAGTCAAGGACTACATGCATTACTTTTCTTCATTATTTACTAAAGCTGGAAATGGAGTCCTAGAGCCATCAAAGCCCTCAACAATATCAGCTACACCCAAATATCCTTTGTCAAGTGTTACCTGCCCACCCCCAATAGCAAACTCAATTACAAATCCAAATATTGCCAATAAAAACCTCACATTTGTTAAGCGAGTTTTGCCCCATTTTACAACCTTTCTTGCCACAGTTGTTTAAGTGAATCACTACAGTTGATAAGTTAGTAACCCGGTTGTTCAGTGAATCTGACTTCTCCATTGATTTTGCTTGTGAGAAGGTCGCAAAAGGCGATCATATGACCTTGGGGCACAGCAACGGTCATAAATATGAACCAGTTGCCAAGTGTCTGAATTTTGATTACCTGATCCTGGAGATGCTGCAAAGATCGTAACTGTGAAAAACAGTCATAAATCACCTTTTTCAATGCCCTTGTCATTTTGAACAGTCACTAAGCGAACTATTGTTAGTCGACTTGTTAGTTGTTGTTACCTGTAGTTATGGCAAACTATCAATCTCCTTTCAAAAATTATTCCATTTGGGGTTAGGCCTTTAGTATAGAAGTTGAAAATCACTTCACCCAGTTCCACAACTGTTCCCGAACCACTCCAACTCATTTCTTTCTTCGGTTGTCCCAGCTTCGGTTCAACCATAATGGCCGACTCTCTTCTCTGTCAGTCGGTCGGGTGCCTCGGATTGAGCGGTAGAGCTGCCACTCTCCCACAATCAGCAAGGGATCCCTCCTTTCTTCATCACCCCTCCAGGGTGACGTTAGCCTCTTAGGGCCCCCAATGATGAAGAATCAGCCAGGATTTGCAGAGCCCCTCTATCCATCAACTATCCTGCTGTGACACCAAACCGGAAGTGCAAACCATCAATCTTGAAGCCTAACGGAATTGGCTGGGGAATTCTGGGAGTTGAAGTCCACCCGGCTTAAAGCTGTCAAGGATGGAGACCCCTGCTCCAGATGGAGCTCTGGGGACCTGGTGCCCCATCCCTGCAAAAATCTCTCCATATTTTCCACAGGTTCTGCTGAAGCTGCTGAGATGCCCAGCCGTTTAGCTCCTGGAGAACGCCAAGCAGGTGATGGAACATCTCTTCCAGAGACCCCCAACCCTCAAATGGTGAGAGCCATGCTCTTGGGGGGTCCAGCCCAAGAAGTGGGCTTTGGTAGGGGTGAGGGTGGGGGAGAAGGGTCAGCAGAGAACTGAGTCCAACACATGGCTCCCTTCCTTCCGCTCACAGATGTCGGCAGTGTATGCCGAGCTGGAAAGCCGCCTGACTGCTGGTTTAGGAGGGAAGCTGGGCCGCCTGCCTGTGTGCCGGACAGCATCCCTGGCTTCAGAGCCTGCAGGTAATTCCTTGTTGTGGCCCGCCAGCGGGCAGTGGAGCTGGCATGGACAGCGAGGAGATTGGGGAGGAAGATGGGCCAGTCCTGGAGTCTGGGGAAGGCAGAGAGGGGGTCTGACAGTTATTAGCTGCCTTCGGAGTCAGACATCAGTGAGGCAGAGGTACAGCTGGAGCCTGTTGCCAGTGTGCGCATGTGCAGAGTTGCCAGATAAAGGGAACAGCTAAGGAATAAGGGTCGACTTGGGAGTGAGATCACAGATGAACGGTGAATGGCCCCTCCCATAGGGAATAAAAGAGGAGCGAAGGGGGAATGGAGTTTGCAGGAGACAATTAGTTCATTCCTGCATTCTTGCCAAGTATTGCGGTGTCTGAAAGATATCAGCCTGGCCACTCTCCATGCCTGATAAAGGTCGGTAATTGTGAACTATCTTGAAAGACTGTGGTGGAGGAAAGACTTTGCTGGAGAGAAATTCACTGTAAATTAAATAAAAAGGGTTTATCGGGATGAGGACTGAGCTTCTTGCTGCTGGGGAAGCCTCGGTCAGAACACTCCTCTGGTCTTGTGGGGGTAACAGGAGACAACTTTTGGGGATTTATTTGGGATAGAATTTGACTTGGAATTTATTGGGGCAAACAGGAGCTTTTATCCCTAGTTGCTTGAGGTCCAAGATAAGAAGTGAGGCAACTTGCAACCGAGTTGACTTTGTAATGCTGTCAAGTCCAAATAAGAAAGAAATGACATTTATTTATTTGGAATTTGTTAAACAAAAATGAGAACAAGAATAGGAGAGCTTAAGAATTTGTGCACAAAAACCTGTAACCAAGCGACATGCTTGATGAAATGGAGGAAAATTGTTTTTTGTTCTGCTCTTGCTTTGTTTTGTATGTTTTGTATGTTGTTCTGTTTAAAAAAGAATAAAAATATATTTTTTTAAAAAGAATAAGAGAATAAAAATACAATGACAGGGACGATAGGCACATTGGTGCACTTATGCACGCTCCCTCTACTGACTCCTTAAGTATGAAGTAAGATCCATGGAAGTCAAATTGTGACTGGAACTGTGAAAATTTGTAGCTGAGACAACTGAATCAGGTAGGACATTCCAGACTTTGACAATTACAGAAGTTGTATTTTTTACAGTCAACTTTGGAACAATTAACCTTGAGTTTAAAGCGGTTGTTTGCAGTTTTAAGTTTAAAGAGGTTTAAGTTTAAAGCAATTTTTCGGTTGTTCACTTCTGTTATACCCTTCTCCAACTGAATATCAAATAGGATTTGAAAACAAAGGTGGTCATTTAGAAATTGATTCAAAGGGGTTTTCTCTCTCCCCACCCCCATTTCCCCAGAAAAGCATCAGGTACCTCGCTATCTGTTGGGTTAGAGCAGGAGTCCCCAAACTTGTCAACTTTAAGACTTGTGGACTTCAACTCCTAGAATTCTCCAGCCAGCTGGCGAATTCTAGGAGTTGAAGTCCACAAGTCTTAAAGTTGACAATTTTGGGGACCCTGGATTAGAGTCTCCGAACTGGCTAATGTCAATTCAGTAGCAGTTAATATCCTGATATTTCTTCTTTTCCTCTGTTTAAGTGAAGGATAAATATGCCTCATTCTCAGCCCTTGGTCTTTTGTTTCAAGGACATGGCATTCATTTTTGTGTTCAGTGTGGAAGAATGTTTATATTCCTTAAGGTGCCTCAGTGGGGTCTAGTGACGTCAGCAAAGATTTGTGTCAGTTTATAGTGGTTAAAAAAATCAGAAGGAATCTGGTAGCACTTTTTTCCAACCGACAACCCTGCATTAAATTTTAATGAATTGTGTTCTTCTGAAAAGGTGCAACCAGAATCTTTCTGACTGCATGAGAATCGTGGTTGGTAAAGGCCAAAATGCCTGGGGCAAAAGTTGGCATGTTGTGTTTGCAGATGGCAGATTGTCACTTTCTGTATTTTCTGCAGGTACCCGAAAATCAGGATTGACTATTTCCTGGCAGAATGATCCCGGCTTGCAGCCTTGCTATTATCGCTCGCTTGGTGGCCTCCCTTCTCCCTGCAGCACAGATTCGAACCCCTACGTCAGCCTGGACAGCAGCCCAGCCTTGTCGCCTAAGCTGAGCCCCCTGTCTCGCCGGAGGAAGCTCTTCACCTTCTCGCGGCCGCCACACAGCCGGGATACGGACCGCTTCCTAGATGCATTAAGCGAGCAGCTGGGCCATCGCATCACCCTGGTGGACGACTTCTTGATGCCTGAGAATGATTATGAGGAGGTGGGAGGCAGCCCAAGATTAGATTACATTAAAAGAGTTGGAAGGGACCTTGTAGGTCATCTAGTCCAACCCCCCGTCCAAACAGGAAACCCTACACCATTTCTGACAAATGGCAGTCCAATCTCTTCTTGAAAGCCTCCAGGGATGAAGCCTCCACAACTTCTGAAGGCAAGAGGTTCTTTTCTAGGCAAAGGGGCCAATGTGGAAGGGTCTGCAGGGAGGGGGCTCCTCCAGGGGTGGGATTGAAAACTTTTAGCAACCGGTTCTCTGCCCAGTTACATGGGGGCGTGGCCTCCCCAAGATCTGGAGGCTTTTTTTGAGCCTCCGGGTGGGTGAAAACTAGTGGTGGGTTCTGGATCCCATTGCAACCGGTACGGTGCAACAGGGCCCAGCATCCGCCACATGAACGCATGCAGCACGCATGCACGCATGCGCATGCGCACACATCCATACTTACCGCCTGCAACGCTCCACGACACTCCAGCTGCTCGGCGGAGGTTGCGCAGGTGCCGTATGCTCCATGCACGTAAGCACCAAAGACCTCAAATACCAGTAAGGAATAGGGTAGGCGGGTGGGCCCTCTGGAGCACCATGCTGGAACGGTACCCGGTGCTCCTGGCAGGCACCGGTACGTCCCTATTGGGGCATACTGGTCATAACCCACCACTGGCGAAAATGGGCCCATTTCCGGACTTCTGGAACTTCCGCCAGGCCCATTTGTCACCCGTTCAGAGCCTCTGCACAGGCCCTGCACTTACCTGGCATGATGAATGGGCTGCGTGGAGACTCCTGGGAGGGGCAGGGTGGGGTGGGCGGGGCCAGCCATTCCTTGCAACAATCGGTTTTGGTGAACTGGATGCAAAATTAGCATCTGGTTTCCCCAAACCAGTCCAAACTAGCTGAATCCCACCCCTGGCTGCTCCTCTGGAGGATGCTGCCTGAATCCTTCCTTTCCCTGGGATGAAAAGTTGCCCGAGGCAAAAGTTCCAGAGTGGTTCTCCCCACTTGTTTCTCCATCTAAACAAGATGAAGTAATCTTTGACTTACAACACTTCATTTAGTGATTGTTCAAAGTTGCAACAGCAATGGTGGAAAAAAGGGACTGGCGGCTCTTATTTACTCTTACGACCATTGCATCGTGATCAAAATTCAGATGCCTGGCAACTGATTCGTATTCATGACGGTTGCAGTGTCCCAAAGTGATGGGATCCCCTTTGGGGAACAAGCAAAGTCAACGAGAAACCAGATTTACTTAACAACGGTGTTAACTAACATAACCACTCCAGTGATTCACTTCACAGCAGTAGCAAGGAAGGTCAGAAAATGGGAGAAGAATAATGATCTCGCTTAGCAACAAAATGTTTGAGCTTCCTTGTGTTCGTACGTGAAACGTGAGTCTTGATATTACGAAAAAGTAATTGAAACTGGCTACCGAATAGCCAAGAATCCTAGGGTTGGATGGGACCTTTGAGGTCTTCTGGACCAGGGGTCTTCAACGTTGGCAACTTTACGATGTGTGGACTTAAACTCCCAGCGCATGCTGGCTGAGGAGTTCTGGGAGTTGTAGTCCACACATCGTAAAGTTGCCAAGATTGGAGACCCCTGTTCTAGTCCACTACAGGAACCCTTAATGCCAATCTGGGCACATAATCTTCCAGTCTTTTCTTGAAAGCGGCACAAATGCAGCACGATGAACACCCCCCACCCCCCACCCCCCGGGCTGGAAAGTGAGGCTGGCCCTGCTTATCTCTTTTATCATTCTTGTTTCTTGTACTTTTTGCACCAGGAATTGGCAGATGGTGCCTTTGGGTCTGGCTTTCTGATTTCTTGGCACCTGTGAACCACCCACAAGTTCCACACCCATGCACTGCCCTTTGAACGCTCTTGCAAGAAGGAAGAACGTTTGCTAAAACCCCAAAAGACCATTCTGTAAGGGTGCGTGTGACCTTGGTTCCCTTCTGAATGCAAATTCCTGTCCGTGGGCAGGATGGCAGCCACCTTAGGCTGAGCTAGTTAGTGCTGGGATGGGAGGCCACTGAGGAATCCTAGAGCTGGAAGCTAATCTGGGAAGAAGAAAAATAGCAATAGCAAAAGCAATTAGACTTATATACCACTTCATAGTGCTTCACAGCCCCTCTCTAAGCAGTTTACAGGGTCAGCCTTTTGCCCCCAACAATCTGGGTCCTCATTTTACCCACCTCGGAAGGATGGAAGGCTGAGTCCATTTTGAGCTGGTCAGGATTGAACTCCTGGCTGTGAGTAGAGGCAGCCTGCAATACTGCATGCTAACCATTGTGCACCATGGGTGGGTGGAAGGAAGGAGAAAAGGAAGGACAATAGCAATAGCACTTTGACTTCTATACTGCTTCACTGTGCTTTCCAGCCCTCTCTAAACTGTTTACAGAGTCAGCCTTCCCTCTCCCCCCAAAAAAATCTGGGTCCTCATTTACCGACCTCAGAAAGATGAAAGGCTGATTCAATCTTTTTTTAAAAAGAGTTTTTATTGTTTTTATTAAAAAAAAACACACACAAAAAAAACCATCTTTCATTACATCTTGTAGAAAGCGTATCCATTGGTTATGGGTAAATTTCATGTGTTTCTTCCACAATCACATATATTTCATTCAGTTTAAATTGTATATTTTAGAATTTATATATTTTGCTATCATTATACCACCATTTCCACTTAATTAGAGTTTTGAGGACACAGCCACCTTCTGGCATTTTTTTTTCCAGTCTCAATGAATCTGCCATAGCTTTACATCTTTATAACATATTCTAAAAAAAAGTTGATTAAAAGGATATCTAACATTCCCTCTCCCTTCCCCCCCACCCCAAACGCACAGATTAACGCTTCTGTCCATTTTACTTTTACTAGTACAACACACCTGCTTCTATCATTAAATATTATCCATTAACATTTCTTTGTTATTATTGTAGTTAACTAAAAATTATTTACTATTTTTCTCACCGCTCCTCTCCACAGGCCCAAGAGAAATTTACCTTTATGACCCTCTCTAAACAGACATTTATTAATAAGTGTTAATAAAATGACCATTTAAAATCTAAAACAATTAACATTTTTTCTTGTTATTATAGTTAAAAGAAGAAAAAATAACCAATTGTTTGCTAGTTCACATCTCCTCTCTTCTGATCCAAATTATTTATACCTTCATAACAAGATCTAAACACAAATTTATAGGGTTTATAAGTCTTTTCGCCAGATCTCAATTTACAATTTATTGCCCGGTTATTTATCCTAATTAAGGTTATCATTTCATTATCAGATTATATGCTAACGAATAGACATTCAATGATGATATAAAACAGTCTACAAAATACTAAAGTCCCTACTTATTAATCATCAAAAATTAGCTAATTTTTATCATCATCAAAAGTTAGCTGATTTTTTTCATCAACTAGCATTATCAACCAGTGTCTTTCCAGTAGCAAAATGGTCCTTTCTCTCTTGCCAGCAGTTGTGTCAATTCTCTTTTTGGCATCTTTTCAGAGTTTAGAACTTCTCTCCGCACTTTGTAGCTTGAAAGATCTCTCATGTAGTTTCGTTGCCCTTTAGTTGCTATTGACGTAGGCTTAACTTTAGTTGTCAATCTTATTTCTGGATGGATTTTTCTTCTTAATTTCATCCTTTTCGCTTTTTTTTCCCCTCCTGCATCTTGGAATTTGGGAAAAAGCTCCAAGTTGTCAAAGTCACTTTTCCAGCTTCCCTTCTTTTCGCTTTCACTCACATTTACTTCATTAATGGGTTCATCTAGCAACTTGTCTTTGTTTTCTGTATTTTCATTCTCTTCTTTAATCTCTGGGGCTCCAATCCCCTCCTCTTTTACTGTAGTACCCCATAGTCTGTCCCATTTCTTGTCAAATCTCTCAAGTCCTTCTAAAATATTTTGGAGTCCAGCCAGGATGTTTTGGATTATTAAGTTTTCTTAATAATATTGATCCATTTTTCAAAATATAAAGGAATATAAAGAAAAAGAAAAAGGAATCTGCCACTCTAGCCTGTCAAAAGAATTTTTTGAAAGATATATCTATTTTTATTTTAAATCTTAAGCACAAGTTCTTTTGTGATTTTCAAAGTAGAAGGGTTCTTGTCTCTTTTTTCCTTTTCCTTCTCTTGCCAAAATATTTTCCAAGAGCACCTGCAAAACACTGTTCAGTGTCCTTGAGTTTTTATCAGGTTTTATAAACAAGTTCCAAACCCTTCCATTGCAAAGTCAGTGAAACCAAATAGAGAAGAACAAAGGATACATTGTTTCAAGAAAGAAAAAAACCTTCAGGCTTAGGCTTTCAAATGGCAGATTCAATTATTATTTTTTTATGCTTTTTCCTTAGGTATCTGTAGTATGATTTTATAACAAATAGAAGGAGAAATTTGTTAAAGTAAGAATATTTTTTAGTTTAAACCAAAAGAAAAATTTAAGGTAGTAAAAAATAAAATAAAGGAAAAAAGATCAATCCATAGACTTGAAGCGGAGAAACAGGAAATGTTGCAATTACTTCAATCCACAAAACATCGTTACAAGCAAGAACGGAAAACTTTCTAAGGCAGTCCAATAAGGATTAAATTCGCCGCTTTATTCTCACTTAGAGAACTAATTATTATTATTTTTTTTTAAAAAAAGTTTCTTAGGGCAATCTTCTGAAAGTAAAAAAAAAAAAAAACCTCACCAGATGGAACACTTTCACTTCTTCTTTTCCGTCGGGAGCCGTCTCCGACTACGTCAGCCTGGGGACTGCCTGTTTGCCGCCGGTTGGAAGCGCTACCCTTGGGTCGATCAGGGACTTGCGGTGTCCCTGTGACCAGCAAGGTTATGTCTTCCCAGTCACCGTCTCTTCGGGACGGTTTAGGTCCTGCCAGACTGTCCAAGGGCAAAAGTGTCATCAGCGGACTCGAAGTGTCGAGTCCGCACGATGTACCGTCACGACATTGGCTCCTCCAAGATTCAATCTTGAGCCTGGTGAGATTCGAACTGCCAAGCTGCAAGTGATCAGCAGAAGTAGCCTGCAATACTGCACTCTAACCACTGCACCACCGTAAAAATTTACCAGGGGGCCCATCTTTCATAGACAAGCCAAGATCTGCAGAGTTGTGGCCCTGAGGGGGTGGGGGTTGTCACTCTCTCATCTTGGAAGGGGCTTTTCTTTGGAGCGGTTTTAAGATCTTTGGGTTCCAGGCAGCCCCAGTGGATGCAACAGAGTTTGTCAACTCTGGCTAATGCCAAGCCAGCCAAGAGAACCTGGCTTGAATCCCTCCACCATCTGACACATGATAAAAGATGGGGAGGAGAAGCAACATGAAATTAAGGAGAAATTTCCTAACGGCGAGAACAATTAACCAGTGGTACAGAAGTTGCCTTCAGAAGTTGTGGGTGCTCCATCACTGGAGGCTTTGAAGAAGAGAGTGGACAGCCATTTGTCTGGAGATAGAGGATCTCTGAGCAGGGGGGTGGACTAGAAGACCTCCAAGGTTCCTTCCAGCTCTATTTTTCTATGTTCTGTATTCTATGTCTGGGCAACTATTTGTGTGGAATGGTGTAGCGCCTCTTCTTGATTCTGGTGCTCCAGCCAGCTGGTCTTGCATATACAGAGTGCCGAAAAACGGTCTGAAAAACGCCCCAAAAACAGGCCATTTTTGGACCATTTTCCAGGCTGTTTTGGGGTCATTTTCCAGGCTGTTTTCTGGGCCATTTTCGGGGTGGTTTTCTTTGCGTGTGCCAGAGTAGCCAGCTGGTCTTCATGGGTGCCAGAGCGCCCAAAAACGGCCTGAAAACGGCCCAACAAATGGCCTGAAAGTTGCCCGAAAAACAGCCAAAAACAGCCCAAAAAGGGCTGGCTATTCCTCATGTTTCTGGGGATCTGGTGTTCGTACGTGCACATCCATTCCGGTTTGGGCACTTGGTGCCGAAAACGTTCCCCATCACTGGTGTAGGGTCTCCTGCTTGGGCAGATGATTGGACTCGAAGACCTGCAAGGTTCCCTCCCAACTCCGTTATTCTGTATATGAGAGGAAAATCTGTTTGTATGCAGCCGCCTTTGTCAGGATCCTCCTTATGGCAAGACATTTATGGGACTGCTTGTAACAACTTTTCAGTTTGAGAGTTTGGAACCATCTGTGTGCTAGTAAACATCAGAAGGAAAACAAGAGGCTTTTTTTGTGGGGGGGGGGGGAAGCCAAATGTGTCTTTGTTTTGTTTACCGAGAGAGAAAATGCCACTTGAGAGGCTCAGTGATTAACAGATGGGAAGAGAATTAAAATACAGACCCAAGGCTGAAATATTTCACAAGCCAAGTTGGAAGGATCTGCAGAACAAAATAATCCCCTAAAGCAGAGATCTCCAACCTTGGCAACTTTAAGATTTGTGGATTTCAACTCCCAGAATTCCCCAGCCAGGGAGTTGAAATCCACAAATCTTAAAGTTGCCAAGGTTGGAGGCCCTTGCTCTAAAGAAGGCAGAATATAAACTTGGCGTCTTAGGTGTTGGATTGTCTATTGGAGGCCACAGGGACTGGGAGCTATTTTAGAAAGGAATCTTGCAATCCTGAAGTGAGGGTCTTAAGCATGTACAAACCTTTTTTGACACCCCTCCCCCCCAGCTTCCAATAATGCAAAATGAGGACCCAGATTGTTTGGGGGTAAGAGTCTGACTCTGTAAACCGCTTAGAGAGGGCTGGAAAGCACTGTGAACAAAACCCGCCACCTTGATTTTGGTCCTTCCTGTTCTGAAGGCCAGAAGAAGATGCTACCTGGAAAACAAGTGGTCTCTAAGTGGTTTAAGAGTCAGCCTCTTGCTCCCAACAATCTGGGTCCTCATTTTTCCCACCTTAGAAGGACGGATGGCTGAGTCAACCTTGAGCCAGTCAGGATTAAACCGCTGTCATTGAGCAGAATTAGCCTGCAATAACTGCATTTTAATCACTAGGAAGGAAGGAAGGAAGGAAAAAAGGAAGGAAGGAAGGAAGGAAGAAAGGAAGGAAGGAAGGAAGGAAGGAAGGAAGGGCACTTAGACTTATCTACTGCTTCACAGTGCTTTACAACCCCTCTCTAAGTGGTTTACAGAGCCAGCCTCTTGCCCCCCAACAATCTGAATCCTCATTTTTCCCACCTCTGAAGGATGGAAGGCTGAGTCAACCTTGAGCCTGGTGAGAATCTGCCAAATTGCAGGCAACTGGCAGTCAGCAGAAGTAGCCTGCAGTACTGCATTCTCACCACTGTGCCACTAAGGCTCTTAATTAAGCAGGTATCTCAAAGTACTTCAGGGGACAGGAAAGTGTCTTCCAGATAGATATTTTTTGAGGTCTAGGCCAACTCACCACGGCCAACTCGCCGCAGGACAATTTGCCATGAAAGAAGAGTTACACTCATACTGAAGAAATGGTGGAATATCGTCATTAAAGGATGGATGCCAAAGGAGAGACAAAATGAAATGCAAATGACAAAAATTTAAATAATTTTCAATTGATTTTAAATAATTAAATTGAATTGTTGAATTGTCCTGCAGTTGGGTTGTGCCAGAGTGAGTTGGCTATGGCGAGTTGTCCTGGGGCAGATTGGCCACGGTGAGTTAGCCATGGAAAATGGGCCACAGCGACTTGGCCGTGGCAAGTTGTCCTTTTCCACCTCCTGGGCAGGCACACAGAGAGCAAGGGAGGTAGAAGCCTTCCCATTGCCATCTTAATGTGCCCACTGGATGCCAATTTGCCAGGGTGGCATAAGCGTCACCCACCCACCCCTTTTCACAGAGGGAATAGATGCTAAGGTCTAACCACCTGCTGACTGGCTTCCCATTGCAACCCCAACCACAAATCAGCCGGCCTTACTTGTGTTGTGGGGTGCAAACCAGCCCATGTGTGGACAAGTTTCTTGTTTCACCACAGACCATCATCCTTTCTGAGGGTGAAGGTGGGGGTGAGAGTGGCATTTGTTTATCGAATACATTTGTCCTCTTTTCCTGGAGACAGGTTCTCCCTCCACACCTGTCCCAATGATGCAATGCGCTCGTGAAGTTGGGATGCCCTGCGCCTCACCTGCCGTTCTCTCCCCAGATGAGTTTCCATGATGACCAGGGCAGCTACATGGCCAATGACCGCAGCAGTGCCAGCGACGGCTTGAGCAGCAGCGAAGGGAGTTCCCTGACCTACTCCATCTTGTCAGACCACCTCCCCCCACCTCCAATCAGCCCACCCCCTAGACCTCCGCAGTTCCGGGCCCCCCAGGAAGAGCCCAGGGCCATGGAGGCAGTCCAGAGTGCTCCCTCCGGCCCACATCCCACATCCCTGCTCCCCCTCCCTCCTCCCCCTCCACCCCCTCCCCCTCCTCCCCCGATGCCCTGTGTGCCCCCTCCAATGCTACACGGAAGTATCCACCGCAGGAGCGAGTCCAGCCACATGAGTGTTAAGCGGCTGCGCTGGGAGCAGGTGGAGAACTCGGAAGGCACCATCTGGGGCCAGGTAGGATCCGAACCCCAATTGAGGTGCATGCGGAGGAGAAGGAGTGGCAGGAGCGGGTGGGAGGCAGAGTGAAAAGAGGGGCCAGCCTAGAATTCCTACATAACCACAAGAAAATTAAGCCGATCCCCCTGGAGTGCTGTTGTCCCTGATCGAACTCTAACCAACGCTAACCATTAGTTGAGAAGATTCCTGTGCAAAGGCAATAAATCAACTTCATTGAACCTTCAGTGTGGACTTGGTCTTTCCTGCCTGACCCCGTGACCCCGTCTCCTCCCACCTTGGCCCCTGCTCTGTTGGGCTCCTCGGAGCTTTCCCTTCTGCCTGGTGGGAAAAAGAACCTTTAAGTGTGTACACTTTGCAAGAACTTACGGCAGTTAATGATATTATTTCGAACGCTGTGCTAAGCTTTCCTCATTCGTTCCGTATTTATTTCTGTGGTTACGAAAAGGTCACCCAAAGCCTATTTGGGGCACTGTGAACCCTCGAGGTCTTGATTATAAAGCCAGGAAAGGCCTTTTATTTGGCGGTAAAACTGGGCTATTTCCTTTGGGCAGGGAGATGCCTCACTCCCTTCTGCAGGTGGGGGAGGTTGGAGTGAGAGATAAATAAGCAATATTTTGCTCCCCTTCTCAAACACACCTGCTCATTTTGGTTGCATGCCTGGCCGTTTGGGGAGAGGCAGATGGGCTTATCAGTAGCTTCTCCTCCAGGTTCCCCTTTCGTGTCCTTCCTTTGTGGCCTTGATGCCAACTCCTGCTTGGTGGTGGTGGTGGGGGCTTTAGTGCAAAGTGCTGAGCTAAGTGGGCATCAGCCAGGGGCCCAGCACCCAGGGCCCTTTGAAGAGCCGAGGGTAAATTTGGCTCTTGGTGTGACTGCCTCTCTCTTCCTTCCTGGCGTAGCTCGGGGAGGACTCGGACTATGACAAGCTAAGTGACATGGTGAAATACTTGGACCTCGAGCTGCATTTTGGAACTCAGAAGCCAGCGAGTGAGTGCGGGTACTCTGCCCAGCAGGGGCTTCTGGAGAGGGGGCTTGGTTGAGTGAGGGGCAAGGGAAGCAGCTCGCCTGAGCATTTGGTGATACCACAGCCCCCTCTCACCCGGCCTGGGGTGGGGGCTGCGCACAGGGTGCATTTCCTTCTCTCTGTGGGGCTTCTGCCTCTGTGCTGCCCATATACTTCCCCATGAGCACTTCGCTTGTTGACTCGGGGCAGCATCGCTTCGCTTCCCGGCTGATCCTGGGGTGCTCTTGGCTTTCCTGGCTCACGCTATCTTCCTTCTACCACATTGCTCCTCAAATCTAGGCCAGCGCTGCTATGTGGGTCACAGCTGGGCAGAGAGTGGGTGGGTAGGCGAATTGCCAAGCCTTTTACTCCAATGCTCCCAGAGGGGAGGGAGGAGGGGGAGCCATCCACACATTTGCAAAGAATGCAAAGCAGGTGGATTCTGAAGTCCTCCCTCCCTTCTCCCTCCGCTCTTCTGTGGGGCCATCCAGGCTCTCTAGATATGATGAAAAAAACTTCAGCCCACATAATGCCCAGCCTTTGCTCTGGCCATATGTATGTGGCTGGAGTAATAGAGCAGGAATGGCTAATATTTTTGCCATTGCGTGCCAAAAGCAGGGGGAGTGCAGGGGAGTCATGTACGGGCGTGCCCATATCCATAATTCTATGTGTGCCACCACCCCCCTGCGTATGCACGTGCAACTCTGCTTTTGGCATGCAATGGACCTGTTTTTCGCCCTCCCCAGGCTCCAGAGGCTTTCTAGGAGCCTGGGGAGGGTGAAAACAGCCTCCCCCGCCTCTCCAGAGCCTGAAGCCTCCAGAGGGTGAAAAATGGCTGTACGGGCAACCTGGAAATTTGGGAACGGACTTCCAGGTTGCCCATAGGGTCATTTTTCACCCTCAGCAGACTTCAGGAAGCTTCCCTGAAGCCTCCGGAGGGAGAAAAATGGACAACACGCAAACCGGAAGTCTGATCCCAAACTTCATTTGCATATGCGCGTTGGGTTGTTTTTTTGCCCTCCGAAGGCTTCAGGGAAGCTGAAAAATGGCCGATAACAAAGGGCGAGATCAGCTGTGCAGAGCGTGCACTGGAGCTGACAGGGCAACACCTTGTGTGCCCTAGCAAACAGCTCCTCGTGCCACCTGTGGCATCACGGACTCAGAGGCTGATGAGGAGAGCCCCTTTCTGTCGTTCAGCAGATGGGATGCCCATCATGGCAGGGACCCTTACAAAGTCTTGCAAGTTACAAGGCTAGTTGAAGATGCAGGTGGCCCAGGTGCAAACCCACCTGTGGCCAGTGAAGCTGATGGGGTCATGTTGGCCCTTAATGCTCTCTCCCCCCCACAACTTACCTGATAGGGTGGTTGTTTGGAGAAAAATATGGGTAGAAAATATAATGCCTTAAGCTCCAGGAAATAACTAACTAAATTTTTGTCTCCTGGTGTCTGCCTGAACCGGTCCCTTCAGTTTCTTTGTCAAGGTTTTTCAGGAGTGGTTTGGGACTGAGTGCCTTGTAACCATTGCACTAAACTGCTTCTCTAACTAATAAATGAATAAATACCATATTTTGCAGAGTATAAGACGCACCTCCCCCCCAAAAAAGAGGGTGAAAATCTGGGTGCGTCCTATACACTGAATACAGCATTTTTGCCCTCTCGAAACTCCGTCCACTTTGCAAAAATGGATGTGCAGAGGGTTTGGAAGGCCTGCAAAGTGCTCCTGGGGAGGACAAAAATGGGCGTTTTTGCTCGTTTTTGCCCCCCAGCCCCCAGGAGCACTTTACAGACCTCTCAAACTCTCTGCATGCCCCATTTTTCACAGAAAATGAGGTATGTAAAGGGTTTGGGGGGCGTGCAGAGCGCAGAAACTTTTTTTTAAATTTACCTCTTCAAAATCTTGGTGTGTCTTACACTCTGAAAAATATGGTATATTTGGCTATAATCATTCCCATATGAAGAGGAAACCTGAAGCCGAAAAGGACTTCCTTATGGCTGTTGGGAAGTTCATGGCTCACCATTTTAAGTATACCCCTCAACCATCAGTGCTTGGCTCCCCCTTATAGTTCTTGCAAGCTCAGAAAGACCACAATTGCTCATCCTCACCATTGCTCTCCAGAACTGGTTTTCAAAGGTAGACTGCCTCTAAGCTTGGAGGCAGATGATTATACCTGAGGCTGAGCTTCTCCACAGGGAGAAGCAATTCCTCTTCAGAGCCTTGGACTGGGCTTGGTCATGCCAGAGGGATGTTGGACAGAAGGCAAAAGTGACAGGCTGGGAGGGCCAGTTGGGGAAGGAAGTGAAGAGGTTTAGTGTCAGGGTTCCAAATAGCATCCAAAAGTAAATCAGAGTCCAAGGCAAAGTATTGCTCAAAGTTCCAATTTATTAGGAGAGCTGTGTTGGCACATCTGGGAAAACCCGAATATGAAAATTTCCCGGTTTGCCCCACCCAGTTGAAAGTTCAACATCTTGCCCCCACACACACCCACAAGTCCATCCCATGGTCCAATCTCCCACTGCCATGCTGGCAGTTCCGCCCATCCAGTTCTGGTCAGGTGCAGAGGTGCAAAGACAAAGGATGACCTTGGCTTTCTAGAAATCATTTTGTTATGGCTACATAAGCATCTAACTCCTCCCATTTTCCCACAATAGAAAATGCATAGTAGAACAATAAAAAGTGTGGCAGGCCAAAGATCCAAGAAGAATATGGCTGCAGGCCTGATATTTAGGTTGTGAGAAGTGAAGATGAAGAGTTCCCCCCCAAGAAGCAATGTGGAATTGGTGTGCTGGGCTTGAGATGTTCTGAGTATCTCATGCCTTTGACTACATTCCATCTTGCCCTGGGATGCTGTGGGTGCCCGTCAGGAACTTCCAAGATGCCCAACGCATGTCATGTCAGCCCTACAGCTTCATTTTTTTCTCCTTCCCGGGGCCTCTGGAACCCTCTCCTGATCTCACATTAAATCTTTCAGTTTCTCTTCCAGAGCAGAGCCCCTTGCCGGAGCCCCTTAAAAAAAAGCATCTGGTTGAGATTCTGTCCCACAAAAAGGCCTACAACACAGGTGAGTAACAGCCAACGGGCCAGGAGGATGCGGAGAAGACCTTGGGGCAATGGACAGGTAGACGGAGCCTTTGCCCAAGCTGGGGGTATCCATAGGTGTGCTCCAACAGATAACGGAGATGTGCTGTGCATTTTAAAAAAAAAAACCAGGGTGCTTGGATTGCCCTATTGCGGCCCCCATCCCGATCTTTCTAAAAGCATCCTGCAATTACCCAGGTTCCACCACAAAATCGCGGAGGACAAAATCGCGCTCGACGAAAGCGCGCATTTGACGTCATCACAGCGCGACGAAAACATCGCGCTGTGATCGAAAAATGTAAAAATAAAACTAAAACCTTCCCCTAACCCCCCCAAACCTAACCCTAAACCTAACCCTAAACCTAACCCTTAACCTAACCCTAAATCTAACCCTAAACCTAACCGTTAACGTAACGAAAAACCTAACGCTAACCCTTAACCTAACGCTAAACCTAACGCTAACGCTCTAAACCTGACCCTAACCCTTAACCTAACCCTAACCCTAACCCTTAACCTAACCCTTACCTTTAGGTGAATCGGCTTGCTTTAATTTTAATTTTATTTCAATTTTTAATTTTTTTCGTCGCGCTGTGATGACGTCACATGCGCACTTTCGTCGAGCGCGATTTTGTCCTCCGCGCTTTTGACGGGTCACGATTACCCACACCATCCCAAACTCCTGAAGGAAAGGTAAGATATCAGTCAGAGGGTTGGAAGGGACCTTGGAGGTCTTCTAAACCGACCTCCTGCCCAGTGCAGGAATCCTCATGTCATTCTGGACCAATGGCCCTCCAGTCGTTTCCTTTGATGATAAACTTAAAGAATAAACAGGTCTGTGGCAGAAAGTGTCATCGCCTTCGCTTGAATGTCACGGGGGGGGGGGACGACAATAGAGACCTTGTGCTGCCCTGCTGGGTGTTTGTGTGGGGGAAGAAGCATCCTTGTGGTCCTGGCCGAGAAACAAAAGCTGCTTCAGCAAAATTCACCTGGTGTCATGGCTGATGCCTCCTCTTCCTCCGGCCAGCTATCTTGATTGCACACCTCAAACTCTCCCACATCGAGCTGCGCCGGATCCTCCTGAGCATGGAGAGCGACCGCCTGGAAGCCTCCCACATCAAGCAGCTGCTGCTCTTTGCGCCTGACGCCGAGGAGGTGCAGCACTTCCGCAGCTACCAGGGAGACCCCAGCAAGCTGAGCGAGCCGGACCAGTTTGTCCTGCAGGTGAGTCTGAGTGAGGGGTCGGAAAAGTTTGTTGGGGTGGTGGTGGTTGGGGCGACATGAGTCTTTAGCAGCCCCCGAAAAGTCTGAGGACTGGTGCATTGTCCATGGAAAACCTCTTTGAGGTGATTGGTGTTGAAGTAACCCAACTCACTGACCCAATGATAAGACAAATGTGGAGCTCCGGGGAATGTGGCCAAGGCTGTGTTGTTCAAGATGCGCATGTCAGAGTTCCAGGTAAATGAGGACTCCGAGGCAGGCAATTTCCTCAAAGGATAGCAGTGTTTTTCAACCTTTTTTGTGCAAAGGCACACTTTTTTCATGAAAAAAATCACGAGGCACACCACCATTAGAAAATGTTAAAAAAATTTAACTCTGTGCCTATATTGACTACTAAGAGAAGTATTTTCCCACGGCACACCTTACACTATGTCACGGCACACTAGTGTGCCACGGCACAGTGGTTGAAAAACACTGGTTTATTGGGACATATCAAATTGGCACAGACTTGGTGGAAAACTGGCTTTAAGCTCCTGCCCGCTTTACACCCAATTAAGACTAAAACTTTGTCATTTCCTCCCTAGAGTCTCCTGTCACACAGTCCGATCAGCATACAGTCCAGTTGCTAGGTGACCTCAGGCACCACCTTTCGAACACCTGCACCAACGTCCTTGATTCCCAGGGGAAATAATTTTATTTAGGCTACAAACAGTGGATTTCATTTTTGCCCCCTCTCCCCACCCCCCACCCCATGTCTACTCAGGGTGTCTCTGCACAAGGATTCTGTGCTGTCTGAAAAGCTCTGTTACTCTGTGCTTGCCTGCTTGTTTACTAGTAGCCCTCGACATATGACCACAAATTGAGCTCAGAATTTCAGTTGCTAAGTGAGACATTTGTTAAGGGAGTTTTGCCCCATTTTGGAGCAATGGAAGGATTTATATAGGGGCACCACTCAGGTGACTCTGAGGACACTGACAAACCTCCAGGCCCTTCAATAACCCTCTAAAAAGATGCAGATTACCAGCTGTCTGCAAGGAGTATAAATCCTTCTATTTCCTGCCCTCCAGTCAGAGCTGAAGAAGCTTCTTGGATGAGAAGCGAAATGTCTTCGAAGGAAAAAACCCCAGAAAGTCCAGTTGCCTCCTGAAAAAGCACCTTTGGGACAACCAGGACCTGGATGACGGAGAATCTCCATAGACCTTCTTTTCCTTCTCTTCCAGATGCTTTTGGTGCCTGAATATAAAACCCGCCTGTGCAGCCTTCACTTCAAGACAACCCTGCAGGAGAAGGTGGAGGAGATTACAGCCAGCTATGAGTGCATCTGCAATGCTTCCCTGGAACTGAAGAACAGCAAGAAACTGGCCAAAATCTTGGAGGTCGGTCAATTAAAGTTTCTGTTGCTCTTAGTGGCCACCAGAGGTCCATCATTTCCTTCTACTCGGTCACCATTTGGCAATTCCCAGACTTTCAGGTTATCGGGCTGTCTCTGTCTCTGTCTGCGTATCTGCCTCTCTGTCTCTTTCTTTTTCTGTCTGTCTGTCTCTCTCTTTCTGTCTTTCTCTCTATCTTTCTCTCTGTCTCTCTGTCTCTCTCTGTGTCTCTGTCTATCTCTCTGTGTGTGTCTCTCTCTGTGTGTCTGTGTGTATCTCTCTGTGTGCCTCTGTGTGTCTCTCTGTCTCTGTCTGTCTGTCTGTCTATCTGTCTGTCTGTCTCTTGTTTTCTCAGTGTTCTTTTCACCTCTTTTGATATCTAAAACTCCTGATGTTTTTAAAATGAAGTGAAGAGAGGGTCATTCTTAACAGAGTTTTCATCACTAGGGGCCCCTCTAATCTCTTGGTTTCAACTCCTACCATCCCCAGCAGGGATCAATCTGGTTGGGAAGATGCCAGTTGGTGGCCAAGCACCCTGTAGCTCAGCCCTGTTGTCTCCTGCAGATGTGCTTTGAACAGCCCCCATGGCAGAGGAGGGGATACTGAAGGATTGCTTAGGTGGACAGCTTGGACCTTCTCCACAAGGAGGGGAACATGAGAAGCTAGAATTCTGAGTAAGCGGGGGGTCCTATGATCCTGGTTTCTCCCTGCACACACTCACTCTGGTTACGGGTTTTGGTCCTGTGTGTTGGGCAATCCCTGCAGCATCCAGAGATGCTTCTTAGGAAGAGTAGATTGGCTGTGCTGCTGCCCTGATTTGTGTGGACTGAGCTGTGCCAGCTCCCTCTAATATACAAGATAAACCACACAGCCCCAGAGGACCAAACGGCTTGCAAAGGCCATTTGGAGCCAAAATCAGAGAGGGACTTCTGCTTCTTCCTTCCTGAGCTATTGCCTTCCTTTGTACAATTCCTGGCTGTATAAACAGAGGCAGAGAATCAAAGTGTTAGTACCCCTTTATAAAGTAAGGCCACACATGGAATACTGCATCCAGTTTTGATCACCACATTACAAAAAAGATGCTGAGACTTTGGAAGAAGTGCAGAGAAGAGCAACTAAGATGATCAAAGGCCCGGAGTCTAAAACATATGAAGAACGGTTGACTGCAACCCCCCCAAAGGAAGCCATCTTTCTTTGAAGAGAAGCCAGCCTGGAGCTTCGGAACATGCATTAACCAGCAACCAGAGTTGGACCCCAGGAGCAAAACAAGCAGCGGCTCCAAATGGCACCTTGCACCCACTCAAAATGCCATAAAGGACACCTGGTTAACAGCTCCCTCCACTGCTGGTTATCCATTAACTCAGGGGGAGAAGGGGAGATGTGCTGCTTGGCCAGCCCTGAAGCCCTCTGTCCTCATCAGTCCAGCAGACACGGAGCTCCCCTGACTCCGTTCATGTGCATGGCATGGAAGGCGAGCGGGCTCTCTAGTGGTGGGCTCAGCACAGGGGCTCCTGATCTGGTGCCTTCTGAAGCTGGGCCCGCATTTGAGGATTCCCAGAGAGCAACGGCGTCCTTTGGAAGCTTGCTGTGGAAGTGAGAAGGGGGGAACCTACCCTGGTGGCCCTCTGGATGTAAAGGGACCTTGTGCCCTGCTTTCTCCTCCCAGAACCTCCTCTATGAATGATCCCCCGGGCCTTCCAAGCATCTTCTGAGAGCGCTTCACTGGAGTGACTGCCTGGGTTCACACAACAGCATCCTGAGAGTTGTTTTGCCTCACAACCCCAAAGTCTGCTGCCTTGCAAAACTAAGAAGGGTTGCCTGCACGTCCGACCTCTCTTCTGCCTGGGGGACAAAGCAATCAAGGACTCTGCCCACACTAGAAGTGGTGGGAGTGGGGAGAGGAGAGGAACGGTCTGGGCTCTGGGCCATGCCAGGGCTGGGGCTCCTACACTGCCAGCCTCCATCCAAGAAGGAGACTGAGAGAACCGGTGGCCAGGCATTGTGCTCTCTGCTTCACTCCCAAGTGGCACAGGACAGAGTGGGAGGGGAAGGTTTGGGGCCCTTCTCCCCACCCTGGAAAACCAACTTGCTTCCCTAACTGCCACTCAGAGCATCATAAGGTGGCTCAGGGGCTAAGACGCTGAGCTTGCCAATCAGAAAAGTCGGCAGTTTGGCAGTTCGAATCCCTAGCGCCGCATAACCGAGTGAGCTCCCGTAACTTGTCCCAGCTTCTGCCAACCTAGCAGTTCGAAAGCATGTACAAAATGCAAGTAGAAAAATAGGAACTTTGGTGGGAAGGGAACAGCGTTCCGTGTGCCTTCAGTGTTTAGTCATGCCAGCCACATGACCACGGAAACGTCATCAGACAGCGCTAGCTCTTCGGCTTTGAAACGGAGATGAGCACCCCCCCTAGAGTTGGGAATGAGCAGCACATATGTGCGAGGGGAACCTTTTACTCAGTGCACCCCCAGTGAAGATGGCAGTGTGTCACTGCAGGGGTGAGAGCTGCAGAAATCTGGGGAAACTATTCCAGCTTTCTCTTAGCGATGCACTCTGTGTGAGTTGCATCTGATTTTATAAACTTTTTTGGCCATTGTTGTTAGGTTGTTAAGTGAATCCAGCTTCCCCATTGTCTGCGCTTGTTGGAAGCTGCCTGTCACATGATCCTGGGATGCTGCAAATGTTGAAATACATGCCAATTGCCAAGGGCCCAAATCTTAATCACATGACTGCAGGGATTGTATGACAGTCTTAAGTGTAAGGGCCCATCTTAAGACACTTTTTTCAGCACTGTCGTAATTTCGAACAGTTGCTAAATGATTGGTTGTAAGTCAAGGACTAGACTACCTGTACTTTCTCTTTTATCTATTAATGGTCTTCACTATCCCTGCCTCCTTCTACAGTTGTGGCTGAGGGAGGGTAATGCCGTGCGGTTTTATCCTCACAAAACACAACCTGGGATTCTGTAGAGATTCTCCGTCATCCAGGTCATGGTTGTCCCAAAGGTGCTTTTTTCAGGAGGCAACTGGACTTCCTTGTTTTTTCTTTAGAAGATGTTTCGCTTCTTATAC
Organism: Thamnophis sirtalis; assembly: GCF_051295495.1. Taxonomy (NCBI): domain Eukaryota; kingdom Metazoa; phylum Chordata; class Lepidosauria; order Squamata; family Natricidae; genus Thamnophis; species Thamnophis sirtalis. Next base: position 19,203,886 of record NW_028261394.1, on the reverse strand, counting down.
AAGAAGCTTCTTCAGTTCTGACTGGATGGTGGAGAATGGAAGGATTTATACTCCTTGCAGACAGCTGGCCATTTGCATCCTTTTAGAGAGTCAGGTTTAATTTGGAGGTTTAATCTGTCCTCAGGGTCACCTGAGTGGTGCAAATAGTTCTTGTAGTCTGCAGTTTTTCCTCTGGAAATCCGTTCCTACTCCCACACCATTCCAAGGGAGTTCATCCCAAATTGCATAGCTTAATGTAGAGATTCTCAGTCATCCACGTCATGGAAAAAGTGCAGACTACAGGAACCAGGAGCACCAACTCAGGTGACCCCGAGGACACAGATGAATCTCCAAAAGCTTCAACGACTCTCTAAAAGGATGCAAATGACCAGCTGTCTGGAAGGAATATAAATCGTTCCATTCCTGTACTTCAGCACGTTGTGCAAACTTGTATGGTGAGTTTGTGGCTTGGTGTTTTGTGCAAACTCTGACAGTTTGATTGTGTAAGTCACGATTGACTGAATTTTGTGAAAATTCACAGTATTTCCCTCTATCCTTTGCACATATGCAGCCCCTTCAGGCAAAAGGGGAAGATGAGCAACAGAGGCAGAGGATAAATTAGATGCCCACACCGAGTGTCTTTTCAGTTCCGATTTTTCTGGGACAGCTGGCTAGTAGAATCATCTGAGGGTGTCTAGCTGCTTCGTTTCTAGTGTGTAAAACTCCGCCTAGACATTGCCTCTTCTGGCTGGGCTTTGGGTAGGCAGAGCTCCGTGACGGGCATAAATCCTGTGTGTGCAATGTGTATGGCAAGTCTCTACCTGCCACATCTCTGCCTGTTGTGTGAACCAGGATGGAATCCTGTTAATTCGGCACCAACAGACGGGGTAGAAATGGGAAGAAAGGTGATGGGTGGTTTTCTCTGATCTGTGATTCACCGGAGAATCTCTTTGCAGTTTGTGCTGGCCATGGGCAACTACCTAAACCATGGGCAACCCCAAGCCAACAAAACAACCAGCTTTAAAATCAACTTCCTCACAGAGGTAAGTGGCCTCCAAACCAGGCTAGATGAATGCTCTGCTTGGGTTAAAGAGGGGAACTTTGATTTATGTCTCATTGGTCAGGGTTCCAAATAGCATCCAAAATTAAATCAGAGTCCAAGGCAAAGTATTGCTCAAAATTCCAATTTATGAAGAGAGCCATGTTGGCACATCTGGGAAAACCCGAATCTGAAAGCTTCCCGGTTTTCCCCACCCAGTTGAAAGTTCAAGATCTTGCCCCCACACCCACAAGTCCATCACATGGTGCAATCTCCCACTGCCATGCTGGCAGTTCCACCCATCCAGTTCCGGTCAGGTGCAGAGGTGCAGAGACAAAGGATGATCTTGGCTTTCTAGAAAGAATTTTGTTATGGCTACATATCATCTAATTCCGTACACCCCCCCCATTTTCCCATAATAGAAAATGCATAGTAGAATAATTGAAAGTGTGGCAGGCCAAAGATCCAAAAGAAAAGATGGCTGCGGGCCTGACATCATTGACCCTTTAGCAACTCCATCCTCTGATCCAGGTGAGGAGCGAGACCTTCTCCTTCAGGTCTCTCAATGGTCGCTGTTGTCATCCAGACAATCTTTTCTGCTGCTGATTTAACAGGTTAAATTTCTCTCTCCACTTTAATTAATGTTTATATTCTTCCGATGCCTAGAGCAGACACAGATGTCTTGCAAGATCCAGATGCACAGGGCTCCTTATTGGTCTATTGCAGGGGTGCCAAACGTAAGGCCCATGGGCCACATCCGGACCACAGGGTCCTTAGATCTGGTCCGCAGGGCCAGCTTGGAAATAACAAAGGACTGGCCTGTGGTGCCTCTGACAGCCAAAATGGGGCATGGGGCAGGGGTGGGGTTGGTTCCAGTAGTCACTACTGCTGGTTCGCTCATGGGCACGTGGCGTGCACGCGTGCTTCACGCCTGATGTGCACTGTGCGTGCATGCGCAATGCAATAAAAATTGCTCTGCACATGCACAGAAGCAAAAAACAAGATAGCAGCATCTATGGCGCTGCCCAGAGAACCGATTCAGGGGCGTGGCAGGCCTGGGTTGCTGCCAGTTCCAGCAACCCAGGCTGCCAAACCAATATCAGTTTCGCCAAACTGGTCCGAAATGGTAGGAACCCACCATTGGCATAGGGGACCCCTTATGTGGCCCCCACATCCCGTTTTGGCTTGCAGAGTGCTGCAGGAGGCTGTCCAGGCCAAAAATGGGGAGTGAGGGGGCCACACGAGGCCCCCGTATGCCTTGTTTTGGCCGGCAGAGTGCTGCAGGAGGATGTCCAGGCTGAAAACGGGGCTCAGGGGTGTGTGTGAGGCCCTCCTCACCCCTTTTTGCTGGCAGAGGCATTGCAGGCCAATCTTGTTATTTCATGCCGGTCCTGTGGGCCAGATCTAAGCACCCCATGGGCCGGATCCAGTCCGCGGGCCTTGAGTTTGACACCCATGTTGTAGAGCTTAAAATGGTATCTGGAGTTCTTGCTAACCAACCTGGGAAACGACCACAAATTCAATCATCCCGTCAGATTCAGAGGTGAGTCCAGCAGAGGGTGGCCTGTGAAACAACATCGAGATGCTTCCTTTGATCAGGGAGTCATGGCTGCTCCCTCGACTTCCTTGAATTAATCTTGCAGCTTCGAATACTGCAGATATGAAAGCAGCTCTTAAAGGCCCCCACGTTCTCTTTTTCAGCCACCTTCAGCCTAAACACAATCAGGCGACTTTAAGGAACAATCCAGGCAGGCGCTGGGCTGTGAACAGGTCCAAAGCACCTTTTTCCTCATCATTTCCAAATTGCTTGAATTACTGCCTGGTGATTTACATTGCAGACAATTTTCCTCTAAGGGTTTTCAAAATGATTTGTGGAAGCTGAACACATGTTCTTAGCAAGCTTGAAGAAAACCTTGATTTTTTTCAGCCTGGGGAAAGGGGATTTGTCAGTGAGCGAGGAAGGCATTAATCTTCCATGTTTCGGCCTCAAAACATTCTTCCTCTTTGGGGCAATTAGTGGCAAACTACCTGTGATGGCGAACCTATGGCAGGCATGCCAGCGGTGGCATGCGGAGCCATATCAGCTGGCATGCGAACCATTGCCCTAGCTTGGCTCCAGTGCGCATGCATGCACTGGCCAGCTGATTTTCAGCTGGCCCACCCACGCTGTCCTTCCTTTCCCAGGAGTCTCCATGTGATGCCAGGTTAAGTACAGGGCTCACGCACAGGCTCTGGAAGGGCATTACTGGCCTCCGGAGGGCCTCTGGGGGGTGGGGGAGGCCATTTTCGCCCTCCCCAGGCTCCAGGAAAGCCTCGGGAGCCTCGGGAAGGTGAAAAACGGGCCTGCCGGAAGTCAGAAAACAGGCCATTTCTGGCTTCCGGAGGGCCTCAGGTGGGGGGTGTTTTCGCCTTCCCCAGGCTCCAAAAATCTGTGCACATGAGTGGGGGATCACATGTGCCTGCGCAGGGAGCACGGTGCAGGGAAGTATTAAATTATGAGTGTGGGCGCGTGCATGCTTTTGGCACCCGAGGGGAAAAAAGGTTTGCCATCCCTGACCTATAGGGAGATTTGCACTCAAAGGGTAATCCTGGAGATGTGACCCTTTCTGAAAATGAGCTCCGGCTGTTTTGAAAAGCACCCAGTTTGCTGCTTCCTGTAGTAGCCATTGTGGCGGGAGGAGGGGGCCATTGGGGCTTGGATCTCTGTTAGCCTTCTCAGTCAGCTTGATGGAGAAATCTGTCCTCCCCAGGATCGAAGCAATGCATTGTTGGGCCTAAGACTAGGGATAAATTTTTGCTATTTAAAAAATTGTCCCTAACTATCGCTTTGCCAAAAACTGCAGAGTGGCAGTCTTTTCTGTCTGCCAAACTGCTGTTTGGTCCCTGGATCCAGCCAACTTTAAAACCCTGGAACTTAGAAGGAAGGAGACTTTTCACAATGATGGATCACATTTCTGGACCATCCAGCTACATGCACAGTGTGGACTGGAATTACCCTGTCACTGATCAGTGTTTTTTTTTTCCTCTTTTGGCTTTATTCTAGCTGAACACAACGAAAACAGTCGATGGGAAATCCACGTTTCTGCATATTCTTGCCAAATCGCTTAGCCAACATTTCCCAGAGCTCCTGGGCTTTGCCAGGGATTTGCCCACAGTGCCACATGCTGCCAAAGGTAAACCACAAAGGATGGGGCTTCCCCCCCCTGGTTTATAGGGAAACAGGGATGGAAAGAATCTGTGGGTCTCCCAGGTCTGCCCATTTACATTCCCATAACCCTGGGTGAAATGATGCATTGTAGGGCTGTGACTTTTGACCCAACCAAGGTACTTCAAATAGACTGACTTGCAGAATGCATTCAAAATCTGAGACCCATAGCCCTTCTGGAATTGGGATTTGGCAAATTTTATGCAACTTTTATGACAAAAATTATCCTAAAACAGTTTATGAAAAAGTACAAAATGTTATAATTTTTTTCTGGTGCTGATTTTTGACTGTGGTATGTACTTCAAGAGTGGCTTGCTTCAAGGCAGATCCATCTCTGAATAAAAATAGCAATAGCTCTTAGACTTTATTTACTGCCCATTGTGCTTTTCAGCAGGAGTCTCCAACCTTGTGGACTTCCAGAATTCCCTGGCAAACGTAGCTTCTTTGAGAGACACTGGTCTGGTGTCAGGCCTGCCCCTGGTTAGGTCCTTAGGAAAGAAAGACCATTGACTCCCTTTGGTTGAACGGATAGGTTCTTTTTCTAAGGTTAAGTGGTTGCAGCGAAAGAAATGCTAGATCTGAAAATTCCTGTCCAAAGGTTACAATTTTCCCCTTTCTTTGGTTCTTCCCCCTTGACTAGTTTGTCGTTGTCCAAGAGGCCTCTAACCTTGGCAATTTTAACTCTTAGGGTCTTCCTTCTCCACCCAGCATATTCCCCCAAAAAACCTGGGTCCTCATTTTATTGACCTTGGAAGGTTGGAAGGCTGAATCAAATGGGCTAACTTTGCAGAATGCATCCAAAATTTGGGATTCATGACCCCTGTGGAATTGGAATTTGGCAAACCTCATCCAATATTTTATGACATAAGCGTTATTGCAAACACTTTATGGCCTAATACAGAATGTCATAAAACATATCCTGTGGTGTGGTTTGACCGTACTCTACAGTTTACCACGGGATTAATTTCAAGGCGATTCCATCTCTGAGTGTGTCCCAACTTTTCCACTCAAGGCAGGACATTAGAAACCCCATCACTGTTGAAGGCAATTTAGAAATATCTCTGGAAGGATGACTCAGCAGGTCACATGTGGTCTAGTTCATTTTCAGCCTTCTAACCCAGATGGAGGAAAAGGATGAAAAATCAGCTAATCGAAATCGCCTGAAATCAAAGAAGCTTCACAGGCTTAATCATAGAAGCTGTTTTCACAGGATAGACAGGGGCTGCCCAGAGCGTCTTGTGAGAAATTAAAAACCAACAATCCATTCGTAGTTTCACAAAAAAATAAAAGGTTTGGGAATGTTACCCATTGCATAGACAGACTATGCCTGGGATGGCAAAATTATGGCACCTGTGCCCGACATAGCACGCAGAGCCATGTTGCCTGGCACGCTTGGCGTCGCCCGTTCCTCTTCTGGGTTTCTGGCGTCTGATGATCAGCTTGCTTTCATGCATGCAGCAGTGCTGGAAACCAGAAGAGTTGGTCTTCCTGTTTCCGGCATGCGCATGAAAGCCAGCTAGCTGATCATTGCAAGTGCATGCGTCCCAGTAACCAGAGGACTACCTGGCAGGTGCACATGTGTGCATCGGAAACCGGAAGTTCATTTCCCGGTGCGCGCATGTCCACTGGGCAGCTTCTTTTCTGGGTTGCGGCCCCAAAGAGTGTGCATATGTGCAACAAAGCGCACCCCCTTTTTGACACTCAGTGCCGAAAAGGTTTGCCGTCCCTGGACTATGCAATAGGGGCACTGTTTTCTCAACCTTGGCCACTTTAAGATACCTAGACTTCAACTCATAGGTGGCTGGGGAATTCTGGGAGTTGAAGTCCACATGTCTTAATGTGGCCAAGGTTGCGAAACAGTGTCATAGGGGAACCATTACACCATCCAATTTGCATAAGCAAGATAGGGCCTTTCCATAATGAGAAACTGGGACTCACCAGAGAGACTCACCCTGCTGTGAGTCCTTCACCCACATCTCATCTTAGACCTGCTGCCATTCCTTCAGCGCAATATTTCTCAACCATGGCATCAGGAACCATACAAGCTGTTGTAAATTCCCCAGGCTGCCTTCTGGGAATTCTGAGAGTTGAAGTCCACAGGTCTTAACGTGGGCCAAAATTAAGAAACATTCCTGACAGTAGTAAATCATTTGCTGTCCCTTCCAGTATGTGACTCTGCCTGTCCCTACTCAGGGATGGGCATTCACCATCAGCTCCTGGTGGGCAGAGAGATGCTAGGAGTCTCTGCCAAGGGCAAAGTGGATACAGGTAGTCCTTGATTTATGACCACAATGGAACCCAAAATGTATGTTGTTAAGTGAGTTTTGCCCCATTTTAAAACTTTTCTTGCCACACTGAGCCACGGTGGCACAGTGCTTAGAGTGCAGTACTGCAGGATTGCAAATTGCAATTTGTCAGTTTGAGTCTCACCAGGCTCAAGGTTGACTCAGCCTTCCATCCTCCTGAGGTTGGTAAAATGAGGACCCAGATTGTTGGGGGCAAGAGGCTGACTCTGTAAACCGCTTAGGGAGGGCTATAAAAGCACTGTGAAGTGGTGTATAAGTCTAAGTGCTATTGCTATTTGTTAAGTGAATCACCATCAAAGTTGTAATATATATATATATTTGATTCCCAGTTAGGGTATGGCTAGCTGATGAGAGCTAAATAGCTTGAAATAGATCTATACTAGTAGGTATGCTGGTCTTGTTGTATTCGGGTCTTTTGCCGTGTAAGATTGAGATTGTCTTGGCAACATTTCAGCGAGGTTTTTTAAGCCCAAAACCCAGCCTGAAGATGGCGAGTGAGACCTCACTGAAACGTTGCCAAGACAATCTCAATCTTACATGGGAAAAGACCCGAATACAACAAGACCATATATATAAAATATATTGCTCACTAGCTTTCATTAGCCACTGCTAACATCGTCAGAGTGCAAAAGCCATTAAAGAGATACTTGCTTTTATACACTATTAATCAATTCGGCCATTGTGTGTGTGATAGGCCAATCCACCCGCCTTCCACCCAGCTTTGTTGTTTTTACATCAGGCATGTTAATCGATGCTCCTATTGCTTCCTCCCCTATCGAGCACAGCTTGGGCTGTTCCTCCCCAGGAAATAATGCTGAGCTCTCTGATGTTGCTTTAACAGCATTCTCTCTGGCTTCCTCCCACACCTCCTCCCTCTTCTTCTGTCTCACAGGCAACAAAGCTAATTACAGGTGGGAGACAGGTGGGTGGGCCTATCACACCTGCAACTGCCTAACTGATTAATACTGTATAAAGGCAGCTATCTCTTTAATGGTTTTTACACTCTAATGATGTTAGCAGTGGCTAACGGAAAGCTAAGTGAGCAATATATTTTAAAAAGTTCTGGAGATCCCAATGTCTGTTTGTTTTATAACTACCCCTGGAATGTCAAGGACCAGCTGTCCTAGGAAAGGAAGCTGGGCAGCCTGCTGAGAAGAAAGCAGCCTTCAGGTCTGTTCCTTTTTGCGTGATGGAAGATGGGTGTCCATGCAGGGAGATCTTTCCTTGCTTCACGAAGAAGGTGATGTGGATGAAGCTGTTGACATTTTGGACCATTTTTCTCTCCTTAGTGAATCAGAGAACATTAACAGCTGACCTCAATGACATTCATCGCACTGTCCACGAGATTGAAATCGCCTGCCAGAATATGGTGCCTTCATCACCTGAGGACAGATTTGTGTCTGTGATGGATGTATCCTTTTGTTGAAGAGGGGAGGCTTTCTGGGATTGGTTCCACAAATCAAGCCAGGCCCCACCCACCCACCCACCCACCAGAAAAAGGAAAAAAAACCAGTTAGCGTGAGAGATGGAGTGGAGGGAAGGGAATATCTGGGAGGTTTAGATCATCTTTGAATCTTCTGGAAGACCAGAGGAAGTTGATTGGGGATGTCACTGGAATGGATGGCCCCCAGATTTAGGGGACTGAAATGGGGAGATGGCGGCGGGAGGATCCTGAGGTATAAACCCTTCTCATTTCTATTAAAACTGTTGTTTTTCCAGCAAGTTTTATGTCTGGAAACAGACACGTTAATCTCCTAGAGTCCTTCTGCTCCCCTTGCCACTTTTGCATACCAGAGGCTTCAGGGAAGCTCCTAAGCCTCTGGAGGGCCTCCGGCGGGGGGGAAACTGTTTTCACCCTCCCCAGACTTCTATAAAGCCTCTGGAGCCTGCGGAGAGTGGAAAATGGCCTCAAAATAAGGCCGAAGTCAACTGACAGGGCAACGCCTCACATGCCCTGACAAATGGCTCCGCGTGCCACCTGTGGCACATATGCCATAGGTTCGCCATCCCGGATCTAGCACATGGTGCTAGTGCAGCTAACCACATGGAGTGGAGGGTGAGGGTTATTTATACCCTCTCTGGGCTTTGAACTTGAGCTTCCTGTTCCTGTGGCAAGAGCATGTATTCTATTGATTGCTGTCGGGGTCATGGCTAATTTTGTAGGTTATCTGAGTCAATCTTGGTTGAAGTTTGCTGGTGCAATGAAGGAGTTGTTGGCAATTCCTATTGCGGCTGAACGGCTTTGCCCTGAAGGATAATCCCATCATCCTGGAGCTGAAGGTCTTTTGTTTTGTAGATAGGCTGGCATCAACTATCTGCTGGGGGAAGGGAGCTGAAGCTGCTGAGTTTCTGTCTCCCTTAAGATTTTTTATTTCTCTTTTAGGGGAAATATAATATTTTGCCTTTTTTAGATATTTCTCAAAATATTTCATTCTTGTAGCAGGGGTGACTTCCCTCACCACTAAATGACTTGTAAAACACAAACTGGCGTTGAACATATCTATCCTTCATTGGAGGAGAGGGATGTAGGTGGATGTTTCCCAAATTCAGTGATTTTGTAACCAAATTATGGTGGTGTGTTTAGTGAGAAATGTCACGAATTGGAAGCTGAAGGATAGTTGACTATTGTCAGAATCTCTTCTCTTTCCCCCTTCCTATCTCGCTTAGGAGAGACTGGCGCATTTGCTTGCTCCCCTTTCACCCCAAGTGCTGCCCCCAGCCTAGACAAATTGAGGCTTGGAGCTGCTAAAAGAGTGGCCATGAACACATGCGCAATGTCAGTGTTGGTATCAGAAGTCCTTCTAAAAATGTACGGCTTCGGAGCTGGGTGATTCACTTAACTTTGGGTTGTGTGTCTTCAAGACAGTTTTGAACTGCCTGGATTTATCTCTAGAGTTTCCTTGGCAAGGTGGTTTTCGGAAGTGGTTTGCCATTGCCTCCTTCATAAAATAGAATAGAATAGAATAGAATATTTTATTGGCCAAGTGTGATGGGACACACAAGGAATTTGTCTTTAGTGCAGATGCTCCCAGTGTACATAAAAGAAAAGATACATTCATCAAGAATCATAAGGTACAACACATAATGATAGTCATAGGAACAATGAGAAGACTTATAGTAATAGTAATGCAGCCTTAGTTAATAGTTTGACAGTGGTAAGGGAATTATTTGTTTAGCAGAGTGATGGTGTTCAGGGAAAAACTGTCCTTGTGTCTAGTTGTCCTGGTGTGCAGTGCTCTATAGCATCTCATTTTGAGGGTAGAAGTTGAAACAATTTGTGTCAAGGATGCGAGGGGTCTGTAGATATTTTCACGGGTCTCTTTTTGACTTGTGCAGTAAACAAGTCCTCAGTGGAAGGCAGATTGTTAGCCATTGTTTTATCTGCAGTTCTGATTATCCTCTGAAGTCTGTCTCTGTTTTGTGGGGTTGCAGAGCCAAACCAGACCATTATGGAGGTGCAGATGACAGACTCAATCATTCCTCTGTAGAACTGAATCAGCAGCTCTTTGGGCAGTTTGAGCTTCCTGAGTAGGCGCAGAAGAACATTCTTTGTTGTACTTTTTTGATGACATTTTTGAGGGCTGTAAAAAAGTGACCGGCCCAAAATCACCCAGTTGGATTCATGCCTGAGGAGCTCCCAATCTCCCAATTTCTAGCCAGGTGCCTTATAACCACTGTACCAATCTGGCTCTCTTTCTCTTGCTTGGATCATTGAGAATGTGAGAAGGTCAGTTTTTCATCTTGATTGGAAAAGCAAGCAGGTGTTGTCCCTCCTTAGCCACCCACTGCAGGCCTTCCTGGAGAGTGCAGATCCCACCATCCAGTCCCTGGACGATCTCCAGCACAAAGCCGTGGAAGAATTCAGGAAAGTCTTGTCCTTCTTTGGAGAAGACTCCAAAGTCACAACCTCTGAGGATTTTTTTGGCATTTTTGCTGAGTTCATGAGCAAATTTGAGGTGAGTATGGGGCTTCTATTCTTCTTCGGTTTCACTGTAGTTGGGGCTTTGGTCAACCAGGTGGGTTTTGTTGTATTGTTTGTATTGCTCTTGGGGGATAAGGACTCGATTTCATTGTGGGCTGCATCAGGGTTGGGTTTGACCTGGGGGGAGGGGCATGGCCACAGTGTGTGGGAGGGTGTGGGGTGTGGTCAGCTCAATGTCCTTCACGTTGGGGGCACCTGTAGTGACCAAGTGCTAAGGCAGGACTTTCCTCAGACCTTCCCTCACTCTCATAATCTCCTTCCTTCCTTTTCTTCTTTTTCCTTCCCTCTTCATTCTCCTCTCTCGTTCCTTTCTTCCTCTTCTCTTCTCTTCCCTTTTCATTCTCCTTCCTTTCTTCCTTCCTTCCATCCTGTTCTGTTCTGTTCTTTTTCCTTCCCTCTTCATACTCCTTCTTCTTCCTTTCCCCTCTTTCCTTCTTTTTCCTCCCCTCTTCGTTCTCCTCTCCTTCCTTCCTCTTCTCTTCTCTTCCCTTTTCATTCTCTTTTCTCCTTCCTTCCTTCTTTCCTTCCTTCCATCCTTCCTTCCTTCTTGCCTTCCTCGTCTCTTCTCTTCTCTTTTCATTCTCCTTCCTTTCTTCCTTTCCTCCTTCCTTCCTGTTCTGTTCTGTTCTTCTTCCTTCCCTCTTCATTCTCCTTTCTTCTTCCTTCCCCTTCCCTTCTTTTTCCTTCCCTCTTCAGTCTCTTCTCTTCTCCTTCCTTCCTTCCTCTTTTCTCTTCCCTTTTCATTCCCCTTTCTCCTTCCTTCCTTCCTTCCTCTTCTCTTCTCCTCCCTTTTCATTCTCCTTCCTTTCTTCCTTTCCCCCTTCCTTCCTGTTCTGTTCTGTTCTTTTTCCTTCCCTCTTCCCTCTTCATTCTCCTTTCTGCTTCCTCCTTCCTTCCTGTTCTGTTCTGTTCTTTTTCCTTCCCTCTCCCCTCTTCATTCTCCTTTCTTCTTCCTCCTTCCCTCTTCATTCTCCTTTCTTTCTTTCCTTCCTTGTTTTCTTCCTTCCTCTTCTCTTCTCTTCCCTTTTCATTCTCCTTTCTCCTTCCTTCCTTCCTCTTCTGTTCTGTTTTTTTCCCCTTCCCTCTTCATTCTCCTTTCTTCTTCCTTCCCCTCTTTCCTTCTTTTTCCTTCCTTGCTTTCTTTCCTTCACTTTTTTCACCTTTCCTCCTTCCCTTTCTCCTTTCCTGTCCCTTCTTAGATGCTCAAGTGCAAAAGGGGAAATATTTCTCCTTTTTTTTTTAAAGGTTGTTTTGCTAGCCCTCTGACAACGAAAATGGAGCCCAGGAGGAGCTCTGTTTTCACTGCTAGGGGCACAATGGGCCGGTCCTTTGCTGTTTCCAGGGCTACCTCACAGGCCATATTTAAGCACCCCATGAGCTGGATGTGGCCCACGGGCCTTGAGTTTGACACCCCTGGGATACAGGGTAGACTGATCCCCATGTGGCCTAAAACAGGGGCCTCAACTTTTGGTCCATGGACTGGCACCGGGCTGTGCAAACAAGCAAAGCCCCATCCACGGGTTGCAGGCAGCACGTGAAACCACACCCCCTCCAGTCCACAGAAAAACCTCTCTCCATGGAACCAGTCCCTGGTGTCCAAATGGTTGGCGGCTGCTGGCCTAGAACACAGCTCCGTTTCTTTTCTTTGCACAAACCCAAAGAGATTTGACTTGGCCAATTTGAGCTAGGGGCCTTTTTAAAGACTCCGTCGCCACTTGAAACTCCTTGGTTGGCAATTGTCACCTAGACACCGGCCAGAGAGAGGAGAAGCTGGCATGTGTGTTGCATTTTTCCATCTCTTGTGCTGAGCAGTTACACATTTGGGCTTGTTTCGTAGCCCCCCCACCAAAAAAAACGGATCCAGCAGGGAAAACTAGGGGAAGATTGAAGGGGAAGAGCTTTTGGGGAGGACGTTGCACGTGCTTGTCCTGGCATCCTCCCCCCACCCTCCGTGTCCTCTTGCAAAGAATGTTCTGTGGATCACATGGCCACTCTTTGAGAGAAAAGGCTGGAGAAAGGAATGCCCACACTGATGCCACTTGATCTAGCAGTCCTAGACCAGGAGGGGATTGATGGAGTTGAGTACGCATAGCCTAAGAAAGAGACCATTGGTAGCTCAGCAGCTTCCAAAAGGAGTTCCCCAATTCGCAAAGTTGTTCCTACCTTTTGGGAAGATTTGCCTTCAGTGTTTGTAATTTGATACCGCTTGGCTTGGATGCTAGATAATTTAGCTGCCCCTGCAGGTTAGACACATTCTTCTTTCCGCCACTCCCCAGTTCAAGTTTGTTTGCAAAATTCTTTTGCTCCTCGTGAAAGAAGCAGAGACAAGTCACATGCCCCTTTTGCAGGGAATAACAATTCTAGAGTGTGGGGGGAATTGAATGATAAGAGTAGGTCTTCTGGAATTGAGGGTGGATTTCAGGGGTGAAATCCAGCAGGTTCTGGAGAACCAGTAGTGGAAACGTTGAGTAGTTCAGAGAATCGGCAAATGCCATCTCTGGATGGCCCCGCCCCCATCTACTCTCTGCCTCCTGAGTCCCAACTGATCAATGTCCCAACTGATCGGCTGGGTCTTCATCTGTTGCTCTGCATAGGAGAACAGCGCTGGAAAGTAGGTTAGTGATGCGGGGAGGGAATGGAGATTTTGCAATATCTTTCTCCTGCCACAGTCACCAAGCCACACCATGTCCACCAACCATGCCCACAGAACCGGTAGTAAAAAAAATGGTGCAGATTGGCCTCCCCTGGTTCATTCATCCCCAGCTTGAGCCATTGTTGACTTGATGACAGTTGGATACAGTCAGTGGAGGGATTCAGATAATTTAACAACTGGTTCTCTGGCATAATGACAGAGACAGGGTAGGCATGGCTGGTGGTCATGTGACTCGGTTCGCTTTCCCAATTGGGGGGGGGAGACCTCTCAAAGGGCCCCCCTTTTTTGCTATTAAACAAACAAAGAAGCCAAAGACTAGCCAGTTCGCTCCATCTAGACAAGTTTACAGATCCAGGGAAGAAAGACACCTGCTATTGCCCCCCTCCTACCCATAACTGGGGATGGAGGCCTCCTGGCCAGGAGGAGGCGAGACAAGGAGTAGCTGGGAAAGAATTCAGCCGGTTCGCTGAACTGCTCAGAAAGTTTAGCTACCGGTTCTCCCGAACCAGGGAGAACCAGCTGAATCCCACCACTGCATTGGTGGGTTTCAATTTATTTTACTACTGGTGCACGTGTGTGTGATGCTTCTGCGCAGGTGCAGAAGTGTTTGGGTGGGTTGGCGGAGCCTCCCACCACTGCCACTACTGGTTTGCCCGATCCGGGGTGAATTGGCAGAAACCCACCTCTGCACCACTGGATATAGCAGATTATACTAGAGTAGGGGGTCTCCGAACTCAGCAAGTTGAAGACTTCAACTCCCAGAATTCCTCATCCAGCCAGACTTTAAGTCTGCAAGTCTTAAAGTGGTCAGGTTTGGAGACCCCTGTATAGAGGATTGGGGGGGAAATCTCTCCCCCCCCCCCAAGAGAAGATGCCTAACAACCCAGACTGGGCAGGCTAAGAGCATCAAATATCTAAACCAGCAACACATCAAACTTCTTTGATCTTAAAGTCACCAAGTCTCCTAATGTTTGCAGTGTCCTTGTGTGTGGATATTGCCATGGGGAGGGGAGCATGTTGCATGAGAAAGAACAACTGGGCTGGTTGACCCAGTCAAGCAAGCAAGGAGACTTGACCTGGTATGAAGCCATTCTGGTCTGCTTGAGCATCAGCTCCTTCTCCTCATCTCCTCCAGACTAGGAGTTTCCAACCTTGGCAACTTTAAGCCTGGCGGACTTCAACACCTAGCATTGGCCAGCAAAGCTGGGAATTGAAGTCCACAAGTCTTAAAGATGCCAAGGCTGGAGATCCCTGGCCTAGAATGCCCTTGTGCTTGATGGTTGTCTATCTGGGGCAGAGGTTAGGCTAAGGCCTCCAAGGTCCCTTCCAGCCCTAGGATTCTATGCTTCTCCTCTCTCCACAGCGGGCCTTCAACGATGTGCATGCCAATGAGCCCTTGTGCAGCCCGAAGATGATCCCTTCTCTTGCCTGGTGACTAGAGGGTTAGAGGAAGACTGCAGCACGGTGCTTTCATGCCCCCAGTTGGGCTGCTGTGGGTCCAGTCTGGCGGCCACAGCAAAGGAAGTTTCTTCTTGGAGACCAGCAGAAGGACGTGTCTGTGCCCATTTCAATGGAAACTGCCTTCAAAAAAAGAGGGGGGGGGGCTAGCTGCAGATTTCCACACACTTCTCCGCACCAGAGACATTTTTTCCCCCCACAGGGATATTCCGTGGTTGTTAAACTTGAGTGCTAGAATCCAAGGTGTAAAGAGGCATGGACAAACTGCCCCAGTTTTCCTCTTACTTTTCATGGCCTTTCTGGGAATCCCTTTATTTCAGGGAGCCGTCACCAAGCCTGCAGGTGGCATTTGGGAACAGTCGACCTGTCCTGGGGCTGCCTAGTGCAGTGTTTTTCAACTTTTTTTGTGCAAAGGCACACTTTTTTCATGGAAAAAATCACGAGGCACACCACCATTAGAAAATGTTAAAATTTTTTAACTCTGTGCCTATATTGACTATATATAAAGTAATTCTCCCACGGCACACCTTACACTATGTCACGGCACACTAGTGTGCCACGGCACAGTGGTTGAAAAACACTGGCCTAGTGCTCCAAAGGAAAAATGGCACGACAAGATCCCTTTGCTCCAAAAGGAACGGATTTACTCCCTTCTCCTGCCTCCTGGTCTTCAGGCGTCCACACCGGTGGTTGCAAAGGCAGCCAGTGAATCTTTTGTTCCAGTCAGTTTTCTCGGGAAAACAGATCCCTAAAGGCAGTGACCCACGTGGGCAGGATGGGGGCTGGAGCCCGCTCTCTCTAGAGCCGAATGGCAGCAAAAGCGGGGAAGTGCCCTCACCCTACCCAGCATCTGGTGCCCGTTTCATACCAGCTTCTTCTCTGCTGTCTCTCGGTCAAAAGTCTGGGAGCAGAATAGCTTTTATTTATGTTTTGGCTACTTGATTTGTTGGGTTGCCAACTCAGAATTCCTTGAGGAGTTCAAAGCAGCTTGTGTGAGGAACACCCTTCCTTTTATCCCCAAGCAGTGACCCTTTTTTAAAAATTATGCATTTTCCTTTATAATACATCACATTTTCAATTTTACAATGACAGTCCATCTCTTTCCTTCTCCTTCCCTCCATTCTCCCATCTGGTTCCCACTCATTCCCTCTTTCCTTCACCTCTCCTCTCCTTCCCTTTCCTTCCCTTTCCCCTACTCTTCTCCTCCCATCCACTTCCCTCTCTCCTTCCCCTGTTGTGGCCCAGGGTGCCTCGCCAGAGGGCAGGCCTCACTAGAGACCTCTATTGCTCTGATTAAAGGCCACCCCACATGGCCCTACAATGGCCTGGTAAGGCTCCATCCCACACTACCCTGAAGGCAGCCACCCATAGCCCCCCCAAAATAAACAACAACAGAAGTCCAAAGAGAGGGTGCAGGCTCACAGAGTTCAGGAGCAAAGTCCAATGGCAAGAGCATGAGTTAAAGCCGAGGTGGCGCAGTGGTTAGGGTGCAGTACTGCAGGCCACTTCAGCTGACTGTTATCTGCAGTTCAGCGTTTCTAATCTCACCGGCTCAAGGTTGACTCAGCCTTCCATCCGTCGGAGGTGGGTGAAATGAGGACCCAGACTGTCAGGGCGATATGCTGACTCTGTAAACTGCTTAGAGAGGGCTGAAAGCCCTATGAAGCGGTATATAAGTCTAACTGCTATTGCTATTGCTATTGCTAATTGTTCCTGGCCAAGGCTAACTCTCCGGGGCTTCTCCTTAAGTCACTCCACTTCAGGTGTTCCTTGTGAGGAGGGGTGGGGCGGCCTTCTCCCAAGTAGCCTTGCAGCGCTTCTCTGCGCTTCCTACACTCCCCTCTCCATGCCCTTGGACCAAATGGGGAAGGAACCTGTTCCTCATCAGAAGGGGATCTGCTGCCTATCAGCACCACTGCCTGCCTGCAGCCGATCCTCCCCTGTGTCGGTGAAGGCAGGCAGCTCTCTGCCTGGTCAACCACCTCCCCCCATGCCTGAGGGGCCTAGGACAGCATCACCCTCAGGTCCAACTATGCCAAGGGAGACATGCCATCCCTGTTGGACGGTCCCAGCTCCTCCTCCTCCGAGTTCCCATGGGGCCATGACAGACCCTGGGAAGAATGAGCTTCCAAGAAGCCCATAAGTTTTCATGGCCGAAGCCCAGCCTCTCTCCAGTCCTACCAGAGCCAGTAGTGAGTACCTCTGGGTATGGTCCGGTACGGCCATACCGGTAGTAGCTGGGAGCTGACAGCCTACCGGTATGGTGGCTCATTTGGCTGCCCGCCCGCGTCCTACACCTGTTTTTAAAGCCACCGGGCAATGCACAGGCGAGCACAGTGTGCAGCACCTGCACAAGCCCCAACAAGCAGCTGGGTGTTGTAGGGGCAGTGGATTGTGCATGCGTGTGCAGCGCACGTGCACGAACAGGACCCGCGTCCCTGTGAGCAACATACCGGTAGTGATGATAAGAGCAACCCACCACTGAGCGGAGCCCTTTCAGATCTGCATGGTGGCAGCTTCCCTAGCAGAGAAGCAGAGAAGCAGAGTCCCGAAGGTGTTTCTTCCAAGAGGCAGCGGGACTTCCCGTTTTTTCTTTGGGGACGTTTTGCTTCTCATCCAAGAAACGTCTTCAAAGAGAAAACCAGAAAGTCCAGTTGCCCCTTGAAAAAGCACCTTTGGGAGAACCCTGGAGGACGGAGAATCTCCATAGACATTTAGCACAGGGCAAGCTCTTTGCTCCCGGAAACCATCAGGCCAGGGAGATGCCCCAATCCCTTGGGTTCTCCCCATTGAGTGTCCAGCCAAGCGTTTCCCTCAGCCCCTTAGTGGAGACGTTTGGAGCTGGAAATGAACAAAAGGTCTCCTCAGATATCAGTCCAGCATCTCCTGGCTTGTCCACCATGGGAGAAGCCCCATGCCCAGCTTCCCTTGCCTACCTCTGCGATCAATAGCAGCAATGTTGTGAATGCCCCAACACTGGAGGTCTTTAAGAAGATGTTGGATAGCCATTTGTCTGAAATGGTATAGGGTTTCCTGCTTAAGCAGGGAGGTTGGACTAGAAGACCTCCAAGGTCCCTTCCAACTCTGCTATTGTATGTCAGCCTGGCCTGGGCGAAACTGAGACCATCAATAAAGGGGCCTTAGTGGGCTCTGACCCACCACTCTTCTTGTTGAAATAAAAACCACAACTCGGCCACTTCAGCCAACGCCCTCCTTCCCTATTGAACACGGATCTATAAGGGCTTCTCTGCTGTTTATTTCAATGCCTTCTTCCCGTTGGCCCTCCTTGTTCTGTGGGAGGCGGAGGGAGCTCAGCTCCACTTTTCAAAGAACTGCCACGCTCCCCTTGTAACTTTTGCAAGGCCGTGCGGAGGGGGTGAAGCTCTTCATATCCGGGCACACTGTTTTTCTCGTGATGTTCTTTCCAAGGTTGAAGGTTGCCCCCGAGAATTGTGTATAGACGTGAGCGCCGTGTCTCTGTACAAATATTTATTATGCTACCATGTAATAAAGAACGATTCTCTCTGTAGCGACCCCTGTCAATGGCATCTGTTTGGCCATCGCGTCCTTCGACACCTGATCCACGCCAGCCGTCTAGGAATGAGATGATGGTTTATTATGGGCTCTTTGCTCCTAGGCACCATTGTGCTTTTCTCCTGTCTGTGTGGCATAAATTGTGCTGCAGTTGCTCTTGATGTGTTTCTCTAGCATCACCGGACAGAGTTGCTACCCTGTAGCACAGCAAGCTGGTGAATTCCTATCCCCGTGATGGCGAACCTATGGCACTCACGCCAGAGATGGCACGCAGAGCCCTCTCTGTGGGCATGCCTGCCATCGCCAGGTGCTCTTCTGGTTTCCAGCTGATCTTCGCAGGTGCTGGAGCGCCAGAAAACAGCCTGAAAGCAGCCAAAAACACCCAAAAAATCACCTGACCTTTTTTGAGGCCGTTTTCTAGGCTGTTTGTCGGGCTGATTTTTGGCCATTTTGGGGCTATTTTCAGGCCAAATCTTGCCTGAAAACCGGCCTGAAACCGCCCCCCCAAACAGCCGGAAAAACGCCCCCAAAACAGGCCAGTTGGTCTTTGGGTTTCCGGTGCTCCTGCATGCACACATGCACACATGCACATGCAGTCCAGTTTTGGCACTCGGTGCTGAAAATGTTTGCCATCGTCTATCCATCTTTCTCACTCCACCCAGTAACAGCTATTGGTGGAAAAACCAACCAATTATCTGTTTCCCAAAAATGCGCTGGGAGATGGGAGATCAAGGTTTATTTATTATTTCTTTAGCCACTCATGTTATTGTTTACCAAGTTCCAACCTGCAGTAGCCTCAAGTACCTTGTGCAATGGAAAAGAAATGGAGATTTGATATCCCCCACAAAAAAAGATGGATTTGAAATAAGCACCAACTAGAGAGCTGTCCATGTTCCTGGATGTTCTCCACGAAACAGTTCTTGATCATGCAAGGAACTTTCTCTTTTGCTCGTGTGTGTCTGTATGTACGTGTTTGTACATGCATGTGTGTCTGTGAATGTGTGTGTCTTTACAATCCATTGGCACCCTTCAGTCCCCTGGAGCCTTTTAAGACACTCATTTTCTCTCTCCGTTTCTTCTGCTCCACCGATGGGAATATGGATCTCCCGTAAGAGCTCAGCATCTTCCAGTTTCCCAACTTCACCAGAAGAAATGGGGAGTGGGTGCCAGGCATCTGGGCTCTCTTGCAGGGCAGCAAAATGACCCTGGGGGCACTGGGTTTGCAGAAACCAGAGAGAGGGCCGATCCAGCCAGTCGCCAGAGGCTGTCCTCCAGGCACACCTGGAAGCATGGGGGGGAGCCACTTTCATGCAGGTAGCCCCAGGTGACTTGGGCCACCTCAGCTGTTGAGGAAGTGAAGTAACTTGTGAGGCCTTGTCCTCTGCCAATGATTAGTGGGGTGCCTTTGTGCATTAGCAGGCAGGATGTGTGCCCTACACCTCATATGGAAAGTTTGATCTAAAACATCGGTACCCAACCTCAGAACTGTTCTGACCTAGGCTTCCCCAGCAGCAAGAAACTTGGTCTTCGTCCCGATAAACCCCTTTTATTTAATTTAGAGTGAATTCCTTTCCAATCAAGTCTTTCTTCTTCCACAGTCTTTCAAGATAGTTCATAATTACCGACCTTTATCAGGATTGGAGTGTAGCCAGGCCGATATATTTTTCAAATGGCGCAATACTTGGCAAGAATGCAGGAATGAACTAATTGTCTCCTGCAAACACCGCTCCCCTTTTGCTCCTCTTTTATTCCCTATGGGAGGGGCCATTCACCGTCCACCTGTGACCTTACTCCCAAGTCGACCCCTGTTCTTTAGCTGTTCCCTTCGTCTGTCAACTCTGCGCATGCGCACACTGGGAACAGGATCCAGCTGTTCAACTGCCTCATTGATCTCTGACTGCAAAGGCAGCTGGTAACTGACATACGGCTCTGGCCTCCTCCCTGCCTCCGATGCAGAGCCCTCATCACAGTCTTCCCCAGACTCCAGGAATGGCCCAGGTTCCTCCCCAACCTCCTCACTGTCTGAATCTGCTGCCAGCTCTGCTGGCCGCTGGCAGGCCACAACAGGAACTTTAAGACCTGTGGACTTCAACTCCCAGAATTTTCCTGCCAACCATGCTTGTTAGGGAATTCTGGGAGTTGAAGTCCACAGGTCTTAAAATTGCCAAGGTTGGACACCCCTATTTATAAAGAAAGCTGTGGCACAAATATGGGATGTGGTTGCACCCCTTGCTAAAGCATAACGTGGTTTGTTTGCTGTTGCGGTTTACCAAACACACTTCATAGCTTGTCCATGGCCTATTGGCCAGTCCATGGTCAAGCCATAAATGGGATCGCAATAGAGTTCAGAGGTGGGATTCAGCAGGTTCTGACCAGTTCTGGAGAACCAGTAGCAGAAATTTTGAGTAGTTTGGAGAACCAGCAAGTACCACCTCTGACTATTCTCTGCCTCCCGAGTCCCGGCTGATCAGGAGGGAATGGGGATTTTACAGTATGCTTCCCCTGCCATGCCCACCAAGCCATGCCAACAGAACCAGTAGTAAAAATGTTTGAATTCCACCACTGGTAGATTTGCAACTCACATGTTTGTTATAATCCACCTACATCAGCGAAGGTGACCCATTTGGCAGTGTGCAAAAGGCAGATGTTGAAACTTTCAACATCTGGCAAAGGCCATGTTTATCTCTGCAACTGCAAGTGCATATATCTGAATGGTTGGCCAGTATTTGCTGAAATCTTATGACTGAAAGGATGGCAGGATTCCCTCTTGGTCTTTTTCCATCACTTCCCAGTTCATGCTTAAAATAAGCAAGACAAACAGAATGACATGAAACTACGCACGTTGCCAAGGAATGCTGTCATCGGGCCATTTCCTTCACCAGCATGTTCAAGGGATGTTTGTGGCCACCAAGAAGCTGTCTGCATTTAGTTCATTGCTCTTGAGTTGAAAGCCTTAAGAGCTTTGTCCAGAAAACGAGACAATGACGGGAGTGGCATTTTCTGGTTCAAGTATTTTACTAGTTTACCGAAATATACAATGCAGAAATTCAAAGAAAAATTAAGATAACGGGAAAATAGGAGGAGAAAAGGGGAAGAGGAGAAAGTGTAGAGTAAAAGAATAAAGAAAACCCCAACTTTGGCTCAGTGGCTAAGACGCTGATCTTGTAGATCAGAAGGTCAGCAGTTCAGCAGTTCAAATCCTTAGCGCCGTGTAACAGAGTGAGCTCTGGCTACTTGTCCCAACTTCTGCCAACCTAGCACTTCGAAAGCATGTAAAAATACAAGTAGGAAAAATAGAGACCACCTTTGGTGGGAAGGTAACAGAGTTTCATGTGCCTTCGGTGTCTAGTCATGCCAGCCATATGACCAGAGAGACGTCTTCGGACAGCGCTGCTCTTCGGCTTTGAAACGGAGATGAACAACAGCCCCTAGAGTCAGGAATGACTAGCATGTATGTGCAAGGGGAACTTTTACCTTTACCTTTATGTACTAGCCATTTCTATAACAACAAATCTATCTATTCAGCAAAACCCCAAATCAAACTTTCATCTTAAGCAGAAAATCCAGAAGTGGTTTCCAAGCAGAAACAAAATTAGCCATCTCTGCTAATGCCATCTATTTTTGCAGCCATTCATCCACTGTGGGGATCAAAGTATCCTTCCATTTTTGTGCATAAAGTATTTTTGCTATTTGGGCTGAATACAGTCAAAATTCATAAGGGCAGATGCTATGGTGTGGCCAAAACACCGTGGTTTCTATGTCTGTTGCAGCCACGATGCATATAAAAAACAGTCCAGGTTCTGATTTTGCTATCCTGGTTTTTCTGAGCATGTTCTGTGGGTGCCCAGAAAGAGGACCCCCCGCTTGAGACCAGGTTCCACACTGGAAATTCCTAAATGGAGATGTAAAAGTTGGATCATTCTTGCTAACATCCCCTCCAGGCTTAAAAGTGGATCTGGAGCAATATAATCTTCAAAGTTGAGGACCTGGGCAAAAAGCCACACCAACACACCATTCTTTAGATACTGTGGGAATTCCCCCCCAATCCCTAGAACCGTAACGGTGAATGTATGGCACGCATGCCACCGGTGGCATGTGGTGCCATGTTTGCTGGCATGCCAGCCGTCAGCTCCGGCATGAATGCGTGCACCGACCAGCTGATTTTCGGCCTTCCGGAGAGCTGGGAGAGGCCATTTTTGCCCTTCCCAGCTTCAAGAAAGCCTCTGGAGCCTGGGTGGAGGTCGTGCATGCGGGGGGGTGGGGGGTGTTTGCACACACATGTGCAGGTGGGCGGGGAAGATTGATTGGTGTGGGTATGTGGGCACGTGCAAAAGCCATAGAAAAAGGTTTGCCAACTCTGCCCTAGAAGAATGAAATATTTTGGGGAACTTTTAAGAGGCAGACTATTACCTTTCCTCAAAGGAGAAATGGAGAGACGTGTTCTTAGAAGCAGAAAGCAGCCTCCAGTCTTTCTTAACAGCCCAGAGTAGATGCCGGCACTTAAGCAGATGAAGAGTTTGTTGAAAGAGGAAACCAACTACCTAGATGGCTCCATTCATAAGTAAAGGAAACACTGCCGGTAGAAGTCCATTCAAGACAGGATATTTCGAAGCTCCTTGCAGCAAAGTTTGACAGCTAACAAAAGCAAACACAAGACGAAAGCCATTAGCCACAATAGGAATTGCTCAACCCCCATTTGGAAACACAAAGCCCATATTGCACAAATCCCAAACTTCAAGGTTACAGAAAGTATAAAAATCCATCCACTCCTTCAACCATTTGGTTCAGCTGACCCAGAACTGCACACTGTCTTTGTATGTCTGGTTCTGTTTTTTCTTCCAGCAACACCAACATGGTGGTCAGTTGTGCAAGCCATTGGAGCGTGCAATCAAGGACTGAGTCATGTGAATGTGACTTTGCACCAGATGGATGTCTAGAAAAAGGTGGAATCATCTGCCATTTAGTGCAGTGCTTACTTAATACATGTAATACACAGTTACAAGCCTCTCCGCTTGTTACTACAACAATCATTGTATAAGCTATGTTTAAACAACCCAAGATAAAGCTGCTTTTATATCCTTGCTAGTTTGCTAACAATGACAGAATGGCAATCTGGAATAACTTCCTCGCCTCCCCACCCCCCACCCCCCACCCTTTTTTTTTTGCATGACACAGTGAAGTTTGCGGATGAGTGACTTGCAAACAGAAATCAAAGTTACTGTCTGCTGCCTTTAAGTGCAGAGATCTGGACAAGCGACCTTCTAGAACTGTAGGAGTTAATCCTTGAGGCCATGTAGACATTTGTTGGGAGAATGGTCTCCCTTGTCTCTGGAGTTTCTACAACACTCGTCTATTCCCCCCCCCTCTCTCTCCCTCCCTTCCTCTCTCTCTCTCTCTCCTGCCCTCTCTTTATCTTGTCATGATTATTTGGAGGGGGGCATAAGATACTTTGGAGTTTGACCCCCGAAGGCTGATAAGGAAGCAGCTCAGCCCGACTCATGAGCAGCATCAAAGGCAGGGCCAATGACTCCATGTGCCCTGCCTATCAATTCTCCCTTTCACGCCTGTGAACTTGTGAAAGAGCCTCATTGAATTCTCTCCGCTGGCATCTGGAAGCCACCCTGCGAACCGGCAGGAGGCTGGTCGCCCCGAACACAAGGCAGAAGCGAGCCCCGGGCAGCAGGGTAAGTCTCTGCTCCTGGCTAGGATCTGTGGGAGCGCCTAGAACCCCAGTCGGGGTGCATCTCAAAAGGCCTGTGGGGGCATCACTGCCAGGTCTGGAGGCACCGTTTGTGGGGAAATCGAAACAGAGTGGCAGCAAGAGCTGCAGCCCCGGCCAGCCGCATGGATTTCTGGCTCTCTCTCCATCCAGGGGATTCCTTTCCATGCATGGTTGCCCCTAGCATAGCGTGGCCTCCTGCAACTCATTCTGGGCAGCAGCTGGAAGAAGAACCTTGGTGCACCTCTTCAACCTCCTCTTTGCCAAAGGACAAGGAGGATGCCCAGATGGTCTCCCAGAGGGCAGGTGTGGGGCAGAGCAGACAGTTATTGCCTTTAACCCTTCGACTCACCTAGGCATTTCATCTGGGCTCTGGGGCTTGGAGGGCAACACTAATGTTCCCATCCAGCTGCAGAAAGACCCTCCCCAAAAAACTGACCACCTCTGGTGTTGGCAAGCAGGGCTGCTCTTCATAAATTGTAAGGCTGAGTTAAATCTGTTTTTCCTCCTAGCAGAATCTCAGGCAGGAGTGGTTTCTCTCTGCCCCATTCCCCTCCTCTTTGTCATTGCCAAACATGAAATAATTGTAAAAATGGTTGCAGGCAAGATATTTTTTTTTTAAAAAACACACCATGTCTGTTAGACGGAGGTGAAAAATGACTGAAATAGTGTTTGATAGAAAGGAACTTCATTCTCCAAAGTAGCTTCAAATGGAAGAATGCTTTCTATTATTGTTGAAATTACAGGACTTAAACCTTTGGGGATACGAGATGGTTTTGCAGGGGAGAATTTACATTATTAAACTGAAACCTCTGGCTAGATTAGCCCCAAAGTCTATCCTTTCCCCCCAACAGCTGGGGCACCCCTTGCCGGTCCCAGGAAAGCTCCATCCTGCAGGGTTGTGCCAGTAATTTTCCTCCGTGAGACCAAGTCAAAGGGACCTATTTTTCTGTCCTCTGTCATAGCAGCCAGCAACGTCCCTGAAGTTCTGGTGTTCCTTGGCCCCCTTCCTGAACAGTTCCAGATCAGCCCTGTGGTGCAAAATCTCCAGAAACCTTCCAGAGTAACGGAGCTGACTCTTCTTCCTGTTGCAGGCAGGCCAGAGAGAGAGATAAAGAAAATTGTGTCAGCGGGCAAGGTGATGAGTTGGCTCCCAGCCTCACCCCCCAAGTGCCTCCTTCAGCTACAAAGAGAAACTTGTTTGTCTGCTCTCAGAAAACTCCCACACAACACAACACAACACAAGGTGACGGGAACAGGAGTTTAGCCTCCCAAAACTTATTTTCTGGGACTCTGTTCCCAGCCTTGGACTCAGCAGATAAGACAACCGCTTGTGGTGGGACTTCTCTTCCTGCAGTTTCGCCAGATTCTGGCACCAAGAAGGAAAGGTATCTTGACAACTAGACCTTCTCCCTGGATCCCAAATCTTTGCAAAATATTTACTTTAGAGAAAGGCTCCCTGTTTTCCTCTGCCGAACTGAAGGTAAGTCAGTGAGGGAAGAAGTTTGCTAAATGCTTGGATGAAGTTTTTGTTATTGCTTCCAATGTTTGGGGGCTGCTGATTCTCTCCTCTCCCCCCCCCACCCCCCATAGCCCTGGGACTCCTTTGCATTACGTATTCCCTGGGTTTGCTACTCCAGTATTGTCTACTTCCTTATTAGTTACAGTGGGGACCATTGTATTATTTCACGAGTGGGACCAATGACCTGGGACGAGGGGTGGTGGTGGATGAAGTCCCTTGCATTGGAGGTCTTCAGCTGGCTGAAGTTGGTTGGGGGTATTTTAATTCCTGCCTTGAGAAGTGGTCGCCCATGAGGGGCTCTAGATCCCCGTCCAATGTGAGGGTTTTACGTTCTAGCTCAGTGTTGGCTAACTTTTTCAGCACCAAGTGCCCAAACCGGAATGCTTGTACACATGCATGCATGTGCCTGCGCCAGAGCACTGGAAACCTAAAGATCAGCTGGACGGCACATGCCTGCCTGTTTTGGGGGCATTTTTTGGCCATTTTCAGGCTGTTTTCCGGATCATTTTTGATTAAAAAAAACAGTCTAAAAATGCCCCCCAAAATGGACTGGTTTGGGGGTGTTTTTCAGGCCATTTTTTGAGCCATTTTCAGGCTGTTTTCTGGCACTCCGGCACCCGCAAAGACTAGTTGGCAACAGCGCACATGCCCATAGAAGGGGCTCTGTGTGCCACCTCTGGCATGTGTGCCATAGATTTGCCATCATGGTTCTAGCTGGTCATTGCATCTAGAAAGCCAATCCTGAAGGCTTGACGAAGAACTGTTCTTGGTTGTCAGTCGGCACAAGCAGAGAAATGCCTGTGGCTTCCTACAGATACAGCTGCTTCTGCTTCTTGCTGCATAACTTGATCAACAGATTGCATTTGATTTAGTGCAACGGAGCTCCAGGGGTGTGAAGAGTAGAACTGAGGCATTCTGCCTCAACATGCGAACAATGGGCCCATTCTCTGGGCACTGTTATTTTTCTCTCTCTCTCTTGCGGGATTAGAAAGCAAATAAAGCTGGCCAAAAGCAAATAACATGACCTTTGCATCACTTTAGCCAGTCAGTCTAATTTAGAATCTGTCACAATCGCTTTTCTTCCCCCCCCCCCCTCTTGCCGTAGTGAATAAACAGGACTCCTGCTGGACTCAAACCCAGAGCAAGAGTGCTAGACAGAGCTGCCTCTTCCTGAAGAAGGGATTTGACTCACTGATTCTCTTTTTCGTCCCGCAGATCCACGCACTGGGCAGGGGAGGCAGCTGGCAGCCAGCAGCGATGGAGCCGAGCGGTACCAGCCCCCCGTCTCCGCCCCCCAGCAGCTGGACTGCCTTCCCCCAGCGAACCTTGGAGGCCGTTGATATTGTTGTCCTGGTTTTATACTTCGTCTTTGTGTTGGCTGTGGGCCTGTGGGTAAGGAGGGCTCCTCGTGGGCATCGGTTGGGCACAAAAAGCAGAAAGCTCCACTGAGCTCTGCAGGTGTTTTAGGGATGGCCCCCAAATCTCATGGTTAGTTCTCCTTAGGGGCCACAGCATAGGAAGTGGGGTGAGGGGTCTTTCTGGGGACACAGCAGCCCATATTTTGGTCTATTTTTTAAAAAACTTTTTATTTTGTTTATACAAACTTCACGTCTTTACAACACATTACACTTCTTTTACATAACTGTTGTGATTCTTTTATCTGTACAAATAAGTCTTTTATAACTATAACTTTATAAAAGTGCATTTATATTATTTCATACATCTTTTTCTTCATTCTATATATATAACATTCTATATATTCTATGTATAACTATTACATTTGAGTCATTTTCCTATTATTTATTTGCTAGAGTCTATTTCGTATTTCTATCTTTTAATCATTTTTCGGTTTTGTAGTTCTTTATTAATTTGTTGATCTTCCTTCTTTTCTTTTTTGCTTTCCTGCTGCTCCCCCCCCCTTTCCTCTAGCCAATTATACCATAAATCCCATATGGAGTAATATTCAGATTCTTCTTTCTCTTTTAGTTCTTTCGTGAGCCTATCCATCTCTGCACCTTCCAATATTTTTTATTACATTTTCTTCTATTGGTGTGTAATTATTTTTCCAGTTTTGTGCAAATGTCATTCTCACTGCCATGATTATGTGTAGAATTAAGTATCTAATATTTTTTTCATAATTTCCTTTTATAATTCTTATAATTTTGGTCTATTTTTATTAGCTTCGTAAATCCAGCTGATACCCGAAAGCAAAACCTCCTGTCTAAGACCCAGCTGTGTCTTCCAGTGACTGTCAGGGCAACTTTCTCACGGGGAAGCCTGGCACTTCCCCTGCTCTTCCTCAACTGTGGGTGGGGAGGCTGTGGCATCATAACCTCACTTAAACCAGGGATTTTCCAGTGGATGATTTGTGTTTGTGGAGGCGGTTGAGTTAAAGGTTATTGAGGGGCTCTAGGTTGAACTAATCCAAGGTGCATTGCAGTTCCACTGCTTTTTGCTGCTAAATCTTTGCTAGCAAATCCCTGGGGACACGAAGGAGCCTCTGGCAGCTAGAAACCACTCATCCTTGAGAGATGTGTGTGCCCATGTGTAGAGGCAGTTGTTAACTCCTGGTGACTGCCTGGATTTGAATAGACATACAAACACATCCTTTTTCTAAAAGACTGTTTTGGATGCCTTTTTTTTTCTTTTTCTTTTTTGCCCAATTCAGGGCATTTGTGGATGGTGGCTGCAACTGCACATCTGTGGCTGCTAGCTTGATTTTTGGATCTCCCCAGAGGTCAGCTCCTGCTCCTCCACTGGGGAAACACATCTAGTTTTGCTCTAGAGCTTTCTTGAGATTGTGCAGAGTCAACGTTCCAGAAACAGAGATGGGCCAAGGCAGGACAAAAACCGAAGTGCGATTTAATTGAGCTGAATTTTCAGTCAAATAAACTTGAGCGTAATTCATTGGATTGCTCTCAATGTGCTTAGCGGTCTTCCGCTTTTATCCGTTTTCGTTCCAGCTCTGGGGCCAAAGTCCTCTAGGGCCATCTAGGTCTGCAGGAGAGCAGCATGTCCTGGGTGGGGGGTCCCTCCCTCTCCTAGAGGCCCATCTGAGATTGCTCTTATATAGGAGCCGATGATTGTGGGCAAACTTCCCATAGAAGCTAGACAGCAGCTCAGGGATTAGACCTGTGGCTGTTTCCTGTTCTGGAGGACACGTCACAGCAGCTGCTGTTCTTCTGGATCAGGCCAAGAATAAAGAGCAGCTTAACCTGTGACTACACAAATTCCACAAAATCTATCCTGGCTCATCTAAAGAAAAGAAGAATTGGTGTGTGTGTGTGACATGATAGCAGTCCTCCAGTATTGGAGGGGCTGCCACAAAGAAGAGGGGGGTCAAATTATTCTCCAAAGCACCAGAAGGGCAGGACAAGAAATAATGGATGGAAACTAACCAAAGAGAGAAGCAACCTGGAATTAAGGAGAAACTTCCTAACAGTGAGGACAATTAAGCAGTGGAACTGCTTGCCACCAGAAATTGTGGGCGCTCCGTTACTGGAGCTTTTTAAGAAGAGAGAGGTTTTTAAGAGGTTTTTAAGAGGTTTTTAAGAGGTTTTTAAGGTCACTTATCTGAAATGTTACAGGCTGGACTAGAAGATCTCAAAGGTCCCTTCCAGATTCTATTCTATGCTATGCTATGCTATTATTTCCCATTCTATTCTATTCTATTCTTTCCCATTCTAATTCTATTCTATTCTATTCTTTCCCATTCTAATTCTATTCTATTCTATGCTATGCTATGCTATGCTATGCTATGCTGTTCTGCAAAATATCTTCTGTAAATGCATTAGCGTCCCACTTCACAAGTTTTGTAGCCGGATCCTGGGTCAAGCAAAGTATTTTCCTAGCCACATGGTTTGCAGAGACCAACACTTGCTAAACTCCTCACAATTCCTGCTATGAAAGGCAAGCTTTGTCATTTTGGTGTCATTGTTCATTGCCCAACCAGCATCGTAGTTCAACTTGCAATGTTGCAGAATAATATGAGATAGAATTCTTGCCCTTGATCAGTGGCATCCAGGAAGTCTCTCTTTTCTCCTGGCACCCTCTGCCAGGTCAGAGTGCCACCCCCTTGGCCTGGAGCCTGTGCAAGGCCAACAATCAAATGATTGCATAGTTTCATGGCTCCCGCCTCACTTGTTTGCACAAGAGGCTGGATCAAGGCTACGCACTTCAGGCTGTGCCAGGCTGCCAACCTCAGAGCACCTTGGCACACAACCAGCCTACCAAGAACATACCAATATTTTCTAAGGGATTCCCTTTCCAAAGATTAGATTACAGATTTAACAGAGGTGGAAGGGAGCTTGTAGGTCATCTAGTCCAACCCCACTCCCAAGCAGGAAACCCTACACCATTTCTTACAGATGGCAGTCCAGTCTCTTCTTGAACTTCTGAAGGCAACTTCTGTTCCATGGATTGATTGCTCTCACTGTCAGAAAGTTCCTCCTTATTTCCAGTTTGAATCTCTCCTTGTTCAGTTTCCATCCATTATTCCTTGTCTGGCCTTTGGGTACTTTGGAAAATAGCTTGAGCCCCTCCTCTCTGTGGCAGTCCCTCAAATATTGGGAGACTACTATCCTGTCTCCCCTGGTCCTTCTCTTCCCTAGACTAGCCATATCCAGTTCCTGCAACCGTTCCTCATATGTTTTTAGTCTCCATCTCTTCCCCAACTCTCTTCAAGGAAACCAGCAAAATGGCAGGTGCCCCTCCCTCTACCTGAAGCATCTTCTCAGCTGTGACTCAGTGGCCCATCTTGGCCCAACATCCAACAAAACTGGTTCTTTGATAGGCATTTTTCCATAAATTAAAATCACCTGTCTCAGCACTGGGTACTGTACTTGACATTAGGAAATGCTCAACCGGCAAGCTGATGGTGTAAAACTGGTTCTTCCCTTGATTCAGAGAAGGCCTTCTTCCTCCTCTTGTTTCTCTTTCAACATCTCTATTTAGAATAGAATAGCAGAGTTGGAAGGGACCTTGGAGGTCTTCTAGTCCAACCCCCTGCTTAGGCAGGAAAACCTACACCACTTCAGACAAGTCATAATCCAACGTCTTCTTTAAAACTTCCAGTGTTGGAGCATTCACAACTTCTGAAGGCAAGTTGTTCCACTGGTTAGTTTTTTCTAGCTGTCAGGAAATTTCTCCTCAGTCCAAGTTGCTTCTCCCCTTGATTAGTTTCCACCCATTGCTCCTTGTCTTACCCTCAGGTGCTTTGGAGAATTGTTTGACTCCCTCTTCTTTGTGGCAACCCCTGAGATTTTGGAAGACTGCTATCAGGTCTCCCATAGTCCTTCTTTTCATTAAACTAGACATACCCAGTTCCTGCAATCGTTCTTCATATGTTTTAGCCTCCAGTCCCCTAATCATCTTTATTGCTCTTCTCTGCACTCTTTCTTGAGTCTCCACATCTTTTCTACATCATGGTGACCAAAACTGGATGCCATATTCCAAGTGTGGCCTTACCAAGGCCTTATAAAGTAGTATTAACACTTCACATGATCTTGATTGTATCCCTCTGTTGATGCAGCTTAGTACTGTGTTGGCCTTCCCAAAAACAGGAAGCCCCAGGAATTGCCCCAGAATGGGACTCTTCCCATATTCGCTCCTACTTGCCTGTTTGTTTTGGGTGATGGGGGGATTGTAGTTCATGGAATCCTTCATACTCTCAGCAAATAAACTCGTTGTCTTTTAATATTTCAGTCCATGTGGAAGACAAAACGGAGCACCGTCAAGGGTTATTTCCTAGCCGGAGGCGAGATGGTCTGGTGGCCGGTAAGTTGTCTCCAATTCCAGCTTCTCTAAAATGTTTTGTTTCCTGAGAGATTTGGGTAGCGGAATCACACAAGATATGTCCCTTTCGTTCTTTGTTTGGGTTTCCAACTCCCAATAACTGGCTTCCACTTCCAGCTCTAAGTCACCTAGACCAGGGGTCTCCAACCTCAGCAACTTTAAGACTTGTGGACTTCAACTCCCAGAGTTCAACTCTGGGAGTTGAAGTCCACAAATCTTAAAGTTGCCAAAGTTAGAGACGTCTGAAGGAGCCAGAGAAGACTGTCTTGTTGATAGACAAGATGTTGACAAAGGCCCGGTTGTCTGAACGTGTACAAACCAGGAGGAGCCGTAAGAGTGTCAGCTTCTCCTATAGCAGGTCTCCAAATTTGGCATCTAGAAAGAGTGCGGAGAAGAGCAACCGAGATGATGAGGGGACTGGAGGCTAAAACATATGATGGACGGTTGCAGGGACTAGGCATGGCTAGTCTAGTGAAGAGGAGACTAGGGGAGACATGATTGCAGTCTTCCAATATTTGAGGGTCTGCCACAGAGAGGGTGGGGGGTCAAGCTATTTTCCAAGGCACCCGAAGGCTAGACAAGGAATAATGGATGGAAACTGATCAAGGAGAGATTCAACCTAGAAATGAGAAATTTTCTTGACAGTGAGAGCAACCAACCAATGGAACAGGAGTTGCCTTTGGAAGTTGTGGGAGCTTCATCCCTGGAGGCTTTTAAGAAGAGACTGGACTGCTATCTGTCAGAAATGGTCTAGGGTCTACTGCTTGGGCAGGGGGCATTTGGACTAGATGACCTACAAGGTCTCTTCCACCTCTGCTAATCTGTTAAGAGTTTTTAGCTTTCAGTATCCGCTGATATAATGAAAACCTTAAAAGTCTTAAAGTTGCCAAGTTTGGAGACCACTGTCCTATAGCGTCAAGAGAAGCATCCCAACGGAGAAATTGGGCCTTGGGTCAGGACAGGTGATCTAGAAACCCTTCAACCACTTCCATGCAATGGCAGGTTTTGCACTCAAGGCAGGTGTAGAAGGCACTGGAGATCCTCACCAAGATGATCCTCTGCATCTTTTTCACAGGTGGGGGCCTCCCTGTTCGCCAGTAATGTTGGCAGTGGGCATTTCATTGGCTTGGCTGGCTCTGGTGCAGCCTCTGGGATTGCTGCCACGGCCTATGAATGGAATGTGAGTATGGCTTTTATGATCCCTTTTATGCTGGCTGGCACAGGGCAGGGGGCAAAGTCTTCCCTAATCTTGAACGTTCATCTCTCTCTATCTCCCGGGCCTGATTGGGCTGATTAAAGAAGAGGAGACTTTTCCAGCAGCTGTTTAAAGAGGTCAACAAGAGTTGTGTCTTTTGTGTGAAGAGCTGATCTTCCTTCTACTCAGCTCTGGTGCCTGGCTGGACGCATCTGGGATTGAGTCAGCCTTTGCGTGCCCAGATTATAAAGACAAATAAATGGAAGACTGAAACAGAATGACAGACTTGGAAGGGACCTTGGAGGTCTTCTAGTCCAACCCCCTATTCTAGCAGGAAACCCTATACCAATGATGGCAAACCTTTTCAGCACCAAGTGCCCAAACCAGAATGTGCGTGTATGGGCGTGCATTTGTGCGTGCTGGAGCACCAAAAACCCAAAGATCAGCTGGATAGTGCACACATGCCTGTTTTTGGACATTTGGGGGCTGTTTTCTGGGGCATTTTCAGACCGTTTTTTGGGTGTTTTCAGGTTGTTTATCAGGCCAAAAACGGCCTGAAAATGGCCCCCAAACAGTGTGAAAATGGGCTGGTTTTTTTTCAACAAAGGGGCATGCATAGCCTTTAGGAGGCTTTTAGAGTGCTCCTAGTTGAGCCAAAAAAAGGCCCATTTTTCGCTCATTCCCCATCGAGGATCAGAGAGGCAAGGGGAATCCTTCCTAAATGTCAAGGTCTCTGCAGAAACAGCACCTGGGGGATCTTTTCTCTTGCATTAAAACTTTAAAACTTTATTTTGCTCAATCTATTCTTGCTGTGGGTGCAAGTCCTTGAAGCTTATACTGATTGGGCACAGGATCCCTTTCTGAAAACAGCAGGGACTTTTTGAATGGTCTGGTCAGCTATCTCCACAGAGAACCACACCCACATCTTTTCATCTGCTGGGGCTTCACTCATGCCAGGCTGCCCACCTTTCCTCCTGGCATCCGCTTTGCTTGCCAGCAATGAGTGTGAAGTAGCAGCAGTGCCAGGGGGGTGGGGAAGTCTCATCCTGTGACCAGTTGCTTTGCATTGCAGCACCCCAGTGGTGTCATTTTCCAGTTTATTTTGGGGTCCCAGTGCAGGATTATGACTGTACCGCTCCTTTGGATTGGAGGGACAGATGGTGTGAATATTGCATATTCCTCAGGGACTTGTGCTCCATCATTGGAGGTTTTCAAGGACAGACAGGACAACCACTTGTCTGGAATGGTATAGGGCTGTGATGGCGAACCAATGGCATGCAGAGCAGTTTCTGAGGGCACGCAACGCCTTGTCCTGTCAGGGCACTGGCCAGCTGAGTTTGGCTCCCTTTTCAAATCCGCCCAAAATGAGCCAGATTGATTTATGTGCCAAAGGTCTACAGCTGGAGATGTAAAAAGAAGCTGAATTTGCTCGTGGAAACCCTTGGCCACTATCTCTTGGCCTGCCCTGCCAATGGATGGTAGGCGAGGTGCCCCTGTAGATCTGTAGGTTTTCGGAGGGAGGAGGCTTCCATCTTCCTAATGGCTCTGTGGTCTCTCTTTAGGGAATGTTTTGTGTCCTGGTGCTGGCGTGGTTGTTTGTGCCCATCTACCTTGCAAGTGGGGTAAGTAAGTCGGTGCCCAGAAAGCCTTCTCTGCTCTCCTGGAGAGTCAAGATCTTCCTGATCACACCTGCTCTTTCTTCCACCTTTCTTGCGCCTTTCGTGTACGTGCCCGGCCTCAAAAATGTGCCTAAATAGAACAACATAGAGCAGGGATGGGGGGGCGGGGGCTGGCCCACTTGCGATTTCCACTACTGGTTGGGGTGAACCAGTCTGAAACGGCTGAATACCACCTCTGATCTGCTGGTGTCCATCATTCCCCTCTTCTCCCACTCCTCAATCCTCAGTGCCTGAAATTCAGTGGTCTGTGTGGCAGGGATCCCCCCCCCCCACTGCCCTGTGGCTGCTACCTCCCTGGCTTCCTCTCCTGCAGTTTCCAACTAACCACAGCTAAACTCTGCTGGCCAACCGGCATGGATATCCTGGCTGCATCTTGGCTGAAGAAATGTCACCAAGACAGTTGCTAGATGACAGCCAAGAAATATCCAATTACTGGCTGTTATTTAGTGGTCATTAGGTCAAGTGGTTGAGAATTTTTTTTTTTTTAAAGAAGTACAACGGGAAGGGAAAAGAAAGGAACTGCAGGCATGGAGTCACCAAAACTGGGCACTTCGAGACAGCTGGCATTGGGGGAATCACCAAACTCAGCCAGTGGAAAGTTGTGCCTTAAAGCCCTATAGATGGTGGTACTGCCCAGACCACTTCCATTTTTTGCTGGCTTGGGGAGGGAGGCTAATCTGGCAAAGGAGCCCTGTGGATGTAGGCTTCGTGTGGTTAGAATTGTTTCATGGTGGTCCAGAGCAGCATTTATTAACTTTGACAACTTTAAGCTGTAGGGAGTCCAACTTCCAGAATTCTCCAAGTCTGGGGAATTCTGGAAGTTGAACTTCCTACAGGTTAACGTTGCCAATGATGAGAAGTCCTGGCCCAGAGGGAAGGGGGAGTGGGCTTCTCACATTACTGTCCTTCACACCTGAACTGTAAACCCTTCAGACTGAAGATGACCAGTCCTTAATCTCAGACGGGGGACGGCTATTCCTTCATCTAAGTTTTTTTAATACAAGGAACAGTGGTAGATTCCTACTGGTTCAGACTGGTTTGGCCAAACCGGTAGTGGCTTGGCATCCGAAGTCGCTGGAACCGGCAGCAACCCAGGCCTTCCACAGCCCTGAACTGGTTCTCTGGGCAGCATTGTAGGCACCACTATCTTGTTTTTTGCTTCCGTGCATGCGCAGAGCATTTTTTATTGCACTGTGCATGCATGCGCAGAGTGCATTAAGCGCACGGGTGGCACAGCCACGAGCAAACCAGCAGTAGTGACTGCCGGAGCCCACCCCTGACAAGGAGAAAGACCACTGATGGAATTAGAAGCGGGCCAAATGCCCCCTTAGCTGGGGTGCATAACTAGCAATTCTCAAATGAATTCAGACTAAAAGGCTGAAGGAGAGACGGCTCTCTACCTCTGTCTTATAACCCATTTGCTCCCTCTAAGAAATAGATAGAAAACCCAGTGAGTTTCTCGTTAGATTTGGAAAGCTGAGCTAAATGCTGGAGGGTGCTGATGGTTGGTTACACAAGGAGGAGAAAATAGGTTTTTCAAATTTCCCAGAGGGAGCAAATGGGTTGTAAAACAGAGGCAGAGATCCGTCTCTCCACCATGGAGCCCAAAAATTATGTTGCTAAGTGAGACATTTGGTTAAGTGTGTTTTGCCTCATTTTATGATCTTTCCGGCCACAGTTGTTAAGCGAATCATTGTGGTTGTTTAGTTAGTAACTTGGTGGTTAAGTGAATTTGGCTTCCCCGTTGATTTTGCTCGTCGAAAAGTCACCAAAGGGGAATCATGTGACCCTGGGATGCTGCATAAATCATAAATATGAACCAGTTGCCATGCATCCGGATTTTGATTGTGCAACCATGGGATGCTGCAACAGTCATAAATGTGAAAAACCAACCAAAGTCACTTTTTTCAGCGCTGATGTAACTTTGAATGGTCCCTAAACAAACCATTTCCCATAAGTATTTAATCAATTTATTTGGCCACCAAGTTACCAGAGTGACTTTGGGTAGCTAATGTAAAGGTAAAGGTTCCCCTTGTATATACATGCTAGACATTCCTGACTCCAGGGGGTGCTGCTCATCTCCGTTTCAAAGCCAAAGAGCCAGTGCTGTCCGAAGACACCTCCGTGGTCATGTGGACGGCATGACTAAATGCCGAAGGCGCATGGAACGCTGTTCCCTTCCCACCAAAGGTGGCTCCTATTTTTCTACTTGCATTTTTTACACGCTTTCGGACTGCTAGGATGGCAGAAGCTGGGACAAGTAACGGGAGCTCACTCCATTAGGTGGCACTAGGGATTCGAACTGCCGAATTGCTGACCTTCTGATCGACAAACTCAGCGTCTTAGCCCTTTTGAACCACCGGGTCCCTTTGGGTAGCTAGCAAGACATTAAAAGCCAACCCAAAAGGGGCTAATGGGGGCTGCTTTTTGCTGGGGAAGTTGAAGAGTTGAAAGGTGAAGGATGTTGGCTGTTAAATAATTTGTCTCCCAAACTATTCAAGAACGCCTCAACAAATCAAAGCTACTGTTCGGTAAAAATATCATCCTTTTTGTCCTTCCCAGGTTACAACCATGCCAGAGTATTTGCAGAGACGGTTTGGTGGCAAAAGGATTCAGATCTTCCTTGCAATTCTCTACTTGTTTATCTATATATTCACCAAAATTTCAGTAAGTAAGGAGGCGAGAGGAGACAGAAGAGAACTGGCTTGGAAAGAGGAGGTCAATATAGGCTTCATAAATGACTTTTGATGTTTCTCGTGCATTGTGGCAAACCCACGGATACAGGAGGGTTAGGGTTTGAGGTACGGTGTTTGGGATCCAAAGGCTAAAAGATGAGCAAGGCGGGCATGGTAACCACATCTGTTTGTAGCTTCTTTCCAAAGGTGCATGTCTTCCTTGGCTTCACAATCCTAGGAAACGTGCATGTGTGAGTTAAGGAAGCATCCACAGATGAACTAGGCACTTCAGAGTGAGTGGGGGGAGGGTGCCAAAAAATGACTCTCCCTGGGACATTTGCTATTGTGCCCTGTCAGCCACCGGCCCCTCCAGCAGCCAAATCAAAGGAGGAGGAGGAGGCGTGGGAGTCAGGGTCAGCATCAGGGCAACCTGAGAGCGCCGAGGGGGAAGAGGGAATGGAGCTGGCAGAGAGAGAGAGAGAGAGACGGAGGCAGAGCCTAGGGCATCCATCAGCCCCCAGATGGAGAGTCAACAGCCCCCAGGTCTGGAGGTGGCTGATGAGGAAGAGGAAAAACAGCTGGGTTCAGGGCCCGATGCGCTGAAGGCAGAGGAGAGGAGAGCAGTGGGAATCTATGGGCCGGTCCCTGGGAAAGAAGAGCCACTTTTGCTAGCGAAGCCCCATCCTAGCTCTGGGGATCAAAGGCAGGGGGTGGAGATGAATAGGTGTGGCAGATAACTATTCATCTCCCTGCCAGACAGACTTTTTAGTCTGCAAGAGAGACTTTTTGCCAGGGACGCTGCTGCTCCTAATAAAGGAATCATTGATTCAACTACAGAAGGTTTGTTGTGTTTGGGGAGCTGGGTCAGAACAGATGGTCATAGGTCACTTTTTTCGATGCTGTTGTCACTATGAACAGTCATTAAATGAACTATGGTAATTTGTGGACTACCTGTATTACCACAAGTGTTCCAGATTCCTTTTCCTTGATCAGGATAGGAAAGTAATCTAGGATTTGGATCCATATCTGAAAGATCGTAGGGACGGCAGATGCTCTCATAACATTTTCATCAAGAACTATTTCTGAAAGCGTTCTAAGGCTCACCCTGCAGTCAACCCTGGGGGAAGCCCTAAGAATTATAATATTTCATCTTCAAACCATTCCTTTGGTTAGCTTGCATCACACAACCCTTCAAGAAAAATAAAAAGAATTAAAAATGTTGCTTTAAAATGGAACCACAAAGCATTGGAGTTAAAGCTTTTAATATTTAGTAGATGTCCAAGTTTGTAGGCCTGAGTCCAGCATCTCCCTCCTGATCCGATTTGTTTGCTGCTGGTTTGTTTTGTTCGTATTTGAAAATTTATTCCCCAGAAAGAGATGTGAAGGAATTGCCACGCCAATGGAACGTGGTGTGTGTGTGGACAGGCAGGCACCGAAGATGGCCTAGTGCTCTGGTTTAGTCATTTGCTCTTCTGTTTGACTGCTCCCACTTAATGAGTAACTCGCTAACCTTTTGCTCCAGTCATTTATTAACCACAGAGGACACTCAATCCCACCGAGAGAATGATGCCCCTTCAGCTGGGTTAGGTAGGCGTCCCAACATTTGGTTTCTATCCAAAAGGTTACAACTTTTGTCCAGGTTTTATACTCTGACAGTTAAGAGGATGCAATCATTTCAAACTGGGCTTTTAATTCAATTCAGAATAGAACTGGAGGGGACATTGGAGGTCTTCTAGTCCAACCCCATGCTCAAGCAGGAGACTTATACCATTTCAACCAAGTAGCTGTTCAGTCTCTTCTTAAAAACCTCCAGTGATGGAGCCCCCGCAATTTCTGGAAGCAACTTCTGTTCCACTGGTTAATTGTTCTCACTGTTAGGAAGCCTCTCCTTTGTTCCAGGTTGCTTCTCTCCTTCATTAGTTTCCATCCATTGCTTCTTGTCCTGCCTTCTGGTATTTTGGAGAATAATTTGACCTCTTCTTTGTGGCAGCCCCTCAAATATTGGAAGACTGCTATCATGTCGCCCCAGTCCTTCTTTTCTCTAGACTAGCCATAGCCAATTCCTGCAAGTGTTATTCATATGTTATCGTCTTCAGGTCCTTCATCATCTTAGTTGCTCTTCTCTGCACTTTTCCAAAGCCTCAACATTTTTTCTAATAATGTGGTGGCCAGTTTACAGAAAATAGAAAATAACTACAAACCTACTGGAAGAGGAGAGCTGTGTTACTCCAGGTCAGCAAAAGACTTTTATCCACAAAACGAGAATTGGTAAATTTGCCCCAAATTTGTGCCAAAATTCTGAACTGCTTTTTACTTGTTCTGTTTGACCAAATTTGTACATTGTTCAGTGGGCACAACTGCCATGTCCTTAAATAGCTCTCTTCAATGGCTTTGCTCCACTTTGACTGTATGTTATAGTCACAGAGTTAAGAGCTTAAGATATTTCCAATCAGCTTCAAAGGAAACATCTAAACCCTTCTAGCCGTCTTCTGTTCATCCAAACAATGGCAATATTTTGTGCCAGTTTTGTACCACTGAATTGCACCCACACACATTCTTAGTTCCAGCTTGGAAATAATGGGACACTGAATAAGTGGACTTTTTTTCTTGTAATTTATTGTTTGCAACTCATGTACCAAGGAATCTCAGCAATTTTCTTTTTTACTTTTTGTATAAATCTATGTTAGCTGTGATGTAAAAGGGAAGAAACAGCTCCAATGCTTAAGCCACTTCTAAATATATCAGGATAGAAATATCATTTAGATTTGGTAGCGATGGCAATCAATTCAGAAGCATTAAAAAGCTTGATAGGAAGTGTGGGCTCAGTGCTTAAGATGCTGGGCTTGTCAGCCGGCAGCCCACATTTGAGATCTGGGTGCCACGCGGCAGGGTGAGCTCCCATCCTTGCCTCAACTCCTGCCAACCTAGCAGTTCGAAAGCATTCAAACGTGAGTAGATTAATAGGTACCACTTTGGTGTGGAGGAAACAACTCTCCATGTCATCATGCTGAAATGTCTTTGGACAACAGTGCTGTCAATGGACTTCAAATGAGATGAGTACCATCCCGTAGAGTCAGCAATAGCTAGCGGAGTAAAATCTGCAGGAACGCCTTTACCTTCTACCTTTAATAGGAAGTGTATACTCTTTTCAAATGTAAGGTACATTTAGAAATTTAGCTTTATCATTTGCAACAGCCAGATTGAAGTAGAAAAAGATAAGGAGGATCGTCTCAATCAATAGTTCAAATATTGATCAGCCAATTAATAATTACTGTGCTTGAAACAAAAGTCAGACATACCGTAATACCCTTTTAGACAATAATTGAGAAGAGTTTAGGCTTTAAGCACTTGGCCTGGGCCTGCTAATTCTTCCTAATCTCGTTCTTAGGGCAGGACCAAAGGTAGCAATTTTCCTTTGGAGAAAATTGTCATTAAAGTGCATACAGCAAACAAGGACAGCCCCTTTCAACCACATTGTGTTCATGGCAGGATAGCGACAAGACAAGAAGCCACAGGTGAAAGTTCATGAGAGGGAGCTCCCACCTGGGAATAAGGAGGAATTTCCTGTCAGTGAGACCAGTTAATCAATGTAACAACTTGCCTCATGGAGTTCTTGAGGCCTTCAAGAAAAGATCAGGCATTCATTCCTTTGGGATGCAATAAGATCTCCTACCCTGGGTAGGGAATTGGACTAGAAGACCTCAAAGATTCCTTCCAGCCCATGGATTCTAAGAGGGACTACTATCGATCTATATACCCACATGCAACCACTTGTGTAGGGAATACAACACAACATTTGGCCAACTCCCTTCTAATTGGAATCAGTTCAAGGCAAGATGGTTACTGAGATTTCAAAGTTCGATGTTTCTTTCTCCTGCAGGTTGACATGTATGCTGGGGCTCTTTTCATCCAACAGGCTTTGCACTGGGACCTCTACATAGCAATCATTGGTTTGCTGGTCATCACTGCAATTTACACTGTGGCAGGTAGATGTTAACACTGGAAAAGGGGGGCTTGGGCAGTTATTTCTGGACCATGCCCTCCGGGGAAGGAGTTCAGGAGAATGGCTGGGATTCAGGAATGAAATCCAGCAGGTTCTGACAGGTTCTGGAGAACCAGTAGCAGAAATTTTGAGTAGTTCGGAAAACCGGCAAATTCCACCTCTGGCTGGCCCCAGAGTGGGGAGGGAATGGAGATTTTGCAGTAACCTTCCCCTACCATGCCCACCAAGCTATGCCCACAGAACCGGTAGTAAAAAAAATTGAATTTTACCACTGCTGGGATTGTTTGGTGTTCTATCATCCAGCTTCAGGCAGTTGAGGGTTTAACCCAGGAGTATGGAGAGAAAGCATGTTCCCTTAGAACAGGTGTGTCAAACTCAAGGTCCGGGGGCTGAATCCGGCCTGCAGGGTACTTATATCTGGCCTGCAGGGCTGCCCTGGAAACAGGGCAGGGTTGGCCCGCGGTGCTTCTGCCAACAAAAATAGGCTCCTGAGCTCCATTTTCAGCTGCCACAGCCTCCTGCAACCTGCTACCAGTGAAAACAGAGTTTGCATTTTCACTGGCAGAGGATTGCAGGAGGCCGTGGCAGCCAAAAATGGAGCTCAAGAGCCAATTTTTACTGGCAGAGCACTCGGGCCACCACAGGCGCCCCCGACAGGAGTGATGTCGAGTTGGCCAGTCCCCCCACCCCGAGGTCATACACAACCCTGATGCGGCCCTCAATGAAATCTAATTTGACACCCCTGCCTTAGAAGATTTAGACATCTGTGGAAGTTTACCTGATGAATATGTAGCATGTTAGTTAGTTTACTTTATGGATTAGCCCTTGGGCCATATCAAAGTGCAGAGTTCCAGATAAATTATTACTAAAATCTGGAGGGAGGGGACAATTTAAAAAGGAATTGGATAAAATATGATTTAAAATGAAATGGGAATAAAATACGATTTAAAATGAAATGGGAATAAAATATAATAATTTAATATATAGATAAATAAAATATGATAAAATTATATTTTGGTATTACCCCTACAATCTACATATGCTGATCTCAACCAAATCATTTTGCTGTGGTCCTGTGGTGTGTTAAATGTTATTTTCAGATTCTGGCCGCACATAAAGTAAGTTGTTTTGATATGGGGATCCCAATGGGCCCTTCGTTTAGTAAATAGACCAAGGTACCTGTCTCTCGTCCTCTTCCACAGGTAACAATCAAATAGGATGTAGCATGATGTGACTCACCCTAATATACCTGAAATGTTGATTAAATTCTGTTTTGTGACCTTCAGTTCTTCTTGGGGCTTCAAGTGCTGCTGACTTTTGTTGCTTTTTTGGATACCTCATTTTGCCCCACTGCCAAAAAAAATATATATAGCGAGGGGGTAGCATTTGCAAATAAGTAAATTATTACTCACATTGCATGCTTTGTAAAACAAACAAAAAAACTTCGATACACAGACGTGCTTTGCAAGAAAGAAAATATCAACATATTAGATTTGTTGACCTACAGAGAAGGAACAGCTTGAAATTTCCAAAGCAATGGCGATCGTG
Source organism: Thamnophis sirtalis (assembly GCF_051295495.1). Classification (NCBI taxonomy): domain Eukaryota; kingdom Metazoa; phylum Chordata; class Lepidosauria; order Squamata; family Natricidae; genus Thamnophis; species Thamnophis sirtalis. The sequence continues at coordinate 19,161,596 of NW_028261394.1, read as the reverse complement.
TTCTGGCTTTCTTTAGAAAATATCACCTCTTTTCATCTTCCTTTGCTTTGAACTTCAGTGAAATGATGTCCTCAAAGTTTTCCTTTTTTAACTACTTGAAAAGACTTTTTAAAACAGTCATGGCATTCAGCTGAGTCTTTTTGTGTACTGCCCAGAGAACTACTTGTTAACAAGGAAGAGAAAAACAGGGCAAATTAAACCACGGGGGTGGGGTGGGGGTGGCAAGCAAGGAGCCAGTCATGATCTTAGCTAGATCACCGAATGGCTTGATGGGAAGGGCAGAGGTGCCTTCTTTACCAGGCTGCCAACTCTGTCTGCTCCCCAATCCCCCAAAAGTTTTTTTGAAGAAGACAACAAGAGCCAGGTCTCTCTCTCTCTCTCTCTTTCTCTCTCTCCCTCTCCCTCTCTCTCTCCCTCCCTCTCTCTTCTCTCTCTCTCCCTCCCTCTCTCTCTCCCTCTTTCTCTCCCTCTCCCTCTCTCCCTCCCCCCCCTCTCTCTCCCTCCCTCCCTCCCTACCTACCTACCTACCTACCTACCTACCTATAATCTACTGATTTTTCTAACCATCAAACAGACGTGCCACAATTTCTTTTTTTTTTCTGTTTTACAAAGAAAGGTTTTCAAATCAGCATTCATATTAATCAGTGTCTTTCCTCTAATCAAAATGTCAATTTTGCCATCCCTGCCAGCATCATAAAATTGTTTCTTCTCTTTCCAAAAGGGCTGCTTTCCAACTGGCACATCTTCCTTGTTGAGAAAGTATTGTTGTATTAAAAATAGTAAAACCAAATGTAGGCTAGGTACTTGGGATGCAAATAATCAGGTGGGTGGTATTTTTGACATGGATTTCTAGTTAAAAACACCAAGAGCAAGCCTTCCAAGAAATCTCCCGATATTTAGAATTAGAATAGAATAGAGCTGGAAGGGACTTTGGAGGTATTCTAATCCAACCATTTGCTCAAACAGGAGGCCCTAGACCATTTCAATCAATCAATCAACCAATCAATCAATTAGAAAAGAGCTGGAAGGGACCTTGGAGATCTTCTAGTCCAACCCCCTGCTCAAGGAGGAGAACCTATACCATTTCAGATAAATGACTGTCTAGTCTCTTCTTAAAAACATCCAGTGATGCAGCACCCATGATTTCTGGAGGCACACTTTTCTACTGATTAATTGTCCTCACTGTTAGGAAGTTTCTTCTTAATTCCAAGTTGCTTCTCTCTTTGATTAGTTTCCAACCATTATTCCTTGTCCTGCCCTCTGGTGCTTTGGAGAATAATTTGACCCCCTCTTCTTTGTGGCAGCCCCTCAAACATTGGAATACTGCTATCACGTCACCTGTAATTCTTCTTTTCTTTAGATTAGCCAAGCCCAAATCCTGAAACTGTTCTTCATGTGTTTTAATTTCCAGGCCTTTGATCATTTTAGTTGCTCTTCTCAGAACCTTTTCCAAAGTCTCCTTTTGTTGTTGTTGTATGGTGACCAAAATTGGTTGCAGTATTTCAGTATCACATTTAAATCACACCTGAATTGTCAATTTTCTGATAGGTATAAAATTAACTTTAGCTACCGAGAATTGCTTATGGGTGGGAAGGGTGGCATGCAAATTTAACAAATAAAATAATAATAAACCTTTCAATGTCAGAGAAGGGCTTTTTTAAGGCTAGTCCAGACTTTTTGGGCAGAAACTGGGCCCTAATCTGGCTCTTGCCTTCTACAGGTGGCCTGGCGGCAGTGATCTACACGGACACCCTGCAGACAGTTATTATGTTGGCTGGCGCACTCACCCTGATGGGCTTCAGTGAGTATTCTTATGTGTGTCTTTGTGTGTGAGAGAGAGAGAGAAGTTGTATTCAGCCAGTTCTGACAGGTAATGAGAATGGGTAGCGGAAATTTTGAGTAGTTCAGAGAATTGGCAAATAGGCTGGCCCTGCCCCCTGCTGCCTCCCAGCTGATCTTCTTTTGTTGCCCTGGACAGGAGAATGGAGCTAAAAAGCAGGTTAATGGAGTGGGGAGGGAATGGGGATTTTGTAGTATCCTTCCCCTGCCGCGCCCACAAAGCCATGCCCACAAAGTCACACCACACCCAGAAAGCCATGCCCACAGAAAGGGTAATAAAACTTTTTTGATTCCCACCATTGTAGAGATGGGTTCCTACCGATTCGGCCAAGAGTAGGTAGTAACTCGGCAGGCCATGCCCCTGAACCGGTTCTATTGGCCTACAGCACTGCCATCTTGTTTTTTTTTACTACTGTGCATACAGTAGCATGCAAAGCGCATCCCTGAGCAAACCAACAGTAACAGAAGCTGGAACCCACCCCTGCACCATTGGTGTTTGTGTGTGTTTGTGTGTTCAGAATTGCTGTTCTGTAGCTTGCTGTCTGTGGGAGGCAGCTGAACTGGTCTATTTCAACCTCTCTAGGCTTTGCCAAAGTCGACGGGCTTGAGGACCTGAAAAACAGATACTTCAAAGCCATCGCAAGCAACCACTATGGAAACACTAGCTGTGGCTTGCCAAGAGAGGATGCCTTCCACATATTCCGGGACCCCGTCACATCCGACTTTCCCTGGCCAGGAATCCTAGTGGGAATGACCATCCCATCTCTGTGGTACTGGTGCACTGACCAGGTAAATTCATCTCATCGGCTACGTTTACCATGAGGGTGAGGAAGAGCTTTAAAAGGTAAAGATTTCCCTCTCCCAGTTGTATCTGACTCTAGGCTCTGGTGTTCATCTCCATTTCTTAGCTGAGGGAGCCAGTGTTGTCGGAAGATAGTTTTTGGACTATAAGACACACCGGAGTATAAGACGCACCAAGATTTTGAAGAGGTAAATTAAAAAAAAAAGTTTTTCCACTCTGCAGGCCTCCCAAACCCTCTGCACACTTCATTTGTTGCAACAAATGGGTCATGCAGAGAGTTTGAGAGGCCTGCAAAGTGCTCCTGGGGACTGGGAGGAGGGGCAAAGATGAGCAAAAAACTTTAGGAGGCTTGTAGAGTGCTCCTGGGGGCTGGGGGGGGCAAAAACAAGCAAAATATGGCCCAATTTTGGCTCATTTCTGCCCTCCCCAGCCCCCAGGAGCATTTTGCAGGCCTCCTAAACCCTCTGCACATCCATTTTTGCGAAGTGGGTAGAGTTTCAAGAGGCCAAAAATGCTGTATTCAGTGTATAAGACGCACCCAGATTTTCATTCTTTTTTGGGGGGGGAAGGTGCATCTTATACTCCAAAAAATACGGTAACAGGAGCTCATCCCATTGCATAGCACTCAGGTCTCAAACACAGGCTGTCAGCTTCCAGATGACAAGCTCAGCTTCTTTGACCAATGAATCATCGCAGGCCCTAAAGAGGGAGAGTTTTAGAAGAAGAGAAATGTACCAGGAAGTAATACAGGGGTGAAATCTACTTACCTTTGCAACCGGTTTGTAAATGTGAGTTTGTCCTTGCGTGTGTGCACGCCGCTCACACATAGCCCCTCCACGCATGCACAGGACCTTCCACGCATGCGCAGAGTGTTAAAAGCGGACATGATGACGGAGAGTGGAGCCTGCTATTGAGCAGTCTGCAAAGATAAGTAGAAGAGTGGGGTGGGGAGGGAAACAGGGAATCCTGCTTTCTAGGTAATATAAATCACATGTCACAGCTGATCATCGGAAATACCTGTTCGGGACAACTGGTAGCTTTTTTTACTACTGGTTCGGACAAACCGTTCCAAACCAGTAGCATTTCACCCCTGAAATAATAACTCGCAACATGGCTCACACAGTGGGATGGAAAAAGACGCAGCTGCTTTAATTAGGGTCGGGGTGCGTACTTGAGAAAGTTTACACAACTTCCTGTGAATCACTTCTCAAGCGTAGCAGCTGAAATGTCGGGCATTAGAGAACACACTGAAATCTGCCCACATGGTCATATGCTGTCAGGGTAATACAGCAATTCCCTGGGTTAAGAATGCCCTTATTTCGGGATGACCATGGTTAAGAATGGAGCCTTTTGTTGCAAAATGAGATTCAAATACACAATGATTCAAGTTAAATACACAGAGGTTCAAGTTCATCACACAATGCTATTTGTACAGTATTATATAACAATGTTCCAGCTTACATACAAATTTGACTTAAGGACAGACCTTGGAAATAGAATTCATCATGAAACTGGGAATTGCCTGTACTCATGACACATATTTGTGACCCTGAAGAGTCACATTTTATAAGATGGGTGGCTATATAGAACATAGAATAATGGAGTTGGAAGGGACATTGGAGGTCTTCTAGTCCCCCCCCTGCTCAAGCAGAAGACCCTAAACCAGGGGTCTCCAACCTTAAGCCACTTTATGACTTGTAGACCTCAATTCAACTGCCTCAACTGGAAGCAGGGGTGGGTTTCTGCCAGTTCTAACATCTTCTATAGAAGAGGTTCCACAAATCTACAGTGCCATTTAGAACTGGTTCCAGCTCCCTCCCCCCGCCGGTCCGCACATCATCAAGATGGAGAGCGAGAGGAGGAATTCTGGGAGTTGAAGTCCACAAGTCTTAAAGCTGTCAAGTTTGAACATCCCTGGGTTTTTTTCTAAAGGGTTAGGGGTGCAAGGGTCTTGTAACTTGACAGCTTTAAGACTTGCACACTCAGAGTTTTTGGTTGCTAAGCAAGAGCGTTGTTAAGTGAGTTTCACCACATTTTACAAGTTGGCCACGCCCAGCCAGTCACATGGCTGTAAAGCCACTCCCATCCAGTCACATGGCCAGCAAGCCACACCACACCCACCCAGTCACATGGCTGGCAAGCCACTCCCACAAAGCAGGCCACACTTACAGAAGAGGTTCTAAAAAAAATTCGAAACCCACCACTGACTGGAAGGGACATTGGAGGTCTTCTAGTCCCCACCCCCTACTCAAGCAGAAGACCCTAAATCAGGGGTCTCCACCTTTGGCCACTTTACGACTTGTGGACTTCAATTCCCAGAATTCTGGCAGTTGAAGTCCGCAAGTTATAAAGTGGCCAAGATTGGAGATCCCTGCCTAAACCACACCAGACAAATGGTTTTTCAATCTCTTCTCAAAAGCCTCCAGTGATGGAGCACTACAACTTCTGAAGGCAAGCTGTCCCATGGGTTAATTGTCCTCACTGTCAGGAAATTTCTCCTTACTTCTAGGTTACTTCACTTCTTGGTTAGTTTCCATCCATGGCTTCTTGTCTTGACTTCTGATGCTTTGGAAAATAAGTTTAGTAAATAAATAAATACTGATATGGTTGGCACCATGATCCAACCTTGGTAGATGTTCCGAATGAGTGGCATTCTGGTGGGGAGGACTCCCCCTCCCTTCTCCTGACTTATGCCTTCAATCCAGGCTTCCCACATTCAAGGCCATCATTGTCTGCTTTCAGAACGCAGCATCCCAATTTATATGGAAGAGAGGACAGGGCAAATGGCCTTGATGGACCAAAGGAAGAGCTGCTTCCAAGGCAACAGTTCAGATAAGCTGGCTATAAGTCCCCCGCAGAGAAAACAATGTGCGAAAAATTCTCAGACAAGCCCTCCGGCACTCTCCAATTCATACAAAGATAAAGAGAGGGAGGGAGGAGCAAGGACGTTCAGACTTGCAAAATTTTGTCCCTAGAGCTTTACAATAAACGTATCCTAAAAGAGCCACGGTGGTGCAGTGGTTAGAAGGCAGTACTGCAAGCTACTTCTGCTGACTGCCTGTAGTTCGGCAGTTCGATTTTCACCAGCTCAAGGTCGACACCATCCTTCCGAGGTGGGTAAAATGAGGACCCAGATTGTTGGGGTCAAGGGGCTAACTCTGTAAACCACTTAGAGAGGGCTGTAAAGAATTGTGAAGCAGTATATAAGTCTAAGTGCTATTGCTATTGCTCTTTTCCTTCCTTCCTTCGTTCCTTCGTTCCTTCCTTCGTTCGTTCCTTCCTTCCTTCCATCCATCCATCTTCCATCCATCCATCATTTGCAGTGGTTAGAAGGCAGTATTGCAGGCTAACTCTGCCCACTGTAAACCACTTAGAGAGGGCTGTAAAGAACTATGAAGCAGTATATAAGTCTATTGCTAGTGCTATTTGGCCTTGTGTTTTTTTTAGTCTGGTCTACTTTGGTGGAGGGACACTTGGGGTACATCTTCATTTACCTTCTAGGTTCTGGAGTCAGAAGCATCTGCAAGTCCAGAACCAAGGGAGCCAAAACAACTTTTTAAAAAATTGGCTGAAACTTTGGACCGTTGTGACCGCCATCTTGAATTTTTTTACTATCCCTCGCAGGCTCCCTTGGTGTGACGTGGGAGGCTCTTGTAAGTGAAGAAAGAAAAATAAATGCTTTGCATCTCCTTTTCATTGAAGGTCATTGTCCAAAGATCTCTGGCAGCGAAGTCTCTCTCCCATGCCAAAGGTGGTGCCCTGCTAGCCTCCTACTTGAAGATCCTGCCTCTCTTCATGATGGTTTTGCCTGGCATGGTCAGCCGCATCCTCTTTCCAGGTCAGAGCAAGCAGGGAGGCCCTTAAAGGGAAAGAATCATATAGAAAAGAAGAAGCATTTGCTTTTTTTTTTTAGAATTACGCTTCCCTTCCTATGCTGATATGGTTTGGTTCTAGCCCAGTGGATGAACTAAGAAAGAAAGTCTCAACTCCTAACATTGCCATAGTGAGGGAAGGGGGGAGGAGCGCATTCCACGCATACTGTTAGCTAAATCTGATCTCAGATACCTGCAGCAGCTTGGGAGGGGTGCACCTCATTGGGGAATGTGATTTATGACACAGACTGAGGGGAAGGAAGGAACAGGGGTAAAGTTCAGCTATAACTCAAACAAAACTTAGATTTGACTGCGAAAAGGCCTTGCCTTGCTCCTAACAAATGACTACCATATTTTCCAGCGTATAAGACGACTTTTTAACCCCAAAAATTATTTTAAAAATCAGTGTCGTCTTATACGCCGGGTATACCAAAAAATCAAAACAAAAGAAAAAGCAAGGGGCGCCAAGTAAAAAGCCGCGCCGCCACCAGCGCAGACGCTGGCCTTTCAATCGATAACCTCGCGCTCCTCGCCTGGGCACATGGATGGATGAGCGCTGGGATGGCTTAGTAAGGTGTGGCTGGAGGTCTGGAGGAGGAAGGCGCTGAGCTCAAACTACGAAAACCCGGCAGCGTGGAAGCTTTCAGCTGGCTCACGGGCGCCTGAAAGTAGGGGGTTGTCTTATACACCCAGTCGCCTTATATGGTGGAATATATGGTGGTTTTGTATTGAAACTTGGCTCAATACTCATGAATCAATTAGGACATTTTTAGGAAACCTGACAAAAAGTCTAAGAAGATAGCCTAATTATTATTTATTATTTAATAGTTATCAATATATTATTATTTATTAGTTAATAATTATTAATATAGTATTATTTATTAGTTAATAATTATCAATATAGTATTATTTAATAATTATCAATATTTAATTTTTATCAATAAATAAATGTAATAAATTAATATATTTTTATTTGTCATTTAGTAGTATTAATGTACTATTATTTGTTATTTAGTACATTGTTAATATATTTTATTATTTCATTATTTATGCACTTTTTGTGATTTAATAAATTATTAAAAGATTCAGTTAAATATTGAACATTTTATCTAGTAATACATGTCTTCTCAGACTGTATCTTCCTCTGTTCATTGAGACTGGGCTAAAACCAAACCAAATCAGGATACAAAGGGAGGTGTAATTCTCAAAAACATTCAAATGCTTCTTCTTTTCTATATGATTTTTTTAAAAATGGAATTATTTGTTTTGGAAAATAAACCTCTTTCTATTCCTCTGTATACAGTTGTGATAGTTATCCTGGTTTGTTTGTTTTTATTGGCCTTGTTACATTCTTTGCTGACTTATCTATTGGTGATTTTGGTCCCTCTCTATCTTCCCACAAGATAGAGAGATGTGGATTGCTTATTTGGGCCTAATGGACCATGTGGGTTCTTTGTCATAATCATTGTGTTCCATAAACGCAGTCAATTACATTTTAAAAAATAGATAGTTAAGCCAATTATAATTCAGTTTGACCAAGCATGATGTATAAACTTAGTTACTTGATTGGGTTCACACATTCAGCTACACTTTGCTTAATCTTAATTCCCTGGGGAAAATATCTTTGGCTGGGTTCGTTAAAAAAAGCTACCTCAGAAATAAACAATCCATGCTCTTATGTGTGTCTTTCACATTCTGACATGGTAACCTGGCCACTGTGGTGAACCAGGTATGGGTGCTCCTGGGGATAGCTTAAATGATAGATGAAGGCAACTCACCTGCCAGGTGCCCAGGTAAACTATCAATACACCTACAGAATGTCCTTGGCCACCTTCAGTGAAATACTACCATCCCTCCCTCTGCTGGCTTTAGAAATGGCTGGCTGGTTTAAAACAAAGGATGGGAGGCAGAAGAGTGTCTTCCAGAAGCTGTGGAGCGAGACTGGGAAAAGTACAGGTTGTTCTCCGACTCCGATTAAATTTTAGAATCTCAGATCAAAGATAAGCCCAGGTAACCAGAGTAGAGGAGCTGTTTGCTTCAGACAACTGTTCTTTCTGTAGAAATAAATGAAACAAGTAGCCAGGAATTGGTTTAATTTATAGTTTTGGTTCTCCTATCGTGTTTAAAATCTCATTTTATTTCATGTTATTGATTCTCTGTTTAAATTATATAATGGGTCTTTAAACTTTAGCAGTCATCCTTCAAGCCATGTTGTCTCAGTTGTACCTACTGCATCCTGTGACCTGGGAACTTTGGTTGAATGTTTTAATATTTATACCCTGTTTCCCCCCAAAATAAGACCTTCCTGGATAATAAGCTCAATTGGGCTTTTGAGCACATGCGCTAAAATAAGCCCTCCCCCGAAAATAAGCCCTCTCTGAAAATATGGCAACACAGCAGCAGCCATGAGGTGACCACACTCACTGCCTCCTGCACCTCAAAAATAATCAGGCCTCCCTGAAAATAAGGCCAAGCACTTATTTCGGGGGTCAAAAGTAAATGAGACCCTGTCTTATTTTCGGGAAAACATATTAGATGAAAGGGGTTTTTACATTTTTAGAAATAAAATTTGATTTCTTTTATCTCCTTGGAAATTGCTCTAGCTTGGGGATGTCCAAACTTGGGAACTTTAAGACTTGTGGACTTCAACTCCCAGCCGGGAAATTCTGGGAGTTGAAGTCCACAAGTCTTAAAGTTCCCAAATTTGGACACCCCTGAGCTAGGTTGTAGGTAGCTAGAAATTAACTATATAGGAATTATTTCAACATTTGCATTTTGATCTTTTGAGGCAGTTCAGGATTTTCATTCACATTCAGGTAAGAGATTAGAATTTAGGTGAGATCCTTCTGGAAAGAAAGTTGCAGGAGTTAGCAGTCTCTATCGCAGGATGGGCTCAGCTGGGAAAACCAAGAGGGCTCGGTGGTGCAGTGGTTAGAGTGCAGTACTGCAGGCTACTTCTTCTGGCTGCCTGCAATTTAGCAGTTCAAATCTCACCAGGCTCAAGGTTGATTCAGCCTTCCCTCCTTCCGAGATGGATAAAATGAGGACCCAAATTGTTGAGTGGCAAGAGGCTGACTCTGTAAACTGCTTAGAGAGAGCTGTCAAGCACTGTGAAGAGGTATATACCTTAGACTTATATAAGTCTAGACTTATTGCTGTTGCTTTCAGAAATAGAAATTGGGATTCCCAGACTTCCATCCTGCAGGGTCCATTCTGATCACAAAATGGCAGCCCTGAATCTGCTTTCTAATCCTTTTTTTATACTTTTTCAGTTTGTTCAGTTTTCTCTCACCCTTCGTAACTTTTTTTGGTTCTGTTTTGTTGCAGATCTAGTGGCCTGTGCTGATCCCAACTCCTGTAAGGAAATCTGTGGGAATCCATCTGGATGTTCAGATATTGCGTACCCCAAACTTGTCCTTGAGCTTCTGCCACTGGGTAAGGGGGCTTCTCATTACTGCATAGAGAGGCACTGTTAACAGGCAGGCCTAGATAGGACTTTTGGGAGCCCAACAGGGGTGGGATATGACCGGTAAGCCCTGGTACAGGCATACCGGTGCCCGCTGGGAGCACTAGGTACCGTTCCAGTACAGTGCTCCGGAGTGCCCACCCGCCCGCCTGCTTTCCTTACCACTCTTTGAGCCGATCGGGGCATTTGCGCACACGCACGGAACGTACGGTACATGCGTGACACTCCACCGAACAGCTGGTACACATGGGTGCGTGCACATGGTGGGCAGGCGGCCCCATTGCACCATACCAGTTGCAACGGGATCCAGAACCCACCACTGGAGCCCGAGGCATTTTTGCCTTCAGGAGCAGGAGGGTCTGGTATGTTATTTTCTTCATTAATTACTTCTTAGATTAATGGTGGAGAAAATAATTGCAACATTTGCAGATAACATAAAACTAGATGGAATAGCATCTTCTCATCTTTTTCACCTCTCATCTTTCTCACTACCTTCTCTTACTGGTATGTTATGATTTATCAATTGTTGTTTGTATCATGATTTATGACCTGTCCCTTTGTTCTTTGTATGTACACTGAGTTTCTGCACTGGAGACAAATTCCTTGCATGTCCAATCACACTTGGCCAAGAAAGAATATTCTAATAATTCTAATTCTAGTTATTCTGTTCTGTGATTTTATACATCTGTAAAAATTAACCTAGATATTATTTTCCTTTGTCAATTGAAACAATTCCTGATTTTATTTTATTTTATTTTTTGGAGTTGGAAGCAAGCTATGACTTAGCAAATAGCAAGAACTTTCTGGTGTTCTGAGGAGGATGCTGATAAGGAATATTCTCATCCTAGCTCACCAACAGCCCCTCTTTTTTACTTCTAGGACTAAGAGGGCTTATGATGTCGGTCATGATCGCAGCACTGATGTCCTCTTTGACTTCCATCTTCAACAGCGCAAGCACGATTTTCACCATGGACCTTTGGCGACATCTTCGACCACTATCTTCTGAATGGGAGCTCATGATTGTTGGCAGGTAAGACCTCCCAGGCTATGGGGCCCATCTAGAAACAGTCCCAGGCATACTCTACTCAGAGGAGTATCAGAGGGCAGGACAAGAAACAATGATTGGAAACTCATCAAGGAGAGAAGCAATCTAGAATTAAAGAAAAACTTCACAACAGTGAGGACATAACCAGTGGAACAGCTGGCCTCCAGACGTTGTGGGTGCTTCATCACTGGAGGTTTTTAAGAAGAGACTGGACTTCCTGGGAGGAGCCTGCTGGTGGTGGCAGCAAAAAATCAGCTGCCTCCGAATTCCTGGCTACGTACCTGTTTAGAGGATCTTCCATCTGACGTCTTATCAGGTTTTCTTATCCTTCAGGCAAGAAGGAAAGAAGAAATTGTTTTGCTGGCAAATGATCTTCGATTTTTGCAGCTTTTGTGCTTGCAGGGAAAGGGGGGCTAGCCCAAGGCAGAACGGCTGTCCGTGCTGGGAACTTCAAACTGCCTTGTGCGGGACAAAGTAGGTCTCCCCCACTCAGTTCAAAGTTTTGTTTGATTTAATCTTATCACGAGCTGAATCCGTTTGCGTGGACAATAATTGTTTATCAACATTTTAGCTTCTTTTCTTTTTCTCCTCCGAAAAATTATTTACTTAGAGGCTTTTAAAATGGCGCCGAGCAGGCTGGTTTCTCCGGTAATAATGAACACTTTTTGTTAATTGTCACAAGAATTCAAAACAAAAGAGATTGCTTATCATATGTTTTGGTTTCACAATACCAAATATTAACTCAAAGTCGTCACACTCTACTTCCAGGGGCACATCCTCAGTGCCTGGCACAAAGCTGCAGCCTCCGCTTCCTATGCCCCCTGCTGGGGATGTGTTAACGAAAGAATTTTTCCTGAGTAATCTAAGCGAGGCTCTTAATGCACAGACAATTAAAATGGAAGATAAGTTTAGAGATAATAGAGAGGTGGTAAAGCAGGAGAGAAAAGAGGAAATAAAAGAAATGAAAGAAGAAATTAAAAGTGAAATAAAAGGACTTAAACAGGAGCTGTATGAGAAATTTGACGCTAAGGTTGGTAAAATTAGAGACGAAATGCTGAGACTTGTAACTGTATTAACAGAACATATTTCTGGAATGGAAGATACTCTAGAGGTTCTTAATGATGCCAATGCTAACTTGACATTGAAAACAGAGGTGGTGGAACAAAAAGTGGAAAATGCTGAAAAAGAAATTATTATGATACAGTACCGACAAATGGAGTTCGCATTAAGAGTAAGGGGGCTGCGTGAGGAGAAACAGGAGAACCTGAAACAGATCCTATCGGAAGCTTTTGACCGCCTGATGGGAAGACCAGGGACCAACCTAGACTGGCAAATTGACAAAGCTTACCGCGTTAACTCCTGGCTGGCAAAGCAGAAGCAGCTTCCTCGAGACATCGTTATATATTTTACTACAAGAGAGCTTAGAAATATGGTACTGCAAGTGTCTTATAACACTAAGCTTCAAATTGGCGGTCAAGACCTGGCTGTTTTGAAAGAGATACCACCTCAAATGTTAAGAGCCAGGAGAGACTACGCTTTTTTGGTCGAAGAACTCAGAAATCGTCAGATACAGTATAGATGGGATGCACCATTTGGCATCATATTTACATTTGATAAGCAAAGGTACCGCCTCAACTCTGTATGGAAAGCCCGAGATTTTTATTATAATATATTGAAGGCCGGATACCCTGCACCATCTGGACCTAGAGAAAGACCACAAGAAGGACAGGATAGACAGCAAACTACACAACCACCAGACAAGATGGAGCATCTCTCTTCTCTAGAAGTGCAAGGTGCTATGGAACCAAGACCTAGCCGCATGACTACTAGACGTATGGAGAAACAAGCTAAAAAGCAACAGCATCAACAATCATCAGCCATCGATCAAGGAACTACAATAACAAATCTGGAAGCAGTGGGAGGAGCTAGACCTAAGGTTAAACAGGCCATGCAGGAAGCTCTAAAAATGCTTCAACCAACCAAAGATGACAACTAAGATTTTAACATGGAATGTCAACAGACTGAATTCTCCACAGAAGAGGAAGAAAATATTTCATTATCTCAAACAGTTTAAGAATGATGTAATTTGTTTGCAAGAAACTCATATCAAGTCAACTGATCAAAAATATTTGATCAACTCAAAACTTGGTCAACATTTTGCAGCTTCTGCTATGGAAAAGAAGAATGGTATAGTTGTATACTTAAGAAAAGATATGAAAGCTGAATTAATAGAAGCAGATCCCTTCGGAAGATATATTGCTTTAGACTTAATCTTAGAAGGGAAAAAGACATTACTTTTGGGAATTTATGCTCCCAATCAACAGCAAGATAGATTCTATAGAAATCTTCATGCTAAATTAGTACAGTGGGACTATAGTTCCTGTATACTATTGGGTGACTGGAATGGAGTGATAGACACTAAGAGAGATAAGAAGATTTCCCGCCTAAATACTAAGATGCGAGCAAAGTTACCCAAACCTTTCTTTGTCATTATGGATGATTTTGAATTGAGAGATATTTGGCGAGAAAGAAATGGGGCACACAAAAAAAATTGTACTTCAATGTCTTAATGATTGACAAATGATGAAACATTTGTGTTTTTTTTTTAAAGAAATAAAATAAATATTTGACCTGAAAGAAGAGACTGGACAGTCACTTGTCTGAGATGATGTAGGTTCTCCTGCTTGATCAGGGGGCTGGACTACAAGACCTCCAAGGTCTCTTCCAGCTGTATTCTATTCTAATTCTAGGAGGCCAGCTGTAGCCAAACAAATGAACAAAGAAGATCTATATGGAATGAGCTTATTCTGAGGATCACTTGAAAGGAATGTCTTGGACTTTGTGTGTGTGCACAAAACCTCTCTGATGGTCATTTTTGGAGCCTGACCTTTTTTCAGTGATTCAACTTGCATCACAATGTTTATGAATGGGTTCTGTAAAGCAATGTGTCCGGACTGTCCCAACCTGGTCTTTAGGAAAGAAAGACCCTTGACTCCATGATTGAAGTGAAAGGTTCACTTATTACTAAGTTCAAACGGTTACAGGATAAGCAAAGCTGGATCTGAATATTTCTGTGCAAAGCCTGCATTTTTCCCCTCTGTCTTTTGTTCCCTCCCCCTTGACCAGTCCATCAGTGTCCAGTACTATTTGTTTTAAGCATTTGAGGAATGGCATCTAGGTTTGTTTTGAAGTAGTTTCACATTTCACTCTCACAGACCATCCTTGATCAGCTGGTTCCTTCCAGATTGACACTTCTGGTTCAGTGGTGGGATTCAAAATTTTTTACTACAGGTTCTGTGGGCATGGCTTGGTGGGTGTGGTGTGGCTTGGTGGGCATGGCTTGGTGGCATGGCAGGGGAAGGATACTGTAAAATCTCCATTCCCTCCCCACTCCAGGGGAAGGACATTGTAAAATCCCCATTCCCTCCCCACTCCAGGGGAAGGTTACTGCAAAATCTCCATTCCCTCCCCACTCCAGGCGAAGGACATTGTAAAATCCCCAATTCCCTCCCAATCAGCTGGGACTCAGGAGGCAGATAATAGATGGGGGCGGGGCCTGCCAGAGGTGGTGTTTACTGGTTCTCTGAACTGCTCAAAATTTCTGCTACCGGCTCTCCAGAACTGGTCAGAACCTGCTGAATACCACCTCTTTTCTGGTTCCTGTCACCCCATCATCCCCTCCCTTCCTCCCTTTGCCCATTCCCTATTTCCCCATCCTCCTCCCCTCTTCCCCTGTGTTTTATAGCAGGATGCCAGCGAAGCAAGGTATGCTGAAGACAGCAGGCCTAACAAAACTTTTCCTTACCCGGAAGCCTGAAAAAGCTCAGGATCCTTTAATGAACAGCAGAGAAGGGCTGTGCTCTTGGAAGGCCAGAGAGCTTTTTTCAACCTTGCTCAGTCCAAATCCACCGTTCCAAAGCTCCTGAGGAGAAGACCTTCACTCTCTGCCATGATCTGCTCATCCCCAGTTTGAAGAGCATGTCATCCAAATGACCAGGCCTTCCTTCTCCCCACAGGGTGTTTGTTCTGCTCCTTGTCGTCATTTCCATTTTGTGGATCCCACTGGTGCAGGCAAGCCAGGGTGGACAGCTCTTCATCTACATCCAGACCATCAGCTCTTACCTGCAGCCCCCAGTGGCCATTGTGTTTATCCTCGGATGCTTTTGGAAGCGGACAAACGAGAAGGTAATTCTGAGCACTCTTGGGTGATGTCAGAGCTGCCACCACTTAAACCTCTAAATTAGGCATCCTCAAACTATGGCCCGCAGACTGGATATGGCCCGCTAAAACCATGTGATCCATTAAAAGTCTTTAAAAGTCATTAAAGTCACCAAAAGTCTTTAAAAACAGCCTTTCAGATGTTTCTCACAGCCATGAGATCCATTAAAAGTATTTTTTATTCTATTTTAAGAAGCCTGAAGCTGCTGTTCTAATGATGTTAGACAAGTGGCAGGAAAGTTTGGCCTTTTTTTCCCTTTGGAGGAGGAGGTCTTAAGTAACTAGATTCCTTGGGTTGAGCAAGGATGGCAAGGACAAAGGCAAAATGGACTGCTATGCCATGCCCACTCAATCACATGACCACCTAGCTACACCCATCCAGTCACATGACCACCTAGCCACGCCCACCCAGCCGGTCCACCCCCCCCAACAGTGTGAGGGAACGTGAATCGCCCCCCTGTTCAAATAGTTTGAGGACCCCTGCTCTAAATTGAAAGGATCCTTGGCTCCGTTTGTTGAGAAAGGTATAATTTTATTAGAAGTCAATTGTATTGCAGCAATGCATAGCCAGAACCAAGAATCACATGCCAAATCCCCAAAGTTCAACTTTTCCCTCCCTTAACTGCTGTCCATCCCTGACCCCCACCCCACCCCCATGACCAATCACATTCAAACAAGATATTTTCAGAACGGACATTTCAAGCGTAGTTGGCATGCAGCTTCTTCTTCCATCCGGGTGACCTTGAAGCAGTGTCTCAGGGAGACACAATAGTTACTTTTGCTTTCCCCCAATGCATTCCCCCTTCCATCCACCCTCTCCAGAGTCCATGACAGACTGTCACTGTATGGTAACAAAGAATACAAGCAAGTGTACAGTGGCAGCTGACAGGTGGCCTGTAAACGCTTGTGGCTCTAAAAAGAGGGCAGTTGGTTGAGGGTCAGAGAAGTAACCTGGTTTCTTTTCTTGATTTTCCTTCAGGGGGCATTTTGTGGCCTTTTGGTTGGCATGGTGATAGGCCTGATCCGGATGGTTTTGGATTTCGTCTACCTGCAGCCGGGCTGTGGGGAGTCAGATGACCGGCCAGCTGTGGTGAAATACGTGCATTATCTCTACTTCTCCATGATCCTGGGAGTGATCACGCTCATCCTGGTGGTGGCTGTCAGCCTCTTGACAGAGCCCCCTCCGGAGGAAATGGTATGCGCATTGAAAGGGATGCTGCCTGTTTTCACTGTCATGGTTTAGCGCCCTGCTTAGACTGATCTGGCTACCTAGAATAAAATCAGTGATCTAAGAAATTGATCTAAGAGTCACGTAGAGAAAAACAGTCAGCCAAATGGGTAGAGCAAATGCCTGTTTCAATAGAAATATTCCCCACCCACCCCCCGAATTAAGCTCTGTAGACTCAAGCTTCATTAAATACCAGAATAGGTTGGTTGGAGCTGCCTGTTTTGCAGTGAGATCTTGTTCCAAAGACAGTAACAGAAGAAGAGTTGGAAAGGACTTCAGAGGTCTTCTAGTCCAGCCCCCTGATCAAGCAGGAGATCTTATGCCATTCCAGACAAGTGGCTATCCAATCTCGTCTTAAAAGCCTCCAGTGATGGAGCATCCACAACTTCTGAAGGCAACTTCTGTTTCGCTGGTTGATTGTTTTCACTGTCAGGAAATCTTTCCTTAGTTCTAGGCTGTTTCTCTCCTTGATTAGTTTCCATCCATTGTTTCTGGCCCTGCCTTCAGGTGCTTTGGAAAATAAGTTTGTCCCCCTCTTCCTTTGAGTGTTGGAAGACTGCTATTATGTCAGGAATCAGACGCCTCAAGGTTTAGAAATTGGGATTTCTATAGAGAGGAAAAACTATGATACAACCTAGAGAAATGTGCAAACTTGCTAGTTCTGCAGAGACCTACAGTATATTAGCAGAGGCCAGAAAGTATGCAGAACCTTTACATTTTCTCCATTTTAGCTGTGCTGTAAAAACATATGGGACTCTTCCCCTCCACCTTCTGCATGCTTACTTCACCATCCAGACCACACTGCCAGCTGAGGGCCCAGGAAGGCCCCGTGTTTGGAATGGCGATGGTGGAGCATCGGCCCCGATTTCTGGCAATGGGAAGTCACCTTCCCTGGTCGCTCCTGTGAGCCTCTTGGTGGAGCATGTCTTCAGGCGCAGGGGTTGGACTGATGATTTCATTCATTCTGGCTACTTTCATCCTCTGTGTAAGCTGCAAAACAGCAAATCCACTCTCAATAAGGTTTAAAGATGAACAGAGTTGGAAGCAGTGGTGGGTTGCAGGCGGTACGCCCCGGTACGGCTGTACCAGAGCCTCCCCGGAGCTCCTTACCGCCTGCCCACCTGCGCTCCTTACCAGTCTTTAAAGTCTTCAGTGCTTACGCACACGACGCGTACAGCACCTGCACAATGCTCTGCTGAGCAGCTGGAGCGTCGCAGAGGCTCGTGGAGGCATCGCTGGACGGCAAGATGCATGTGCGCACTGCGCACGTCCATGTGGATGACACCGGGTTGGAACGGGATCCGGAACCCACCACTGGTTGAAAGGGACCTTGTAGGTCACCTAGTCCAACCCCCACCCACCCACCCAAGCAGGAGACCCTACACCATTTCTGACAGATGGCAGCCCAATCTCTTCTTGATGAACTTGTTGAGTTAACCAGCTTAACCTAAGGCTGGCACCAAACTCCAATTGTGGTGCCCTTTGCATGTGGAATGCCTTTGGAATAGAATAGAATTCTTTATTGGCCAAGTGTGATTGAACACACAAGGAATTTGTGTTTGGTGCAGATGCTCTCATTGTACATAAAATGGCAAGATACGCTATGTTTGCAAAAGTATTCGCTCACCCATCCACATAATCAGAAGCAGTTGTGAGCGAATACTTTTGGTAATATAGTGTACATTCGTCACGAATCATAAGGTGCAAGAAAGGAAGGAAGCCATTCTGTTGAATCCTAGTTTTTGTCTAAACAGATCAGCCGTCTCACCTGGTTCACACGGAAGGATGTTCCAAGAAAAACTGATGTTCCGATTCCCTCGTTATCCATTCCGGTCAAGGGAATCCATGAGGCTGGTCCTTCTCCTGCAGGGCAGCTGGAAATCACGGATGGCCCAGAAAACACCTTCCAAAACCATTCAGGTAAGAGGCCCGTCTGGGAGAGCGATAGAATCTGTCATCTGATGGAGATCACACATTGGGGCTCCGGGGGGGGGGGGGTTGTGCCTCCTTGAACTCCTTCTCCAAAGGGACAGAGCAGAAGTCAAATTGGCCAGAGTCCCATGCTGGACATCCCCCCCCTCCAGTCTAAAGTAGGTTCCAGTCTGTGAATTGATCAGGTGGAACCATTGTTTCGATTTAGTGCAGAAAAACTGATTGAAATATTAATTGCATTACTCTATTGCCGTGATGGCGAATCTATGGCACGGGTGCCAGAGGAGGCATGCAGAGCTCTCTGTGAACACGCATGCCATCACCAGCTTCTCTTCTGGTTTCTGATGTGCCAGCCAGCTGGTCTTTGTGGGCACCAGAAAACGGCCTGAAAAACAGCCTGAAAATGGCCCCCCAAAAAACAGGCATGTACACACCGGCCAGCTGGTCTTTGGGTTTCCAGTGCTCCAGCATGTGCACATGCATGCGCGTTCCAATTTGGGCACGGTGCCAAAAAGGTTCGCCATCTCTGCTCTATCGTCTCTTTCTCTCTCTCTCTCTCTCCCTCTCCCTCTCTCTCTCTTTCATCTGTCTTCTAACATCTATGTATATCATCTATTTCCCTTCCTGTCTCTGTGTGTTGCATTCATTCATTCATTCATTCAATTTCTATAGCTGTCCATCTCAACCAATGACGCTAGGTGGCAATTCTAAAACTATTTAAAAAACCATTTAAAGCATCAAAAACATCCAAAATAAACATAGCGCATACAGCAGCTAATTAAGCCAGTTAAAAGTGAATCCAAGGAAGCCAGCCCATAACCCATGTGGAGACCCAGACAAGGCTATTCAGCCAAGTCTCTAAAGCTTTATGGAAAGTCATCAGGGCCATTCTAATGTTGGAGGGGGAGAGAAAAACCCTTGAGTGAAAACCTACAGTGAAAAGGGGAAGATTCAATCCTATCCAGTGGTGGGATCCTGCCAGTTTAACATCTGGTTTGGTGACTGCATGCTTCGTGTGCAGGCATCAGGAGTTTTAAACAAAACCTACCTTCCACCAGTGGTGGGTTTCTACCAGTTCGGACCCGTTCGGCCAAACCGGCAGTGATTTGGTGGCCTAGGTCACTGGAATTGGCAGCAAGACAGGCTGGCCATGCCTCCGAACAGGGTCCCTGAGTGGCGCCATCGATGCCGCCATCTTGTTTTTCAGTTCTGCGCATGCGCAGAATTTTAATTGTACTGCACATGCGCGCGCAGCACGCATCAAGCGCGCACATGAGCGAACCAGCAGTAGTGCCTGCTGAAACCCACCTCTGCCTTCCACATTACTTCTGGGGTGTAACACAGCTGAGGTGTGGGAATCTGTGCAAATCAGCTGAGAGGATATAGGTAAGTAAAGCGCAGGGGTGGGCGGGTGGACCCACCTGATCATCAGAGTGAACCGGTTCGCTCCCCAGCTGATTGTCGGAGCTACCGGTTCACCCAAACCAGTTCAAACCGTCTGAATCCCACCCCTGATCCTATCTCCTCCTTCCCAAGCCCAGGTAGCCTTGATCAGCTGAGTTTCTGTCTCCCAAACTCTGAGGGGCGGGTTTCCAAGTGCAGGTGAATCAGGAAGCCAGCCAGGCCTCGTGAACGGAGGCTGGGCAGGAGCAGAATCCCCCATTGGCATCCAGAGATGGATTGCTCCATTGTCTTTGGAGAGTTATCCAGGTTGCAGTTGTCCCAAAGGTGCTTTTTCCAAAAGGCAACTGGAGTTTCTTGGGTTTTTCCTTGAAAGCATTTCGCTTCTCCTCCAAGAAGCTGCCTCAGTTTACTCAGGTGTGCAATAGGTCTCCGAACACTCAGACAGGAGGGGCTATGGGTGCATTTCCATTGTTTTAAGGGAGGCTGAGATGTGCTTTTCTGGGGACAAAGCAGTTCCTTGGCTCAAAAGTAAGTCTGAGCATCTTCTATCCTGGCTACAAAATCATGGGTGTCCCCCTCCCCACAAGCATTAAAGAGGTTGGAAAATGGTGCTGATAGGAGCCCCAATATCTGAGAATCCCCAGGGCTGTCCCCCCTCTCTCCCTCTCCCTCCAATGGGAGGAAGGGAATTCCACAGGCTTGTAGTGACCCCTAGAGGAGATTCTTGGCAAAGCCCAACAGATCCCTTGCTGAGGGGCCTTGCCAAAAAAAAAAAAAAACCCAAGCCCTTGCAAATTTGTAAAAGTTGAATTAGGACATTAAATCTACTAACCTGAGCTTTAGAATTTATAATGACACATTCTGGGATCAGCGTTTTAGCCTCCAGTCCCCTCATCTTCTCACTACTGATTGTCTTGCCTGCAGGTCCTTTGGACACCAAGAGGAAGGAGTCTAAATTCATGAGCCTCTTTTTGTGGGTCTGTGGGATGGAGAGCAGAGATAAGGACTCGCCCGGGACCCCTGCTGAACCCAAAGCTGCGGTCACAGCCATCCTTGATGAAGCACCTCTGGTGAAGCACATCCTCAACATCAACCTGATCTTGTGCATCAGCGCGGGGGTCTTCCTCTGGGCCTACTTTGCGTAGCATCGGACCCTGCCAGCCATTGCAGAGATGCTCTTAGTGCTTTTGGGCTTCCACCATCAAGAACAAGGAGCATCAAAGAGAAGAGGAAGTGACGATCTTGCACATTATACATTGTTTGGCTCCCATAGGAAAAATGGTAGAATTGCGTGAAGAATTCTGCTTTGGTTGGATAAGGCAGCAAAGGGAAGCCTGAAGCCCTTTGTTATAAACATTGAACATTTAGCACATGTAAACCAAAACCAAAAGAACTTTGCACTTTTGACTGTTTTATCCCCCATGGATGCTCTTGGACCAGAATCATAAACAAACAGCATTCCCGGGATTCATGGAACTAAAAAAAAAGCCAATGGTGACAGTGTATTTTTACTCAACTTGCTGTGTCTTCTTGGAATACGGAAAACATTTGATAAAAATCAGATCTGGATGGAATTGCATGCAAAATCCTGCTGCAAGTTGGCTTGACAGCAGAACATTATTTGAAGAACAACCGTGTTGGGGCTGTTTTTCCTTACAGTCGCAGGGGTCTAATGATGGATTTTGTCCCAATTCTGTTTTGAAGCTCCCTGTCTTCTGTTTTGTCACATTGTGGAACTTCACGGGCTGCCTGTGGTGTAGGAGCAAGGAAAAGAGTCAAGCCACCCCTCACCTAATGTGGGGGGCAACGTTGCTGCATGGTCAGGATGGGATCTGTTCCTTAGGCCAGTTCTCTTCGTGGACATCTTCTCTGAGGACACTTTGAGGAACCTCAAAACCCCAAAGAAAAAGGGGTTGTTTGGGCAACTATATGCCAAGGACATTTTGGTAGGCTGATGCAATTGACACGAAGACCCCTTGCTCTGTTAGGTGGAATGTTCCCCCGATTCAGCTCCAGGAGCCTCTATAGCTCAGTGACCTAAGAGTGTCTCCCAGAGCCGGCAGGGAGGGTCCCATCTGGGCAGGAAGTCCAGTCCACACTTATGGCCCTCATTCCTTTCAGTTGCTGGTCTAGACTGATGTAAACCCCCATGTTAATTGCAGCATGGTTGCAATGACATATAGGGGCAAAGCCTAATACCGTGTTTCCCCCAAAATATGACCTACTCAGAAAGTAAGTCCTAGCTGGATAACCAGGGGGGAAAAAGATCCGCACAAGTGAGGAGTCAGTGGACGACATCCCCCACCCAGAAAATAAGACCTGGTGCCTTTTTTGGTGGCAATATATATGTATATGTGATAGGGTCTTATTTTCGGGGAAATACAGTAGAGTGTGATTAAGTTGGGATTTCCAAATCCAGACATCTAAACCATGGATGGTGAACCTTTTTGGCATCTAGTTCCCAAACTGGAATGCGCATGCATCTGTGCGCCTTGAAGCGCCAGAAACCCGAATACTAGCTGGCTGGTGCACGCATGCATTTTTGGGCGGTTTTCGCCGGGTCTTTGCCCATCTCTTTGGGCTGCTTTCAGGTCATTTCCGGCCCAAAAACCAGCCTGAAAATGGCCCAAAAAATTATTGGAAAACAGCCGGAAACTGGCTGTTTGGGGGGCATTTTCCAGCACCCGCAAACACCGGCTGGCTGGTATGCACATGTCTGTTTTTTGCCTTTTTTCAGGTTGGTTTTTGGGCCGTTTTCAGGCCGTTTTCCGGTGCTTCAATGCCGGCCGGCATGCTGGAAACCAGCAAAGCAGCTGGCGATGGCACACAGGCCCATAGGGAGGGTTCTCTGAATGCCACCACATAGGTTTGCCATCACGGGTCCAAACCATGGTTTGTGGCTAAGTGCAGAACAGTGTTGAGAATAGCAACTTTCCTTAGTCCGAGCCTGGCAACGCATCAGGCCTCGAGACTCTCAGGCACACAAAGGCCAAACACCACTTCCATTTGCTTCCTGTTCAAGTGTGTTTGGCTCACAGGCATTTATTCTCAGGGGAAGGAAGTAATGCTGATGACAAAGAGTATCAGGCCCTGATAAAAATGTCCCATAGGAAAGTGTGGGAGAAGTTGGATCTTTAACCGGAAATGAAGCTATGAAGGCAGGATGAGAAACCCAAGGGCTTCCCCATCGCATCTCTGCGGGCAGCACCAGAAAGGGCTGTGGTTCCCTCATGTCCAGCAAGGGATCATGTGGGCAGCCTCCTCTTCCTGGGTGCAAAAATACAAAATGTATTGTTTACATACTTTGCAAGTAATGACAGGTTTTTCGTGGTGTTTAACAACGTCTGTGTTGCTATTTATTATTCTGAATGGAAGGAGGGACCTCTGCAGACATGCAGCTCTATCCCTGGGTTCTGCTGGTTCCCCTTGGGTCAGTTTTCTTCTCAAGACGCCCCTAAGCCTACTTCAAGTCTATGTTTACCAGATCGGACGTCCTGCAGGAAGGCTACACCATGCCATTCTCTTTCCTTTTGGCTGTTGCAGGAGGAGCTCTAGAACAATAAATACATACAGCTCAATGGTGTGATTCTTTTTAAAAAAAAAAAAACTTTTTTATTGGTGTATATATATATATATATATGTGTGTGTGTGTGTGTGTGTGTGTGTGTGTGTGTGTGTGTGATATTTGTGCTGATAAATAAATAAAGGGAGACTAGTATAGATCTATTTCAAGCTATTTAGCTCTCATCAGCTAGCCATACCCTTACTGGGATTCGAACCTGGGCTGTATTACATATTAGGCAGATATGTTAACCATTAAGCCTCCCTTTATTTATTTATCAGCACAAATACAACACAAATGTAACAAAGGCAACAGTAAAAATATTGGGTTTCTGTCTGGATGGTCTCTTGTGACAAGCCGATAGACAAAGAAAGGAAGCAGTAGGCTTCCTCCCATATTTGGGCATACCAGGGGTTGTGACACTAAATACATACCTATTTCCCTGGCTCAGCTGATAAAGGAGGAGAACCTTGTGGCTTAGTGGTTAACACATCTAACACATCTATACAGCCCAGGTTCGAATCCCAGTAAGGGTATGGCTAGCTGATAAGAGCTAAATAGCTTGAAATAGATCTATACTAGTTTCCCTTTATTTATTTATCAGCACAAATATAACACACACACACACACAATATATGTATGTATGTATGTATGTATGTATGTAATACAGCATATATATATATATATATATATATATATATATATATATATATATATATATATATATATATATATATATATATATATATATATATGTTTTTATTTGTGCTGATAAATAAATAAAGGAAGACTAGTATAGATCTATTTCAAGCTATTTAGCTCTCATCAGCTAGCCATATCCTTACTGGGAATCGAACCTGTGCTCTATTGCCTTCCCAGGCAGGGAGTTAACCATTTGAGCTACAGAGAACGACTCCTTTTATCAGCCAGCCAGGGTGGGAGGTATATACTTAAAGTCACAACCCCTGGTATGCCCAAGTGTGGGAGGAAGGTCACACTTCCACTCTCTGTCATTAGGCTCGTCACAAGAGTCCATCCAGACAGAAACCCAATATTTTTACTGTTGGCAACATATGCCTATGTATATACCTCCCACCCTGGCTGGCTGATAAAAGGAGTCGTTCTCTGTAGCTCAAATGGTTAACTCCCTGCCTGGGAAGGCAATAGAGCACAGGTTCGATTCCCAGTAAGGATATGGCTAGCTGATGAGAGCTAAATAGCTTGAAATAGATCTATACTAGTCTTCCTTTATTTATTTATCAGCACAAATAAAAACACAAATATAACAATGGCAACAGTAAAAATATTGGGTTTCTGTCTGGATGGACTCTTGTGACGAGCCTAATGACAGAGAGTGGAAGTGTGACCTTCCTCCCACACTTGGGCATACCAGGGGTTGTGACTTTAAGTATATACCTCCCACCCTGGCTGGCTGATAAAAGGAGTCGTTCTCTGTAGCTCAAATGGTTAACTCCCTGCCTGGGAAGGCAATAGAGCACAGGTTCGATTCCCAGTAAGGATATGGCTAGCTGATGAGAGCTAAATAGCTTGAAATAGATCTATACTAGTCTTCCTTTATTTATTTATCAGCACAAATAAAAACACAAATATAACAAAGGCAACAGTAAAAATATTGGGTTTCTGTCTGGATGGACTCTTGTGACGAGCCTAATGACAGAGAGTGGAAGTGTGACCTTCCTCCCACACTTGGGCATACCAGGGGTTGTGACTTTAAGTATATGTATATATATATATATATATATATATATATATATATATATATATATATATATATATATATATATATATGCTGTATTACATACATACATACATACATACATACATACATACATACATACATATATATATATATGGCTCTGTGTGTATGTGTATGTTCCAGCATAACTCTGGAACGTCTTGGGCAATTTCAACCAACCTTGGTACACAGATGACTAACACCTCTCTGGGGGTGTGTTCTGTTAAGATACAACCTGTTGTGCCTTAAAATGGCTTCTACCGTACTGCCGTAAAATGGATTCTACTGTACAGCGCAGTGGAGTCGCCATGGTAACGGCTGCACAGTACTCCACAAAGGGGCTCCCTCTGGTAAGGGGAAAAATCCAAAATTAGAAATTACGTTTGGTTTGGACATTTCCACCCTATAAATAAATACCCGGGCAATGCTGGGTTATCAACTAGTATATAAATAAAGAAACCTCAGCAATGAATTTCAGAGTTTGGCATTTCTTACAACGCAATATGGTCATCAAGGATGAAAAACACCACCGATTGTAGCAGTAGAGAATTTATTCCAGCGTAGAAACGCTGAAATTGTCCAGCAGAAATAAGGAACAAAACACTAGAAGGCAGAGCATGGTGACAATTGTTCATTTCTCACAACTGAAAATTGGAGGGGCATTACTACTAGTTGCAGGCTTAGCAACCGTGGTAAGAGGTCATAAAACAAGGCAAAACTCACTTAACAAATGTGTTACTTAACAACATAAATTTGAGGCTCCGTTGTGATTGTAAGTTCAGGACTAGCTATATTTTAGTCAACAAGGTTATGAATCCCCAGCACAAAACATCCCCCCCCCCCTCTCTCTCACACACACACACACTTAGGAATAACACCGAAACACTTTGTCAAAGGCTTCGTGGTCCACCACTTGACCCAAGACAAGTGAAAAATACAGGACTTTCTTCTGGTCGCACTGTCTGAACTTCAGGAGGAACCTGTTGCTATCTCTGTCCTTGTCCCCCAAGGTCACCACAGAATCGACCGGACAGCAGAAATTCTTCCTCTTTCCCCAAAATGTCAGGTGCGAAATTTTCAAGAGAGTCCCGCTTTCGTTCAGATACATTAAGCCGATGACCCGTTCCAGAAAGAAGCTGAGGGTGTACAGAAACACGAGGGTGAAGGAGAAGAGGCCCGTGACCAAAGTCACCTGGTTTAGCCCATTGAAGTACCAGAGCGGAGGGAGGACCAGCAAACCGAAGCCCGTCTGCACCACTTTCAGCCTCGACAAGAGTTTCAACAACCGGATGGCCGGGAATCGGTAAATCACGGTGAATTTCTCTGTGTTTTCAGTGCTAGACGGTGGCTTTGGGTCTTGTTGAGACAAGTCGACGGTACTCAGCCATCGGGGCTGCACCCTGCACAGGCCGGGCGTCCACGGGCTACCTCCCTGTTGCAGAATAGTAGGACTTTGAAAAGAATGGAGCCCCACGTGGCCTCTTTTCCACAATGGCAGAGCAAGGCTGTTCTGAAGACAACGGGGCTTGAAGAGGGCCAAATGCTGACGGGTGCAGCTGACGAGGCTCTTCATCTGCAACGAAATAGAAAAGGTTTTCATCAGGTTGCAAAGCGGGATACAACTTTCACAGAACAGACTCTTATATTTAAAGAAAAAGATGCTTTCACTTAATTAAAGGCTAGGATGTCGTCTTTGAGGTTATTACATTTTATTTCGCTTTATCTCCATGTAGCTATAAGAATTCTTTACATTCTTCATATTCTTCATTCCTAGCTTTTGTCTTTCATGTTTTAACATTTTACTGAGTTATAACACGAGATACAAAATGCAAAAGTAAATAGGGAAGCAGTGGAGGTGGGGGAGAGGTAGGAAGGGAAGTGAGGAAGAGTTGGGAAAAAGAAAACGAAGTTAGGACTTGGATGAGAGGCCATTAGCAACTCGCTTAGGCGAGACTGCAAAATCTAGAACTGTTTGGAATAAAACCACATAACTGTTATATGGACAAGAAAATTGTTTCTATGCCAAAAGAGAGTTCATTAGTTCTGCTGAGGCTTAGACCAAGTTAGCCTGTGGACAGGAGACCACCAAGAAATGCCAGGGGTACGGGCAACACTAGGATGCCCCATGCACACTCTAGAAGCTGCAGCAACAAAACTTTAAATCAAAGTTACAATGGCACAGAAAAAAGTGACTTATAACCATTTTTCTTATAACCATTGCAGCATCTCCATGGTAACCTGATTTACATTCGGATGCTTGACAACTGACTCCCATTTATGACGGTTGCACTGTCCACGGGGGTCATGTGATCACTTTTTGTGTCACTGGGGAAGCCAGATTCACTTAACAACTACATGTAGTCCTCGACTTAACAACAGTTCATTTAGTGACCAAAGTTACAACAGCACTGAAAAAAGTGACTTATGACCGTTTTTTCAGTTATGAACTTTGCAGCATCCCCATAATTATGTGATCAAAATTCGCATGACCGTTGCAGTGTCCCTGGGGAATCACGTGATCCCCTTTTGCGACTGTCTAACAATCAAAGTCCATGGAGAATTCAGATTCACTTCACAACCAGGTTACTAACTTATCAACTGCAGTGATTCACTTGACAACGGTGGCAAGAAAGGTTGTAAAATGGGACCATACTCACTTAGCTCAGTGGCTAAGACACTGAGCTTGTTGATCAGCAAGGTTGGCAGTTAGGGGGTTAGAAACCCTAGTACAGGTCTCCTGTGTGAGCAGGGAGTTGGACTACATGACCTCCAGGGCCCCTTCCAACTCTGTCTCACTCAGCAAAGAGAAATTTCGGCTCCACTGTGGTTGCAAGTCGAAGACTACTTCTATTTTAATAGAAAAAGCCCTGCCGTGATAAAGAGGTCAAGGGGCCCACTACTCTTGGTGGTCTCGTCTCCACACCGGCCCCCAGACCCAACCTCGCTGAGCCGGTTTGGATATCAACAGGGACCGGCCGCCCTGCACCCCGATGGCATCGCTGCGTGGTCTCCACTCCATGCCCGATGCAGCGGTTCCAATGCACCGTGCAAGAAACCTCGCTTTGCACGCGCGACCCCTCCCCAACCCGCCCGTGGAATGCAACAGTGCCCCCCTCCCCACACCCTCGCTGGGGAAGATGAGCTCTGCAGTCAAAGGCGCCGAGAAGGCGGCAATGAGATTTACCGCAAAGGGGCCGGCAGCTCGTGCAAACACCCCGGGCAGTCCAGGCGGCGCAGTGGCTGCTGGGAGTTGTGGTGCAAGCGCGCATGGAGGGGGATGACGTCACCTGCGGGAGGCGGCCTGAGATCCCCGAAGCTGCCAATCCTCGCGCGGCCACCAGATGGCAGTAAAGATACGCCAGGGGCAAAAACTCCCGGGGTTTGTCGTCCCTTTGGGTTGTCGGGAGTTGTGCATAGTCTGGTCCAAAAGGGGAATAGGCCAGGTGGGAGCAAGACTCCAAACCTGGGGTCCCCCAAACTTGGCAACTTTAAGACTTGTGGACTTCAACTCCCAGAATTCTCCAGCCAGCTGTGAAGTCCACAATTTTTAAAGTTGCCAGGTTTGCAGACCCCTGCTCCAAAAGTTCAAGGCGTGTGGCTGGGAAGGTTTTTCCTTTTTTGGTAATAAAAAAAAATGCAAAAATGGAAGCTGTTCCATTTTTAATGCACGGGAGAATATCTGGAGGGTCTTCAGGGTCTTTCTGCTTTGATTCGGAATGAGCAAAAGCCCTTTCGAATTCAAGGGGCTGGATTTGCAGCCGCTCTTTTGAGTGAAACCCGTGTTTCGCAATCTCTATGTTCAAAGAGGGAGTGGAGAAGAGTGGAGGGAGTTTCAACAGGGGGATGGTAAGTCATGGTAAGTGGCTGGTGAATTCTAGCAGTCGAAGTCCACCCATCCTGAAGCTGCAGAGGGTGGAGAAACTCTGCCTTAACCGGGCTTAACAAATCCCCGCGGGCCACGTATCTTTCCCCCAGCACTCTTCGGCCCCGCATTGGGGCGGCAGCCGAATGACAACCGGAAGCGACGAGCGCCGCCGGTTCCTCCCATCCATACGCGCTCTTGGTAGGCCTCCGCCAGGATGCAGGAGAGGGGCGGGCATGCGTAGACGTCGCCTCGGCCCGGAGGCATGCTGGGTTCTGTAGTTTTTACCCCGCTCATCCCGTCCGAAGGAGCCGGCGAGCAGAGCCATGGAGGGCGAGGGCGGCGCGTCGGTTCTCTGCCTCTTCGACGTGGACGGCACCCTGACCGCGCCTCGGCAGGTGGGACTAGGGGAGATCGAGCAGAAGGGTGTCTCTGAGCATGGGCAGAGTACTTTGAGCCCAGGAGGAGAGGAGGGAGGAGGGCGGTGCAGGCAATTCCTTACAAGCCAGCAACACAGGTTTGCAAGGAATTCCTGGTCATTAGGTGGGGGCAGTTGCAGGTAGCAGTCCTCGACTTATGACCGCGATTGAGCCCAAAAATTATGTCGCTAAGTGAGAGGGTGGTTAAGAGATTTTACCCCATTTTACGACTTCTCTCGCCACAGTTGTTAAGTGAATCATTGCCATGGTTAAGTCACATTTAACTGGTTGTTAAGTGAGTCAGGCTTCCCCATTGAAGTTGCTTGTCAGAAGGTTGCAAAAGGGGATCACGGGATTCTAGGACACTGCAAACCGTCATAGCTATGAGTCAGTTGCCAAGCGTCGGAGTTTTGATCACCTGACCACTGGGATGCTGCAATGGTCGTAAAGTGTGAAAAATGGTCATAAGCCACTTTTTTTAGTGCTGTTGTAACTTTCACCAAACAAACCGTTATAAGTCGAGAACTATCTGTATTATTATTAGGGACGTGGTGGCTCAATGGGTAAGAAGCTGAGCTTGTCGATCAGAAAGGTCGGCAGTTGGGCAGTTCGAATCCCTAGTGCCGCGTAACGGAGTGAGCTCCCGTTACTTGTCCCAACTTCTGCCAATGTAGCACTTTGAAAGCATGTAAAAAATGCAAGTAGAAAAATAGGGACCACTTTGGTGGGAAGGTAACAGGGTTCCCTGCGCCTTTGGCGTTGAGTCATGCCTAAGGTGACCAGATTTTCAGATTGGTAAAGAGGGACACCACTGACCCGGGGGGGGGGGGGGGGGGGCTTGATTAAAAATTTTATATTTTGTCAAAAGGTCACCCCAGGACACTGAAATCAGCATAAATACGAATCTGTTGCCAAACAAAATTTTGATCATGTGACCATGAGGATGCTGCAACGGTCGCTAAGTGTGAAAAATGGTCACAACCATTGACTTATAAATAGACTAATGTTCTGAAAACCTGACCTAAATTACTATATATTTTAAATAGCTGTAAAGCTATGCTGAAAAAGTTATTCTCAAGGTATTGTGATAAATTCAATAAAAAGAAGGGAATTCTTCATGAACTTAAGGAGAAATGAGAGTATTGGATAGTAAATGGACAAATAAAATTACCAATCAAAGAGAATATTTGCACCTCAGGGTTGAAATGAGATGTTCTCTCCTACTCTTTCCTCTTCCTCTCTTCTCTCTCTTGTCTCTCTCATCCTCTTTCTCTTTGTCTCTCTTCTATTTCTCTCTCCTTCTTTTCCATTCTTCTGTCACTTTCTCTCTCCTTCTCCCTTCTCCTCTTTGTCTCTTTCTCTCAGTCTCTCTTCTCTTTCTCCTCCTTTTCCATTCTTCTATCACTTTTTCTCTCCTTCTCCCTTTTCTCTCCTCTGTCTCTTTCTCTCTCTCTCTTACCCTCTTTCTTTCTCTCTCTCTCCTTCTTTCCCACTCTTCTGTCACATTCTCTCTCCTTCTCTGTCTCTTTCTGTCTCTCTCCCCTCTTTTTTCTTCCTCTCTCCCACTCTTTTATCACTTTCTCTCTACCACCCAACCTGTCCCCATACTTATCTTCGACTGATCATGTTTGCAATAATTTACCTTTTCTAAATAGGTGCAGTTCCCTTACCAGATCCCTCGCTCAATCAAACACACACACACACACACACACACACACAAAACCATTTTTCTCCAAACTTTGGTCACAGCATGGTTTTGACTTCGGCTGGTGGGAACAGCTTTCCCCTTTCCCCGTCCAGTTTGGCAACAAGTCTAGCGGAGGGCTGTCCCCATCCCCGGGAACCGGGGTGGAGCGGGGATAGCGAGAAGGCAGGCCCGGTTCTTCTTGGCTTCTGCCTCTCCTAGCAGCATACAACAAACCCTGCGATCTCCGGTCTCTCTTAACTTAGATACGGAAACTAAGCCCGGCACCTGATACAGATGTCACAAGGGAAATGGCCAATAGGAACGGCTCATGGTCACAGATCAAAAGAGGAGATCGCGACGGAGAAAGAGCATCCATTAGCGCTGCCCTCCCTCCCTTCCCTACTTCTGCGCATCTCGAAACCACCGCGTAAACAGAAATTGCCTTGATGTTTTTCCCACGGACAATGAGCTCTCCCTCAGACCTTTTACGATACAGCCACGCACTGCCAGACTCCAAATAAGTTCTAACTAGGTTACCCAGCCCATGCGAGCCAGCAGCTGATGGGCAGGGGAACGAATGAGCGGCTCACTCGTTCCCCACTCATCCGCCCGCTCACACGCTACAGTAGCCAGCCCAGCGAGCTAGCAGCAGATGGGCAGGGGAATGAATGAGCGGCTCACTCGTTCCCCGCCCATCTGCCCGCTCACACGCTACAGTAGCCAGCCCAGCGAGCTAGCAGCTGATGGGCAGGGGAACAAATGAGCGGCTCACTCGTTCCCCGTCCATCCGCCAGCTCACATGCTACAGTAGCCAGCCCAGCGAGCTAGCAGCTGATGGGCAGGGGAACGAATGAGCGGCTCACTCGTTCCCCGCTCATCCGCCCGCTCACACGCTATAGTAGCCAGCCCAGCGAGCTAGCAGCAGATGGGCAGGGGAACGAATGAGCGGCTCACTCGTTCCCCGTCCATCCGCCAGCTCACACGCTACAGTAGCCAGCCCAGCGAGCTAGCAGCTGATGGGCGGGGGAACGAATGAGCGGCTCACTCGTTCCCCGCCCATCCGCCCGCTCATACGCTACAGTACCCAGCCCAGCGAGCTAGCAGCTGATGGGCGGGGGAGGGCGGCGGCTCGCGCAGAGAACAGCTCGGTTCCAGAGCGTCTGCCACCCGTGGCGGTGCAGCACAGGGGCTGGCTGTGACGCGAGGAGATGAAATGAACTCCGCAAACGGGGAGAAGGAGGAGAGGAGGCCTGTCTCCTCCCCATAGCGCCTCCTGATTCCCACTGGTACCAATCTATAACATGATTACTCACCAGTGAGTAAGCGCAGCTGCAACCAAAAGACGAAATGAAATGGAGACTCGCGCAGGCGTGCTAAGCTAAGTGGACTCCAGCCAATCAGTGAACTGGTTGGGATGGAAAATTTTCAGCATGCCGCGTGCTGAAAATTTTCCATCCCAGCCAGCTCACTGATTGGCTGGAGTCCAGGCCAATCCAATCAATGAGCGGCAGGCTGGGCTGGCTTAAATTTGTAGTATAGAACGGAATGATGAGCCAGCCCAGCGAGCTAGCAGCTGATGGGCGGGGGAGCGAGGGAGCTGTGAGCGCCAAAAAAAGTGTGTGTTTTTAAGAACCGTGCGGGACGTGGGAAAATTTATGAAAAGGCGTGGCTGTCCCGCCAAAAGCGGGACGTCTGGTCATCCTAGTCATGCCGGCCATAGGACCACGGAGACATCTTTGGACAGCGCTGGCTCTTGGGCTTTGAAAGGGAGATGAGCACCGCCCCCTAGAGTCAGGAATGACAAGTACATATGTGTGAGGGGAACCTGTATTATTATTAATTACTCTCTGATTAATAGCGGAAAGCTCTCTGCTGACCAGGTTTTTAATGCATCACACAGTATTCTGTCATATCTAGGAGTGCTGCTCTTCTTCAGGTTTTAATCTTTATTAAAGTTTTATTACATTTTTGCACTTAATTGTTGATACTCTGGCTATAATGAGAAGGGAGTAAACCTGAATGGGAATGAATAGACAGCGTCATCAGTCATGGCAGCATTAGAAGGAGCAGCCTCACTTCTTGTTCAACTCTTGATGGTTTCTTGCTTTGAGCTTATCCAAACTTAAGTGTGAGTTTGAACTTCAAACCCACATTTGGGGGCCATTTGATCCCTAGCACCTTGGTTTTTATAGGCAGTTCTGATTTCTTACTCCTTATCTTACTTTCATCACAGATCAAGATCAGGTTTTCAAAAGAAATGGATGATAAAGGCCATAATTAGAGTGCACTAAAAATGTAGTGATAGCAAAACTCTCTCTAATTCAAGACCACTTCCTGCTTTGATGAACTAGACATTTTATTTCCTTATAGCAATGACAGAAAAGGACATTTCTCCATTTTATTTCTTCACCTGCAGTTATGCTGTTAAATAGTCTGTAAAGATTTGATTAATTGATTCCCTTTCTTGCAATGTGTTGCAAAGATTAGTGAAACAAGGTGTGTGAAGTAAAGTTCTTCAGATTAAGCCCTGTTTTTACTAGTAAAATGCTTCACCTACTGAGGCCTTTATAATAATAATGCCTGGCACACTAAGTGTCTTCTATTAATAATAACAATAATTTGATACTCATTGAATGAAAAAATACAACTTCAAAAATTGTAATTTTTACTACAAAGGGGGAAAAGAATAAGAAATGTATTATTATACTACTATTTGTATTGAAGCACTTAACTTTTCATTCATTTCTAAAGTCATCCTTTACTCTGGCATCCTCTGGCATCCTAACATACCTCACTAAGATCAAGTCTATTATAATGTTTCAAATAAATCTATTTCAGTTAAGAATGAAAGCAATCTAGAAAAACCTCTGACTTTGTAGGTACTCCATCATTGGAGGCTTTTAAGAAGAGACTGGACAGCAAATTGTCTGAAATAGTTTAGAGTCTCCTGCTTGAGCAGGGGGGTTGGACTAGGTAACCTCCAAGGTCCCTTCCAACTCTATTATTCTGCTAAGGGTTTGAAAATTGGGCTTAAGGCTCTCATTCAACCCCATTGGATGACTTCATGGCCTCCCCTCCTAATTCATAGGACCATTTTCAGAACAAGACAGAAAGAAACCAACATTATGAATGAGTAACGTGGAAATAATTGTTCTGACCGAGACTTCCCAAGAGCATGAAGCAAACTCCTTGTCCCGACAAAAACCCCTTTTATTCATTGACTGTGAATTCTGCTCATTCACATCTGGCAAAGTGTTTCAAAGGAGGATTTACAGTCACAGACCTTATCTGGCTTGGAGAGCTGCCAGGCCAATATCTGCAGAACTTGGCAAGGAGTCTCGGAGAGTCACGAACCAATTAAATGAACTAATTGTCTCCTGCACTCCCCTTTCGCTCCTCTTTTATTTCCACTGGGTTGGGCAGTTCATCATCCACCTGTGGCCCTACTCCCAAGTCGACCCCTGTTCTTTAGCTGTTCTCTTCGTCTGGCAACTGCGCACGCGCACACTGGGAACAGGCTCCAGCTGCTTTTCTGCCTCACTGATGTCTGACTCTGAGGCAGCTAACTGTCAGACGGCTCTGGCCCCCTCTCTGCCTCCGACACAGAACTCTCATCAGAGCTTCCCCAGACTCCAGGACTGGCCCAGGTCCCTCCCCAACCTCCTCACTGTCTGAAACTGTTGCCAGCTCTGCTGGCCGCTGGTGAGCCACAATAATAACAGATCTAACCGCTTAACAGAGTTGGAAGGGGCCTTATAGGTCATCTAGTCCAACCCCCCACTCAAGCAGGAGACCCTACACCATTTCTGACAAATGGTGGTCCAGTCTCTTCTTGAAAGCCTCCAGTTCTGAAGCTTCCACAACTTCCGAAGGCAACTTCTGTTCCATGCATTGATTGTTCCCACTGTCAGAAAATTCCTCCTTATTTCCAGGTTGAATCTCTCCTTGGTCAGTTTCCATCCATTATTCTAATGGTTTATGGTTTTATGGTTTTATTATTTATAGGCTGCCCTTTTCCCTGAGGGGACTCAGGGCGGCTTACAATATATAGGGAGGGGATGGGGTCCATCAAGAGAGTTAGTGAATATTGCTGGAATCCCTGCTTGATCTGAGTGACACACCAATTTCTCTTTTCTCACCCGATCCAGAAAATCACCCCCGAGATGGCAGATTTCCTCCAGGCTTTGCGGCAGAAGGTGAAACTTGGCGTGGTGGGTGGCTCAGACTTTGAAAAGATCCAAGAGCAACTGGGGGAAGACGGTAAGAAAAAGGTGAAGTGTGGGAGGCTGAGCCAGGAGTGGCAAAGTTGACTGAGTCGCCATTAGGGGTTGGGCTGCTGTCCTCACCCTCTTTATCGCATTCACTTCCGATGTCGGCTTGCAAAAATATCATTTATCGCATTCACTAAGCAAACAAGAGAAGGTGCCATGCGGCCACAAAGTGTGGTTCCACGTGGAACTGCCATAAATTGAATGAAAAGTCCGTTTTCAGGTTGGGAAAATCATGTGACTTGAAATCCAGGCGGGAAATCTCTCCATAGCTCTCCAGCTCTCTGGCTAACTGGCGTCTGTGAATTTAGAGAGAATATATTTTTGAGAAATAAACCTTGGGCGAAAACAGCAGAGCTGCTGATTAGATAAACAGCTTTTGTGTTTCACTCAGTCACACTTTGGGGGGTCATTATTATTTAACGGTAACTTGATTATAGCTTACAACCAGGCAGGAGAAGAAATTGACTCTATCAGCACAGTACAGAGACTTAAAATTGGTATTGGAAGAATAAGGGGTGGTTTGAATTTTTCATGCCAAAAATTGTTTTTCAGAAGTGGTTTTCAGCTTTTCAAAAAGAAGAGTTAAAAATAGCATGCCATTAATAAAGATCTTCCAAAGAGTAGGTGGCACCCACCCTGCCAGCTTCGTATTGGGGCCCAGAGGGATTTTTGTACAGTAAATAAACACAATGTTAGAAACCGTCACTTTGCTTTGTAACACACCAGTTCTCGGTGTAATATTTTGGCATCAAGAGATTGTCAGTTATTCTTGGGCATGTTTACTGCACAACATTATATGCAATTGAATGCCATTCATTTATCCAATTGCTTTGAGGTGGTTGTACAGACTTTTAAAAAAAATTAAGTGCTTTATGATTTCAGAAGAGGGAATGGGAAAGAAGTTTTTTTTCTGTTAATTTCATAGAAATGTTCTCTGATCAAAATAATACAAATTAAAGCTGCTTTTGTTTCTTCTTCCTTTTTTGGAGGGTAGTGGTTGGAAAATACGACTATGTTTTCCCAGAAAATGGTCTGGTGTCATACAAAGATGGAGAACTTATTGGGAAACAGGTAAGCTTGTAAGTTAGGATTAAGTGACATATCTTGTAACGTCTGATAAGGTAAAGGTTCCCCTCGCACATATGTGCTAATCGTTCCTGACTCTAGGGGGCGGTGCTCATCTCCGTTTCAAAGCCAAAGAGCCAGCGCTGTCCAAAGACGTCTCCGTGGTCATGTGGCCGGCATGACTAAATGCCCAAGGCGCACAGAACATTGTTACCTTCCTGCCAAAGGTGGTTCCTATTTTTCTACTTGCATTTTTATTTGCTTTCGAACTGCTAGGTTGGCAGAAGCTTTCTGATCGACAAGCTCAGCTTCTTAGCCACTGAGCCACCACATCCCTCTGATATAGTGATATTAATGCAGGATTAGACCTTAAGCAGGGCTCCCCAATCTTTTTTCTTCCTTACCCAAAAGCACTTAGAGGAAGTCTTGCAGAACGCTAAAGACTAGTCGTAAAACCCTTCTTAGCTTCAGTTGCTAAATGAGTGGTCGTAACTCATGAGGATGACCTATATTATAAGAACTGCGATGTGCGGTGCAGTTAAAAAGAAAAGAGAGCTCAAATGAACATTTTGTTTTGTACAGGTAGCCCTCAAACCAGAACAGTTCATTTCGTCACCTTTTGACGTTATGACGACAAAGTGGAAACAGTGATGTAATGACCATGGGGCATCTCCATGGTCACATATCACAATTCAGATGCTTGACAACCGATTCATATTTATGACGGTTGCAGTGTCCCTGGATCATGTGATCCCCTTTTGCGACCCGCTGACAAGCAAGGCCAATGAGGGAGCGACATTTATTTAACAACCGTGTTACTAAAATAACCATTGCAAGAGTCACTTAACAACTGTGGCAAGAAAGGTCGTAAAACGGAGCAAAGCTGACTTAACAAATGTCTCACTTAGCCGCAGAAATTTTGGGCTCAGTTATGGTCATAAGAGATTACCTATAGCTTCTCACAATCTTTAACATATTCACTTAAAAAGGGGGGGATTTAAATGGAAATGGGCAGCTGATAAATTGGACAACTAAATAAGTAAATAAAATACTTTGGGTTTAAAGAGCTCCACCCACAATGGGGCTCCTCTGAATGTACAAGGCAAGGGGTGATTCTGGCCTCAGAATAGTGTCTTTTGGAAATATTGCATATTTCCAACTGCTCCACAGAAATGCCTCTTCAATCAGGGCGGAATTAACCTATGGAATTGCTGGACCAGAGATATGAGAATGGCTCAAGTATAAGGTGGATTTATAGGTGGCTCAGTGGCTAAGATGCTGACTTTGTCGATCAGAAGGTCAGCAGTTCAGTGGTTCGAATCCCTAGTGCCTTGTAATGGAATGAGCTCCCGTTACTTGTCCCAGCTTCTGTGCCAGCCTAGCAGTTTGAAAGCATGTAAAAATGCAAGTAGAATAATAGTAACCCCCTTCGGTGGGAAGATAACAGTGCCCTTCAGCATTGAGTCATGCCGGCCACATGACCACAGAGATGTCTTCGGACAGCGCTGGCTCTTTGGCTTTGAAATGGAGATGAGCACTGCCCCCTAGAGTCAGGAATGACTAGCATATATGTGCGAGGGGAATCTTACCTTTATCTTATAGGTGGATTTAAAATCATGTCCCAGAGGCTGAGTGGCTATTTATTGGGAACTTGGAGGAAAAAGAATGTCCATTTGATTTGCCAACACATTCTGTTCCTCCATCAGTTCTTCCCTCCAGAAGGTCCATCCTTGGTCTTTTCTGGGCTTCACAGGAGTTCCTTGGGTTGCCCCTTAGGTTGATTTAACATAATCTAATTTATGATAATTAGGTCAAGGCTATTTGACACACTGTGTGTCTGATTTGATGTATTGGACTCCCCCATTTGTCACTTAATTTGGCAACAATGGTGAATGGTAAAGATATACTATTCTTTTGCAAAAAAGAAAAGATGTTTAGCTGTGATAGCAATAGACTTTAGACTTATATGCCACTTCACAGTGCTTTACAGCCCTCTCTAAGTGATTTGCAGAGTCAGCCTCTTGCCCCCAACAATCTGGGTCCTCATTTTATTGACCTCAGAAGGATGGAAGGCTGAGTCAATCTTGAGCTGGAAAGGATTGGACTGCTGGCAGCAGAATCAGCCTGCAATACTGCATTCTCAACACTAAAAAGGAAGGAAGGAAGGAAGGAAGGAAGGAAGGAAGGAAGGAAGGAAGGAAGGAAGGAAGGAAGGAAGGAAGGAAAAATAAATAGGAATGGCCCCTAGACTTATATACCTCTTCACAGTGCTTTTACAGCCCTCTCTACACGGTTTACAGATCAGCATTTCGCCCCCAACAATCTGGGTCCCATTTTACCCACCTCGGAAGGCTGGAAGGCTGAGTCAGCCTTGAGCCTGGTGAGATTTGAACTGCTAAATTGCAGTCAGCCGGCAGTCAGCCGAAATAGCCTGCAGGACTGCACTCTAACCACTGGGTCACTGCAGCTCTTGATGAGACCTTTGGCTAAATCATGGCTGCTGGACCCATGTAAAAATGCCCCTGTGAGAACCCTGCCTATCTGATCCCAACCTGGTCAGTAAGAATCCCCCAAGTTCAGGAAAGAACCGTCCTCCGAGTTTTGAGAATGTAGGACCCAGAAAGTATTTTGCTGGGATCTGACTTCTTGAAAGTTGCTTGTGGAGGTTTGGGACTCTGTTGTGATTCTTCTTTGTGTCTCCTGGGCAGAGCATCCAAGACCATCTGGGGGAAGACCTGCTCCAGGATTTGATCAACTACTGCCTGAGCTACATTGCAAAAATTAAGCTCCCCAGGAAAAGGTAGGTGCCTAAGTGCTTTCCAAGTAGTCCTCAGCTTATGACTGGTCACTTAGTGATAATTTAGAGTTACGACTGACCTCCTCAGCGGTATATACGT
This sequence comes from Thamnophis sirtalis, assembly GCF_051295495.1. Lineage (NCBI taxonomy): Eukaryota > Metazoa > Chordata > Lepidosauria > Squamata > Natricidae > Thamnophis > Thamnophis sirtalis. The sequence continues at coordinate 19,122,271 of NW_028261394.1, read as the reverse complement.
ACGGATTGATTCAAAGTTACAACAGCCACATACTCCTTCCCGTGGTCATATGGCCGCATTTTGGGCAACTTGGCAAACAGCCTGCATTTTAAAAATTAAATTTAAAAGTTTTAATTTGTCAAATGAAAATTACAAATTCAAACAAGCAAAATGGAAAAACATTAAAAATGTGACAGGATGGTAGGCAAGTCAGTGCACTTCCGTAATGGGTTGCCCCCCTTTAGGGACTTCTTAAATATGGGGTGAGGTCCACCGAAGTTAAGTAGAATTAAAATGGTGAAAGTTAGAAGCTGAAACATTGGGAGAGATATTCCAGATTTTGACAACTCTGTCACAAAACTCTATGTCAGACGTGCCTCATTCAGTATCCAAGAAAGAAAACACCCAACTCCCTTTAATTAGAGAATAAGGTACTTTTACTGGACATGAAATGAAAACAGTTAAAGTGAAGGAAGATCTGAAGCAAAAAAGCACGAAAGTGTACATATCAAACGTTTGCCCAAATTACTCCCTCCAGTTACCTCAACCCAATGTCCAATCGGCAACTCCCAAAGGTGTCATCTGGGGCGCATCTTCCAAGTGGCTTCATTCAGCTGGTATGCAGACGGTTGACTTTGACAAGCCCAAACACCAGCCATCAGCAGGCGCAGAAGATGGTGAAAAGAACTCCCTTCCTGATAACTCCTCCAGTACCTAGTAATTCCCGTCCAATATCACGAGCCCCCACCCTCCCCATTACTATGGCAGCCGATAGCAAGCAAGCAAAGTAGAGGCTGACACTTTTAATTTTTTGCAGTCAAGTTTAAAGAGGTTATCATTAAGTTTAAAGCAGTTATTTGCACACGTTGCATTGCGATTAAAATTTAAAAAAGTCATTTACAGATAAAATGTTACAATATACAGTGATTTGCAGCATCCCATGACCATATTATGGCATCTTACAATGTTTTTGCTGAAAATTGACATTGTTCTGACCGAGGCTTCCCAAAAGCATGAAGCCAACTCCTCGTCCCGATAAAACCTCTTTTATTTAGTTTAAAGTGAATTCCTCTCCAGAATTCCTCTCCGGCCAACAGTCTTTCATGACATTTCATAACTACAGACCTTTATCAGGCTTGGAGAGCTTCCAGGCCGATATCTTCCAAATGCCAAGCTGTAGCAGCAATTACTTGGCAAGAAGTCAGGAACAGATCTTCACCCTAATGAACTGAACTAATTGTCTCCTGCAAACTCCACTAAGGTCAGGCATGCCTCCTTCGGTATCCAAGAAAGAAAAACCTCAACTCCATTTGAAGAGAGATAAAGGAGGCTGACAACTCCCCTTTCACTCCTCTTTTATTTCCTCTGGGAGGGACCATTCACCGTCCACCTGTGGCCTTCCTCCCAAGTCGACCCCTGTTCTTTAGCTGTTCCCTTCATCTTTCAACTCTGTGCATGCGCACACTGGGAACAGGCTCCAGCTGTTCATCTGCCCCACTGATGTCTGACTCTAAAGGCAGCTGGTAACTGTCAGACAGCCCTGCCCCCCCCCCCTCTGCCTCTGACACAGAGCCCTCATCTGAGCCTTCCCCAGACTCCAGGACTGGCCCAGGTTCCTCCCCAACTTCCTCACTGTCTGAATCTGTTGCCAGATCTGATGGCTACTGGTGGGCCACAACAGACATTTAGTTCTGGTTTTCAGCAAAACCAGCCCAAAATAAACAATGGATTTGCCTAACAACCACAGCATTTGCTTTACAAGTGTGGTAGTCGCTTAACGACCACTGCAGAAAAGATCATAAAATAAGGCCCTAGCTCAAAGTCCCAAGGACATATTTCCAACAGCCACAGAAAATTTGGGCCAGTACCTCTCTCAGCCTAACTTACATCACAGGGTTGTTGTTGTGGAGAAAATAGGAAGAAGGAGAAAGGAAAAAAAGTGTGTGGTCGATGCCTTCAGTTATTTTTAAAAATAATAAAGGCAGGAAGAAGTCATTTATCCTTGCTGTCCCCTCGCCCAATGGCAGTGGTTGGGGCAAACCGGTATTGATGCCTTATGGGTGGGGTGGGGGCAGTGCTATGCCATCCTATTTAGCCATGTTTTCTAAGCTGCGTGCATGTGCAAAGTGCATGCGCAGAGACCGCACGCATGTGTGGAAGGTGCATGAGCAAAGCGAGCATGCCCGCATGCTCACAGTTTCGGTGCGTGGCGAACCGGTGGTAAAATTATGTGGAACCCACTGTCAGCCTCCACTTTGCTTGCTTGCTATTGGCTACCATAGTAACGGGGAGGGTGGGGGCTAATGGTATTTGGGAAGGGAATTACTAGGTACTGGAGGAGATATAGTTAAGGAGGTTTGTTTTCACCATCTTCTGCGCATGCTGATGATGGCTCATGTTTGGACTTGGTCAAGGTCAACTGTCTCTGCATACCAACTGAATGAGGCCACTTGAAGATGCGCCCCACATGACACCTTTGGGAGCTGGAGATTGAACATTGGGTTGGGGTAACTGGGGGGAGGGATTTGGGCAAACGTTTGATATGTACAAGTTGGCTTTTTTTGGCTTCAGATCTTGCTTCACTTTTGCTGTTTTCATTTCAGGTCCAGGCAAAGTTTTTCTTTCTTGGATACTGAATGAGGCATGCCTGGCACCCACCTCTGCCCAGTGGGCTTGGTTTATTCTGCTCTCCAATTATATATAAATGTGGTTTTATTTCTTTTTCCAGGGGAACTTTCATTGAATTCCGAAATGGGATGCTGAATGTTTCCCCCGTTGGCAGGAGCTGCAGCCAAGAGGAACGGATGGAGTTTTTTGAGCTCGACAAGGCAGGTGAAGGGGTAACTTTCGTCCTTCTTAGGAGTGTTTCAGGGGAGGGGAGGCAGGAAGTCAGCCAGGGCTAGACTTCAATATACCGCAGGTGAGCAATTCTTGGATCCAGGTAATCCTTGAATTATAACCGTAACGGGATCTGCCCATCACGGTTGGAACTTGTGATGGTTGTAAAGCAGGTTGGTGACTGGCCCATTTTTCGACATTTTGTGGCAGTCATTAAGTGAATCCACCGTTGAGAAAATGCTGCAGTTTTTAAGAGAACCAGTGGTTTATTATGGGTGCAGTTTTACTGAAAACAGAAGTTGGAAAAAACCTTGTAAAATGTCATCACATGATTGCCAAACACCTGAAGTTCTGACTTTAAAAAATGTTTTTACCCCTTTAAGGAAGAGTTCTTGCATATTTCCATCCGGGTTCCATCTCCTTAGCTCTCTGCAATGACATAGACAAGTAGTCTTGGTGTCAATTGTTTTGTGATTGTGGCACCAGGCTATTGAAAAAAAAATGTCTTTTTCCCCAAAACCAGGGCTGTCCAAACTTGGGAACTTTAAGACTTGTGGACTTCAACTCCCAGAATTCCCCAGCCATTCTGGGAGTTGAAATCCACAAGTCTTAAAGTTCCCAAGTTTGGACATTCCTGCCCTAAACTGACAGATTTTCTTTTTTTATTATTTCTTGAACAGAGGGAACATATCCGGGACAGATTTGTTGCTGATTTACAACATGACTTTGCAGGGAAAGGCCTTACATTTTCCATAGGTATGACTTTTTAAGAATGGAAATAGCTGCATTCAGAAAGTATCCTGATTGTCGGATTATCCAGAAAAATAACATTACGGGAGGACCTTCTTCTGTTCTATGCTAGCCTAGTTGACAGTTTGTTTCCAGAGGAAAAAGTTCCATTGGGATGTCCCAACCAGTGTGATGAGCACTTCATACTGCCCCTCTCTGCAAAGCTTTTGCTGGTTTTCTCCAATTTGCTCCTGATGGGATTTAAAACCCATTTCAGGTAGAGGTCACCAAGTTGCATAAAACTAGGTTGACTTGGCAGTGCAGGGAGCCCTCAAATTACAAAGGAAATTGGGTCCAAAATTTCCATTGCTAAACAATGTGGTCGGAAAGGATAATGTCACATCACCATGTTTGTTTAGCAACGGTAAATCCAGCAGTTCACCCTAACCCCAACCCTTGAACAATATGTAGCTCAAAACAGAACAGCCGAGTTTCAAACATCCGTTGAATTTAGCTCAGGAAGCACTAGACAACATGCATTAAAGCAGCACATTTAAAACAATGTCCTGGAATAAGATGGGACATTAGTATATTCATAATAATAGACAAACTCGGGGCATTTCCCCATTGGGCCTTCCCTGCTGAAGCTCCAGCTTCAAGGGAGGAAATCTCTCTCTCTCTCTCACACACACACACACATACACATTGCTAGCCTTCCAGATGGGCCTTTTTAGAGCTGAAAAGTTTACGTACGATGGTGAAGCTACAGCATGCCATTTGTTCAGATTTACTGTGGGAGTGCAGTGGCTCCCCAGAATCCCCAGCTCTCCAGAGAGACATGAACCCAGAACTATATATGAATCTATATATCCTTGGCTTATGACGACAATTGGGACCAGAATTTCCACTGCTAAGCAAAGCGACTGTTAAGTGAGCTGCACCCAATTTTACAACTGCAAATCACTGCAGTTGTTAGCAATTAAGTGAACCATCAGTCCTTAAGCAATACATTAACTTTGCTTGTGGGAAGCTGGCTGGGAAGGTCACAAGTGATGATCACATCAGCCCAGGACACTGCAGCCATCTGTTGTGGCCTGTGGGCTGCCGGCCCCTCCCGCAGCTGAATTAGAGGAGGAGGAGGAGGAGGAAGAGGAGGTGGTGTGGGAGTCAGGGTCAGCATCAAGGCAACCTGAGAGCTCCGAGGGGGAAGAAGGAATGGAGCTGTCAGAGAGAGAGAGAGAGTCAACAGCCCTCCAATCTGGAGGTGGCTGATGAAGAAGGGGAAGAACAGCTGTGTCCAGTGCCTGACACGTGGATGTGCAGAAGGCAGTGGAAAGGAGAGCAGTGGAAATCTATGGGCTGGTCCTTGGGATGGAAGAGCCACTGCTGGATCAAAGGCAGGGGGCGGAGATGAGTAGATGTGGCAGACAACTATTCATCTCCTTGCCGGACAGACTTGTTAACCTGCTGTGAGAGAGAAACTATAGTGTGTGTGTGTGTTGTATTTGTGCTGATAACAAAGGCAACAGTAAAAATATTGGGTTTCTGTCTGGATGGTCTCTTGTGACGAGCCGATGGACAGAGAATGGAAGCAGTGAACTTCCTCCCATATTTGGGCATACCAGGGGTTGTGACACTAAATACATACCTATTTACCTGGCTCAGCTGATAAAGGAGGAGAACCTTGTGGCTTAGTGGCTAACACAACTGCCTAATATTTAATACAGCACAGGTTCAAATCCCAGTAAGGGTATGGCTAGCTGATGAGAGCTAAATAGCTTGAAATAGATCTATACTAGTCTCCCTTTATTTATTTATCAGCACAAATACTATATATATATATATATATATATATATATATATATATATATATATATATATATATATATATATATATATATATATATATATATATATATATATATATATATATATATATATAAAGTTTTTATTTTTTTCATTTTCATAACGTATAATCACATGTATACTATTACACAACCAACATCATATTATATTGTTGAATATTTACATCAATTCATCTTACCATCAAAAAAACTATTATTGGCTCTTTTGCTCTCCATACACCGTATTTGTACCTTATCCATCACTTTCTTCTCCCTCTCTCTCTCCTCCCCCTTCCTACCTCCTTTCTTCCCTCTGTCGTCCTTCTCTTCTCTACTTCCCCTTCCTCTCTCCTTCTCTTCAGAGAGAGAGAAACTTTTTGCTGGGGCTGCTGGGGCTCTTAATAAAGAAACCATTGATTTAACTACAAAGGGTTTGTCGTTTTTGGAGAGCTGGGTCAGAACATCATATAAATACATGCCAGTTGCCAATTTTGGTCAACTGACTGTGGAGAGAGTTGCAATGATCATAAGTATAAGGACCAGTCATAAGTCACTTTTTTCAGTGCTGTTGTAACTTCAAATGGTCACTAAACAAATTATTATAAGTTGAGGATTACCTATCTACAGCAGCTTCAGAACTGCTGTCCACATGAGGGTTTCTTCTTGGAGTTTTGGAAATCCTTAAATTTCCCCCATTAGAGCTAGCATTGCCCTATTGGAGAGACATTTGAACGAGGGATGTCTCCCTCTCTGGCCAGGACTGAACACTTAGATTCATCCATGGTCCCTGCGTTCTGTGTCTTTGAATGTTTGTTCCATTCGAAGCTCCCCTTTGCTCCAATCAGCTCCGTCACTTCTGTTTCTCATCCTCTCTTTGATCTCTGCAGGAGGCCAGATCAGCTTTGACGTCTTCCCCAACGGTTGGGACAAACGGTACTGCTTGGGAATTGTTGCCCAGGACAACTTCGAAAAGATCTATTTCTTTGGAGATAAGACCATGCCGGTGAGTAGGTGGCCAGAAGAAGCTGGTCAGATCCAGCTACTACTTTGAGACAGGTCTGTGGAGATTCTCCATCCTCCAAGTCATGGTTGTCCCCAAAAAGGTGCTTTTTATTCAGAAGGCAACTGGACTTTCTGGGTTTTTTCTTTTGAAGACGTTTCCCTTCACATCCAACAAGCTTCTTCAGTTCTTACTGGATGGTGGGGAAGGGAAGGATTTGTACTCCTTGCAGACAGCTGGTCATTTGCATCCTTTTAGAGGGTGGTTGAAGTATTTGGAGGTACTTTGTCTGTGTCCTCACCTGAATAGGACTCCTGGTTCCTGTAGTCTGCCATTTTTTCCCCTCTGGAAATCCATTCCCACTCCCACACCATTCCAAGGATCTTCATCCCAAATTGTACAGCTAAATGTCTGTAGAGATTCTCAGTCATCCAGGTCCTGCTTGTCCCAAAGGTGCTTTTTTCAGGAGGCAACTGGACGTCCTTGTTTTTTTTTTTTTTAAGGCATTTTGCTTCTCATCCAAGAAGCTTCTTCAGCTCTGACAGGAAGGATAGTGGGGAAGGAATCTGCAAGGAATAGAAATCCTTCCATTCCCCACCATCCTGTCAGAGCTGAAGAAGCCTCTTGAATGAGAAGTCCTTGACTTACAACTGACTCCAAAATTTATGTTATTAAGCAAGATAGTTGTTGGGTGACTTTTGCCCCCATTTTGCAAACTTTCTTGCCACAATTGTTAAGTGAATCATTGCAGTTGTTAAGTTAGTAACAAGGGTCCTTAAGTGATTCTGGCTTCCCCATTGACTTGCTTGTTAGAAGTTCATACGGTATGACCCCAGGACACTGCATACCAAACATCAAAAACTGTAATTACAACTACTTCCTGATTTTGTAAGTCTTTAAAAAGAAAAATTAACCTTTCAACATTAACCAAGCTAGTTCATGATTTTTTTTTCCAAACGGAGAGATAATGTGACATTTTTTTAAATTAACCAAACATATAAAATTCTCAAAAATGGCAAAAAAACCCATATCTGAAGATCAATCCTTTATATTTGGAATTACAGTATTTTCCCATCTCTTAAAGATTATTCTTTTTGCAATTGTTAGATTATGAAAAATGCATCTTTATTGTGAACATGTTAAATTCAAGCAGTCCTCGACTTATGACCTCAGTTGAGCCCAAAATGTATGTTGTTAAGTGACAGTTGTTCAATGAAAGTTGCTAACTTTACGACTTTTCTTGTCATAGTTAAGTGAATCATCGCTGTTATCCAGTTAATAACAATTGTTACCTGAATCCTGCTTCCCCATTGACTTCGCTGGTCAGAAGGTTGCACTAGAGGATCATGTGACCCCAGGACACTGCAACTGTCATAAATATGAGTCAGCTGTCAAGTGTCCAAATTTTGATCATGTGGCTACGGGGATGTTACAATGGTCATTAAAAAAATGTCATGTCACTTTTTTCAGCACTGTTGTAACTTTAGACGGTCATTAAAACTAAGGTTGTAAGTTGAGGACTGTCTGTATAAGGAAGGCTTCTTCCCTCTCGAACATAGTTGCTGAAAATCAGAAGATCATTTTTAGCAATGATAATTTTTGAGCTCCTTGTTCAAGGATGGCAAAGAGGTGCGTTTGCTGAGCAAAGTGGCCGAGAGACTTCCTTCTTCTTTCATTCCCTGGGATCGATTTCTTCTTTGGTTTCCTTTGCAGGGTGGAAACGACTACGAAATTTACACGGACCCCAGAACCATTGGGCACAACGTCTCTTCACCGGAGCGAACGAGAGAGATATGCGAAGCCTTGTTTTTCAAATAGATTGCGGGCTGCTTTTGCACCGAAGGGACGTACTGGGTTCAGGACCATGACTGGAAACCAGATCCTGGAAATCGGGGGAAAGGGTTAGGATAGCGTCCGAACTGTAGGGGGGGGAGGAGGGAGGGAAGGAGCTCCAATTATCCCATCCGTCCGCTCGGCTGTTCTGAGCTCACATATTGCACTGTGCTATGCTTCCTTCCCACCTGTTTAAGGAAGGAACAGCATAAGAGCCGGGATGGCGCAGTGGTTAGAGTGCAGTACTGCAGGCTATTTATGCTGACTGCAATTTAGCAGTTCAAATTTCATCAGGCTCAAGGTTGACTCAGCTTTCTGTCCTTCCCTGGTGGGTAAAATGAGGACCCAGATTGTTGGAGGGGGGGGCAAGAGGCAGACTCTCTAAACTGCTTAGAGGGGGCTGAAAAGCACTGTGAAGTGGTATAGAATTCTAAGTGCTATTACCCTTCCATCCATCCATCCATCATGCGCAGTGGTTAGAATGCAGTATGAAAAATGATTATATTTCTATTTTTAATTTTTAATTCCCTTGTTTGTCTGTAAGCCGCCCAGAGTCCCCTGGGAGTGGGCGGCATACAAATACCAATAAACTGGAAACTGGAAGTATTTCAAGCTAACTCTGCCGACTGCCAGCAGTTCGATCCTGAGCGGCTCAAGGTTGACTCAGCCTTCCCTCCTTCCAAGGTGGGTAAAATGAGGATCCAGATTGTTGTGGGCAAGAGGCTGACTCTATAAACTGCTTAGAGAGGGCTGTAAGGCATTGTGAAGCGGTACAGAAGCCTGTGCTATTGCTATTTATCTCTCTATCATCTCTCAATCTAGCATTCCTCTATCTGTCTACCTCTCTCTGTCTCACACCATGGTAGTTCAGTGATTAGAATGCAGTATTGCAGGCTGATTATTCTGACTGCCAACAGTTCGACCTGACCGGCTCAAGGTTGACTCAGCCTTCCGTCTTTCCAAGGTCGGTAAAATGAGGACCCAGATTATTGAGGGCAAGACGCTGACTCTGTAAACAGCTTAGGGCTGTAAAGCACTGTGAAGCGGTCTATAAATCTAAGTACTATTGCTATTGGCTTCGCACCGTGAAATTAGCCTTAATCCAGGATTCACAAACCATCTTTGCACAGACTTTGTTCCCCAGAATAAAATGGCCAGTTTGATGGCTTAGTGCACTTTGTGGATCAGTTCCATCTTGAAAAGGAACCAGCCGTTTTCCAAGTGGAAAGCAGAGGAGCGGAGCTCTTAAGAGCGAAGTCACTCAGAATCTTGCTTCGGCGCCTCCTAACTTTAGGGGATGAGTCCTATCCTCGGAGACCCTTTCTCAGCATGGAAGCTCCTATGGGATTTGCCTTGTCTCCCAAGGCCCCTTTCCAGTGGTGGTCGAACCGGTACTGGTTTGGTGGCTTGGGTCGCTGGATCCAGCAGCGACACAGGCCTGCGATGCCCCCAAACTGTTTCTCCGACTAGCGCCATAGTCAGCGCCATCTTGTTTTCTGCTTCTGCGCATGCACAGAAGAATTTTTATTGCACTCCGCATGCATGTGCAACGCACACATGAGCAAACCAGCAGTAGTGCCTGCCGGAACCCATCCATGCCTCTCTCTGATGTCCCTCCCCTGCCCCTCCCCCCCAACAATTTGTGGGAACAGCTTCACATGTTCCAAGATATTCCACAGATCACCTGTGGGGTAAGAAATACTCCACTGGCCAAAAATACGCAATCCAGGCTGTTATGTCTTCTTAGTTCCGAGTAAACTCAACTGTTGGGTCGTGGTTCAGTTTTTCTCTCCAGAACAAGGATATTCCTGTCCCAATGACATTTGGAGATCTGCTGAAGGAAGCTGGCTGACCCCGTGCTTATGCCTTCCATTCTCACGCCATGCCTGCAATCTGGGCCTTCCCACTGTTTGTAGAGCCTTTTTGGGGGGAAAGGAAGTGCAAAACATCTGGATAACTTGGGAAGCCGGGTTGAGAGAGATGTCCTTATTTTTCCCTGAGTCCACCTTTGTTCTGAACCCTTCCTGAACCTGGGACAGTGTTTGATGATTCTTTTTGATGTTTGAAATTTAATGCACTTGCAGAAAGACTGGAGAGTTTTCACGTCTAAAAAAATCAGCCAGGTTGATCTGCAATGAGATTGCTGGAAACTGTACTGTGCTGTATTTTTTTTTTTTAGGTATTTATTAATATTTGTATGCCGCCCTTTTCCCTGGGGGGACTCAGGGCGGCTCACAATTCAGAAGGAGGGGGAGACAAACCAAGTTACATATAGGACAGTACTTCATTAAAAAACACAACATTCATACTATTCGGGTACGGTGAGGTCTTTAGCCCCAGGCCTGTCGGGACAGCCAGGTTTTGAGGGCTATGCGGAAGGTCTGGAGGGTGGTGAGGGTACGAATCTCCACGGGGAGTTCGTTCCATAGGGTCGGAGCTGCCACAGAGAAGGCTCTCCTCCGCGTGGTTGCCAGTCGACATTGACTCGACATTGACTCGATAGTCGATATTTCTGGATGAAGCTGGATCCTCTCATTAAAATCTCTGTGAATCATTTGCAAATTCTGTCCAGTGTTTGATGTCTTCCCAACCCAGTATCCAGAAACAGATGTAGCTGTTCCTGAGGTTTTGAGATGACGGAAACCATCAGGATCCTTAAAAACTCTTGAATTTGACTTTAAAAATTATAACCAACTTTATTGTTCCTTTTGAGAGGTTTGAGGTGTCCCTTTTAATCCAGATGGAAGGAGAGAAACTTTTATGCAAAACTGGCTTTAAAATTAAGATGGTTCCTGAATAAACCACAGGAAGATTTTCTCTTATTCATTGGGAGCAAACAAAGTTTTGCTTTCTTCAAACTTCTGTAATATCAGTTTAGTTTAGGATCTCAAGGGAAACGAAATTGGTATTCTTTCCTTCCAAGCCACAAAATATTTGCTTTATGCATGAAGCAAAAGGCCATTTTTTTAAAAAAATATGCTGGACCCCAATTTCGTGTCATGGGTCTGCCAGGAAAAATCAAATCAAAATTGTGCCAATCAAAAGTCATTAATTTTGCACCATTGTACTGTCATCATTTTTGTATTTTTAGGCAATCTCTACACCTTTCTACAGAAACATAAACATGATCTTATTAGGAATTATATACAACAGGGCTCTCCAGTCCCCGAGCTGTAGATCAGTACCAGACCAGTCCATGGCTTGTTAGGAACTGAGACCGCACAAGCCAATGAAACTTCATCTGTGCGTGTGCAAGATCTAAATTGCACATGAAACCACCCCCACCCCCATTCTGGTCTGTGGAAAAATCTGACTTCTACAAAACAGGTCCCTGGTGCTGAAAAGTTTAGGAAGAGCTGATTTACAACACAAATCTAGATTTTATCAATTTAAAGTTGTAGTTTTAGGATTTTTGCATCCTGCGGCACATTTATGCCTCAGGAAGCACATACTGCAAGCATGGTTTACATAGCTCTGTAATCAAGATACAGGGATACCTGGTAAACCATACAATTTAACTTTTCAATTTTCACTTGAAACTGTTGTAGGAGGAAGGCCATGTTAGTAGCAAAAACCAGGACACGCTTATAACATACTAACAGATTTGGAAAGGACCTTGTAGGTCATCTAGTCCAGCCCTCCGCCCAACCAGGAGACCCTACGCCATTTCTGATAGATAGCTGTTCAGTCTTTTTTTGAAAGTCTCAAGTGATGAAGCTTTCACAACTTCCAAAGGCAACTTCTGTTCCATGGGTTGCTTGTTCTCACTGTCAGAAAATTTCTCCTTATTTCCAGGTTGAATCTCTCCTTGATCAGTTTCCATTCATTATTCCTTGTCTGGCCTTATCTTTTTCTCAAATTGGCACCTTTAAAATGGGTGGGCTTCCAACTCCCAGAATTTTGGGAGACCATCCAGGTTGAGAAACACTTCTTTAGACAAAGAATTTTATCAAAAAGCAAAACTGTTGGTGAACTGCATTACATTTGAGCATTTTTTTAAAAAATCCATATTTGTTTGTTTGTCAGACATGTACAAGATAACAAGTAAAGGTATGGACATAAACATGAACAAAGGAAATAAATACAGATAAATGGGGACAGTAGGACAGGAGGTTAGGCACTTTGGTGCGCTTATGCAGGCCCCCTTTACGGATCTTTTAGAAATGGGGTGAGGTCCACATTAGACAGTTTAAGGTTAAAGCTGTGTGGGTTTGAGGATGCAACAAGGGAGTCAGGTAGTGCATTGCAGGCATTGACCACTCTGTTGCTAAAGTCATATTTTCTGCAATCTAGTTTGGAGCAGTTTACTTGAGTTTATATCGATTGTTTGCCCATTATTGTGGTTGAAGCTGAAGAAGTCATTGACAGGTAGGATGTTGTAGCAGACAATTTTGTGCACAATTTTGTGCACTATGCTTACATCGAACCATAAGCGGTGCAGTTCCAGATTGTCCAAGCCCCAAATTTCAAGCCCGGTGGCACAAAGGATTCTATTGTGAACAGAGGAGTGTCAAAAATAGATGTAGATGTCAAAATGGCCCATTTCCCATCTTTGTGACTTCTTGCAGAAAATTCCTTACTGAAATCTCAGGAACCAGAGAGTAGAGATTGGGGAGTGGGTGGGGTGGTCTTCTGTATCCTTCTCATTTCCAGGAGAACTTAATTAATCTCAATTAGACAAAGCAAAGGAATGTAGCAAGAATGTCCCCAATTCAGGAAGAAGGAAGTGGACTTGGACCAGGCTTCAATAGAAGTCCAAAAATACCATAACTAATATATTTCAGCATTGCAAAAAGACAAGTGAGAAGTTGTGAACTTCCACAGTTGGTTTCTTAAAACCAGCCAGCAATTCCATGGAATGTGTTTCCTGCCAATTAAAGGGGAGGAAAGGCAAAAGAGGAATAAATAGCACAGAGTTACCAGAAATATGGAATTGTTCTTCCACTAATTAATCTCTGAAGTTGCCCAGATGTTAAAGAGGACTTTAAAAAAACACAACTTTTCAATTACATGCAGTCCTCGACATACGGCAATTGACCCCAAATTTCCCATGCTAAGGACAGTTTAACAATGAGGTTTGCCCCATTTTATGACCTTTGTTACCACAGTTTTTAAGTGAATTGTTGTAGTTGTTAATGTGTAATGTGATTGTTAAGTGAACCTGGCTTCCCTATTACATTGTCACAAGGTCGCAAAAGGGGATCCCATGATCCTGGGACACATCAACTGTTATAAACATGAGTCAAGGTATCTTCACCGTCATAACTATGAGCCCGTTGCCAAGCTTCTAGATCGCTGTCAACTCACAAAGCATCCCTGGCCTGCTCTCGAGTTGCCATAGGCAAGGGATGGGAAGCTAACGGAGAAGCACAGCAGCCACAAACAGAAGAACATTCCAGGAATATCTTTCTCAAGGCTGTCTCCCAGGTTATCCACAACAGCTGGAAGGGAGGGGCATTATCTCTACAGCCCGGGAAAGTGCTCCATTGGATAATGTGATTTATGACATACCCTGGAGGGAGGGGGGAACAGGGTCATAATTGGGCCATAAATTACTTGAGGTCAGAGTTGGCTTCACTTGGGTAGTGCCAGACATGTTGCTCCTAATAAAGAACTGGATTTCTTTTGAAGATTGTCTCATGGTTTAATTAGGGCATCCATCGGAAGCCTGACAATTGCTTTTTTCAGTCCAGTTGTTACTTCAAATGGCCAGAAAACAAATGGTTGTAAGTCATGCCAGCCTGATGGCTTCCAGACTAAGGTGCAAAACCATTTCCCATTGGTGAATCTACTGGAAGACTTAAGCTTTTAGTATTTCCCAGGTGCTGCCTTTGCTATTTCTATTCTTTTCTTCCTGGTCCGGTATGTTCTTTTAATATTTCAGTGTCATCTTGTTTGCAATTAGGTGGCATCATTATTATTAATTACTAATTATTATTATTATCAATTATTGCTTATCGGTTATTATTAATACTGATACATTTCCTGCCATGTAAAGGCCAAGTTGGCTGAGATTTTAAAAACTGGGAGGGTCTTCAGGTTGATAACCTCTGCAATATTTGTTGATGACTAAATGAGCCATTTTTTAGCAGGAAGCTTTGCTAACATTCTAACCGTCGTGTTAGAATGTTAGCAAAGAGAAAAAACTAGAGAAAATGACAAAATACAAAGTCCTGCAAATAGAAATAGAACGATTGTGGCAAAAGAAAGCACAGGTAGTATCAATGGTCACAGGTGCTTTGAGTGCACAAATATCACAAACACCATTAGCATTGGCAAAATCCACACAGTCAATTGAAAAAGTACATTTCACTTGGAACAACTTACATCTGGTGACAATATCTGAAACACCATCAAACAACAAGATCAGCCTGTCCCAGATGTTTAGACTGGATTTGGCATCTTCACCTTTTGAAGACGCAAAAGGTGAAGATGCCAAATCCAGTCTAAACATCTGGCTGACTGTGTGACCATCCATTGTAATAATTTATTAAATTTCTATGCTGCAATTTCTCTGTTGCCTAACTCACCCACTGATTCTGGGCAGCTTGCTGGGTTGCAGTAGGAATATATATATCTATGGATGAAAGTAAACACAGCAGAGTTACGAGAGGGCTGCAAAGGCAGGCAGGAGTGATAAGATTAGTAAATTATTAAAAACAACTGGATACAATCTCCATGGGAAAGAAAAAAACAACTGCCCTTGAAACTTGTGGCTTGGCTTTGCAAGATTTAGGCTTCCGGATCTGGATGACCAGCAGGAGGTAGCCAGGATGCTGAATTCATAAAGTGCTTTTTACTTTGATTTTCACAGCCCCCACTATCCTTTTCAGACTTCTATTAATTGACTCAGTTTAAAGAATTCTTTCTTTCTCTCTCTCTTTCCCTTGCCCCCACTTTTCCTCCTCCCTTTCCTCCCTCCCCTCCCCCTCTCTTTTTCTCCCTTTTCCCCTCTCTCCCTCTCCCCCCTCTCCCTTTCCCCCACCCTCTCCCTCTTCTCTCTCTTTTCCTCTTTTTCTTTCCCTTTCTCCCTTTCCCCACTCCCTTCTCCTCTCTCTCCCTTTCCCTCTTTCTCTTTCCCTTTCTCCCTTTCCCCACTCCCTTCTCCTCTCTCCCTTTCCCTCCCTTTCTCCCTCTCTCTCCCCTCTCCCTTTCCTTCTCTCTCTCTCTCTCCCCCCCTCTGTCCCTTTCCCTCACTCCTCTCTCTCTCTCACTTTCTCTCACACTATACATACAAATACAAATTAATCTGGTTTTGGGTGGTGCCCTTTTAAGCAGTGTTTTTCATGCAAGCTACCCTGGAAATTACTGAACAGAACCTGAATCACCCAGCAAAAGATTCAGGAATAACAAGATGGACAAAGTCACCCATTCAGGTGTGGGTTCCTTTATTACCAAATTGCAAAGTGTGTAAATGTGTGCCCGGTCTAGATCCCACTGCCCTCCCTGCCCAGGAGCACCGTACTTGGCATCCATGGGATTTGACTGCTAATTCAGCTTGGCATGATCAGCTGCAATGAAAGCCATGCCCAAATCCACTGGGGCAATTTATTAACCCTGTGGTGCTTTGCGACAAGAGGCTTCAGTTTTCTACCTTCTCAAGGGTGTTTGGAAATTTCTCTTGGCAGCATTTTTTTAAACCAGACTTTGTTGGAGATGCTGAGGGCATAACTGTTGTGTTTCCTGTGATGCAACTTTGCATTCCTACTGGGTACCACACTCCCTAATTTTTTTCTTTAAGACTTTAATGCCTTTCCTTGAGGTTCAGTTCAAGGGAGACTGGAAATCAGAAAACATTAACCTTTGACTGGTGACAGAATAAGATTTGGAAGGGATCTTGGAGGTCTTCTAGTCCACCCCCTTGCTCAAGCAGGAGACCCCAGACCATTCCAAACAACTGACTGTCCAGTCATTTCTTAAAAACATCCAGTGAAGAAGTACCTACAACTTCTAGTGGCAAGGAGTTCCACTGGTTAATTATTCTGTGAGGAAGTTTCTCCTTAATTCCTGGTTGCTTCTCCCTTTAATTAGTTTCCAACCATTATCGTCCTGCCCTCTGGTGCTTTGGAGAATAATTTGACTCCCTCTTCTTTGTGGCAGCCCCTCAAGTACTGGAATACAGCTATCGTGTGTCCCGCAATCCTTCTCTTCCCTAGACTAGCCAGGCCCAGTTCCTGCAACAGTTCTTCCTATGTTTTAGCCTCCAGTCCCCTCATCATCCTGGTTGCTCTTCTCTGGACTCTTTCCAGAGTCTCAACTTCTTTTTTACATTGTGGCAATCAAAACTGGATGCAATATAACAATTGAAATCAGAATTTCCATGGCTAAACAAGGGAATGAGGGTGTTAAGTGAATTACGCTGCAGCTTAAATGATTTGCATCTAATTTTAAGGGTTTTTTGTCACACTTTTTAAGTGCATCACATGTAAATCCAATAAGTGAATCATATGGTCATTAGGTGACTCGATTTCTCTCACTAATTCTGCTTGTCCGAAGGTCGCAAATGGTGATCACACGACCCTGGGATCCTACATCTGTGGTAAATACAGATAGTCCTCAACCTATGACCAGAACTGAGCCCAAATTTTCTGTTAAATGAGACATTTGTTCAGTGAGTTTTGCCCCAATTTACAATCTTTCTTCACAGCTGTTAAGTGAATCATTGCAGGTATTAAGTTAGTAACACAGTTGTTAAGTGGATCTGGCTTCCCCACTGAACTTGTCAGAAAGTCGCAAAAGGGGGCATCACAGAACCTCAGGACACTGCGACTGTCATAAATATGAGTCAGTTGCCAAGTGTCTGAATTTTGATCATGTGATCATGGGGATGCTGCAATGGTCGTAAGTGTGAAAAATGAACTGTTGTAAGTCGAGGAGTACCTGTACATGCTGGCTGCCAAAAGCCCAAACTTTGATCCCATGACTTGGTATACTGCGATGGACGTAAGTGGGAGGACTATTCACCTTTTCAGTGCCATTTTATCTTTGAAAGGTCAGTAAACAAACAGTTGTAAGTTGAGGGCCACCTGTATCCCACACTCCACCCTCTGGTTAAACCCACCCAGGCCCAAATGCTCTTTTAACTTTGAAAGAAAATCTGGAAGGAATTTTCCCCCCCCATCAAACTGAGAACAGGCAGGAGAAAATCAAGAGATAATGTTGCAATCCTTCTTTCTATTTATACATGTTCGTTCATCCCTACCAATATATTGTTAATTTCTAACTCCTGTGTCTGAAGGATTGTAAATTAAGGACTGTATATAATAGTATCCTATGTATAGACAAAGGGGGGAGAAGTACGTTTACAATGGATGTACACTGAGGTGGAAATGTACAGAAGGAAATTGCAAACAATATTTTTTTTCAAAAAAAAAAAGAGATAATTTTGCAACACAGCACGGAATGGAAGGTGTTTTGTTTAAGAAACAGCACAGAAAGTTCCAGGTTTCCTCAAACTGCAAGTATTTTATTTGTAATATTTTATCTCTCATTGGTCAGTGACTGTTAATACTTCCATACAATTCCTACCCCAAAGGGAACTCATTCCAAACATCTCATTTTCCTCCACACCCTCCTAAAAGTTAAATACTGTTCAGGCCTTTTTTTTATTTTCCCGCTGGACAAAGAGAAAAGGCGTTTTGAAACGAAGATGAACTACAAACTGCAAACCTCAAACCTTTAAATATGTGCATGCACACAACAGCTGTGATAGCAGAGATTGTCACCTGAAGAAGCCAAAAAAATGATTTCAAAGTTTGAATCAGGTAAGGGTGTGTGTGTGGGGGGGGGGGTACATGTAGCAAGCCGCTGCCAGAAAAGCTGATGTGTATATTTTTGATAAAAATAAAAATAAAAGGAACTAACACACATTCAACCAAAACACTAGGTGAAAAAAAGTTTGCATGGCAAAAAGGCAGCTTTTGGTTGCTTTTTTAGCTGTCCTAAAATATTCAAGAACATCAAATTATAGGAACACAAACCCTTTGTAGGTATTTCCTCAAGCTATTAACCTTGGTTTCCCTAATCCAAAAAGAAAGAAAAAAACCAGTAAAATCAGTAATTTTCTGCTATAAAGCGAAGAAGCATTCTCTTACATTGTTTGCTCCTAAACTACCACCAAAGGAGGAAACCTCTTGACCTTAGCCTTCTTCAATCTGATCTATTCAGATGTGTTGGGACTTCAACCACTACGCTGCACAGCCAGCCTGGCCTGCCGAGTGGGAAGTTTGCGTTTTGAAAGGTATCAGATTGAGGAAGGACCACCCAGAGGGATCATCTTTTGAACATATGGATCGGTTCCAACTTCTCCTCTTCAGATGAGATCTTTCTAAGATCTTTTGGGTATCCTGCTCAATGGGGAAAAAAAACACACACACACACATTCAAATTGTAAAGCAAAAGCTAAACATTTGCTTTCCTGCCAGCCCAAACACTACTGACTTTTTCCACTTTTTAATTTATATACTTTGAAAATCATGGTGCTATTTCTTTTTATTTTATTAAAAAAGGGTTTAATCTGGCTACCTTTGGAACCCTGCTTTCAATTACACAATCTGCAGAAAACTCATCGGGCTTGGCTACTCTAAGTTGTTGAACACAATCCAATAGTCCTCTTCAATCAACATGGCTTCAGAACTCCCTCTAGGAGTTGACCACGTGTCCTGACCACGTCTCATGTTTCGTGCCCGGAGCTAGGTGGGTGATGTTGACCTCTACAGCTTGAAGTTTCTCGTTCTTTGGTGGAATGGTGCACACCTTGTAGGTGACCTCATCACCAGCTACCGGAACATACTCTCCTTCAATGCTGTAAGAGAAGGGAAGGAGACCACGATAACGTTAATGGAAGGGAATCGGCTGTCCCAATGCACCACCTCCCATCAGGACTATGGGGATTCTCAGTCATAGTTGCCCCAAAGGTGCTTTTCAAGGGGCGTCTGACAGAAGTCTGCCAAAGTCTTTCGGGATAAGGCTGATAATCACCCACCTTTATCTCCCTTGAAACACTGCCAAAGACCTGATTGGCAATTAGTTTGCAAGGCCACATGGAGCAGAGTCAAAAAGGAGCTTCAGAATTTAAACTGATCAGAACAAACAAACTTGCTTCCTGCAAAGGTTCACGTGCCTTTGCTCCTCTTTTATGTCCTATGGGAGGAGCCAATCACCTCCAAGCCTTATTTCCGAGTTGTCCCTTTTGTCTTAACTGTTCTTGCCTTCAGGCAGCTCTGCACATGCGCACACTGGGAACAGGCTCCCCCTGTTCCTCTGCCTCACTGATGTCTGGCTCTGGAGGCAGCACATAACTTCCAGGGCTCTGCCTTGGATGCAGAGCCGTCGTCAGAGCCTTCCTCAGACTCCAGGACTGGCCCATGTTCCACCCCAACTTCCTCACTGTCCGACTCTGCTGCCAACTCCGCAGGCTGCTGGTGGACCACAATATTTCCCTTCTCATCCAAGAAGCTTCTTCAGGTTCTGAATGAAGAAGCTTCTTAAATGAGAAGCGAAACATCTTCAAGGAAAAACTAAGAAAGTCCAGTTGCCTCTTGAAAAATCACCTTTGGGACGCCTCCACCAGGCTTAGCTTCTTCTCATCCACCATCCAACCCACACCATGTACCAGAAAACTAAGATCAATCGTCTGGTCTAATCTGAACACCAGTATATGAAAAGAGCTTGCAGCTGGATTAAGGCCATGAGCCCAACTCCTCCAAGGATAGGCAACTTGGTGTCCACAGAAGTTCTGGATTTTCCCAGCCAGCCAAGCCAGCAATGCCAAAAAAGTGTGGAAGAGTCAAACATCTGGAGGATCCAAAATAGCCTATGCCTCGTCCATCCAAATTCTTTGCCTCTGAAGTGGTCAACCAGGGTTATTCAGAATCCTCACAAACATGGATAGAAATACGGTTATTTTTTTTCACTGTTGCCCTGTATTGGCAATAAAGGTAAAGGTAAAAGTTCCCCTCGAACAACTGTGCTAGTCGTTCCTGACTCTAGGGGGCGGTGCTCATGTCTGTTTCAAAGCCAAAGAGCCAGCGCTGTCCGAAGACGTCTCTGTGGTCATGTGGCCAGCATGACTCAACACCAAAGGTGCACGGAACGCTGTTCCCTTCCCACCAAAGGTGGTTTCTATTTTTCTACTTGCATTTTTGACTTGCTTTCGAACTGCTAGGTTGGCAGAAGCTGGGACAAGTAACGGGAGCTCACTCCTTTATGCGGCACTAAGGACCTTTCTGATCGACAAGCTCAGCGTCTTAGCCACTGAGCCACAGTGTCCCCGTATTGGCAATATGGAAGACTATTGTTATTTCAAAGAGCATAGTCTAGAAAAGGGGTGTCAAACTCGATTTCATTGAGGGCCGCATTAGGGTTGTGTTTGACCTCGGGGAGGGGGGCATGGCCAGGGTGGGCATCGACAGCTCAGTGTCATTCATCAAGGCTCCGTTTTTGGTTAAGACGGCCTCCTGCAGCCCTCTGCCAGCAAAAACGGAGCTCCATTTTCCTTGGCAGAGGCCATCTGCGGCCATCGTGACCAAAAACAGAGCCCAGGCGGGCCAGGCACGGCCTTCCCGAGCTCCGTTTTCTCTGACAGAGGCACCACGAGTCCTCTTTTTTCAGGTCGAGGAACTAAGCACCCTGCGGGTTTGATCCACCCCGGACCTTGAATTTGACACTCCTGGTCTAGAAGTTTGTTTATTTATTTATTTGATTTATTTAATGTATTTATTTTAATTTGTTAACAAGTACAAGGAATCAAGTGGGAGAAATACATCAAAAATTGCAGAAATAAATGGATAAAAATAAGCAAAACATAGCCATGCACACATAACAAGAGGACATATAAAGGGGGACGGTGGACAGGGACGGAAGGCACGCTGGTGCGCTTATGCTCGCCCCCTTAGGGACCTCTTGAGAAACGCATAAGGTCCACGGTAGACAGCTTAAGGTCAAAGGTAGGGGGGTTAGAGGACCTAACAACAGGATCAGGTAGGGTGTCCCACACATTTACTACTCTGTTGCTGAAATCATTTTTCCTGCAATCAAGATTAGAACGGATAACATTTAGTTTGTATCTATTGATAGCCCTTGTGTTATTGCAGTTGAAGTGAAAATAGTCATTAACAGGTAGGACGTTATGGCAGATATCTTGTGCACTAAGCTCAGGTTGGAATCTAGAGTTTACATTTTGAGCTACCGTATTTTTCGGAGTATAAGGTGCACCAAGATTTTGAGGAGGCAAATTTTTTTAAAAAGTTTTTGCACTCTGCAGACCTCCCAAAAATGGCCCGTTTTTCGTCAAAAAAAGGGCATCCATAGCCTTTAGGAGGCTTATAGACTGCTCTTAGGGGCTTGGGGAGGGGGAAACAAGCAAAAACCGGCCAATTTTTCACTCATTTCTGCCCTTTCCAGCCCCCAGGAGCAATCTGAGTTGAGTTGAATTTATTAGTCTTGTATGCCGCCACTCCCGGAGGACTCCAGGTGGCTTACAATAAAAAGGGAAAGGGGATAAATAAGACAAACAACAATTTAAAATACAACAACATTCATAATTACCGAGGGGCTGGATACTTCAACAGCCCCCCGGCCTGCTGGAGCAGCCAGGACTTAGTGGCTTTACAGAAGGCCGAGAGGGTAGTAAGAGTCCGGATCTCCACGGGGAGCTCGTTCCAGAGGGCCGGAGCTGCAACAGAGAAGGCTCTCCACCGGGGGGTCGCCAGCTGACATTGGCTGGCAGATGGAATCCGGAGAAGGCCTAGTCTGTGCGATCGAATCGGTCTTTGGGAGGTAATTGGCAGGAGGCGGTCTCTCAGGTACCCAGGTCCAATGCCATGTAGGGCTTTATAAGCAACGACTAGCACCTTGAAGCGTGTCCGGAGACCAATGGGCAGCCAGTGCAGCTCGCGGAGGATAGGTGTAACGTGGGTGTACCTAGGTGCACCCACAATCGCTCGCGCGGCTGCATTCTGGACTAACTAAAGTCTTCGAACACTCTTCAAGGGCAGCCCATGTAGAGCGAGTTACAGTAATCCAGTCTTGAGGTCACGAGGGCGTGAGTGACTATCTGAAGGGCCTCCCGGTCCAGTAGGGTCGCAGCCTCCAGGCACTGGCACATCACTTCTACCGCTTCACTGAGTTGGCACGGGGCGGACAGATACAATTGCGTATCGTCCGCATATTGATGGTATTTAATCCCGTGCCGGTGCATGATCTCACCCAGCGGCTTCATGTAGATCTTAAATAGGAGGGGGGACAGGACCGAAACCTGCGGCACCCCATAATTGAGGGGCCTAGGGGTCGACCTCTGCCCTCCGACCAACACCGACTGCGACCTGTCCAAGAGGTAGGAGGAGAACCAACGAAGAACGGTGCCTCCCACTCCCACCTCCCGTAACCGTCGCAGAAGGATACCATGGTCGATGGTATCGAAGGCCGCTGAGAGGTCAAGGAGCACAAGGATAGAGGGGTGACCCCTATCCCTGGCTCGCCATAGATCATCTATCAACGCGACCAAAGCAGTTTCCGTGCTGTAACCAGGCCTGAAACCAGACTGAAAGGAATCCAGATAATCAGTTTCATCCAAGGACCGTCGGAGTTGAAAGGCCACCACTTTCTCAACAAGCTTCCCTACGAAGGGAAGGTTGGAGACTGGACGATAGTTGCTCAAAATGGCTGGGTCCAGAGAAGGTTTCTTCAGGAGGGGTCTCACCACCGCATCCTTTAAGAGGAGCGGGAAGGTTCCCTCCCGGAGAGAGGTGTTAACTATCGTCTGGATCCAACCACGTGTCACCTCCCTGCTGGTCGAAACCAGCCAGGAGGGGCACGGGTCCAGTATACAGGTGGAGGCACTCACCGCTCCCATGGCCTTGTCCACTTCCTCAGGAGAGACAAGTTGAAACTCGCTCCATAAACTCCACTCAAGACCTTCCCCTGGTGTATTCCAGGCAGCGACTAAGGACTCCACCGGACTGTGGACGAGAGTGTCAGGTATCACTCCAAGCGCCGTCTGAAATCCCAAAGTGTCCATTAGGCGTCTGGGGCGAAACCACCTAATCGTTTATTCCTCCCTACAGTGGGGGATTGGTTTCCGAAAGTCAAGCCTCAGTAGGAAGTGATCAGACCATGACAAGGGCAAGATCTTAATACCCCTCAACTCTAGATCACGTCTCCACTGCTCCGAGAGGAATACGAGGTCAAGTGTGTGACCCGCTGAGTGAGTCGAACCCCGAATTACTTGGGTCAAGTCCATGGCTGTCATGGAAGCCATGAACTCCTGCGCCCCATCAGAGCATTCGCTGAGCGTAGGCAGGTTGAAATCTCCCAGCACCATAAGCCTGGGGAACTCTACTGCCAGCTCGGCTACTGACTCGAGGAGCGAGGGGAGGGCTGTTGCAACGCTGTTTGGAGGTAGGTACGTTAACAACAAGCCCACTTGACCCCCAAGGTCCAACTTTACCAACAGGGACTCACACCTGACAAGCTCTGGAGCATGGATCCTACGAGGAACTAAAGACCTTCGGACATGAGCAGCTGATTGGAGGTTGGATCTGCCTCTTGGAATATCACCAATCAGCTGTTGCAGGCTGCGGGGATTGCTGGCACCCAGCAGCACAGGCGCCACCGTGTGCCCCATTTTTGGCCTCTGTGTGTCCTGTTTTTGGCCCGATCCCTGCTGCAACTTATCCCTGTCGCCTGGAATGGGCCAAAAATGGGATATGTGTGGAGGCTGAAAATGGAGTGTGCAGAGTCTAGAAATGGGGTGCGTGGACTGATCCAACTGCCAATCAGCTGCTCGTGTTAAATCAGGCTGTGCTGAAGGTGACCGGGCTGTTTGCTGTTTGCTGCAAGGAGGCAAATTGCTGGGAGGCAGAGGCCGAAGGATGGGAAAGGGTAGGCGGGCTTTGGCAACATTTGCTCTATAAGGTGCACAGACATTTCCACCCACTTTTTGTTTGGGGGGGGGGCAGAGAGAGTGTGTCTTATAGTCCGAAAAATACAGTAATTGGCTGGGCACTCGATCGCTGCCCTTGGCAAAACATACCTGGCACTTAAAGCCCCCTGCATGCTAACAGGGAACAGCTGCCAAGCTTTCTTCGTACCCATTTCTTGACCTTTTTAAAAACCGTCTAATTTGGTGTCCGTCACTTGCTGACCACACATTCCTCTCTTGACTGAGACCCTTGTAAAGAAAAAAACCCTTTTATGGCCCCCCAAATATTATTTCCAGTGGCCGAGCCAGTTGTACTAACATTAGAAGAGAGAACCCATTTCTGTCCACGTGTCATACTGTGTGCATGAATTTATTTATCTTTGTCTCCCTCGTGATTTTCATCTAAATTACAAAGCACCAGGGCCCTTTTTTCGTTCTGCAGACGATCTGTTCTGAACCTGCTTATTATTTTGAATGTTTCTGTTTCTTCCCTTCCATCTGGTTTTGCAGGATGGGAGAACCCAAACGATCTGTTGTATTCCTTCTGTGGGGCAGATGATAGGTTTAGAGAAGGGCAGTTTATTTTCCTTCCTAGCTTTCCCTTGGCTGACCTCTGCACTGAATCCTGATTGTTTCCAACCAGCTCAGATATCATCAATGAAATGACAACATACTGAGTTTGAAGCCCACCAGCCTGCCCCTCAGGTATCGTTGCTCATTTCCAAATAGTGTATAAGATGCATCTTTCCCCCCCCAAAAAAGGAGGCTGAAAATCTGGGTGCGTCTTATACACTGAATGCAGCATTTTTGGCTTGCTGAAACCCTGCCCCTTTTGCAAAAATTGGACATGCATACGCTTTGGGAGGCCTGCTAGGTGCTCCTGGGGGCTAGGGAGGACAAAAATGAGTGAAAAATTGCCCGTTATTTGCCCGTTTTTGCTCCCCCCCCAGCTCCCAGGAGCCCTTTGCAGGCCTCTCAAACTCTCTGCATGCCCTATTGTTTGCAAAAAAAAAAAAAGAGGCATGCAGAGGGTTTGGGAGGCCTGCAGAGTGCAAAAACTTTTTTTTTTTTTAAAATTACCTCTTCAAAATTTTGGTGCGTCTTATAGTCTGAAAAATACAGGTATGTTTCCTGGACGTATGACCACAATTGGGACCAAAACTTCCATATTATTCAGTAATATGGTGATTAAATGAGTCACACCCGATTTTACAAGCTTTTGGGGCCATTGTTGTTAAGTGAATCTGTCTCCCACCATTGACTCCCACTTGTTGGAAGCCCCCTGGGAAGTCACAAATGGCCGCCATGTGACCACGAGATGCTTCAAGGGTTGTATCAGTGAGGAGCAGCTGTAGCTCACTTTTTAAATCATCATCATAACTTTGAGCTAAAGAAATGGTCCTAAGTTGAAAAGTTAGGGTTGGAGAAAAGCTGGTAGCCCAGGTTCAAGGCTCCACAAAATGGGATGACTTCCCATCCGCACTCCTGCTTCACTTAGCAGTTCAAAAGAATGCCAATGTGAGCAGATAAATACAGGTAGTCCTCGACTTACGACCACAACGGAGCACAAATTTGCTGTTGTTGCTGAGACAGTCCTTAAGTGAATTTTGCCCCATTTTACTACCTTTCTTGCCACAGTTATTAAGTAAATTGCTGCAGCTGTTAATTTAGCAACGCAGTTGTTAAGTGAATCTGGCTTCCCCTATGGACTTTGCTGGTCAGGATGTCGCAAAAGGGGAATCACGTGACCCCTGGACACTGCAAACTGTCATGAAGCATCCAAATTTTGTTCACAACACCGTGGGGTTGTAAGTATGAAAAGGGGTTTTACGTCACTTTTTTCAGCGATGCTGTAACTTTGAATGGTCACTAAATGAATTAGTTCTATGTCGAGGACTACCTGTAGGCACCATTTTGGTGGGAAGATAACAGAGCTCTGTAACATCATGCTGCGGAAATGTTTGACCCAGTGGTGGGTTCCAGGAGGTACGGCCTGGTATGGGTGTACTGGTGGTAGCTGGGAGCAGGGGACACCATGCCGGAATGGTGACTCATTGGGCCACCCGTCTGCCCACTTCCTTACCACTCTTTGAGGGAAACGGGCCAATTGTTCCTGCGCGACCTCCGCCAAACAGCTGGGGCATTGCAGGGCGGTGGTGTGTGCAAGCATGCACAGCATGCGCGACCAAGGAGGACGCCCAGCCCCGTCGCAGCGTACTGGTTACGACGGGATCCGGAACCCACCATTGGTCTGACGGCGGAAATGTCTCTGGACAGCGCTGTTTCCATGGCTTTGAAATGGAGATGAGCACCGTTCCCTGTAGTTGGCAACGATTGAGTAAAAATCCACAGCTCTTTCTTTACCTTTCATCTTGAAAGCTACTTGCATTTTGAATTCTGCAACAGCCAGAAAGCAAGAGGACTAGCGCCCAGTTTCCAAAAGGAGGTTTGCTTACTCAGAAATATGGACGAAGATCTCTGGGCCTCCGTCAGCAGGTGTGATGAAGCCGTGGCCCTTGGATCGGCAGAAGCATTTACACACCCCACTGTAGGTGGGCCCTTCAGCGGCTCGTGTTGTCCTACGGAAAAAGACGGACTTCTTCAGGAAATCGGAAAAGAGCAACCAGCCTGGGTGGGGGAGACCATCTTCGCTTTAAAGGAAGTTCTAGCTCCCTCGTTTTGTTCTAAGCTAGCAAGATTTCCTACCGAGATGTATTCTGTGGGGTTTTTTGGGGGGCGGCGGGGGGGGGGAAATACTGCACCAAGGGAGTCTCATTCAATTTCATTGTACACACATTGTGTATTGACAATAAAGGTTTAATTTACTTTTTTTGAAACTTCTGCTTTTCAAAATTTAGCTTTACTTTTACATAAAAGCCATTCCTGTTCCGTGGGTTTTGCAAGGGCAGGAGTTGGCTTCCTAAATATCTCAGGAATTGTTTTTAAAAGCCAAGGATCTCATCCTTGGGCTTGAAAAGGGGTAAATAAGGCCTGATGGATCTCAGAAACCCTGAAGATCAAAAGAGACAGGAATGGAGTCAATGATTAGGAGATGATAATATGGGTTTGAACCTGTACGTTGATATGGCCTACAGGGAGAGAGAGAAGGGAGGGGGGAGAAAGGGAGCGAAAGAGATAGATATGAGATAAACAAGAGATGATAGATAGATAGATAGATAGATAGATAGATAGATAGATAGATGGATGGATGGATGGATGGATGGATGGATGGATGGATGGATGGATGGATGGATGGATGGATAGAGCAAGTGTGTTTCCCTGGAAATAAGGCAGGGTCTTATTTTCTTTTGACCCCTGAAATAAGCGCTTGGCCTTATTTTCGGGGAAGTCTTATTATTTTTGAGGTGCAGGAGGCAGCGAGTGTGGTCACCTCATGGCTGCTGCTGTGTTGCAATATTTTCAGGGAGGGCTTATTTTAGCACATGTGCTCAAAAGCTCAATTGGGCTTATTATCCAGGGAGGTCTTATTTTCAAGGAAACAGAATAATGATGGAAAGAGATAGAGAGATAGAGAGATAGATAGATAGAGATAGAGATAGAGATAGAGATAGAGATAGAGATAGAGATAGAGAGAGAGAGAGAGAGAGAGAGAGAGAGAGAGAGAGAGAGAGAGAGAGAAGATTTGGGGTTTGGGGATTTTAAGGCAGAAGCATGTACTTTTATAAGGGGGTTTGCATGGATGGCAACTATAGAAGAGCAAGGACCAACTCATACATTCTCAATTTACAGCTATAACTAGGCCTGGCAGTTATAATTGTCACTCCTGTTTGGTCATTTTTGCAACCTTTTTTGTGGCAGTCATTAACTGAACACCATGTTTATTTAGTGGACCCACTGTCTGCCATGGGCTGGTTTTTAGAAGTAAAGAGGTGTGGTGGCTTTTAAATTGTGGATTTTTAACAGTGGGTTTTAACGCTGAACAACCACCCAGAGTAACCGCCCATGAGTTGGACAGCTCTATAAAATTGTTTAATAAATAAAAAAATAAACAAATAAATAAAACTGGAGCATAAACACAGAACAGCAACGTGAAGAAAAGCCTGCAAATGTTATTGCAATCTTTTTTTTAAAAAAAACTCAAATTAAATGTACAGCTACACCAGTGATGGAGAAGCTATGGCATGCGTGTACAATGATCAGCTGGCCTTCGTGCGGGCAGCAGTGCCGGAAACAGGAAGAGCAGGTGTTCCGTTTTTCGGCATGTGCGCCAGCCAGACGATTATCAGACACACAGGTGCACCAGTATCCAGAAAAACAGCATCTATGCCTGAAACTGGAAGTTCCTTTCCCGGGGCGCACATGTCCCCCTGGGCAGCTCCTCTTCCTGGTTGCGGCCCAGACAAGCATGTGCATGCTCCCTTTTCAGCACTCAGTGCCAAAAAGTTTTGCCATCACTGGGCCAGATCAAACATTAAGATCAGAAAATGAAAAGGGGGAAAACAACCCAGAATCAATTGTCCATTCCATCCTTGTTCACTAACATCTGGCTTTGAAGCCCACTGAGTTCCATGTTCTTCATAAAATGTCTCAAACGTGCACCACAAATTATGGTCCACCTAACTCAATGCAGCTTGAAAAGAAAAAGAAAAAAAAAACAGAATCTGGAAGGCCACTGATGGCTCATCATTCAGAATTAACAGAATAACAGAGCTGGGAGGGACCTTAGAGGTCTTCTAGTCCAACCCCCTGCTCAAGCAGGAGACCCTATAACATTTCAGATGACTGGTTGTCCAAGGTCTTCTTTAAAACCTCCAGTGATGGAGCATCCACAACTTCAGGAAGCAAGTTGTTCCACGGATTAAGGGGAAAACCAGGAGGAACTTTGAGCTACGAACTCTTGCTCATACTTGTGGCTACACCTGGCTGAGAGTTTTGAAGTTCTCACTCACCTTGACTTACTGGACCGAAGTGGCTCTGATGCCATGGAGATGCCAGGGTGGTTGCACACCCTTCCTACCAACCAGGAGTGGGAGAAGCTGGGAACAGCTTGGCTCCCATGTCCTTCTCCTTCTCTCCTGCTCACCACCTCCCTCCCTTGCACAACTTTTGAGCTTCTGGCCTGGATGCAATTGTGACACCACTACCTATGGCTGAGTCATGTGTGCTTCTCACTTGGTCTGATGTCACACTGGTTACTGGTGGGTGCAAATCCCTTTCGGAGAACTAGCAAGTGACTCATAACTACGGGAGGGTGGTCATAAGATGATGCCTTCATTTGGACCAATCAAAACGGTGCAAATGTGAGATTACACTCTTGTTTCTCCACCTTGGCCACTGTAAGATGTGTGGACTTCAACTCCCAGAATTCCCCAGGCAGCAGCTGCCTTCTGATTCCTTCTCTTCAAGTGCATTGAGTTGGAGGGGGACCAGCATTTTTGGTCTATGTTTTGAGACATTTCAGGAAGAACATGGACATCAAAGCCAGCTGTTATTGACACCACATCCTATCTATTCTCCACTGACCCCCCCCCCAAACTCTCTGCCAATTTTATCCAAACCCATTCTGCAATGTCATATTCGAAATGCCCCAACCTGAAGAATATCAGCTGGACTAGTGACGGCTAACCTTTCTGTTGTTACGGGCCGAAAGTGCGCATGCAACAGCACAAACACATGCACACACCCATAATGCAATGTGTGCATGCCCCCCCTTGCGATCCACCCCTACGCATGCACACATGACCCCTGCGCTCCCCTGACTACCACCCCGCGCATGCATGGGCGACCCCCATGCATGCACAGTAGAAACCGAAAACCAGCTGGCCAGTGGGAGGTGGGCATGCAAGCCATCACCCCAGCGCAGCTCCACTGCGCATGCAGTGGATCAAGTGTAGTATCTTGTAATCCCTTCCTCTGCAATCTCTCCACTTAGATCAGAGGTCTTCAAACTTGGCAACTTTAAGACTTGTGGACTTCAACTCCCAGAATTCTCCGGCCAGCATAATTTATTCTCTTGTAATCCCTTCCTCTGCAATCTCTACACTTAGATCAGAGGTCTTCAAACTTGGCAACTTTAAGCTTTGTGGACTCCAATGCCCAGAATTCTGGGCGTTGGAGTCCACAAGTCTTAAAGTTGCCAAGTTTGGGGACCCCTGTTCTAGATGATGTCCAGTTGATATGAAAAAAAAACTTGTAATGTCAAACCCCTGACCATAAACTCAGCATTCTTAAAGATGCATCCTTAATGCAACTCATATTTGCAGGGCCCTTCAACGGAAGAGCATCCAAGGTGCACTTCAGTTGTTAGGAAAATAAGGTGCCCTGTGAGAAGCTCTATATCAAACTATATTTTATTCTTTATACTGTTTCCGTCTTCCCTTAAAACGTTAACAGACTCCCCCATGGCCTGAGAATCAGTGTTTCCACTAGATAGTTGACAGTCAAGCTGAAACTAAGTTAATCAAGTAAAAACAGCAAACACCTCCACATCCTGGACAAGCTCCCCCTATGAAAGCCTGCTGCTGTACCTCACTTCTCTGCAGCTGCCCTTAATGGCAATCTGTTTGCTTTTTGGAATAAATGTTTCTTCTTTCCTCACAGCGGTCTGGATTTCATTTTTATTTATTCTGCTGTGGCCCACCAGCTGTCAGTGGAGCAGACTTGGACAATGAGGAGGTTGAGGAGGAACTTGGGCCAGTGCTGGAGTTTGGGGAAGGCTCTGATGGAAGCTCCGTGTCGGATGCAAAGCCAGAGCTGTCTGGCATTTCCCAGCCACCGGAGAGGCAGCTGCCTTTGGAGGCTGAAATGAGTGAGGAGGAAGAACAGCTGTGGCCTGTTCCAGATGTATGTATGCGCAGAGCTGTTAGGAGAGGAGAACAACGGAGGACAAGGAGTTGACTTGGGAAGCAAAGCACGTGGACGCTGAATGGCCCTTCCCTGGCTGGGGAATAAATAGAAGGAAAGGGGAGTGGCTGTCGTAGGAGATAACAGTTCGTATTTCTGAAGATTTTGCTCACTGTGTTTCGTGCCACAAAGACTGCTTGCCACAACTTAATTTGCAGCTTTGCGGATTTCCTGGCAATTATCACAAGGAACTCATAAGGTCTGTTACTGCAGTTAACTCTTTGCAGGACTTTTCGGTGTGTGAATGCCATTAAGTCACAGGAGATAAATAGAGTTTTTTCGGGGCAAGGAGTCTGTTTCTTGTTTCTGCTAAGGCTGGGTCTAAATTACTCTTCTGACAAATTATACAATTTTGCAATGGGGAAGGACTCCTAGACCCCTTCTCATTCCTTCCCACTCACGGTCTCACCTCCTCGCCTCCATACTCACGCTGAAAATGTGCGGTTCCTCCGAGTCGGAAGTGGGCTTGGGATCAGGTAACCTCTCATGGGGGAAGGAGAGCGGTCTCTGGTCCGGCGGCCTTCTGGCAGATGGAGAGCCCTGGGAGGTGGAGACCGTTGGTGGGCTGAAGTTGACTCTGAAGACATTTTGGACACAGCCGGCAGGAAGCTAAAAAGAAAGAAGAGAAAGCACTTCAGACCACCTGGATCAAATCCGTTCCAGGAAACTTGGCTCTCTTGTTGAGGTTGCTTGGTCCCCAGCAGGATTCTGCAGCAGATGTGTTACTAACTGAACAACAAGTGATTCACTTAACAACTATGGCAAGAAAAGTCATAAAATGAGGCAAAACTCAACAACCATCTTGCTTAGCAATGAGAAATTTGGGCCCAATTGTGGTCATAGGTTAAGAACTCCCTGTACTTGTTATGCAATCCATTCCTTCAAAAATCAACATACAGAGGAAAGACTCTTACAGGAATCTTAATTTTTGGGGGGTGGGTGGGAAACTGTTTAAAACTGAACATGAGTCAAGACAATCAGAAAATGTCAAACCCACACAAAAGAAAAGTGTTCCTCCCTCTCCATTCTCCCCATTATGTGTACAGAAACCCATTATTGACGTAATGTTTTCCCTGGCATCTCAGTAAGTCAAGAGAAGAAAGGAAGGAGAGACGTGTGGCAATGCGGGAATTTTCCATTCTGTTTTCAAGAGTGAAAATACAGGTAGTTTAACAGATTAACAGAGTTGGAAGGGACCTTGTAGGTCATCTAGTCCAACCCCCCACTCTACAGTGCTGAAGCTGCCACAACTTCCAAAGGCAACTTCTGTTCCACGGGTTGATTGTTCTCACTATCAGAAAAATTCCTCCTTATTTCCAGGTTGAATCTCTCTTTGGTCAGTTTCCATCCATTATTCCTTGTCTGGCCTCGGGTGCTTTGGGGAATAGCTTGACCCCCTCCTCTCTGTGGCAGCCCCTCAGCTATTGGAAGGCTTCTATCCTGTCTCCCCTGGTTGTTCTCTTCACCAGACTAGCCATGCCCAGTTCTTGCAACCGTCCATCATATGTTTTAGCCTCCAGGCCAATCTCTAGTTCTCAACTTACAATCATAGTAAAGTCAAAAAATTGTGTTGCTAAGTGAGACATTTGTTAAGTAAATTCTGCTCCACTTTGTGACCTTTCTTGCCACCGTTAAGTGAATCATTGCCATTATTAAGTTCGTAATACGGTGGTTAAATGAATCTGTCTTCCCCATTGATTCTGCTTCTCAGAAGGTGGCAAAAAGGGATCACATGACACTGTGGCTGTCATAAGTCTGAGTCAGTTCTCCAGTGTCTAAATGCTGATCAGGTGACTGTGGAGAGGCTGCAATGGTCATAGTGTGAAAAATGGTCACCGGTCACTTTTTCCAGTGGTGTCATAACTTTGAATGGTCACTAAATGAACTGTCATAAGTCAAGGACTCCCTGCCCTCTCTAGGATACACTCCCAAGCCTTCTGGAGCTTTGCAGATGTAGCAAATGGCAGCCTGCACAATAAGAGAGGCCTGCTTTCCTGGAGTGCATTGGCCTGCAAGATAAAATTGCCCCTCTGTCATTTGCATTCCCTGCCAAGGTTCCACCCCATCACCTTTCAATAAATTTTGCGCTGGTGGATCTCTTTGAGACAGCTAAACGAACCGTCCTAACAGATGACATCGTTACAAACTGAAGGCGCATGCAGTCTTATTTTGGAACGTAAATTGCGTTAAGGTGTATTTTAGGCAAATGTTGTTTGTTTGCCTAAAGCACACATTGCAAACAGACCAATTACACACATATTTCCAAGTGCGCTTGCAAGTAAAACATTTAAGGAAAAAACCCAGAGGTGAAATCCAGAAGATTCTGACAAGTTCTGGAGAACCGGTAGCAGAAATTCTGAGTAGTTCAGAGAACCGGCAAATGCCACCTCTGGCTGGCCCCAGAGAGGGGAGGGAATGGAGATTTTGCAGTATCCTTCCCCTATCACGCCCACCGAACTGGTAGTAATTTATTTTTCACCACTGAGAAAAACCCTCCTGCTTCTCTCTCCTGGGCTAGCTTTCTACTTGCAGGGAGATGAATCTCAGTCTGCTATCAGTGCTAGCAGGACCATAAAGAGGAGAACTTTGAACGGAAAAGCCAACCCGATTAGATTCCGGTCACCTAATTCAGGAAGCAGCCTGGCTGGTAGGCAAACGTGCACCCACCACTCTCACAAACCTTGTGGCGAGAAAATATTGCACCACATGAGGAAGAGGCGTGCCAGGAAACAAGCATACGATAGTACTAGGTCTGTAGCAGAGGCCGTGCCTTGAAAAAAACACAGCCTATTAAAACAGGAAACCTTTCACGTGTTTATTTTATATATTTTTTTAAAAACCAAGCAGAATTTGTTGAAAAGATGTGCAGAGGTCTAAAACGATATATGCACCCACCCTATTTTAAGCAGAGAGCTTCCCTATGATTCTAGATTTTATTGACACCTTTTAAGCCAGGGTGAATACTGGGATCATAGCTTTGGGAGGTCCTTGGAGGTCTTCTACTGCTACCCCCTGCTCAAGGCAGGAGTTCCTTACACAATCCCAGAAAAATGGTTCCCCAGTCTCTTCCTTAAAACCTCAAATGATGATGCACCCATCGCTTGCTGAAACTCTACTAGAGTGCAGAGAAGAGCAAACAGGATGATGAGGGGACTGGAGGCTAAAACATATGATGAACAGTTGCAGGAACTGGACACAGCTAGTCTAGTGAAGAGAAGGACCAGGGGAGACAGGATAGCAGTCTTCCAACATTTGAAGGGTTCCCAAAAAGATGAGGGGGGAGTCAAACTATTTTCCAAATCACCAAAAAGAAAGATGAGGAACAGATTAACAGAGTTGGAAGGGACCTTGTAGGTCATCTAGTCCAACACCCCACCCAACCAGGAGACGCTACACTAGGGGTGTCCAAACTTGGGAACTTTAAGACTTATGGACTTCAACTCCCAGAATTCCCCAGCCAGCAGTTGAAATCCACACATCTTAAAGTTCCCAAGTTTGGACACCCCTGCCCTACACCATTTCTGACAGATGGCAATGGATGGAAACAATGGATGGAAGCTAGTCAAGGAGAGAAGCAACCTACAACTAAGCAGAAATTTTCTAATGGTGAGAGCAATGAACCAATGGAACAAATTGCCTTCAGAGGTTGTGGGTGCTCCATCACTGGAGGCTTTCAAAAAGAGATTGGACACTCAT
This sequence comes from Thamnophis sirtalis, assembly GCF_051295495.1. Lineage (NCBI taxonomy): Eukaryota > Metazoa > Chordata > Lepidosauria > Squamata > Natricidae > Thamnophis > Thamnophis sirtalis. The sequence goes on along the minus strand of NW_028261394.1, from coordinate 19,087,566 downwards.
TTGTCTAAAATGATATACAGTCTCCAGCTTGAACAGAGGGCTGGACTAGAAGACCTCCAAGGTCCCTCCCAACTCTATTATTCTATGTCCGATGTTCTGGGAGACAAGCTGTTCCACTGGATCAGTTTGCCTATCACCTGCCTTCATTTCACTGCTCCAAGATCTTCATCTACCCAGAAGATAACGCAAAGGCAAGGTTGGGGAAGGCTGATGTGCCTCGCAAATCCCTTTGGGGTTTCTGGCAAATCAACGGTCTCTGCGCAACGGAGAGCAGAGTTTTATCATGGAAAATCTGACAGGCATCGCCGTCTTCCGCGCCTTCCAGGCTCAAATTTATGTTGCAATCGATCCCTCGGCAATGGAAAAGGAAATTGCAAAGAACTTAGCTTCTTGAACCCCTGAAGAAAACAGACAGCGTCTCAAAAATGACAACAAAATTCCAGATTTTACCCTGGATAAAGTTGGGAGAATTAGAGATTTTTCCAAAACAAATGAGTACAGAAAAATATATTAAAGGAGTCATTTTTTTTCTTTACTTTGAGGAATTTTCACTCAACATTTTCTTGTCTTTCCTAGAGATTTTTCCAGCATTTTGCCTAACAGTAAGATCTAGAAGCTTAATTTCATGTTTAAAAAATAAAAAGAGAACAATTTGATTCTACCTCCTTAATTATGCTGGTTTATAATTGTTGGGAAAGGCCAGGAAGCAAAACAATAGGTATTTAAATAAACAAGTTGTTTAAATTGTGGGTGAACCCTTAAACTAAAGCTAAAGTATTTGAGAAATAATGACAACCAACTAAACGTAACCATAAAATTATTTTAAGCAGGTTATTCTGCTTTGCTGACGCTACTTACAGTCTCTATTAAAAACAAAAAATCAGGACAAGCAGGGGCACCCCTGAACAAAAATGTTGATGTTTCCATGAAGTTCAAGAGTTTCATTTAAATAAATAAGAATCTGGCGGCAAGAGAGCTGCAGGAGGGATCAATTACATGGAAGGAATACAATTCCCTTGTTAAATGATTCCACCATCACCCTTTATTTATCCGATGAATGGAAATAGAAGCCTATAAATGCTGGCATCCACCTCTGTCCGGAAAAGAGGAGAAAACAAGCCTATTACAACAGCTTTAGCCATCAGTTAAAGTCATGGCATAATTATGGTTTATTAAACCACAGTCTTCTCATTTGCTTGCTTTCTAGTTTTTTCCCCTTTTCAGACGCAAAACCCCCCAACATGGAGCGAGATCTGAATAGCAAAGTTTACACAAGTGTTTTGCAGTGTTTGGGGTTGTAGGAAGTTATCGTCCACCCCTCTCCTAGAAAAATGAGATATTTTAGGAAATATTAAAAGGATAGAATATTTCCCCTAAAAGGGAGACAAAAACTCAGCCCCCTCCCCACCTTTGTTAATGGGCCATTAAGGGCTGAGCCAGCCTATTCTACATAACTACATAACAAAGATCTACCTCCTTCAGGCAGAAGCATAATAGGAATTGCCCAAAGCCCTTCCATTACATCATCACCCAGCAAGAGTCAATCAAGCTTGGGACTCAGGACAGCCTACAGAGTTGCCCCTGCATGGCCCCATGGGAGTATGACAACCAATCAGAATACAAGTTCAAATTCAAAAGCCCAGAGAGGACATATAACCCAGGCACTCTCAGCATCTCTGCCCTTTTTTCCTTCACCCAACATCTCCTGGTTGGACTTTGCGCAGGTCCAGAATTTTAATATCTACGACAAAGAGAAAAGAGAAAGAAATATATAGAAATGGATAGAGACGGCATATATTATATAGAGACAGAGAGATGAAAGGTATAGATTAGATATAGACAAGATACAAATGATATAGATAAGATATAATTTATATCAGTTGAAGCCATACGTCTTAAAGTTGCCAACATTGGAAAACCACTATATAAAGCTATGTTTTTCAACGTTGGCTACTTTAAGAGGTGTCGACTTCAACTCCCAGAATTCCCCAGCCAGCATTAAAAAAATGTTAATTTTGAAAGTTATGAGCTGGGGCAAACACTTTTCTAATGACAGTAGTAAGAATACAAAAACTCACAAAGGAAGAGAAATATATGTGTCCCAATATAATGATGCAAGTTCCAACCTCGGTCAATCGCCAGGCCCAAAGTTTTACTCTTCCTCTCTTCCTTTTTACACTTTGTAAAAACTGTTATGAAAAAAAAATATCTCACTACAACCAGATTTTTCTTGTTTCATTCAACAAGCTACAGCTTGAAGCCTGATGTGCAATATCCTGCACAATATTACATACCTTGTAAAATGCAAATAGACCTTATAGCGGTGTTTCTCAAACATGACAACATTAAGATGTGTGGACTTCAACTCCCAGAATTCCCCAGCCAGCATGGGGAACAGATACAAAGATAAAAAAATACAGATTAAATATGTGGCGCTAGAGTAATTGAAGTACTAAATTAGAAATGAGGTGGCCCAGTTCACATCTCCCTCAACTGTGAAGTTCATGAAGCAAGGAAGTTTTCAAAAACAGACTGGATAACCAGTTGACCCGGATGGTATAATGTCTCCTGCCTTAAGCTGTGGGTTGGACTAGAAGACCTTCAAGGTCCCTTCCAGCCCTAGGATTCTATGTTGTGAGAATTAAACCGAGGGGCAGTTTTGTAAGTTGCCTCAGTTTTGGGGGAAGAAAAATAGTATATAAGCTTAATAAGCAAGCCCAGATCCTTCTTCCATTTTGGGACGAGGTAATCACATTCTTTGTATCACTGAATGCCGCCTGGAAGCATGGGGCAGCCAGGAACATGGTCTGGGGCAGAGAGCGGCGTATTTTTCTCCGACATAACGAGAGCACATCCCTTCTTCCTCCACCGGGCCTACCTTACAGGGTTGTTATGAAGACCGCTCTAATCCTAATTTAATACTCCGATCTTCTAATCTTCCAACTCCACCCTTCAATTTCAATTTTTGGGGCTGTTCAAGAAGGAAGGAAAAGTCACTGTGCAGGTCACACCAGGCATGCCAACTGAGTTTTGTGTTTGTGTTTCTTAACCTTACAATCCCTCTTTTCGATTTCCCAATCATTTTCCAACACTCTGGTTCCAGTAGGCTGGCATTGGACAATCTTGATCTCAGGCAAAACCAGGGAACTGTAGTTCTCCAGAGAGGGAAAAGTGAAAAAACTCAGATTCTCTTGTTTCCCATTCAGAGTTTTTTTTAAAAATATTTTTATATTTTTTATATATATTTGCAATTTCCTTCTGTACAACATTTCCACCTCGGTATACATTCATTGTAAATGTACCTCTGCCTCCCCCTTATTTCAGTTTCTTTGTCTATACATATGATACTATTACGGTATATACAGTCCTTAATTTACAATCCTTCTTTCCATTTATACATGTTCCATACCATTTAATATTCTGTTTCCTCCTTTTCTTTTATTTCTTTTGTAAATTTTGTCCATCTCTCTGCATACTCTAACCCTTTCATTATAACATTCCACTGTTGTTATTTTATCATTATTCCAATTTTGTGCATATGTTATTCTCGCTGTCGTTATGATATGTATTATTAAATATTGCCCATTCACAATTTCTTCCATCGTTTTCCAGGAAGCTATCTTAAGAGCCTGGCTTTCTACTTGCAAGAAAAGGCAATTCCCGGACTCCAAAACACACTGCCTAAAATCTTAGTTTTGGTCCTCTTTCCATCAAAACAACAATCTTGGCACGGCTCCCTGCCTTTCGGGAGATGGCACATCTTTGATTCATCCACAGCAAATCAAAGCAACTGTCCTGGGATTTCCCCCCTGACAATTAAGACATATTTAATGATACTCAGCTCATGTCAAATACATCTCGAGCCTCTTGTTAAGAAGCAAGGTTGAACAATCAAACAAATAAAAAGGGGGGAAAAGAGCTTTAAAGGGCTGAACAATGAGTCAGGAGCACCAGGGATGACTCTCTGTTTTCTGGAGAATATCAAACAGGGGCTGGTTGCCCTCCCTCCCAAGGAAGGCTTCCAGCACAGAGCAGCGGGTTAGATTACATGACTTCTAAGAATCCTTCCAGCTCTTTGTAACTCTAAGATCACCCAGGAGAAGAGAGGAAAGGGGAGAGAAGGAAGAAAGAGGAGAGGAAGGAGGGAAGGAGAGAAAGAAAAGGAGAGAGGGTAGGAGGGGGAAGAGGAAAAAAGGAGTAGGGGAGAGGCAAGGGAAGAGGGAAAGGGAAAGGAGAGGAGGAAGGAAGGAAGCAGAGAAGGGAGGGAGGGTGAAAAGAAAAATTAGGGGGGTAATAATACAAAATAGGTGTATGGGATTGTAAGCAAAGCAATCCAGAATGTATATTTTATCCTTTTATATAGAAAAACAAATATGTAAAAGTGATAAAGATAGATAAGAATAATAACTATGTGAATGTATACTTGTAATTATATATAAGAGAATAAAAAAAAGATCAGCCAGGAGTAGGCAGACCTGAATGCTGGTATTTCCCACTGGTGACTGGGCCTTTTCTGTATCAATCGCCAACTGCATTAGACACTCCTCAAAAGATTCAATCTCTGAAGTAAATTTTCTTAAAACAGCTTCTTTTGAGTAAGCTCTCAGTTGCCGTCAATCTTGTCTCACTGCCTATCATGATTGCTTGGCTGCAAATGGTTTTTTGCAGCTTGCAGAGCTCCTATATTAACGATTGCAAAATCATGCAAGTATGATATGGTGTGTGTTTGTGTGGGTGTAGGCATATACATTAATCTTGTACACCTTATTTTAATTTGTGTGTTCTATTTTGTAGCTCCACTTTGTTTTATTTAGTCCATTTTATTTGGTCTGCTTTGTTGATTCGCATAAAGAATTTGATCTGAAATTTAATTATGGATTTTTTTTTTTTAAATGTTAATTTTGAAAGTTATGAGCTGGGGCAAACAGTTTACTAATGACAGCAATAAGAATACAAAAACTCACAAAGGAAGAGAAATGTGTCCCAGTATAATGATGCAAGTTCCAACGTCGGTCAGTCACCAGGCCAAAGTTTTACTCTTCCTCTCTTCCTTTTTACACTTTGTAAAAACTGTTATGAAAAAAAAATATCTCACTACAACCAGATTTTTCTTGTTTCATTCAACAAGCTACAGCTTGAAGCCTGATGTACAATATCCTGCACAATATTACATACCTTGTAAAATGCAAATAGACCGTATAGCGGTGTTTCTCAAACATGACAACATTAAGATGTGTGAACTTCAACTCCCGGAATTCCCCAGCCAGAATATTGCAGTATAATATAAGACAGCGGTGTCAAACTCAAAGCCCGCGAGCCAGATCTGGCCCGCGGGGCTACCCTGGGAACAGTGAGGGACCAGCCCATGATGCTTTCTGCCAGTGAAAATGGGCTCCCGAGTTCTGCTTCCGGCTGCGACGGCCTCCTGCAACCCTCTGCCAGTGAAAACAGAGCTCAGGAGGGACGCATGCGGGAGCAAGAAACGGGAGCTCACTCCATTATGCAGCACTAGGGATTCGAACCACCAAACTGCCAATCTTTCTGATCGACAAGCTCAGTGTCTTAGCCACTGAGCCACCGCGTCTAGCATACAACAAGCAATTCAGATCCATTGGCTTGTTCCCTTCACTTGTGCCACCAGTGCTTTGCTATTCCCAATGTAGCCAATCAATGCCCATTTCCTGTATTCTTTATTGATATGGGTGGCTGTTCTGACCCCCCTCTTCGCTCGTTCTCAGACGACAGCCAGACAGAACTTCAAAGGAAATATCTTTATCAGTCCCGGCTCAAGCTGGCTGTGAGCCCAAAATAAATGTAGATAAAGTCTCTGGCAAAAAGTTACACAGCAAATGCAAAAACAAAAAGCTATTACAGCAAACCAGGTTTACAGAAAGCAAATCACTTATCCAAGTGCCTCTTTGAATCAGGTTTACAGAAAGCAAATCACTTATCCAAGTGCCTCTTTGAATCACGAAACTGAACTCACGAACAAACAAACGATGAACGTCGAACGACGTTGACTTCTGCCACCAAGGGGTGGCACCATCCATCTTTTATCTGCAGAAGACGACCCTAACGAGCAACAGCTGCTCATTATTCCTGCATCCCGATGCAACTCACAGCAAGCTTCTGCTGAGTCACACCGCAGGGCCCTTTCCCCGGGTCTGACGGTCTGGATGCGGTCGGAATGGATTGTCCATAAGATGGCCCGCACTCATCTCCTGTGCTTCCTCCTTCGTGATTCCCAAATACCTGCAGGAACATTCCCCTTGATCCAATGCTCCCCAGGTATCCGGTGGCCACCACGTCTCCTCCCACCCTGCGCGGCGTCGACACCCCGTCCAGGGTCCTCCACCCTCTCCAAGGCTGAACCACCAGCCCCCGTACTATCGGAGACTGGTGGCGGCTCTAATAGCTCCGGCCGAGCCCTAACACCCTGTCCAGGGTCCTCCACCTCCTCCAAGGCCAACCCACAAGACCCCTCGCCGTCGGAGCCTGGCGGCAGCTCCACCAGCTCCTACCAGGCCACCACACTATCCCCCACCGCAGGGCCCTTCCCCCTGTTCTGACGCTTGGAATGCGGCTCAGAAGGGTTGGTGACAGCCTCCACGGTACACAGTCCAAGACACTGGTACCCCGCCGGGAACCTAGAAACGAAGTCCTGTGCTGCGGGGACCGGGGTCGGCAAGGGCTGGAATCTGGACGAAGCCCTCCTTACAGACCTGGTCCATTGGCACTGGACACATGACGCCACGCATTTCCGCATGTCGTTTCTTAAATGGGGCCACCAAAACTGACGGGATGCCAGGCGCAATGTTCGGAAAAAAAACCAATGTCTCAATGCAGAAGCGCCATGAACCTGAGAGAGCACCCGTCTACGGATGTGCCCTGCGGGAACATAGAGCCGGCCCCGATACTTCAAAAGATCCCCTTCCATAGTCCATGGGGAAGCCAGCCCTACTTCCGCCTTTCATCGCTCCATCCATTCGTCACCCCACTGCGCATCCCGTATCAGAGACTGTATGCTCACGGGATGATAAACTGCAGCGCAGGATGCAACGGGTAGAACAGTCCAAGGTGGAAGCGAGTCCGCAGGGTCAGAGTTCTCCGATTTCATAGGCAGGGCATCCGCCCTGGGATTCCACACCCCACGAATGCCCGCTACATTGTGCGAACGGGGTATCACAGCTGCACAAACGTGCCGGTTGTCTGACACGATAGTTTGTTGCTGAGGGATGGCCGCAGTCCACACAACCCTTCTATTCTTCTTGAGGCAACTCCCCGCCAGGTGTCCAAGATCCCCACAATAGAAGCACAATCCCTCAGCACGTCGTCTGTCCATCTCTGTACGTGACACTCGAGGTTTGACAGCACCCAACTCCATAGGCTCCTCCCAGTCCACTGCAGTCTCTTGATGAACCGGCATGCTGGTCATCTCCTGGAATGCGTGGCGAGGCCTTCGCCTCTGTAGCCGGGCTTCTATCCGGAGGCACAAGTGGACCAACGCGTCAAACGTCGGTGGCCTGTCCACCCTTGCCAGTTCATCTTGCAAGGCATCAGACAATCCATCTTGGAAAGTGTCCATCAGAGCTGGTTCATTCCACGTTGAATCCTGGCTATGCAGCCTGAATTCACTGACATAGTCTTGCAATGAACCACTCCCCTGCTGCAGTGACTTCAGACGTCTAGTGATGTTTCCCCCTTAATAGGATCCTCAAACATCAACCGAAAATGCTGACAGAAACCCTGGAAGTCATTCAACAAAGGACTAGGCTGGGTTAACAAGGGGGTAGCCCAACGGACAGCTGTGCCTGAGAGCAAACTGATAATAAATCCCACCTTCGCCGGTCAGTGGGAAAGTCCTCTGCTCTCAAACTCAGGAACAGCTGGCATTGTCCCAGAAATGCGGCAAACATGGCCTGACTCCCATCAAATTTATCTGGCATGGCTACTGGACACTTCCTCCTTGGCTGGGTTTTTTTTGCAGCTCTCTGCAGCTGAGCAATTTGGTCCGCCAATACTGCTATCTGTTGGGCCAGTTGCCTATTTTCAGCAAGTAATTGCTCCATAATTAATTAAATGGAGGTTTGTTGGGCAGAAGTCAATCTGTTCTGACCCCGCTCTTCGCTCGTTCACAGATGACAGCCAAACAGAACTTCAAAGGAAATATCTTTATCAGTCCCGGCTCAAGCTGCCTGCGAGCCCAAAATAAATGTAGATAAAGTCTCTGGCAAAAAGTTACACAGCAAATGCAAAAACAAAAAGCTCTTACAGCAAACCAGGTTTACAGAAAGCAGAAAGTTACAATGGCATTGAAAAAAGTGACAATGAATTCAAAAGGAGTAAGAAAAAAAAAGACTTTGCTAACCATCCTTATATCCTTGCAAGGAAATAAAGAATTGCAGTTATATATTAAGTGCAATTTTATTTTATTTTTTAAACCTACTCTACGTCAATACTCTCAAGCAAGCTCTCTCTTCTCTCTCACATACATCTCCCTCCAGTCTACAAGTGATCATATTGGCCGACACTGCAAGCTTCTTGGAAACCTGACTAAGTCCTGGACCCAAGGTTGTTGCAGGAATTGGGGAAGCCGTGGAGATCCCAAGCATAAGGCATAATCACCCAGGCAATGGGCTTAGTCCATCTGCAGCGCCTTAAAGCAGCTACCACTTTTCCTGCTGGATAAGACATGGCTGCTTTAAAGAGTAGGAAGCAGGATTCCCATGTCTGCTTCCATGTCTCCAAAGCCCCATTGGAGGTGGACGTTAGACTAATGGCAGACTTCGCCTCCCCCCAACCTGCTCTGCTCTCTACCCAACATGTTTTTGATTATCATATCAATGTGGATAGGGATAGTGAAAAACAGAGTAAAGTAGAGTAGAATATAGAGTAGAGTGGAACAGAACGGAACAGAACTATTGAATAGAATAGAATGGAATGGAAAATAGAATAGAATAGAATGGAATGGATGGAATAGAGAATAGAGTATAATATAGTATAGTAGAGAATAGAGAAAAGAGAATAAAATAGAATAGAGAATAGAATAGAGTATAGTATAGTAGAGAATAGAGAGAATAGAATAGAATAGAATAGAACAGAACAGAACAGCTTTATTGGCCAAGTGTGATTGAACACACAAAGAATTTGTCTCCGGTGCAGAAGCTCTCAATGTACATGCAAAAACAGCAAAGCAATAATAATCATAACAAAGTAATAATAATCATAATAATGACACCAATAAGAGAAGGTAGCGGAACAGATGAGAAGGATAATAGTAATACAGCCTTACTACATAGGAACATATGCTTAGACATAAGACTAAGGGAATTAGGTGTTCAGCAGAGTGAGTGGCATGGGGGGGGGGACACACCTGAATGATGAACATTGTTGTGTTTCTTTTTCTCATTATTATTTTATTGTTCTACTATTTTACTTCTGTTCCTACTCCTTTTGTTTTTCTTTTTATTAAGATAGTCCACAACCCATGAACACAACTGAGCTCAAACTTTCTTTTGCTGAGCGAGACTTTTGTGAAGTGAATTTTACCCCATTTTACAACTTTTCTTGCCGCAACAACTGTGAATCACTGCCGTTGTTAACCTAGTAACATGGCTGTTAATGAGCATCTGACTTCCTCATTGATTTTGCTTTGGAGTAGGTTGCAAAAGGGGAATCATGTGATCCCGGGAACACTAAGGAACCATGATAAATGTGAGTCAGTTGCCAAGCGTCTGAATTTTGATCAGCTGACTGTGGGGATGCTACAATGGTTATTAGTGTCACTTCCTTCCATGATGTCATAACTTCGAATGGCCACTAAATGAACAGGTGTAAATAGAGAACTACCTATATTGTAAGCAGCCTAAAGTAACCCCAGAGTGAAAAATACCATATTTTTCAGAGTATAAGATGTACCTCTCCCCCCCAAAAAGAGAGTGAAAATCTGGGTGCATCTTGTACACTGAATACAGCATTTTTGGCCTCCCAATACCACACTCCCTTTGCAAAAATGGAGGTGCAGAGGGTTTGGGAGGACTGCAAAGTGCTCCTGGGGGCTGGGGAGAGTAAAAATGAGCAAAAAACTTTGCAGGTCTCTCAAATTCTCTGCATGCCCCGTTTTCCCACAAAAAACGAGGAGTGCAAAGGGTTTGCGAGGCCTGCAGAGTGCAAAAACTTTTTTTTAAACTTTACCTTTTCAAAATTTTGGTGCATCTGAAAAATATGGTAAATTTAACAAATAAATACATTTTGTCATTGCAGCCAAAACAACAGACAGACCTGGAGGGGCAGGGGGGGGACACGCCATCTGAGGTGGCTCAGAAAAGAGATCAATGCAGTACAGATAGTTCCTTTAGTGACTGTACAACGTTACAAAAGGATGGAAGAAAGTGACTTGTGGCCATTTTTCACACTTACGACTGTTGCAGCATTCCCAAGAGACATTCAGATGCTCAACAAGGGGTTCATTTTTATGACGGTTCCTGTATCTCATGGTCACGTGACACACACACTCCTTGTGGCTTTTTGACAAGCAAAGTTAATGGGGGAAGCCAGATTCACTTAACAACTGTGTGACTAACTTCACTATTTCAGTGATTCACTTAACAACGGTGGCGAAGAAAAGTCATGAAAGGGGATGAAACCAGTGGTGGGATTCAAACATTTTTACTACTGGTTCGGTGGGCGTGGCTTGGTGGGCGTGGCAGGGGAAGGTTACTGCAAAATCCCCATTTCCTCCCAATCAGCTGGGACTCGGAATAAATGGGGGTGGGGCCAGCCAGAGGTGGCATTTGCCGGTTCTCCAAACTACTCAAAATTTATGCTACTGGTTCTCCAGAACTGGTCAGAGTATATGAATTAATATGAATTAATATTGCCTATTTGCTTTTATTATGAATTTCTTATGTTACTATATGTAATTGTTACTGATTAAACCAATGTTTGCTGTTTGCTTCTGATATGATATAGTGCTAGAAATCATTTATTAAGAATTCAGCTTTGTTATTGCCTTCTGCTTATTATATTGAATACTGTCAGAAATTAGTTGTTTTCTAGCCTAGCAAATTGTAACCTTAATACTGGATGGCATTGCTGCAAATGTTATCTCCCTACTGCGTCTCGCTTCTATTCTTGGCTTCAAAACTAGGCACGTTATTGAAAACATAAAAGAAATTATTACACGGCAATATCAGGCCCCATAGATAAAGGAACCAAACTAGGGAGTTTTCCTGGCTCATAAATCCTGAAAGTGTTCTGCCGAAAAATAACTTGGCAAATGGGGGCTGCCACTCCCTACACAAGGCTATAGGAATCCTCCACAGATAAGGAAGACAGAGACAGGAACAAAAGAACACTTTAAACATCAATGTTGGTAACAAATCTTTGTCTCTGATTGGACAAACTTTGTTTCTATCTGCCTAAGAGGTATATAATACTCTGAGCCCCTCTTGCAGGGGGCGGCTCTTCCTTGCATGCATTTGTTTGTATGTTTTGAATATAGTTTTGTCACCCAGCTTTTGCTACGGCCATAAATAAAAGCTGATATTTTTTGCAAGCCTCGTTGGAGTTTCACTCTCTTGGGCATTTCAGTCGCTTGGGGAAACTGCTGGAACCTTATACTGCTGAATCCCACCTCTGGATGAAACTCACTTAACACCTGCTTCCCTGAGCAACAGTAATGTTGGGCTCCCCCACCCCCCCACGCAAGGCAGAAAGGCAGCAGAAGGAACCTGCCAAGCTCTGGCAATAGCAAAAGCACTTGGACTTACATGCCGCTTTCCCAGTGCTTTACAGCCCTCTCCAAGCTGGACCATTCCGGCCAGGGAAAAGTTAAACTTCCCAACACACCAAAATAACTCCCAGCCCCACATAATAAACCTCTGGGGAGAAAGAAAGTTGGTGAGGGAAAGTTGGTGGTTGGTCCTTTTCCTCCCACGGAGGAGCCAAGCCAAGATCCTGCGCTGTTCCTCCAAAGAGCCATTGCAACTCCACCCCCTCCGTCTGCCAGCTGCAATCCAGAAAATTCCTTCCCCCCCCATCCGCCCCCTATGCATGGAGCCAGACCAGACAGCCAGGCAAGAAAGGGAGGGGAGGGGGGAACCCTGCCCCTTAAAAAGCAACTTGTCTGCCAGCTGGAAAGCCAACTTCCCTGCTTCCCTCCTTATCAGAATAAAAGAGTTGGAAGAGACCTTATAGGTCATCTAGTCCAACCCCCCCCCCACCTAGGCAGGAGACCCTATACCAGTGATGGCTAACCTTTTTGTCCTCACGTGCCAAAAACATGCACACGCATGCAACAGCACGCACATGTGTGCCCACACCCAATGTGTGTATGACACCATCCCGCATGGCACCCATCTGTGCATGCACACGTGAGCCCCCTGCGACCCCTCCTACTCCCCCCATGCATGTGCGCATGAACCCCCATGCCCCATTTTGGGCCTAGCAGGTCTCATTTTTCCTCCTCCCTGCGCATGCACATGTGACCCCCCCCTCCCCCGTGTATGCGCACACGTGTCCCACATGTGCGGCAGACACCTGAAAATCAGCTTGGTGGAAGCCAAGGCTCATAATTCACGGGCCAGCCCAGCCATATGGGAACCAAAGTCTCCTATGGAGCTCCAGAGGGCTGAGACTCCACCAGCCCAGAAGCAGAGGAGAATAACCCAAGGGTTGACCGACTCCTTCTTACTTCTTGCCCAGGTCTATAAGGCGCCTTAGAAGAAGAGCTTTGTCTCTGGGGGGTTCCTGTTTGAAACCCCCCCCCCAGGTTCTTCCCAAGGGAGCCTCTCTGCGCTTTGTAGAGGGGGGAGGGGGCAGTTCTGCTAGGCTGTTTGGAGCCCCACCATGAATGGGAGAGAATAGGTGCTTTAACAAGAAGCTCATAAACCTGGTCTGTCCAACTTTGGCAACTTTAAGACCTGTAGACTTCAATTCCCAGAATTCCATGTTGGCTGGGGAATTCTGGGAGTTGAAGTCCACGGGTCTTAAAGTTGCCAAAGTTGGGCAGACCTGCCATAAATAAAAGCTCAGCACATTTTGCCATCTGCTGGGCAAACAGGAGGGGGGCTCTTATCACAAAACAAACTCCCCCCCCTCAAGAGGTTTTGTTAAGTAAACCCAGCTTCCACCACCACCCCCAACCTCACAGGTGGTTTAAATCCAAGACATCTGTCCTTTCTCTTGATATTTGCCACCTGCTGCCTTAAATAATAATAATGATTACATATAAGGATAATACAGGTAGTCCTTAACTTTCCAACCACAAGTGAGCCCAACATTTCTGTTGCTAAGCGATGCAGTTGTTAAGTGAGTTTTGCCCCATTTTACAACCTTTCTTGCCGGAGTTGTTTAAGGGAATCACGAGTCACACGGATGTTAAGTGAATCCGGCTTCCCCATGGACTTTGCTTGTCAGAACGTCACAAAAGGGGATCACATCACACACACACTGCGACCGTCATAAAGGTGGACCATTGTCAAAGAGTCCAAATTTTGATCATGCGCAACTGGAAGATTGGATGCCAAATTGTGATTTCATGTAGATTCTATGTGCTGTTTATTATTTTAATCCAGGAACGCGGTGGCTCAGTGGCTAAGAGGCTGAGCTTGTCGATCAGAAAGGTCGGCAGTTCGAATCCCTAGCACCGCGTAATGGAGTGAGCTCCTGTTACTTGTCTAAGCTTCTGCCAACCTAGCAGTTCGAAAGCACTTAAAAATGAAAGTAGAAAAATAGGAACCACCTTTGGTGGGAAGGGAACAGTGTTCCATTCGCATTTGGCATTGAGTCATGCCGGCCACATGACCCCAGAGTCTTCAGACAGGTCTGGTTCTTCGGCTTTGAAACGGAGATGAACAGCGCTCCCTAGAGTCGGGAACGACTAGCACTTATGTGTGAGGGGAACCTTTACCTTTACTTATTTTATTCTAGACTTTTTAACTAGATATTCCTTGAGTGTTTTTAACTTGCTCTGCTCTTTGCAATAAACCCTGGCTTGGCTTGGCTGTGGGGATGCTGGCACAGTTGCAAGGGTGAAAAAAGGTTACAAGTCACTTTTTTCCCCTCCGTTGTAACTATGAATGGTCACTAAGCGAATGGCTATAAGTCTACCTGTAAGGATGAATGACGCTTATCAGCCCCTTTGGCATAGCAGAGAAGGCGCCTACTGCCCTGGGGAGGCCACCTCCCAGTCCACCTTAACCTCCAGGGACCTTAACAGGCGACTCCTCTCCCTTTGCCAGCCTACCTGTCAGGGCTGTTGTGGTGGCCAGACCTCAGGGCTGCCCAAGAGACTCACTAGGCTCTGCAAAGGAATAACTTTGGTGTGCCCCGCTCCCCATTTCTAGGCGGTGCTCCGATTTTGCAAAGGCCAGGGACACCCCCTCCCCACTGAGAGAACCAGCCGGGGTCTCCACCCCGAGCCCTCCCCCCGCCCACATTTCCCCCTCTTTTCCGGGGGGGGGGTGTTTCAGAGAAAGCCAAACCAGCCCAGTCCCCCCCCCGCAAGAAATGGAACGGGGGGGGCAAAGCGAACGGAGCCCCTTCCTACCAAGGGCATTGGGGAGGGTCTCCCAAAAGCCCCCAGAAGAATTTCACACACACACCCAAGCACGTCGCCCTGATCTCTGTGTCCCTCGATTCTTGAGTTGGTCTTCTCGCCCCCTCCCCTTTTTCCCTTCGGCAAACTTTACCCCCTCCCCCGTACAACTCCCCCCACTTGCTCTCGCAAGTTTGTCCCCCTCCCACTTGCTCTTTATCGCCCCCTCCCACTCCCCCCCTTCCACTTGCTCTCGCAAGTTTGTTCCCCTCCCACTTGCTCTTCCCCCTCCCCTTGCTCTCGCAAGTTTGCCTGGACACAAATCCCCCCCCCCCAAATTCGGAGCCCAGTTTCCCAGCAAGAGGAGCGGGCCCCTTTCCTCTCCCCTCCCCGCCCTCTTTCCTCTCCAGCTGCTGCACCCCGACAGCTGGTTCCCCGGGGCGAGCAAGAAGCCCCGACTACTCACCGAGTCCTCGTCCAAGGGGCTCCCAGGTCAACGCGGCTCCCTCTGCCAGGCGACTCCCTCTGCCGCTGCTCAGCCCCTCCCCTCACCGTCAGTGGGTGGAGCTTGCAGGGAAAGTCCAGCCCCCTCTGCGGCCCCGGGCTCGGCCGGCAGAGAGCGCCCTCGAGGCGGTTGAGAAAAGGCTCAGCCCCCAAGACGTTGCAAGGTCTCTGGAGCCATCGCGGTTGCAAAGCGAAACGGCTTCGCGGGTTCAATTATCCCTAGGGGCAGGGGAGAGGGGGTGTTGGCAGAGGAAGGGTTGGGCAGTAAAGCATGCCCAGGCTGGGAAGGTTAAAAGTGCCTCTGCACAAGGACAGAGCTGCTTCTCGGAATGGAATGGAATAGCATAGGGCTGGAAGGGACCTTGGAGGTCTTCTAGTCCAGCCCCCTACTCAAAACAGGAGAACCTATACCATTCCAGACAAGTGACTGTCCAGTCTCTTCTTAAAAACTCCCAGTGATGGAGCACCCATGATTTCTGGAGGCTTCTGTTCCATTGCTTAATTGTCCTCACTGTTAGGAAGTTTCTCCTTAATTCCAGGCTGCTTCTTTCTTTGACCAGTTTCCATCCATTGGGTCTTGTCCTGCTCTCTGGTGCTTTGGAGAATTTGACCCTCTCTTCTTTGTGGCAGCCCCTCAAATACTGAAATACTGCTATCATGTCACCCCTTATTCTTCTTTCTTTTAGACTAGCCAAACGCAAATCCTGCAGCCGTTCTTCATATGTTTTAGTCTCCAGGCCATTGCTCTTCTCTGAACTTTTTCCAAAGTCTCAACATTTTTTTTGTAATGTGATGACCAAAACTGAATGCAGTATTCCAGGTGTGGCCTTACTAGGATTTATAAAGCAGCACTAATACTTGACATGATTTTCATTTTATGTCTTCATAATACAGGTTTGCACAGTATTAGCTTTTTTGGCTGCTTTAAGCCATCCTGGAATCCTGGAAATTTTGGGTTTTGCTTCAACTTTTTTTTCTTTGCTCTTTTGGTTTGGAGGTTCAGGATCGGCTGAATTCCCCAACAGCCCAGTGATTTATTTTGGCTGTTGAATGAACTGAGTTCAGAAGGATCTTTTTTTAAGGACGGTGGGGATCTTCTTAGCACTCGCTTCTTTTCAACATAATACTTGCAAGCAGAATGTTTGCTACATATGTTCCCGCTGGTGAAATGGCAAAATAAGCTCATTCTCCAATCAAGAACCCCTACTAACCACAGAGTTATTCCTTCGTTACTCACTGCTAAATGCCCTGAGAAAAATGGGCCATGTACTTCTCAGACCCGCAGTGCACTTCATGACCTCTAGATGGCAGGAAGCAAACATATCCTCTGTTTCTCTGCTATCGCCAAGTGGCCCTCTGTCCTTTTGCAAATAGATCTGGCCATTCCCCCTAGCAGTTGTTCATTGCAGGTAGACCTCTTATCTCCCTTCAAATGTGTTTGCGACTCCAGATTCTAGAATTCACCCCAGAATAGATAGATTTTGCTTCCTTGGAAACCTTGAGGGTTGTAGTCTGGCATATACATTTTCCTAACTTCATCAGAATAACAATAACTGAGTTGGAGGGCACATTAGAGGTCTTCTAGTCCAACCCCCTAAATTCTTCTTTTCTTTAGACTAGCCAGACCCAAATCCTGCAGCCGTTCTTCATATGTTTTAGTCTCCAGGCCATTGATCATCTTCGTCGCTCTTCTCTGAAATTTTTCCAAAGTCTCAACATTTTTTTTGTAGTGTGGTGGCCAAAATCAGTTGCAGTATTCCAGTAAGCAGTATTCTTACTGGGGGTTTTGTAAAGCGGCACTAATACTTCACGTGATCTTGATTTTGTGCCTCTGTTTATACAACATTGTGTCTGAACCTGATTTCTAAAGCACGATTGATAGGTCAGCATATTGCATAAACCTTAGTCTGCAAAGTGAAGCTGTCTTTGTTAGTCCAAAGGGGTTGAAAACATTCAGTGGTCACCCGATTAGCAGGGTCAGCCTAGCAAACAAAGAACGTTTCCAGATCCTTTTGCAGTCGCTCAGCATAACTCATGATGCAGACAGAAGTTAGGTTTTCACCAGCCTTTTGAATAACTTTTTCCATGGAGCGGTTCTCTCTTTTTCTTTAAATTTAGATTTGAGATTTGAGAAGTTTATTTATATGCCGCCCTTTTCCCTGGGGGGACTCAGGGCGGCTTACAACTCGAAAAGGGGGGGGGGAAACAAACATTTAACACGTAGGACAATACGTCATTAAAAAACACAACATTCATACCATTCGGGTGGGTTACAGTCTTTAGCCCCAGGCCTGACGGGATAGCCAGATTTTGAGGGCTGTGCGGAAGGTCTGGAGGGTGGTGAGGGTACGAATCTCCACGGGGAGATCGTTCCATAGGGTCGGAGCTGCCACCGAGAAGGCTCTCCTCCGCATGGTTGCCAGTCGACATTGACCGGCAGATGGGACTCGGAGGAGGCCTAATCTATGGGATCTAATAGGTCGAGTGGAGGTGATTGGCAGTAGGCGGTCTCTCAAGTACCCAGATCCACTACCATGAAGGGCTTTATGGGTGACAAGTAGCACCTTGAAGCGTACCCGGAGATCGACAGGTAGCCAGTGCAGCTCGCGGAGGATAGGTGTTATGTGGGTGAAGCGAGGTGCACCCACAATTGCTCGCGCGGCCGCATTCTGGACTAGCTGAAGTCGCCGAATACTCTTCAAGGGCAGCCCCATGTAGAGCACATTGCAGTACTCCAGCCTAGAGGTCACAAGGGCGCGAGTGACTGTTGTGAGAGCCTCCCAGTTCAGGTAGGGGCGCAACTGGTGCACCAGGCGAACCTGGGCAAATGCCCCCCTGGTCACAGCTGACAAATGGTGTTCAAATGGTGTTTTTAGTTTATTCAAAGAAGGTTAAAGCACAAAATGCCAAAATATTCAGAAAGGACAAAAGAGTAAAAAAAGACCCAACAAAAAACATTAAAAAGAAAAAAAGTGTCTTAAAAAAAAGAAGAACACACGCATCACACATAACAGCCTACCCAGCTGAATGCTGTTTGATTTTATACACCAATGTTAGTTTCCCACCCCTTGCGAAACAGACCAAAAGAATTTTAAACTGTTAAGCTACTAAATCTACCTACAAATTGTTAGCCAGTCATCTATAAACTATATTAATAACAAAATAGTTAACAAAAAATAACAATTATGAACATATTATATAAAAGCATGAAAGTAATAAAATTGTCAATAATCAAAGAAAGACAAGACTGAAATTCCAAAACCTTCTGTTAATAGACTGTTATTTGTTATTTGTCATTTGTTTAATCTCAAATCAACCCAAATAATAACCCTAATTGGTCCTGGATTATGGCATGGACCTGTAGGAAATTAGCACCTACCCCTTTCCTAGAAAAATGAAAATATTCTAGGAAATATTTAAAAAGGCAGAATATTATATTTCCCTGGATGAGAAATGGAGAAAAATGTTTTTAGGCAGGAAACAGACTCACACTTTTTTTTAAAAAAATATACTTTTTATTTTCCATTTTCATAACATATAATCACATGTATTACATAACCAATATCCTATTGTATTAAGTAGTAATTACATCAGTTCCTCTTGTCATCAACGCCCAGAAAGATAAAAACCCATTATTAGCTCTTCTGCTCTCCATACACCTCTTTCTTCTACCTCTCTCCTACCTCCTTTCTTCCCTCCATCATCCTTTTCTACTCTACTTCCCCTTCCTTTCTCCTTCTCCTCTCTCTTCATTCCACTCCTCCTTATCCTCCTCATCTTCCCCCCTTACCCTCTCTCCTATCCCTCTCTTCCTATCTTTCTTCTCTCCTCGAAACAGACTCACTCTTAATAGCCCCCACCCTCCTCAATAGCCCACAGCAGATGTCTGCACTTAAGAGGAAAAGAGATAGCTAGGTCTATTCATAGGCAAATGCCCTCACCCAAGATCCAACAAAGGTAGGATTAGCCCTCTATCCATCTCACCACCTGGGAAGATTCCATCACCCAGCAAGGCTCAACCAAGCCTGGGACTCAGGACAGCCTACAAAACTGCCCCATGGGAGTCTGACAACCAATCAGAACACAAGCTCAAATTCAAAAGCCCAGAGAGGACATAAAATCCAGGCACTCTCAGCATCTCTTCCCTTTTTTTCTTCACCCAAGATCTTCAAGGCATGGGATCCTGTCCACCATTAAACCATCTTTCCAACCAGCCTCCATGAATCCAGTGTCTTTCTCCCCACTTGGAACTGAACCCAGATGGACATTCCTTCCAACGGATCTCTCAGAGGTTTATCCCCATCTTGCTTCACAGGGTTGTTGAGATACCAAAACACCATCCTGAATTTGCTGGCGAAAGCACAGAGGGTCAGGCAGAAAAGCTAATCCAGTTGTGTTTTCTGGTGCTAAAAACAGATTATCATCCTCACATCAGCCCTGATGGATCACAGGCCACTTTGTTTAGCCCGGTTCCTCTTCTCTTTGTATTTTCTATACAAGGAATGGCATTTCAGGAATTTTGTTTAAAAATAGAATATACATTATATTGGAAAAGCAGAGAGAGAAAGGTTTTTCTCTGTGCTCTCCACCCGGCTGTGAAACTGTCTTGACAAAAGAGTCAGATGAAACTGTTGGGTTTGTTTCGCTGTTCATAATTCATACCCGCTGAAAGATGTGGTTGCAACCACTTAGAGAGACATCAAAGGGGAAACGGCATGTTTGTGAACTGAAAAGCTGGATTAATAATAGTCCTGGGTTAAGTGGAGCTTCTTGTTCAAAGGCAGCCTATCACTGAATTCCACATAATGGATGGAAAAGCAGCATGTTAGTTGTTAGACTACTTCAGTTGGGAGGGGAGCAAGTAGCAATAGCAATAGCAATAGCAATAGCAGTTAGACTTATATACCGCTTCATAGGGCTTTCAGCCCTCTCTAAGCAGTTTACAGAGTCAGCATATTGCCCCCAACAACAATCCGGGTCCTCATTTTACCCACCTCGGAAGGATGGAAGGCTGAGTCAATCCTGAGCCGGTGAGATTTGAACCGCCAAACTGCAGAACTGCAGTCAGCTGAAGTAGCCTGCAGTGCTGCATTTAACCACTGCGCCACCTCGGCTCATAGGAACAGTAGAGGGAAAGAAGGAAGGAAGGAAGGAAGGAAGGAAGGAAGGAAGGAAGAAAGGAAGGAAGGAAGGAAGGAAGGAAGGAAGGGGAAGGGAGAGAAGATAGGTGAAGGAAGGAAGGAAGGGAGGGAGAGAAGAAAGGAAGGGGAAGGAAGGGGGAGAAGGGAGGAAGGAGGAGGGAAAGAAGGAAGGGAAAATGAGGAAAAGAAGGGGAAGGGAGAGAAGGAAGGAAGGGGATGGGAAGGAGAGGGAAGGGAAGGGAGAGAAGGAAGGGGAAGGGGAGGGGGAGAAGGAAGGGGAAGGGAAGAGGAGGGAAGGGAGAGGAGGAAGGGAAAGAAGGAAAGGGCAGGGAAAGGGGAGGGAGAGAAGGAAGGAAGGGGAAGGAAGGAAGGAGAAGGGGAGAAGGAAGAAGGGGAAGGCAAGGGAGGGAAGAGAAAGAAGGAAGGAAGGGAAGAAGGAAGGAAGGAAATGGGACAGAAGGAAAAAAGGAAGAGAGAAGGAAGGAAATAGGATGGAAGTAAGAAAGGGGAAGGAAGGAAAGAAGGAAGGAAGGGGAAGGGAGAGAAGGAAATGGGACAGAAGGAAGGAAATGGGACAGAAGGAAGGAAGGTCCATCATGAGCTTGATAAAAGAAGGCTTAATTCTTCAGAAGGATTCCTTAAAAGGGCTTCAAGGAACATCTACTTTTTAAAAACAGACTGAACCTGCAACGTGCAGCTAGGGACGGTTTACTAGACAACTGTGTTGTGCTCTTTAATTTATCCATCAGAACGAAATTAGCAGTGCAAGGAATCAGAGCTTTTGGTTCTAGCCTGCAAATGTTTCCATGCAACTAAATCTTTCATCTGGAGTCTTATCACTGCTCCAGAATCCAGTTCTGGTTGTGAATTCGCGGGTCTTAACAGCCAGTGGGGCCAATTCAGGCCAGTTCCAGACACTAAACAGTCTGTCCCTTTTTGCAGGAAGAAAGAAAAAAAAAACATCTTGTTTTTAATATCTCTGCCTGTTTGTTTGCAGGGCTTCTCCCAGGCGGCTTTAGGAGCAAATTCTAGGAAGAAGGCCTGAATTGATCCAAAGCAGGGCTGCCCTCTGCCAGGGAAAACAAAGAAGCCCGTGGTTTTCGAAAGAGCCCAGACAGAGTGCCAGATGCCATGCAAGAGGGTAAAAGGCGGCCAGGTTAAATTAATGGGGCTTCTATGGAATGGAAGGGAAAGGGGAGGAAATAAAATTTCTATAAATTTTATTCTGCATAAAAGCAGATTTTTTTTCAGATCTGGTTCGAGGGGCCAATGAGTGCCAAAGGACCTGGAGCAGTGATGGCCAACCTTTTCAGCACTGAGTGCCCAAACTGTAATGCGTGTGTGTGTGTGTGCGCGCGCGCACATGTGCACCCAAGTGTGCCGGAAACCCAAAGACCAGCTGGTTGGTGTGCATCCGTGCACACGGTCCCTTCCAACTCTGTTGATCTCTTAAATTAATTGGTGGAAGAAGGGGTTTCCTTCAGAACTTGTGGGTGCTCCTTCACTGGAGGTTTTTAAAACTAACTTGGGCAGCCGTTTGTCTGGAGTGGTTCAGGCCAGGGTTTCCTGCTCGAGCAGGGGGTTGGACTAGAAGACCTCCAAGGTCCCTTCCAATCTTTTATTCCATTAAATGTGGGGCTCTTGTTTTTTTTGTTTTTTGTCCATTTCATGGACCAGCCCTCCATGTACTAATCCCCAAAACCCACCGGATGTCCCTGTGTCTCCTGTGTGCCCCCTCCCCTAATACCCTGTTTCCAGGGAGCCCGGGGGTCAGTACAAACAGGAGATAGCCTTGCTTCACTTGCTCCCAGTGACATCAGTGTGGTTTCTGCTTTGTTTGTCGGTATCCTCTAATTGTTCCCCTTGTGCTGATTGGTTCTGTCCAAGCCTCTGCAGACTGAAGATTAAGAACGTCCTGCAGCAAAAGGGACGGACTGCCCAGCATCCTTTGCTACTTAGGGTGGCCAGTGGTATTTCCTTGCATTGTTGTTGGGAAAAGTCCATCTGGTCACCCCTGATTCCTGGCAGCTACAGGAATGCAGTTTCCTTGGCAACGTGTCCGGAAATGCTGGCCAATACCTTCTTCCCAAGAGAGAAGGATTGGGCCAAGATTATCATTGGCTTCATAGACAAGATGGCCCTGATGGCCTCCCAGCTTCTACTCCAGCTCATTGTCCAACTTCCTACACAACAAGCATCTTGCAAGGTAGGCCGGGCTGAGAGATCATATTGAGAGCATCCGTTTCCAGGCTGAAGATGGACCCACAGTCATACAGTTGAAGTACTCTATTTTCATTGATACATTTTAGTCTTCATTTTATTACATTGCAAAAGTCACCCAAAATGTTATGTGTTCCCTTTCCTTTTTCTTTTCTTTTCCTCCCATCTTACCTTCCCTCCCTCCCTCTAAGTCTCATCTCCTTCCTTCCTTCCTTCCTTCCTTCCTTCCTTCCTTCCTTCCTTCCTTCCTTCCTTCCTTCCCAAAACATCCCTAACAGTTACAACATCCATAGCAAATAGAAATTTTTAGCTAATCAGTCTTGCAACAAGGTGAATTTGTAATAAAAGCAATAACGGAAAAAGGGAGGGGGGTCAGAACAAGACCAAGTAAAACAATATCAACAATTAAACGAACGTAAGGAATTCAAAGTAAAATTCTAGAAAGCCAGAAGCTCTCAAGAAAAGCTTCATCTTTAGTAGGCTCCAGAACACTAAAAGAGAGGGATATATCTATATCTATATCTCGATATATAGATATATAGAGAAATGGATGAGAGAGAGACACTTGCAAACATATTCAGCATTTAATTTTAGACTTTGCATAATATCTGTGTATCCCACCCATATATTAAATACTGAGAAATTATGAATGGCCAATTGTCAGTCAGGTGGGCAGAATAACCCCTCTCAGCCCCCCCTCCCCTCCTCCTGAGCTCTGCCCTCTTCTGGACACTCTTGTGCTGGCTCCTTAAATCAGATGAAGACATTTCCCAAGATCTGTAGATGGCAGCAAAATGCAGCCCGGCCCGTTCACCTTTCTGGTGGAAAGATAAATGGTCTTCAGTGCTAAGGTTCAACAGAGAATAATAAAGACGGTCCCAACAGAAGAGAATATCTGCAGCTCCGGGTTGAACTGTGGAGTTCTTGGTATCTTCTGAGCATGATGGTTTGCTCGCCAGCTCAAAAGTCCAGAGAAGGCCCCCCCCCCCCCTTTGCATATTTGCAGAGTATCTAAGGTCTCCCTGGAGCAGTGCTCAGCTTCAGGAGCTGTGCAGTTCAACCCTGACAACAAATATTCTCTTCTATTGAATACAATAGAAGAACAGAGTTGGAAGGGACCTTGGAGGTCTTCTAGTCTAACCCCCTGCTTAGGTTGTCCTCCTATACAGCATAGAAGTGACCTGCCCACACTTTCTCTGGGAATTGTTCTTTATACTTCCCTATCTAGCCTACCAGGACTTCATAGTGACTTAGATGTCTTCACTTGCTGAGTTGTGATCAGACTCTTTCCTGGACAACTCCAGAACAGAAATCACAAAATCATTGTGCCCAAATTTTTCCTGGCACTAACACTAACACACTATAAAAAAGATGTTGAGGCAATAGAAAGAGTCCAGAGAAGAGCAACCAGGATGATGAGGGGACTGGAGGCTAAAACATACGATGGATGGTTGCAGGAACTGGGCACAGCTAGTCTAGTGAAGAGAAGGACCAGGGGAGACATGAGAGCAGTCTTCCAGCATTTGAGGAGCTGCCACAGAGAGGAGGGGGTCAAACTATTCTCCAAGGCACATGAAGGCCAGGCAAGGAATAATGGATGGAAACTGACCAAGGAGAGATTCAACCTGGAAATAAGGACAAACTTTCTGACAGTGAGAACAATCAACCAGTGGAACAGAAGTTGCCTTGGGAAGTTGTGGGAGCTTCATCACTTGAAGCTTTCAAGAAGAGACTGGACTGCCATCTGTCAGATATGGTGTAGGGTCTTCTGCTTGGGCAGGGGGTTGGACTAGATGACCTACAAGGTCCCTTCCAACTCTGTTAATATGTTAATCTGATTCTGGAGTAATTGGCTTCTTATAAATCAGAAACCAAGAAGAGATCATTGTTGAACAGGAAGAGCAGAAGGAGCTGGAGGCAGAAAGAGGTTTGAATCCCACAGTCTACGTACATACGCACACACAAACACACACATATAAATTGGTGACACAAGCCCTGTTGTGTATCAGACCGGAAGGAATCACCGGATTGTGAGTCACCTGATCTAATCTTCCCCATTAAAATAATTCCTTCCTTTTTATTGGGGCACAATAAAAAGTCTTAGAGGGATTAGCTGCAGCTTGGGTGTGACCGAATAGGCACAGGGACATTATAAACATAAACCCATGGCCTCTGCTATGATATGCTTCCCCACCCACCCGATCCCCCTCCCTCCAGCCTAGGCCTTGCCATAGCCATGGCCCCCGTTTCACTTGGTTGTGATCCTACAATCTGTGAAACCATGTGGCAGATTGTTGGTTTTGCTCAGGGCAGCCTCAGCTCTTATGGCTTGTAACACGGGGTTTATGGTGTAGAAAGGTAGCACCCACCCACCCCATCTCCTAGAAAAATGAAATATCCTACGAATTACTGAAAAGGCAGAATGTTATATTTCCCTGGATCAGAAATGGAGAAACATGTGTTTAGGCAGGAAACAGACTCACCCTTAATAGCCCCCACCTTTGTCAATGGGCCATTAAAAGGCCTGAGCCAATCTATTCTATATAACAGAGATAGGATTAGCCGTCTAGAGAAACTCACCACATGGCATCTGGGAACTCAACCAAACTTGGACTCAAAACACAGCCTAGAGAGTTGCCCCTGCATGGCCCCTTGGGAGTCTGACAACCAATCAGAATACATTTCTTACACAGGAACAGGAAACGGAGAGGTGGGGCCAAACAGAGTATAAAAACCCAGCAAGCCCCTTCTTCTCTCTCTTTTCTTTCTTCACCCAACATCTGGAAGCATGTAATCCCCCTTTTCTGCTCAGGAGCTCAAGCCATGTGATCCTACCCAGCATTAAGCCATCTTTCCAAGCAGTCTCCATGTTTCCAGTGTCTTTTTCCCACTTGGCGCTGAACCCAGAGGACATTTCTTCCAACAATGGCTTTTAACCTCAATGGTCTCCAAAATGGGATGCCTGCTGCACCCCAGGGAGTGTGCAAGGAGTGTGCATTAGGGAGCAGGAAGAAAACATTAAAATGTGTCTTCATATTTACCTCAATCCTTATCTCATCCTTTCCTTGTGTTTTATGATGCACATAATATAATAAATTCAAATTATAATGTGTCATGTAATATGTCCTTGGCAAAGGGCTGGACTAGAAGATCTCCAAGGTCCCTTGAGGCTCTATGATTCTATTAATACTGTTGTAAATATTTAACATTTATTAACATGAACACATGTATAACAGATATATATATGTATACATACACACACACACACACACACACACGCACACACCAACACACATTTTTAAAATCAAGATTTTATTGATAAATGTGCATAGGTCTGAGACCTCCAGCCATTCCAGTTTATTCCACAAACCATGGCTTAGCCTATGTTCATTGAGTCTGTCTTTTAATTCAGGAGAAACAGCTGTCAGTTATTCTTGGAACATTACCGTATTTTCACGCAAATAACCCGCCCACGCAAATAACCCGCAGGTTTTCAAGATTTACGTAAAAAAGTTTTTATACACCCCGCCTTCTTATATAACCCGCAATCACAGCACGTCCCTTCCCGATCTCAGCACTTTCCCTCCCCAGCGCCCAGGCTTTCTCCTCTGTTCCCGCCTCCCGTCCCTTCCACCATCTCAGCAGTTTCCCTCCCCAGCGCCCAGGCTTTCTCCTCCGTTCCCGCCTCCCGTCCCTTCCACCATCTCAGCAGTTTCCCTCCCCAGCGCCCAGGCTTTCTCCTCCGTTCCCGCCTCCCGTCCCTTCCACCATCTCAGGAAGGCGGCGGCGGCGCGGCTGTGGCTCCGTTTTCAGGCAAGCCGCCGCCTCCCCTTCCCTTCCTGCCGGACTTCCAAGCCAGAGAAGGCGAGGAGCTGCTGAACTGGCGGCGAAGCAGAATCCGGGCTGCCGAGCACCGCCTGCGCTTCCTCTCGCCTCCTGCTTCTTCCTGGTCGCTTTGCCCATAGCCAGGGGTGGGGTTTTCACGAAGGCGTCCCGAAACCCAAGCAGGAAAAGGGAGAAAAGGAGCCCGAGCCGCCGAGCCAAGTCTCCCCAGCCCTTTCCAGTCTGGTTGCACGTGCCCCCGATGGAGAACGGGGAGCCGAGGTAAAGCTGCCTCCCAATTCCTCGAACTCCCTCGGCATTCCGGGAGCGTCGCCTCTGCCGTTCATCCGCTAAACTCACAGGCTGCCTTTCGGAAATAATAGTATTCTCTCAGGGTGGAAAACATTAGGCCAGCGCAAAGGGCGCCCGCTGATCTGCATCCCAGCCCACTGCCGCGAGGAAAGTGGTGGTCCCAAGCTCTCCCTTTAGTTAATCTGTGTAAAATATTTTCCGTATACCCCGCCCACTTTTATACCCCGCGGGAGCATGCTGTGCAGGTAGAAAAACGCACATTACCCGCGGGTTATATGCGTGAAAATACGGTAATTAAAAATCAAGTTTGGTTTGTATTTTGGAAACCATCTGAAACTCAGGAAATTAGATGGTTGGGCAAAAAAAGACAAGAGCCTAGACCAGTGATGGCTAACCTTTTTGTTGTTGGGTGCCAAAAGTACAAGCGCGCACACACGATAGCATGTGCCGAAACCCATAATGCAAAGCACGCCATCACATGTGCATGCATGCACAACCCCCTCCCCCCACCATGCATGCGGCACTGCTCGCCTCCAAGCTGAGCTTGGTATTACCTCCGGGGGGGGGGGGGGGCGGGGTAGGTTGTTTTCACCCTCCCCAAGCTCCAGGAAAGCCTCCAGAGCCTGGGGAGGGCAAAAAATGGGCCCAAGGGGGCCTACTGGAAGTTTGGGTAGGCCTGTTGTGCCCGTTTTCCACCCCCCCAAGCTCTGGAGGCTTTCCTGGAACTTGGGGAAGGCCAAAACAGCCTACCCTGGCCCTCTGGAAGGCCGAAAATCAGTTGGCCGGCACATGCATGTGTGCTGAAGCTGATGGCTCGCATGCTGGCAGATCATATGGCTCATATCTGCGCATGCCAGATATGGCATGCCATAGGTTCACCATCCTGGACCTAGATGTACAAAGAGGGTTGGGGGGCAGCGTAAGGTGCCTGTTGCTATGAACCAGTGCTACCATTTCAGCAGAACATTTGGGGGTAGGGGCTTCCCAAAGTAATTTGAGGACAACACCCTAACCTCCTTGCCTGACTTCTGCTGATCCCCATCTTGATGTCTGACCATGATCTCCCTGGCTAGAAGGGACAAGGAGGCCCACCTGGCTGCTGCTGGCTTATTTGGATCTGTTTGTGAAACAGATCCTGTTTGGTCATAGAAGGTTGATTCATCCCACTGGCACAAAGACTGACTCATGCCAGGTGTCTGAGCTCACTGCGGAGGATTCCTGATTGGGACAGGATCCTTTGGAGCTCCCAGCTGAGTCATGGCAAGCTGGAGAAACATCAGGCGAGCTGTGGAGCCATCTGGCTGAGAGCATCTGCCTCTTCCCCAACAGGGCCTGTTTTTGGTCAACAGTCACCTGGCTGATTCTCCCACTCACAGGAGGAAGGAAGACGGTCTTCTCGGTGATCCTTCCCAAGCCTTGGAGATGCCTCCAGAATCAGAATGTGAAAGGGTGACTTTTTAAAAAGAGTTTTATTATTTTTTTCTTACAAAAATATACATTCCATCTTTCCTTATGCAGTGTGTCGTCTGGGTACAAACATAGCAATAGCAATAACAGTTAGACTTATATACCGCTTCATAGGGCTTTCAGCCCTCTCTAAGTGGTTTACAGAGTCAGCATATTGCCCCCAACAATCTGGGTCCTCATTTTACCCACCTCGGAAGGATGGAAGGCTGAGTCAACCTTGAGCCGGTGAGATTAGAACCGCTGAACTGCAGATAACAGTCAGCTGAAGTGGCCTGCAGTACTGCACCCTAACCACTGCGCCATCTCGGCTCAAACATCTTTGTGCAACATCGTTCCTCTTTTGCCAGGTGAAAGGATGACTTGTAAGGACCAAATCATGCAAAGGAAACATTAGACCCAATTAAGCATCTATTCAATTTTAAAAACAGCCTAACATTTTTCGCTCAAATGCTCGCCCATCCCCTCCTCCTATGACTGTTGGAATAGAAGGAATTCATGTCCCCATCTCCCTTTTGCTAACTGATTAAAAAACAGAATTTCACCATAAATCATTTTCTTGCTCAGAAGAAGCTACAAAGTACTGGGATTGGCCAACTTCATTCATTCAACTCATGAAACCATGGATTCCTTCACTGTGTTCCTTTGGTTGAATGATATCTGGATTCCCAAAATAAATTATGACGACTGAGTTCACACAACATACTAAGCCACAAGGAAGCCAACCAGATTGTGATTTTGAGACTCTAGAAAGAGTGCAGAGAAGAGCAAGGAAGATGGTGAGGGGGCTGGAGGCTAAAACAAAGAACGGTTGCAGGAACTGGGCATGGCTAGTCTAGTGAAGAGAAGGACCAGGGGAGACATGAGAGAATCTTCCAATATTTGAGGGGCTGCCACAGAGAGGAGGGGGGTCAATCTTTTTTCCAAAGCATCTGAAGGCCAGACAAGAAATAATGGATGGAAACTGGCCAAGGAGAGATTCAACCTAAAAATAAGGAGGAATTTTCTGACAGAACAATCAATCAAAACCGCCTTCAGAAGTTGTGGGAGCTTCACCACTTTCAAGAAGAAACTGCACTGTCATCTCTCAGAAACAGTGTATGGTCTCCTGCTTGGGTGAGGGTTGGACTACATGACCTACAAGACCCCTTCTAACTCTGGTAATCTGTAATCTGTAATGATTTAGCTTGTCATATGACTGTAGGCCTGTGCTAAAGGGTCCTCCCAATCCCCAAACAAACAGCTGCCTTTCTCTTCATATCCTTTCTTCAGGCGCTTATCTAGGTGTTGCCCTTT
This sequence comes from Thamnophis sirtalis, assembly GCF_051295495.1. Lineage (NCBI taxonomy): Eukaryota > Metazoa > Chordata > Lepidosauria > Squamata > Natricidae > Thamnophis > Thamnophis sirtalis. The sequence continues at coordinate 19,058,268 of NW_028261394.1, read as the reverse complement.
GTTGCTTGGCATGCACAAGCAAACAGCAAAAGCCCTTAGTGTTGATTTCATCTACCCTTTGATGTGTCCTTGCTTTGCCTGTTCTGTCATTAGCCTGGCTAATTCAGTCAAAACAAATGTAAGTGTACAAATGACTTCAGGAACAGATGTCTGCCATCTTAATTTCTCTCAGGCAACTCTCCACATTCCAGCAACAGTTCTGCTTTAATGGCCTGGGAGAAGGACCTTGAGAGCAGAAGGAAGAGCTGCAGCCTACATCAGAGGTGTCAAACTCGATATCGGGCGTGCAGTTATATTCCTTTTTAGGATCTTTGGCCTGGCACACTCTCTATTATTTCATTATGCTGTTTCATTAGTGTTAGTTGGGAGGGGGAACAGAAAGAAGTAGAATTGTGGAACTTGTTGTTGTCATTCCTGTCTAGAAGCCCAAGGGTGGAGATGCCAGCATGGCCGAAGAAGATTGGACCATGTGATGGATTTGTGGGTGTGGGGATAAGATCATGAACTTTCAACTGGGTGGAATCCCAGGAAGCTTTTAGAATTGGGATTTCCACAGATGTGCCAAAATGTCTGTCTTATTAAATTGGAACTTTGATGAAAGTTTTGCCTTGGACTCTAATTTAATTCTGCATGATATTTGGAACACTGACACTCGATTTCACTGAGGACCGCATCAGGGTCGTGTTTGACCTCGGGGTGGTGATGGTGGATGTGGGCAGCTTGTGTCGGGGGCATCCGTTTTTAGCTGTAACAGCCTCCTGCAGTCCTCTGCCAATCTAAATGGAGCTTGGAAGGGCTGTACACGGCCCTCCTGAACTCCGTTTTTATTGGCAGAGGCACCGTGGGCCGATCCTTCCCTGTTTCCAGAGCACCCCCACAGGCCAGATCTAAGCACCCCATGGGTCAGATCCGGCTCCCGGGCCTTCAGTTTGACACCCGTGCCCTAGACCCGTGGTGGCACCCAGAGCCATATTTGCTGGCATGTAACCGTCAGCTCCAGAAGGCATGTGTGCGCCATCCAGCTGATTTTCTGACTTCCAAGGGGAGGGTGGGGTGTTGTGCACACATGCGCAGGTGGGTGGGGTGCATTGAATTGTGGGTGTGGGCATGCACGCACATGCACAATTTTGGCACGCCTTTACAAAAAGGTTCACCATCACTGGCCTAGAAATGGTCATAGAAGGGAGATCTCAGCCCCCAAACCAAAAGGGCTGGAGAAAGCATCTTTCCCTCGTTCTCTGAGAAGTGCAGGTAGCCCTTGATTTACAACAGTTCATTTTTTCTAAAGTTTTTTATTTTTTTCATTTTCATAACAAATAACCACATGTATACTATTACATAGTCAACATTGTATTGTATTATTAAATGTTTACATCAATTTGTCTTACCATCAACTCCCGAAAACAATTATTGGCTTTTCTGCTCTCCATACGCCATATGTCAGGCCTGCAGTCATATTCCTTTTTCGGATCTTTGGCCTGTCACACTCTCTCTATTATTTTACTATGCTGTTTCATTAGTGGGTAATTGGGAGGGGGGATAGTAAGGAGTAGAATAGGAGAATGTTTGTTTTCGAAATAAAAAAATCCTTTCTAGAAGCCCAAGGTCGTTCTTTGTCTCCGCACCTCTGCATTTGATGGGAACTAGATGGGTGGAAATGCCAGCGTGGCAGAGGAAGATTGGACCATGTGATGGACTTGTGGGTGTGGGGGCAAGGTTTTGAACTTTCAACTGGGTGGAAACCCAGGAAGCTTTCAGATTCGGGTTCCCACAGATTGTACCAACATGTCATGGAACTTTTATGAAAGCTATGCCTTGAACTCTGATTTAATTCTGGATGATATTTGGAATGCTACCCTATTTGTACCTTGTCCATCACTTTCTTCTCCCTCTCTCCTCCCCCCCCTACCTCCTTTCTTCCCTCTGTCATCCTTCTCTTCTCTCCTCCTCTTCCCCTCCCCTGCCCTCTCTCCTGTCCCTCTCTTCTTCCCTTATGTCTCTCCTCTACTTCACACTCTTCATCTCATTTACTTGGTGTATTTCAGCTTCTTGATTTACAACAGTTCAAAGTTACAACAGCCCTGAAAAATGTGACTTATGGCCATTTTTCACAGTTACGACCTTTACAGCATCCCCATGGTCACATAATCAAAATTAAGATGCTTGGCAACTGACTCATATTTATGATCGTTGCTATGTCCCAGGGTCCTGGGATCCCCTTTTGCAACCTTCTGACCAGAGAAGTCAATGGGGAAGCTGGATTCACTTAACAACCAGGTTACTAATTTATCAACTGCAGGGATTCACTTAACAACTGTGGCAAGAAAGGTCATAACATGAGGGAAAACTCACTTAACAACAGAATTGTTGGACTCAATTGTGGTTGTAAGTCAAGGACTACCTATAAAGGCAAGGGAGGGGAGAGATTCTGAACCTACTTAGGTAGCACTTGAACTGAATGATTTCTGTAGTACGGATGACCACAATTGAGGCCAAAATTTATTTCACTAAGTGAGACATTTGTTAAGTGAGTTTTGCCCCAATTTACAATTTGATCATACTTACACTGCAATCGTCATAAATATGAATCAATTTCCAAGGGTTTGAATCAGGGGCAGGTTCCTATGCAAACCAATACCAGTTCGCTCGCTCGCCGGCCGTGCATTGCTTGCCCATGTGCAATTCACTGTAAATGGTTGTGCGCATGCGTGAAGACTATTAAAAGCTAATAAAGAAGATGCCACCAATGCCAATGGACACCGGGGAACCAGTTCAGGGGCATGGCCAGCCTGGGTTGCTGCCGGTTCTGCAACCCCGGCCAGATTATCACTACCGATTTGGCCAAACCAGGTCGAACCGGGAGCAACCCACCTCTGGTCTGAATTTTAATCACATGACCATGGGAATTACATAATGGTTGTAAGTGTGAACAATGGTCATAAGTCACTTTTTCAGTTCCGTTGTAACTTTGAATGGACAGTAACTGAACGGTTGTAAGTTGAGGACTACCTGTCTTTCAGCCAAGCGAAAGCAATGTGATGTCTTCTAGATGCCCTGAATCATAGGTTAAAGAGTTCTTTAAGTTAGTTAGGACTTGTTTTACTCCGTCTCTAAGTAAATACAATCTAATTGTACACCACCATAAGTCTCTCTGTGAGGGAGCTGGGCGATTAAAGAATGTGATAAATGAATTTATCTTTGAGGTGTAAGAAGAAAGGCGTAATGTTAGAAACATTTTTGTCAGAAACATTTTTTAACAACAAGCAGTCCAGGTGATTCCATAAATTATCAGTAAAATGCCGATCAGTTTACTAGCAAAGATGAAGGCATGTGTGTGGGCTTGGGCAGCCTACATAAGAGAGGAATTAGAGGAATGCCATCTATTATAAGGAAAACCATCTGCTATTGTTTGCTTGTGTAAAACGCTAAATGTTTCCTTGTTCTGGTTTAAAAGAAACAAAACCAGCTTTCCCCAACCTGATCTTCCAAAAATTGTTGGATTACAGCTCCGATTAGTTAATGAATATGGACATTTGGAAATAACTAGTTTGGGTGTCAGGAGGCACCCAACACAACAGGCAGGGCCAGACCCACTCAATAAATCCACAAGAATACAAAACAGGGACTCCTGATAAGGAACCTTTATTGGAGAAAAGCCAGGAAGCCATAAGAAAAGAGTTCTAACAAACTTCTGTGTTTTAAGAACAAGCCCTATTTATATATATATAAAAGATATTGGAACCGTTGGTGACTCCTCCTGGTTTGTGTCCTAACTCCCAAGTCCCAATGGACTTCCAACCCTTGTTTTACACGGGAGAGCCATTTTTCCTCTGTACCTTGTATTTTGTAATATATTTTTCTTTTCAGGCTGGTTTTCAGAGGTCACGTGGGATAGAATCTCACATTGGAGAAGGCTAGATTTTCAGACTGAGATTCATTGAATTTCTTCTCCCTTCTTGCTATCCCTTCAACCTGGTTCTGCCTCCCCTCTCTGCAAAGATAGCGTGGTGGCCTGCAAGATTCGGACAGTGAGGAGGTTGGGGAGGAACATGGGCCAGTCCCGGAGACTGGAGAAGGCTCTGATGAGGGCTCTGTGTCGGAGGCAGAGAGGGGGACAAGGCCATATGCCAGTTATCAGCTACCTTCAGAGTCAGAGATCAGTGAGGCAGAAGAACAGCTGGAGCCTGTTCCCATTGTGCACATGCACAGAGTGGCCAGACAAAGGGAACAGCTAAAGAAGAGGGATCAACTTGGGAGTAAGGCCACAGGTGGACGATGAATGGCCCCTCCCATAGGGAATAAAAGAGGAGTGAAAGGGGAGTGGAGCTTGCAGGAAACAATTAGTTCGCTTACCGTATTTTCACGCAAATAACCCGCCCACGCAAATAACCCGCAGGTTTTCAAGATTTACGTAAAAAAGTTTTTATACACCCCGCCTTCTTATATAACCCGCAATCACAGCACGTCCCTTCCCGATCTCAGCACTTTCCCTCCCCAGCGCCCAGGCTTTCTCCTCTGTTCCCGCCTCCCGTCCCTTCCACCATCTCAGCAGTTTCCCTCCCCAGCGCCCAGGCTTTCTCCTCCGTTCCCGCCTCCCGTCCCTTCCACCATCTCAGGAAGGCGGCGGCGGCGGTGGCGCGGCTGTGGCTCCGTTTTCAGGCAAGCCGCCGCCTCCCCTTCCCTTCCTGCCGGACTTCCAAGCCAGAGAAGGCGAGGAGCTGCTGAACTGGCGGCGAAGCAGAATCCGGGCTGCCGAGCACCGCCTGCGCTTCCTCTCGCCTCCTGCTTCTTCCTGGTCGCTTTGCCCATAGCCAGGGGCGGGGTTTTCACGAAGGCGTCCCGAAACCCAAGCAGGAAAAGGGAGAAAAGGAGCCCGAGCCGCCGAGCCAAGTCTCCCCAGCCCTTTCCAGTCTGGTTGCACGTGCCCCCGATGGAGAACGGGGAGCCGAGGTAAAGCTGCCTCCCAATTCCTCGAACTCCCTCGGCATCCCGGGAGCGTCGCCTCCGCCGTTCATCCGCTAAACTCACAGGCTGCCTTTCGGAAATAATAGTATTCTCTCAGGGTGGAAAACATTAGGCCAGCGCAAAGGGCGCCCGCTGATCTGCATCCCAGCCCACTGCCGCGAGGAAAGTGGTGGTCCCAAGCTCTCCCTTTAGTTAATCTGTGTAAAATATTTTCCGTATACCCCGCCCACTTTTATACCCCACGGGGGCGTGCTGTGTAGGTTAAAAACGCACATTACCCGCGGGTTATATGCGTGAAAATACGGTAATTGGTTTGTGACTCTCCGAGACTCCTTGACAAGTTTTGCAGATATCGGCCTGGCAGCTCTCCAAGCCAGATAAGGTCTGTGACTGTAAATCCTCCCTTGAAAGACTTTGCTGGATGTGAATGAGCAGAATGCACAGCAAATTAATAAAAGTTTTTTTTGTCGGGACAAGGAGTTTGTTTCATGCTCTCAGGAAGCCTCAGTCAGAACAGATAGTGACCAAGAAGGGCTGGCTCTCTATTGCCCTGACCCTTTCAAAAAATGAATGGCAAAGACCCAAATCACAGGTATGGCCTGGTTAGATTCGAAGGGCCAATTCATAATCCAGAGGAGGCTGATATATTAGAGGCTGAGATTCATCACCGCTCAGAAAGGATCGGCCGGAGCAGACAGAGGTGATTCAGGCTATTTATAACATAGAGAGGTGAGTGATCAGCCCTTCAGGGCTCCCACTCTCAGCCCTGAACCTGCCCAGAATTGATGATGGTTTCATTCAGGTGAAGCCGTTCAAAGACAGGTCAATCAACTCTCTCAAAGTGAGAGACTTTCTGAACTGGTTTATGGCTCAGCATCAAATCCAATAAGATCAGGAGGCTGTGAGTTTGATCCTAGGTAGAGGCAGATATTTCCCTCTCTGAGCACAATGAGAATATGTCTGCTGAACAAAACTCCGCAATGGCAACAAGAAAGGCATCTGGCCAGTAAACCCACAGATTCATTCAGTTGCCCAGACTCCACTTTGCAAGATATTATGGGGGTCATTAAAAGAAGATGATGATGTTTAAATCCAATACAAGTAATCCTTGATTTATGACTACAATTGTCATTGTTAAGCAAGGCCATTGTTAAGTGAGTCTCACCAAATCTCTTTCATAGTGCTGTTGCTAAGTGAATCACTGCAGTTCAGAGGTGGGTTCCTACCAGTTTGGCCAAATAGGTAGTAACTTGGCGGCCTGGGTCGCTGGAACCGGAAGCGACTTAGACCTGCAACACCCCCAAACTGCTTCTCCTACAGTGCCACCATCTTGATTTTTGGTTCTGTGCATGCGCAAAACAATTTTCATAGCAGAAAGGTATTTTACCCCTGTTTTAATGTTTTGCACATGCACAGACAATTTTAGATGCAAATGTGCATGTGCACAGAGCACATGTTTGCCATGTGCATGAGCGAAGCAACAGCACATGCGCAAAAGTTTTTGCGTGCCGAACCGGCAGTAATGCTGGCAGAAACCCACCCCTGCTGCAGTTGTTGTGAATCATGGGGTGGTTAAGCAGCTTCCGACATTGAATTGGCTTTTCAGAATGTTGCAAATGATATTCATGTGAGCCCCAGATGCTACATCTATCACAAATACATGCCAAGTCCCTGAATTTTGATCCTGTGACCACAAGAATAGCAATAGCACTTAGACTTATATACAGCTTCACAGTGTTTTATAGCCCTCTCTAAGCAGTTTACAGAGTCAGCCTCTTACCCCCAAACAATCTGGGTCCTCATTTTGCCCACCTTGGAAGGACAAATGGCTGAGTCAACCTTGAGCCAATCAGGATTGAACCACTGGCACTGGGCAGAATTAGCCTGCAATAACTGCATTTTAATCACAAGGAAGGAAGGAAGGAAGGAAGGAAGGAAGGAAGGAAGGAAGGAAGGAAGGAAGGAAGGAAGGAAGGAAGGAAGGAAATGCACTTAGACTTATCTACTGCTTCACGGTGCTTTTACAGCCTTCTCTAAGCAGTTTATAGAGTCTGCCACTTGCCTCCCACAATCTGAGTCCTCATTTTGCCCACCTATGAAGGATGGAAGGCTGTGTCAACCTTGAGCTGGTCAGGATCGAACTGCTGGAAGTAGTCAGAATTAGCCTGCAATCCTGCATTCTAGCCATTGCGCCAGAAAGGAAGGAAGGAAAGAAGGAAGGAAGCAAGGAAGCAAGGAAGCAAGGAAGCAAGGAAGCAAGGAAGCAAGGAAGGAAGGAAGGAAGGAAGGAAGGAAGGAAGGAAGGAAGGAAGGAAGGAAGGAAGGAAGAAAGGAACTTGTTTGGAGAAAGAAATCAACTCCACTGGAATTAACATTTTTGCCCTAAAAGGTTGAAATGAATCAACTATGATTCAATTACAGTCTTTGCATCCGGTTGAAATGAATTGATGCAGATTAGCAGCAATCTACACATCCCAGTAATTTTTATTTTTAAAAACTCATTAAGTGGCAGCTTAAGTTGGACATAAGCGCTGCGAAAAAGCCTAGTCTGCTTGAGATGGCAAACAGGTTTAGTGCGCAATGGCCAATCTGCACTCTCAGTTTCTGTGTCACAACCCAATAAAAGGAATATTTTCATTTATAATCTTTGACAATCAGATACCGCATAGAAAAATACAGCAAACACATCCTGTTGTTGTTGTGGCTCATAAAATTAATCCTGACTACTGGTGACCACAGGAACAAGTACCTGAAGTTTGGGGATTTTTTGGGCAACGTTTCTTTGGAAGTGGTTTCCCATTGCCTCCTTCCTGGGGCAGAGAAAGAATGGCTGGCCTCAAGTCACCCAGCTGGCCTCATGCCTACAACCCAGAGTCTCTTGGAGACTGCTTAACTTCAGAAGTTGAGGGTGCGCCATCACTGGAGGTTTTCAAGAAGACACTGGAGAGCCATTTGGCTGGATTGATATACATAGTCTTCTGTTCAAGCAAAACATTGGATTAGAAGACTTCAGAGGTTCTTTCTAATTCTACTGTTCTGTCTTCTGTGTTCTACTGTTCACTGCTTTTAACCACTGCCTCCCAAAACACATGATAGAAAATAAAAAAATAACAGTGAAGTTTTAAAAAAGCAAAGTTACAGAATCACTAAAGGGAAGAAGAAAATTTTATTAACTAAATAAGTTCTATCAATAACTTAATTTGGTCTACCCAATTAAGGAGAAATTTCCTGACAATGAGCACAATCAACCCCTGGAACAGAAGTTGCCTTCAGAAGTTGTGGGAGCTTCATCCCTGGAAGCTTTCAAGAAGAGACTGGACTGCCATCTGTCAGAAATGGTCTAGAGCTGTGATGGCGAAGCTATGGCATGCATGCCAGAGGTGGCATGCAGAGCAATCTCTGGGATTGGGATTGATCCATCACACAGTTAGCCAGATGGATTTTGAATTCTTGTTTACCTACTGAGTCCTTCCCAAGGTCCTGAAATAGGCAGAGGTGGTTGTTTGATGGTGTTAAAGGTATTATTTACAAGTTGCTCCAAGCGTGGGAAGAAATATCCATCTGCTTCAGTTCCCAGCCGGGATGAAGACTCTGGAAACATGGAGGCTGATTGGAAAGAGGGTTTAAGGGTGAACAGAACCACCAAGCACACGGTTCTGGTGCACCTGACCACATGGAGTTGAGGGTGAGGGGTATTTACACCCTCTCTTGGGCTTTGCACTTGAGCTTCCTGTTCCTGTGCAAGAACATGTATTATATTGACTGTTGTAAGGGTCATAGCTAATTCTGTAGGTTGTTTGAGTCCCAGGTTTGGTTGAAGTTTGCTGGGTGATGCAAGGTCCCCAGTGATGGTGCCATGTGGTGAGTTCTGCTGCCAGATGGGTTAATCCTATTACGTCCTGAAAGGCCATGTCTTAATCCCATCATCCTGGAGCTGGAGGTCTTTTGTCCTGCAGATAGGCTGCCCCAGTCTTTCTCAATGGGCTGCAAATATCTGCCAGGGGCAGGGAGCTGCTTTTTGTCCTTAAAACATATTTCTTCTTTTATCATCCAGGGAAATACAACATTCTGCCTTTTTAAATATTTCTCAAAATATTTCATTTTGCTAGCAGGGTTGACTTCCCCCACAAGTAAGGCTGCCTTTTGCAATTGACTGTTGGTGAACTTGTCAATGTGGAAGGTGCTCAAGTAATGTTCATCTTACAATCAGCCAGATGTTTAGACTGGATTTGGCCCTTCCATCCACCCCTGGAGTTTTCCCCCAGGACCTGGGATAGGCTGATGTAGTTTGATGGTATGAAAGGTATCCTTGCAGGAGACAAGCTGTTCCAAGAAAAGCTGCCTTTTGCAAATGCCTCGGGTACTCATTAAAATTATTGTTCTTGAAAATTAAACTTCAGCAAGTCTTCTCCCAGCTGCTAAGCAACATTTGGCTAGAGAAGGTGTCATATTGGGCAGACAGAAGAAACAAAATTTATACCTTAAATAAAGACTAAAATATACGATGAATGGTTGCAGGAACTGGGCCTGGCTAGTCTAGTGAAGAGAAGGACCAGGGGAGACAGGAGAGCAGTCTTCCAATATTTGAGGGGCTGCACCAGAGAGGAGGGGGTTGTTTTTTGCCCTCCAGAGGGTTCAGGGAAGCCTCTGGAGGGCGAAAAACGGCTGAAAATGAAGGCCGAAATCAACTGTCCAGCGTGAGCATATGTGCTGGAGCTGGCAGGGCAACACCTCTTGTGCCCTAAGAAATGGCTCCGCATACCACCTGTGGCACACTTGCCATAGGTTCACCATCACGGTTCTATACTGTACCTCAGTGCCTCTGTGGCAGAAGAGCCATGATGGTGGCAACTCATCATCTCTCCAGAGGCATTTATCTTCTTCTGAGTCTGCCCACGTAGGCCCTGCTGCCCACCTCAAAGACCCAGATCAAGTTTGTGGAACCAGCCCAATGGGCGGAGAAGACCTTCCCTGCTTACTCAGGGTTTTTGTTTTGTCTTCTGGATCATCCTTTGCAGAGATGACATATCCCATCACTTGTGGAATGAGGCAGCCCCGTTGGTGGTGCCACTGATGTTGCTGCTGTGCCAACTTGACTCACCTGTATTGTCTGAAAAGGAGAGACAGAGTTGTGTCTGGACCGACTCTTTCAGGCTAATAGTCTCAATATATACAGGTAGTCCTCGATTTATGATCACAACGGAGCCCAAAATATCCATTGCCAAGCAACAAGGGATCAGGTTTTGCCCCATTTTACAATCTTTTTCCCACCGTGGTTAATGTGTATCAATTACAGTTGCTAAGGAAATAAATGTATTTGGCAAGAAAGGTCGTAAAATGGAGCAAAATTCACTTAACAACTGTCTGGCTTAGCCATAGAAATTTTGGGCTGAATCGTGGTCATAAATTGAGGAGGTTGTTACAAACACAATCCCTATTCAAAATGATCTTAACTTTAACTTTAACCTTGACCTTATTTTATTTATTTTATTTAGTTTGTCACTCATGTACAAGATAACAGGAATAAGAATAAACATGAATAAGAACACAGGAAATGGGTACAAATAAATGGTGACAGTAGGACAGGGACGTTAGGCACACTGGTGCGCTTATGCACATCCCTATTGACCTTAACCAGCAAAGCAGTGTGGCTTGTCCTATGGGCCATTATCACTTGCCTGGGTTTTATTTATTGGCTTCTTAGTTATCAAGTCAATACAGGTGAAGAATTAGTAGCCCCCCAGATTATAGGCTTCCAGATTTTACAATGCCTCACACCAGCTGGAATAGAAAATCCTACAATAGCAATGGCCCTTAGACATATACTGCTTCACAGTGCTTTACAGCCCTCTCTAAGCGGTTTTGTGAGTCAGCCTTTTGCCCCCAACAATCTGTGTCCTCATTTTACCCACCTCGGAAGAAGGGAAGGCTGAGTCAACCCTGAGCCAGTGAGATTTGAACTGCTGGCAATGGGTAGGGTGACCAGACGTCCCGCATTTGGCGGGACAGGCACGCCTTTTCATAAATTTTCCCACGTCCCGCACGGTTCTTAAAAAAACACGCTTTTTTTGGCGCTCGCAGCTCCCTCGCTCCCCCGCCCATCAGCTGCTAGCTCGCTGGGCTGGCTCATCATTCCGTTCTATCCTACAAATTTAAGCCAGCCCAGCCTGCCGCTCACTGATTGGATTGGCCTGGACTCCAGCCAATCAGTGAGCTGGCTGGGATGGAAAATTTTCAGCATGCCGCGTGCTGAAAATTTTCCATCCCAACCAGCTCACTGATTGGCTGGACTCCGCTTAGCTGAGCACGCCTGCACGAGTCTCCATTTCATTTCATCTTTTGGGGTTGCAGCTGCGCTTACTCACTGGTGAGTAATCATGTTATGGATTGGTACCAGTGGGAATCGGGAGGCGCTGGGGGGGAGGAGACAGCCCTCCTCTCCTCCTTTTCCCCCTTTGCGGAGTTCATTTCACCTCCTCGCGTCACAGCCAGCCACGGGCGGCAGAAGCTCCGGAACCGAGTGGAAGTTCTCTGCGCGAGTGAAACAGCCGCCACCGCTCGCGCAGAGAACTTCCACTCGGTCATGGACTCACGGAGCTTCTGCCGGCGTGGCGGCGCCTGTGCTACAGGGTTCCGAGCGACCACACCGCGTCCGCAAGGCGTGGTCGCGTCCCGCCGCCCTCCCCTGTAGCGGCGGCTGTTCACCTTGCGCAGAGAACTTCCACTCAGTCACGGAGCTTCTGCCGCCCATGGCGGCGCAGCACAGGGGCCGCCACGGGCGGCAGAAGCTCCGGGGACCGAGTGGAAGTTCTCTGCGCGAGGTGAAAAACAGCCGCCGCTGCCCTCCCCCGCCCATCAGCTGCTAGCTCGCTGGGCTGGCTCATCATTCCATTCTATCCTACAAATTTAAACCAGCCCAGCCTGCCGCTCACTGATTGGATTGGCCTGGACTCCAGCCAATCAGTGAGCTGGCTGGGATGGAAAATTTTCAACACACCGCGTGCTGAAAATTTTCCAGCCCAACCAGCTCACTGATTGGCTGGACTCCGCTTAGCTGAGCACGCCTGCGCGAGTCTCCATTTTATTTCATCTTTTGGGGTTGCAGCTGCGCTTATTCACTGGTGAGTAATCATGTTATGGATTGGTACCGGTGGGAATCGGGAGGCGCTGGGGGGAGGAGACAGCCCTCCTCTCCTCCTTCTCCCCCTTTGCGGAGTTCATTTCACCTCCTCGCGTCACAGCCAGCCCCTGTGCTGCGCCGCCAGGGGCGGCAGAAGCTCCATGACCCAGTGGAAGTTCTCTGCGCGAGTGAAACAGCTGCCGCCGCTCGCACAGAGAACTTCCACTCGGTCACGGACTCACGGAGCTTCTGCCGGCGTGGCGGCGCCTGTGCTGCAAGGCATGGTCGTGTCCCGCCACCTTCCCCTGCGGCTCTCCTGTGGCAGCGGCCATTTCAGTCGCGCAGAGAACTTCCACTCGGTTCCGGGGCTGCCGCCGCCCGGCATAAGACCCGGAACCGAGTAGAAGTTCTCTGTGCGAGGTGAAACGGCATGCCGCCGCCTCGCTCTCCTGCCGCGGCGTCCGTTTCAGTCGCGCAGAGAACTTCCACTCGCTTCTGGGGCTGCCGCCGCCCGGCATAATCCCCAGAAGCGAGTGGAAGTTCTCTGCGCGAGGTGAAATGGCACGCCGCCGCCTCGCTCTCCTGCCGCGGCGTCCGTTTCAGTCGCGCAGAGAACTTCCACTCGCTTCCGGGGCTGCCGCCGCCTGGCAGAAGCCCCGGAACCGAGTGGAAATTCTCTGCACGAGGTGAAACGGGCGCCTGCCCCCTCGCTATCCTGTTGCGGCGTCCGTTTCACCTCGCGCAGAGAACTTCCACTCGCTTCTGGGGCTCCCGCCACCCGGCAGAAGCCCCAGAACCGAGTGGAAGTTCTCTGTGCAAGGTGAAATGGCACGCTGCTGCCTTGCTCTCCTGCCGCGGCGTTTCAGTCGCTTCCCTCGTCCGTCTCGATTGCTGGAAGCAGTAACAAACGGCACGTCCGCTCCGCCATCAGCGCCCTGACAGCCACCCCAGCCGGCGGCTACCGGGCCTCACTGGAGTCAATTGCAAAACCGCGTTCAGTGCTTTGAGGACCTGAGGCATCTTGGGAAATGCAGTTCCCTATCGGAAAGAATGGAGTAGCTGCGAATTTGTAACAACAACAGAAGATAATAACTTGGTGCTTCACAGGTTACGAAAATCTCGTTTGATTTGCACACTGTTTTTTAAAAGTTAGATAAAGAAATTATGCTGTGAAAGCGACTAGAAAGCCTCCCCTCCCCTTCCTGTGTGCGAGAAAGGGAAGGAGAGGAAGGAAGGAGGGAGGGGGGAAGGAAAAGAAGAAGGAAGGGGGGGAGAAGATGGAAGGAGAAAAGATGGATGGAAGGAGAAAGAATGGAAGGAGAAGGAGGAAGATGGAAGAAGAAAGGAAGAAAAAGAAGAAGGAAGGGAGAAAAGAGGGAAGGAGGTAGGAAGAAAAGGGGAAGAGAGGGAAAGAGCAGAAAGACAAAGAGGATGAAGTTGATAGGCAAGAGGAAGGAGGAAGGAAGGAAAAAAGAAAAAGAGGGAGAGAGGAAAGAAGAAAAGATGGAACTAGAAAGGAAAGAAGGGAGGGAGGGAGGAAAGGGGAAGACAGGGAAAGAGCAGAAAGACAGAGAAGGTGAAGGTAGATAGGCAGAAGGAAGGAAGAAGGAAGAAATAGGAAAGGAGGGAAGGAGGAAGGAACAGAAGCGAAGAGGAAGAGAGAAATGGAAAGAGCAGAAAGACAGAGAAGGTAGATAGGCAAAAGAAATTGATTGATTGATTGATTGATTACATTTATATGCCGCCCTTTTCCCCGAAGGGGACTCAGGGCGGCTCACAATTCAATCAGGGAAGGAGGTACAGACAGGGGGATAAAAAAGACGAGACATAACAATACAAAATTTAAAAACACACAACAACCATACCATTCGAGAAGGGGGGCAAAAACTCTTTAGCCCCAGGCCTGTCAGAACAGCCAGGTTTTAAGGGCTTTGCGGAAGGCCTGGAGGGTGGTGAGGGTTCGAATCTCCATGGGGAGCTCGTTCCAGAGGGTCGGAGCAGCCACAGAAAAGGCTCTCCTCGGGGTAGTCGCCAATCGGCATTGGCCAGCGGATGGAATTCGGAGGAGGCCTAATCTGTGGGATCTGATCGGTCTATTGGAGGTAATTGGCAGCAGGCGGTCTCTCAAGTACCCAGGTCCAATACCATGAAGGGCTTTATAAGTGACGACTAGCGCCTTGAAGCGTATCCAAAGACCAGTAGGCAGCCAGTGCAGCTCGCGGAGGATAGGTGTTACGTGGGTGAACCGAGGTGCACCCACAATCGCTCGCGCGGCTGCATTCTGGACAAGCTGAAGTCTCCGAATGCTCTTCAAGGGCTGCCCCATGTAGAGCACGTTGCAGTGAAGCTGAAAGAATGGAAGGAGGAAGGAAGAGAAAAGGAGGAAGGGAGTGAGTGAGGAAAGAAGAGAGGATGGAAGGAGAAAGGAAGGAAGAGAGGGAAAGAGCAGAAGACGGATAAGGTGAAGGTAGATAAGCAAGAGGAATGAAGGAAGAAGTGAGGTGTCTCGAGGAGGGGGAAAACATTTAGTGACCAAAGTTACAATGGCATTGAAAAAAGTGACTGATGACCATTTTTCACACTTCGCGACCGTTGCAGCATCCTCATGGTCACGTGATCAAAATTTTGTTTGGCAACAGATTCGTATTTATGCTGGTTTCAGTGTCCTGGGGTGACCTTTTGACAAAAAATAAAATTTTTAATCAACCCCCCCCCCCCCCCGGTCAATGGTGTCCCTCTTTACCAATCTGAAAATAATCTGGTCACCTTAGCAATGGGTAGAGTTAGCCTGAAATACTGCATTCTTACCATTATGCACCATGGAAGAAAGGAAGGAAGGAAGGGCAATAGCCCTTAGACTTATATACTGCTTCACAGTGCTTTTACAGCCCTCTCTAAGTGGTTTACAGAGTCAGCCAATTGCCCCCCCAACAATCTGGGTCCTCATTTTACTGATCTCAGAAGGATGGAAGGCTGAATCAACCTTGAGCCGCTCAGGATCGAATTTGCTGGCAATCAGCAGAATTAGCCTGCAGTACTGCATTCTAACAGGAAGGAAGGAAGGAAGGAAGGAAGGAAGGAAGGAAGGAAGGAAGGAAGGAAGGAAGGAAGGAAGGAAGGAAGGAAGGAAGGAAGGAGAGCACTTAGACTTATATACGACTTTCCAGTGCTTTCCAGCCCCTCTCTAAGTGGTTTACAGAGTCAGCCTCTTGCCCCCCACAATCTGAGTCCCCATTTTATCGAACTCGGAAGGACAGAAGAAAGTCAAGATTTTAGAAGATATATTGTAGGATTTCTGATTCCAGTGTCCTAAGATCAAACTGCATTTCATCCAAATGCTGATAAATTCACCAGAGCTCCTTTGATGAAATGGTCTTTTCATCTTAAGGTGGCCTCCATGGAATTGATTTTTCCTCTGCCATCCATCCTTGCTTTAATGGCTTTGTTAAAAGATTTGTAACGATGACAGGTAGCTAAGAACATAATTGCCATGTTTCAGTGATGAGCTGACTAATAAGGAACAATGTGATCAAGATTATTTTTCTTATTATCACCCCAGAAGAAGAAGAAGAAGCGGTGAAGACATCAGCCCAGGTGACAGGTGAGGGTGCCTTCTCCACTCAGGTTCAAATGCTTCGTTGAGGTCAGGATGGAGTCATGTTTACAGGAAGAACAAGGAGCACACAAGGGAGGGTGGAGTTTGAAATATCCCTTTCCAAAAACCTCATGTTAATTAAAGACTCTTCGCACTGCGTTAACCCCACCCGTGGCATTTAAAACATATCCTGCCACCATGTGGGCGTAAGGTTGAGCTCATATTGACCTAGCTGTAGAAAGTGTATCTCCCATGTAAACATGGCAGATCCGAAGAAGACGGAGGCAGCCCTGCGAGGAGGGAGCAGCCTCTTCCGGGGGTGGGGGCAGGCGGTAGGGGGGCAGACCTGACCTCTCTTGCAATCCGCATCTCCAAAACGCCATCGTAAGAAGACCTTCATCCCTGGAGGCTTTCAAGAAGAGACTGGATTGCCATCTTTCAGAAATGGTGTAGGGTCTTCCAGGCTGTTTTGGGGCCTTTTGGGGGCTTTTTTCAGCCCATTTTTCAGCCCTGCAAAACAGTTTGAAAACGACCTGAAAAGCAGCCTGAAAATGCCCCCAAAATAAGCATGCGCACACCGCCAGCTGGTCTTTGTGTATCCAGCACTCCAGCGTGCATACATGCACGTTCCAGTTTGGGCACTCGGTGCCGAAAAGGTTCGCCATCACTGGTATAGGGTCTCCTGCTTGTGAGTAGGGGGGTTGGACTAGATGACCTCCAATGTCCCTTCCAACTCTGTTAATCTGTAAAACCTTCATTGCCTCCTATCTCCCCTCGCTCCTTGAGTCAGTAGCTGAGCTGGCAGTTGAGTTCCCCAGACTTATGATCCTGGGGGACTTCAATCTGCCTTCGCTCGGCGAGCAGTCTGATGGAGCACAGGAGTTCATGGCTTCCATGACAGCCATGGGCTTGACCCAAGTAATTCGGGGCCCGACTCACTCAGCGGGTCACACGCTCGACCTCGTATTTCTCTCGGAGCAGTGGAGTTGTGATCTTGGTTTGAGGGGTAGTGAGATCTTGCCCCTGTCATGGTCGGACCACTTCCTACTGAGGCTCGACTTTCGGAGACCAATCCCCCACTGTAGGGAGGAGGAGCCGATTAGGTGGTTCCACCCCAGGCGTCTTATGGATCCTCAAGGTTTCCAGACGGCGCTTGGTGTTGTGCCTGATACTCTCGCCCACAGTCCGGTGGAGACCTTAGTTGCTGCTTGGAACTCAGCAGCGTCTGAGGCTCTCCACTGGATTGCGCCTTTACGGCCGATCCGAGGCAGTGGATCCAGGAGGGCTCCTTGGTTTACCGAGGACCTCCGGGAGATGAAGCGCCAAAAGAGACGCCTAGAGCGCCGCTGGAGGTCCAGTAAATCCGAGTCAGACTGAGCACTATTAAAAGCCTGCATCGGAGCATACCTTCTGGCAATCCGGACAGCTAAGAACACCTATATTGCCGCTCTGATTGCGTCCGCTGAGTCGCGCCCAGCCGCCTTGTTTAGGGTGACCCACTCCCTCCTGAATGGGAGGGTTGCGGATAATCCCTTATGAGGTAGAGCGGAGGAGTTTGTCCAGTTCCTCGCGGACAAAGTTGCTCGGCTTTGGACAGACCTGGACTCCAATTGCGCAGAGCCAGCCGAGGTACCGGGGGAGGGTCTTGAGCGACATTTCTGGATTGATTTTCAACTTGTTACTCCTGATGAAGTGGACAAGGCCATGGGAGCAGTGAGTGCCTCCACGTGTGCACTGAACCCGTGCCCCTCCTGGCTGGTCGCGAACAGCAAGGAGGTGACGCGGGGCTGGATCCAGGTGATAGTGAACGCCTCCCTTCAGGAGGGCTTCTTCCCCCACCATTGAAGGCAGCGGTGGTGAGACCCCTTCCTGAAGAAGCCATCTTTAGATCCCGCCATTTTGAATAACTATCGTCCAGTCTCCAACCTTCCCTTCGTTGGGAAGGTTGTTGAGAAAGTGGTGGCCTTTCAGCTCCGACGGTCCTTGGATGAAGCCGATTATCTGGATCCCTTTCAGTCTGGATTCAGGCCTGGCTACAGCACGGAAACTGCTTTGACCGATGATCTCTGGAGAGCCAGGGACGGAGGTCATGCCTCCGTCCTAGTGCTTCTTCACCTCTCAGCGGCCTTCGATACCATCGACCATGGTATCCTTCTGTGGTGGTTACGGGAGGTGGGGGTGGGAAGCACCGTCCTTCTGTGGTTCTCCTCCTACCTCTCGGACAGGTCGCAGTCGGTGTTGGTTGGGGGGCAGAGGTCAACCCCTAGGCCCCCTGAAATATGCGGTTCTGCAGGGTTCGGTCCTGTCCCCCCTCCTTTTTAACATCTACATGAAGCCGTTGGGCGAGATCATTCGGCCGCACAGGATAAAATACCACCAGTATGCGGACGATACCCAGCTGTATCTGTCTGCCCCGTGCCAACTCAGTGTGCCAGTGCCTGGAGGCTGTCAGGGCCTGGATGGGGGTAAACAAGCTTGCACTCAATCCAGACAAGACCGAGTGGCTGCTGTGGTTCCCTCCCAAAAATTGGCTAAGCATTCCATCACTCAGGCTGGGGGGTGAAATTCTACGCCCCTCAGAGAGGGTTCGCAATTTGGGAGTCCTCCTGGACCCACAGCTGACCTTAGAACATCATTTGTCAGCTGTGACCAGGGGGGCATTTGCCCAGGTTCGCCTGGTGCACCAATTGCATCGCTACCTGAACCGGGAGGCACGCGCAACAGTCACTCATGCCCTTGTGACCTCAAGACTGGACTACTGCAATGCGCTCTACATGGGGCAGCCCTTGAAGAGCATTCAGAGACTTCATCTCGTCCAGAATGCAGCCGCGCGAGTGATTGTGGGTGCACCTCGGTACACCCACATTACACCTATCGTCCGCGAGCTGCACTGGTTACCGATTGGTCTCCGGATACGCTTCAAGGTGCTAGTCGTCACGTATAAAGCCCTTCATGGTATTGGACCTGGGTACTTGAGAGACCGCCTGCTGCCAATTACCTCCCAAAGGCCCATTAGATCCCACAGATTAGGCCTCCTCCGGGTTCCATCTACTGGCCAATGTCATCTGGCTACTACCCGGGGGAGGGCCTAATCTGTGGCTGCTCCGGCCCTTTGGAACGAACTCCCCTCAGAGATTCCGACCCTCACCTCTCTCCAGGCTTTCCGTAAAGCTGTTAAAACCTGGCTGTGTCGGCAGGCCTGGGGTTGATGAGTTCCCTTCCCCTCTCGAATCGTGTGACTGTTGATTGTCTTTTAAATTCCCCTGTATCTTTTTGTTGTAGTTTCTTCGTGTTTACCTTCCCCTCCCCTGGGTTTGTGAGCCGCCCTGAGTCCCTCAGGGAATAGGGTGGCATATAAATAAAATAAACCTTCAAACCTTCAAACCTTATCATGTATTTGTTAATGCATCATTCATTGCATAAATAAAGAAATCTTAGGTTGGGTGAATCCCTGAGGAATTCAGGCGCTCTTAGGAACCTCTGGAAAGATCCCTGCTGGAGCGCACATTATGGGGAGAAGCACTTGGACTCCTGAATCCCTTATTTCATATCATGAAAGAAGGGGGTGAAACCTAGAGCAATGCCTGGAAAGCCAAGTACAGACGCAAAAGCCAATGCAATCCTTGGTTGAATAAACAGAGAATAAAATCACACAAGGTATTAGTAGCGCTTTGTAAAGCCCGAGTAAGACCACACCTGGAATATTGCATCCAGTTTTAGTTACCACATTAGAAAAAAAGATGTTGAGACTTTGGAAGAAGTGCAGAGAAGAGCAACTAAGATGATCAAAGGCCTGGAGACTAAAAACGTATGAACGGTTGCAGGAACCGGGTTTGGCCAGTCTAAAGAAAAGAAGAATTAGGGGTGTATGCCAGTATTTGAAGGGCTGCCACAAAGAAGAGGGGGTCAAATTATTCTCCAAAGCACCGGAGGGCAGGACAATAAATAATGGTTGGAAACTGATCAATGCAACCTGGCATTAAGGAGAAACTTCCTAAGAGTGAGGACAATTAACCAGTGGAACAGCTTGCCACCAGAAGTTGTGGGAGTTCCATCACTGGAGGTTTTAAAGAAGAGACTAGACAGTCATTTGTCTGAGATGATATAGGGTCCCCTGCTTGAGCAAGGGGTTGGACAAGATCCTTCCACTTCTGTTCTGATTGATTGAAAATAAGCTTCCTTTCCAGCACATTATTTCCTCCTGTGTCATGATTTTTGCTGCATCAGAATTACAGTTCAGTCTCTTCTGACTCCTTACACTTCACCAAAGTGGAGAGTATCAAAAATGGAGATCCAAAGAAGAGGCAGATTCTAACCAAAATTGCTCATTTCCATCAAGTAAAGCCGAATTGATGATAATATTGACAGGACCCTATGTAGCCGGGCCAGATGCCAGATGTTGAGGGACAGGGACAAGGTGCTTCCGATTGCTGGACTTTCAAAGCTGAATTTAGAGAGGAAAGTCCTTTAGAAGGAGGACTCTGATTTACTCCTGGGCCATCCAGACATCTGCTTGTTTAAACACAGACAAAAAGAAAAGGGTTAAGTGTCCGGCCTGACTGATGGCAGAATGATGCATCCACATGTTTTTCTTGTGATCAAGAGAGTGGATAGAAGAGTCAGACCGAAGAGAGGCTGCTCAGATATGTGGTCTACTTATGTCAGTCATTCAACCGTCTAATCCAGTGTTACACAACCTTTACAACAGGGCTGTCAAACTCAGGGCCCAGGGGATGGATGCATCATGCGCTGCTGGTTTAGCCTGATTTAGCGAAGGGGGGGGGGGGAAATTGAGACACGTCACATGACAACCCCCTGATGACGCAGGTTTGATACCCCTGCTCTATAACGTGAGAAGGCAACTGGATTTCAACTCCCAGAATTCCCCAACAAGCCATGCTGGCTAGAAACTCTGGGAGTTGAACATAGAATCATAGAGCTGAAAGGGAATTGAAGCAGGAGTGAAACCAGTTTGGCCAAACCAGTAGGGACGATTGTCCTTAGTTCTGCAAACCGGTAGTGAAAAAAAAAAGCTTATGAGGATTGCACAGATCAGCTGTGAGCCACGCAATCATCGGAAGCTTTCCCCCAGCACACACACTTTTTAAAGCATTTTTCGACAATCGCCAGAAGCTTTTTTAGAATGCTTTAAAACGCTAAAAAAATAGCTGAAAGTGAAAAAAAAGTTGGCCACGCCCACCCATTCAGATGACCCCCCCCTTCCCACCAAGCCACCCCCACAGAACCGGTGGGGGGGGGGATTAGATTTCACCACTGAACTGAAGGTCTTCTAGTCCAGCCACCTTCTCAAGGCAGGAGCCTTACACTATCCAGTCAAATGGTTGTCCAGCCTATTTGTGAAAACCTTCAGTGATGGAGTTGATTCTGGGTGGTTCAAATCCACAAGCATGGCTGGCTGGGGAATTCTGGGAGTTGAAATCCACATGTCTTAAAGTTCCCAAGTTTGGACACCCTGCACTAGATGGAATCTCTCTCTAACAAGCTTCCACCCATCACTTCTTGTCCTGCCCCCAGATGCCTTAGAAAATAAGCCAATCCCCTCTTTTTTGCGACAGCCCCTCAAGTACTGGAAGACAGCTTTTGTGTGTGTGTGTCTCATAATACTTCATTAGGCTAGCATGATGGCAAACCTATGGCACGCATGCCGGAAAGTGGCACGCAGAGCCAACTCTCTGGGCACACCAGCTGTTGCCTGCAGGAGTTCCGCAAACCAGAAGAGCAGCTGCCTGGCATGCGTACGCCTGCTGGGACACTAAGCTTCCAGTTTCCAGCACTGCATGCACGCCAGCAAGTTGGCCTTTCCGCGCACGGGAGCAGCAAAAAGGGGAAGAGCAGCTCCCTGGCATGCATGTGCACACCGGGAAGCTGTTCTTCCAGTTTCTGGCATTCCAGCACATGCACACCGGGGAACTGCTCTTCCGGTTTTTGGCGCTCCCCCCGTGCATGCTTGTGTGCTCCCATTTTGGCACTCGGTGCTGAAAAAGTTCACCAACACTGAGCTAGACATACCTAGTATCTTTAGCTATTCATTCAAATAATGAATTAACTGAACTGTCAAGTTTTAATGTTTTTGTGCATGGGCAGGTACCCTTACATGTCTTTATCATTAATGGCCAACATCTTGCAAAAGATGTCCAATATACCTTATTACCGTTTGTCACACCATCAGCCAGATGTTTAGACTGAATTTGGCATTTTTTAATCTACCTATCAAGTCCTTCCTAAGGATCTGAGATAGGCAGATGTTTTTGCTTGATTGTGTGATAAAGGTATCAATGCAGGATGTAAGCTGTTTCAAGTAAAGCTGCCTTTTTGCAATTGACCAATGGTGAATTTGTCAATGCCGATGGTGTTCAAGTGGTGCTCCAGATGTTTTGGGATTACACCCAAGACACCTATCACTATTGGTACTACCTTTGCTTCCTTTTGCTACGGTCTTTCTATTTCAAGGTCTTTGTGTTATTTTAATCATTATTATTACCGAGATAGTTTAAATCTCATGAGACTTCAGACGAGAACACCAAATCTTTACAATATGCAACCTAGGAAGAAGATTTAGGACCATAATTTATTCAGTCCCGTAGTGATGAAACCCAACTTATCCATTCTTTCCAGGAGGTCTGCAAAAATGTTCAGTATCAATATAGCAATCCATTCCATTGGGAGAGAGAATGTCAATATTTTAACAAATTCCTCCCAAAGCAGTTAAGATGTTTTGCATTCCGAGTGACCTTTCATTTGAGAGAGCCAATCAAGTGAGATACTGTCTGTCTACAGTATCTACAGTATCTATAATCTCTCTCTCTCTCTCTCTCTCTCTCTCTCTCTCTCTCTCTCTCTTCTTCCTTCCTTCCTTCCTTCCTTCCTTCCTTCCTTCTCTTTCTTTCTTTCTTTCTATCTATCTATCTAGCTATCTCTATGTCTGTCTGTGTCTATATCTATCTATCTATCTATCTATCTATCTATCTATCTATCTATCTATCTATCTATCTATCTATCTATCTATCTTTATGTCTATCTGTCTGTCTGTCTGTCCGTCCATCCGTCCATCCATCCATCCATCTAATTTATTTAAAATATTTATATAGCTGCCATCTTCTAACCAACTCTGGGCAACCCCCAATCAAAATATAAATATATCAAAATTAAAAATATAAATATATTAACCATACTTTCTTGGAAAAAGATAAAGGGCAAACCTGAAAGGGGTTCATAAAGATCAATAATAATCATTGTTTATGTTGATATCTGCTTTACAAAGGAAAATTCAAAAGCAAAAAAAATAATATGCAAAAACATATCTAAAATCAAAAAATATACATCAATTTATTTTGAAAAAGAATTCAATGCATAAAGTGGTACCATTAGCAAGGTAAAATTTAAATGATCAAATAGCTAACTGACCAAAATAAAGGACAAAAGTAATGTTTTGCAAAATAAATAAATCTAAAGACAGCTTTCTGAAATAAATGCCTGTCCTTTAAAATAATGGATGTGTGATCCCTATAGATATTTAAATCAAATGAATAAATCTGATTTACTAAAAGAATGTATAAGATTAGTCCACTCACAAAGTGAATTTCTGGCCATCGTACAGTATTTAAAAATAAACTCTTCTTGGTATCTTTTACTAAAGTTAAAACAGAGAATTATTGCATATATTCATGGCAAAGCCAAGAATTTTAGGTTCCAAAATAGACCCCCAAAGCTGGCTTCTGCTTATTAGCTTTGCTACTGAATATACAATAGGGACATGGTGGCTCAGTGGCTAAAACACTGAGCTTGTTGATCAGAAAGGTTGGCAGTTTGGCAGTTCGAATCCCTAGCGGCATGTAACGGAGTGAGCCCCTGTTACTTGTCCCAGCTTCTGCCAATGTAGCACTTTGAAAGCATGTAAAAATGCAAGTAGAAAAATAGGGACCATCTTTGGTGAAAAGGTAACAACGTTTCATGCTCCTTCGGCGTTGAGTCATGCCGGCCACATGACCACGGAGACGTCTTCGGAAAGAGCTGGCTCTTTGGCTTTGAAACGGAGATGAACACCGCCTCCTAGAATCAGGAACGACTAGCACATATGTCAAGGGGAACCTTTACCTTTACCTACTGAATATACATTCATACTCACGAACGTACAGACAGATCATATATTGCTTTGAGACTTCACTTCCTTCTCAAAGTCATATAAACCATAGAAAATATAATGAGACACGAAGGTGGATATTTCAAGAACGGCTCCATCAAGCAAGATAAAAAGACTCCCAGCCATCTTTCTCACTTCAGAGCTCCAAAATGCTTTGATGTCTAAAGGAGAAACTGAATTCTTCCCAAAGGCTTGATGTTATTAAGTCTTGGACGTGTGCCCGACCTGAATGAAGAGGGCCAAGAAAGAACCATCTGAAGTGGTGAGTCTTCCACATGAAGCCTCAGGTGATGGAACATGGATTATCTTCACTTGATTTCCATGTCAAGCACAAAACAAAACACTTAGCTTAAAAGAAATTAACCAAGTCCTGGCAAACACGTTGTCCCACATTCCTTCCAAGGATGTTTGCCTCAAATCTTTGGAGGAGGCTGGAGCTCTTGGCGGGTAATTAAACGTTCTCGCCACCCCAGTATTTCCTTCCTGTCACTGCAACTGATCTCTGTCACTCTTCGGTTCCATGTTGGCTGGAGGACCAGAGCATGCTCCAGTTTAAGCATTCAAACCGGGGGTGAAGCCATCAACAAATTGTGAGAAGAACACAGGGCTCATCACAATTCTCCTCCACAAAGGTAAGAGATTTCTTTGACATCCTGGAATAGGAGTAGGAAGGAAAACCAAGGACAACCCAAAAGGTCCCTCTTCCTTCTTCATCAACAGGTGATGGAATGCGTGCGAGCCTTTTTAAGGTTAATTGCTCCTTGGTTTAATGCATACACTTATATTCTGTAAGCCAGGAGTTCTTGGAAAACCCCTCAAACTGCTGTTTTGAGTCTTTTTGATACTCTGGCAGTACGGACTAGTTGTGTCACCAATGAATCTTTCCTCCCAGGTTTTAAATCGTATCACAATAAGAAGATTTTTAGTACAGTCTGTTCAGAAGTAAGTCCCGTATTTGCTTGGTAGGGCTTATTTTTACCTGCTTGGATGTAGTTTACAAGTGTCTGTCTGTCTGTCTGTCTGTCTGTCTTTCTTTCTTTCTTTTTCTTTCTTTCTTTCTTTCTTTCTTTCTTTCTTTCTTTCTTTCTTTCTTTCTTTCTTTTCTCTCTCTTTCTCTATTTTCCTTCCTTCCTTCCTTCCTTCCTTCCTTCCTTCCTTCCTTCCTTCCTTCCTTCCTTCCTTCCTTCCTTCCTTCCTTCCTTCCTCCTTTTCTTCTTTACTTCCTCCCCCAGAACATAAAAACATCCAGATTTCAAAGTAACACTTGGGGGGGGGGAATTAAAAATAAGGAGAAGCAGAAATCCAATATTCACCAAATGTTTTTAATTTCTCAGAAAGATTCAGAGAGAGAGAAAGAGAGGGGGGGGAGGGAGGGAGGGAGGGAGGGAGGGAGGGAGGGAGGGAGGGAGGGAGAGAGAGAGAGAGAGAGAGAGAGAGAGAGAGAGAGAGAGAGAGAGAGAGAGAGAGATGATACCCACTAGAACAGGAAAAAATAGTTCCATCTGATTGATTCAAATTCTGTAACAGAATAGGCTATCCCTCCAACCCCTTTTAGAGATAAATCCTTATCTATAAAATACATTATGCACGAAACATCACAGGATGTTTATTCTAAACACTTTTTCTAGAATTATAACTGAGCAACAAGATCGCAATGTAAGACCTGTAATTTGCAGTCTGGGGGTTGGGGTGGGGGGGTTAAGGGCACATATTCATGATGATGGGTGGACCACCTTCAAATGGAAAAAGATGCTCAAATTAGGTATCTGAATGCTTGCAAGATCTTCTGATCCTGATATCTCAGTTTGGCATATAAAATTAGGGCTCTTCTCTGGTTTTTGTACCGTGCTTACCTGCCAGCTCCCCCCAAACCAAGAAGGGCATGTGGTGATTCTTCTGAGCAGATTTTTTTAATGGTTCCATGCCTTTGGCTAAAATCTCGCCAAACTGAAGCAAACGACCCTACACCAGGGGTTCCCAACCTGGGGGTGTGAGACAATATTCCAGGGTGTGTGAAAACGTGGGTTTAGAAGTCTCAAAATTATAGTGCATATGTATAATTATATCAGAGGTGGTATTCAGCCGGTTTGGACCGATTCGCCCGAACCGATAGCTGCTACTGCCAGTTTGCTCAGGGATGCACTGCACCGGCGCATCTGCAGTACTAAAAAAATGCTTCTGTGCATGCGCAGAAGCAAAAAAGAAGATGAGCAAGAATCGGTTCGGGGGTATGGCAGGCCAAGTTACTACCTACTCGGCTGAACCGGCCCGAACCAGTAGGAACCCACCTCTGGCTCACCTCCTGTCCCCTTCCCCCTTGTCCCCGCCACCCCAGATCTATGCCGTCTTATTTAGGCACATTTTCAAGCCACATGCATGTGTGCAAGCCGCACACGCGATCAAAGTGCATGCATGGAAGGCCGAACACATGCGTGGATGGGCTCACATTTGCGAATCGGTAGGAAAAGTAAGTGAATACCACCCCTAAATTATATGCATGTAATTATTTATTATTTTAAGGGGTGTGAGAATATATCAGAAGCATTTTAGGGTGCTGGGTATAGAAGAGGTTGGGACCCCCTGCCCTACACAAAGCATATACTCTGGGAGCTGTTAGGGAGAGTCCATCTTCACCCTCTTTCTCTCACACAAGCTATCTGAACTAAGTTGTCTCTTGTTCCTCTGGAAGTTAGGCACCTTCCCTCCTGGGAATCCAGGCCTGGGACTGTCTGTATGTATGACTGTCTGTAGCACTTTGGAAGACTACCTCAATGACACCCAAGGAGGGCAACCACAGAGCTCAAAGTCACAAAGGTGTAAAACAGGTGAACAGCTGGAGAAGAGAGTGAGACCGAGAACTCAAAGGGGAAATTTCAGGCTGGCTACAAATAAGAATCCAAGTTAAAAGGTGAAATTAAAAAAAACAAAAAAAACAGAGTAGCTGAACTTAAAAGGGGAATTTCAGAAAAGGGCAATGCCAGATTATTTTTAAAGAAAAACCTGACCTCTCCCTTAATCACAATATTGATTAGAAAGGACAGGAACAAAGGCAATTTAGAATTGGAATTTGAACAATAAGATTCTATCAACAGTGAGAAAAAGCATCTTATCGATGTAAAAGAGCAAACAAATTATTTTCAAATAAGTTAAACAACATTGCTCTATTCTAATACAGTATCTAGAGACATTACTAAAATATTTTGTAAAGAAGCCGGAGAAACAAAGCTCCAGATCTACATATTATGGACGTCATTATATTTACATATGAGTGTGCACATGTTATTATATATTATTCACACGTTTACGTGGCGCAGAATACAAAGAACTTAGTTGTATAATCTAATTACAAGGGTTGTGCAAGTCTTCAAATATCCATTTCTGACAAAGGAAAATAGCAGCAAATGTGTTTTGATCACTAATGTGGAGAGCTGTGTGGCCTGAAGGCGATTTGATTATGTGCAATCAAGTCATTTTTGACTCGTAGAGATACATAAATAGATTTTCTCTAAGACATTCTGTTCCCAACCTGGTCTTTCATGCCTTCTCATCAGGGGTGGGTTGCTGTCAGCATTACTGCCGGCTTGGCGTGCAAAAATGTATCCACACGTGCGGGTGTTTCGCTCATTCGCACACCAAACACACGCTCTGCATGCGTGCGCATTTGCACCTAAAAAGGCCTGCGCATGCACAAAGCAAAGGGGGAGAACGACATTTCTGCAATGAAAATTGTTCTGCGCATGCACAGAACTGAAAATAAAAATGGCGCCGCCGGAGGAGAACCGGTTTGGGGGCGTGTCAGGCCTGGGTTGCTGCCCGTTCCAGCGACCCAGGCTGCCAAGTTAGGAACCCACCTCTGCTTCTCATGGTGTATTCATCGCCATTGTTAACTGAGTCCACCCACCTGGCTGCCCAGTTATCCTCTTTCTTTTCACCTTTCCCCATGGTGGTTTTTTTTTTGTGCTTCCGTGATGAAAGGATTTTTCAGTGACATCACCGTCGCCCAGGGGATACCCAGTTGGGGGCTTCTTTACTCTCCCTGCAAAGTTGCCCACCAAAGGGTACCCATTCATCTGCTCAGAGTTGCTCACTTTCAAACTCCTGTGTTAGCAGGAGGTGGAGCTGGAGCATGTGATGGGAACTCATCCCTGTGGCAATGGGTCTCGGACGCGAGCCTGCCGATGTCAGCCCAGCATTCTAACCTCGTAAGCCACCATCTACCTTTCCAGAGAGCTGCGTCTTTGTGTATCATAAAAGTAGAATAATTTGAACCTGGTCATTTGTGCCTCGAATAAGACTCTTAAGTTCACTTGCCTAACGCTTCACTTCTATGTTTTCTTTCATGGTGGCTTCAGGAATCTTCTCCAACACCAAAAGGGTCAACATTCTTCTTATCCTAAAAGTCTGTAGAGATTCTCTGTCATCCAGGTCACGATTGTCCCAAAAGTGCTTTTCAGGAGACAACTGGACTTGTTTTTTCTTTGAAGACATTTCGCTTCTCATCCAAGAAACTTCTTCCAAGTGCTTCCAAGTGCTTCAAGGACCCTCTAAAAGGATGCAAATGACCAGCTGTCTGCAAGGAATATAAATCCTTCCATTCTCCACCATCCAGTCAGAGCTGAAGAAGCTTCTTGGATGAGAAGCGAAACGTCTTCAAAAGAAAAAACAAAAAGTCCAGTTGCCTCTTGAAAAAAAGCACCTTTGGGTCTTCCTAACCTACATCTTCAAGGTCCAACTTTCTCTTCCAGAGTGTCACAGGAAAAAAAAAACATGGCTTGCACTTTGGTATTCTGGCCTTTGTACACCACCACACACCACCACACCTGAATATTTGCCAAGGCCTCCATGGCTCCAAGGGCTAGTTTGCAGCGCAGTGCTTGACCTAACCGCAGCAAAATTCCCTCCCTTCACTCCACTGTACCAATGTCTTGGGGCTTTTAAAGTGCTGGTAGTGAAAATTAGAATATTTCCCAATATATTGCTCATTCTATTTGAGATCAATTTTGACAAATCTAGGGTGCAAAGAAGCTTGGGGTCTCTATTTAGGGAAAACATATTTGGCAGAGTCTGTTGCAGCATCAGGGAAGAGTTGGGTCTCAATCAATCAAAATAGATCTGGAAGGAACTTTGGAGGTCTGCTAGTCCAGCCCCCTGCTCAAGCAGGAGACCCTATATTTATTTATTTATTAATTAGACTTATATACCGCTTCATAGGGCTTTCAGCCCTCTCTAAGCGGTTTACAGATTTTTTAGCAAATTGAGTCAGCAAATTGCCCCCACAGTCTGGGTCCTCATTTCACCCACCTCGGAAGGATGGAAGGCTGAGTCAACCTTGAGCCGGTGAGATTAGAACCGCTGAACTGCAGATAACAGTCAGCTGAAGTGGCCTGAGGTACTGCACCCTAACCACTGCGCCACCTCGGCTCCTTGTACAATTGGAGACAATTGGTTGTCCATTTTCTTCTTAAAAACCTCCAGTGATTGGGTGCCTACACAACTTCAGAAGGCAAACCGTTCCAGTAGTTAATTGTTCTCACTATTAGGAGGTTTCTACTTAACTCAAGGTTGCTTCTCTCCTTGATGAGTTTCCATCCATTGTTTCTTGTCTTACCTTCTGATGCTTTGGAAAATAAGTTGACCCCTTCCTTTTTGTGGCAGCCCCTCAAATATTGAAATACTGCTAATATGTCACCCCTAGTCCTTCTTTTCTCTAGACAAGACATATCCAGTTCCTGAAACCGTCCTTCATATGTTTTAGCCTCCAGCCTCCTAATCATCTTTGTCCCTCTTCTCTAAACTTTTTCCAAAGTCTCAACATCTTTTTGTAATGTGGTGACAAAAACTGGCTGCAGTATTCCAGGTGTGGTCTTACTAAGGCTTTATAAAGTGGTATGTACTCTATTTAACAAGGCAAAGTGTTGTAGCTTGGTGTGGAGTAAGCTACATTCATGTCAAGATTTAAGAGCATTAGCTTCTTCAGTAATTGGCTAGAGGTACCTCCGATGAAACTGTGAGAACAGGAGTGTTAAAATGGAACCTTAACCCTGTGGATTCTATTGCTTCCAACACCAGAGATGGCTAACCGGTGGGAAACGAGACATTGTCCTCTGACTTGCTTGTTCTCCTTTGTAGGGAGAGATTTATTGGTTTATCTGTTTATCTGTCTCCCTGTCCATCATATTCCTGAACTGCCCATCACCTTCAGATGTCTGGAATAAAGATGTCCCAGCAGAAGGAGCAAGTCACTGCTCCCATGGTGACATTGTCTGTGCCCCAGGAACCTTATGCTGTGGGATACTCTGCTTCATACACCCCCGAGGCCTACACATCACAGCCCTACAATCCACAGATGTATGCCCCAGAGGCCTACGGCCCCGAACCACAAAGCTATAAACAATACGCATCAGATTCCTACGCACCTAATGGTTCGGAGATCGAGCATTATCGTGTCACAGGTATGTGCCAGGTGCTTTTCCAAGGGTGAGGTTTGGATCAAAAGAAAGAGAATTGGGTTGGGGGCTTGATTCAAACCCTCTGCAATGCTTCTCTTTCTTCCTCCTCGATGCAGATGCTTGCTGCTATGAAGTTGCATCTCCACCTCCGTATAGCTGCGAAGAAGTGCCTTGCGATACATTAGGACCAGGTATGCACCAGAGACCTCTATGCAGAGGACTGATTCATATACAGGCAGTCCTCAACCTACAACCATTCATTCAGTGACCATTCAAACCTACAGTGGCACTGAAAAGTGACTTATGACCAGTCCTCATACTTATGACCACACACAATTCCCATGTCCCTGTGATCCAAATTTGGGTGCTTACCAACTGGCATGTATTTATACAAGTTGCAGCTTCTTAGGTCATGTGATTTGCAACCTTTCCTGTAGACATCAATAAGAGAAGTCAACGGCAAGAGCTGGAATCGCTTAGCAATCACATGATTTGCTTAAGGACTGCAGTTATTTGCTTAACAATCATGGTGCAAAACAACCAACGGTTGCAAAATCAGGTCCAATGCATTTTATAATTTCTTTGCTTAGCAATGGAACTTCTGGTCAGTTGTAGTCATAAATTGAGGACTACCTGTAATCTTGGGGAAGAATAAGATGCCTTAGATGTCCAAGTAGCATTCTTTGATATCTCTTCCCAAACACCAAGGGTTAAGGTTTCTGCTGGGCTTTGCACAAAATAGACCACAGAACACTGATGACAACCAGTTGTAGATCTCAGCCCTTAGTGAGGGAAGTGATGCTGCTTTTGTGGAAGTCTGATAAGGAACAACTGGTTGGAACTGATAACACCCAGTGGCTTTGGGACAGGCAGGCAGGCAGATAAGAGAGACAGACAGACAAAAGATGAATGGATGGATAATAGGTATATAGAGAGACAAGTAGGTGTGTGTGAGAGAGAAGATGGATAGATAGATAGATAGATGATAGATGATGGATGGATAGACGGACGGACGTACGGATGGGCGGGTGGGCTGGTGGGTGGGCGGGCGGGCGGGCGGGCAGGCAAGCAGAAGATGGAAGGATAATAGATATATATGAGACAAGTAGGTGAGAGAGAGAAGATGGATAGATGGATGGATGGATAAAGATGATAGATATATAAATATGTGAGATTTTGAGAAAGAGTGAGTGAGTGAGTGAGTGAGTGAGTGAGAGAGAGAGAGAAGAGATGAGAGGCAGAGAGATATAGACAGACAAACAGATGATACTGTAGATAGAGAGATAGAGAAAGACAGAGTCAGAAACAGATCAACAGAGGGATAGTCCAGAAAATACAAGAGGTCTCATTTATGGCCATTTGCAGATAGACAAAGTGGGTTGCCACTATTCATGTTTATGATGCAGTCATGGCTTATTCTGGACACCTAAGATCTCACAGTAGACCAATACCCGGGGAGAACAACGTCCATGTTTCCCTGAATTTCCTGCTTAAGGCTCTTAAGATTCTCCTCCAGGATCTAAAGCTGAAAGTCAGAGGGCCCAAAGGTGAGGATTGGAATGCTGACCAAGGACCAGGAAGAGCTCTGCAAATGTTAGTGACAGGAGTGCAGCAAATGACAGGGTGCCCATTTAATTACAAGGACATGTATGAGACAAAGTTGCTCTCTTTACTGGTGTTCCAAGGAACTGAACTCCTTCAAGGTGTTTCTGTTTTAAGAGTGCTGGCAGAGTCTCTAGGAGGCCCAGAAGCATTTGTGTAAATAGAAATGATGCATCTCACTTGCTCTTTGTAACCAAAAGCCTTTTATCAAAGTATTTAAGGGCAGACAAAAGCAAAGCATCTATGTGGAACTGCCTGAGAGATGGGCAGGGACCCAAGGCCATCAAAGTCAGGTCCCAAGGACAGGGGTGGTTTAAATTGCCCGACTAAGATAAAAGATCTTAGGGAAAGGGATGGAGAAAAAGCTTCTTCCCGGGAGATCTTTTCACAAAGCCATCTTTCCCAGGAAAAAAAAAGGAGCTTTCAACCTCATTACCGGGAGAATCTTTCAAAGCTTTTTGCTTGTTTTTAATTCTTCCTGGGGTTTGCTGAGCTGTCTCGATTTATGGGCTGGTGCAGTGGTGGAATTCAACTGGTTCGCATCTCAGGAGAACCGTTGGTTAACACTTTCTGGACTTCTGCAAACTGGCTGAATAGTCAAGGCAGGCTACCTGCCTGCCTAATGATTCCAGTGGCTTAGGCTTACAGTATATAGCAATAGCAATTAGATTTATATCCTGCTTTACAGTGCTTTACAGCCCTCTCTAAGCAGTTTACAGGGTCAGCTTCTTTCCCCCAACAATCTGGGTCCTCATTTTACCCACCCCCGAAGGATGGTAGGCTGAGTCAACCTTGAGCTGGTCAGGATCAAACTCCTAGCAGTGGGCAGTCAGCCTGCAATATTGCATTCTTACCACTGCACATCATGGATGGATGGATGGAAGGAAGGAAAGACGGAAGGAAGGAAAGGACTAGCAATAGCACTTAGACATGTACCACTTTATAGTGCTTTTACAGCCCTCTCTAAGCGGTTTACAGAGGCCGCCTATTGCTCCTAACAATCTGGGTCCTCATTTGACCCATCTTGGAAAGGTGGAAGGCGGAGTCAACTTTGAGCTTGGGGAGATTCAAACTGCCAAATTGCAGGCAAATGGCTGTCCAGAAGAGATTTCTGCCTACACTGAAAAGCTCTGGGTGTGAGAGATGAAATACACATTGATGTCTCTCCCTTCTCTGCCCCACAGTTTGCATGGACTCATCTCCACCTGTTGTGGTGGCCGGGATCTTCTCCAGTAAACCTGCATCCACCATCTGCCCCTGTTGCCGACAGATCATCACCACCGAGGTGGTCTTCCGTGTGGGGTGCCTAACCTATGCCGCCTCGACATGCCTGTGTTTGATTGGGTGAGTGTCCATATGCTTTGTGGCTTTACATTTGGGAATTCATTAGTATGTGAGAGTAGACAAACAGACCCAACATTTTCTCGCCCGCTGAGTTGGAGGGGAGGGTCTGGAGCAGGCTGACTGGGGAATTCTGGGAGTAGAAGTCAACCTATCTTAACATTTCCATGAGCGACAAATCTGCCAAAATGGGTGGTTCTTCAAGAGTGACATATTTTTACAATAAAATCTCAGACTGCCTTCTCCAACCAGGACTGGGACTGCAATCAAAGACTGGACACTTGGAATCTGAGGGTCCACTGTCTAAGGTCTAGAGCAGGGGCTTCCAAACTTTGCTACTTTTAAGAGTTCTGGACTTCAACTCACAGAATTCCATAGTCGGCATGGCTGGTTGAGGAATTCTGGGAGTTGAAGTTCACAAGAAAGTTGCCAAGTTTGGAGACCCCTGGTCTACAGTTGCTGGGGTTGGTTGACAGATAGTAATTCTGTATTTCTAGTTTGACATTTTGGGAGGCATTTTCCACTCTCGTCCTGCTGAATCATTAGGAATTGCTTGCGCCAGAATGGATAATGGTTGGTCTATACCCGTGATGGTGAACCTATGGCATGCATGCCACAGGTGCCACACAGAGGCATTTGTTAGGGAATGCGAGGTGTTGTCCTGTCAGCTCCAGAGCGCATTTTCGGCCATTTTTCTTCCCTGAAGCCTCCAGAGGGCGAAAAACAACCTAACAGGCAAAGTGGAAGTTCGGGAACGGACTTCCGGGTTGCCCATAGGGGCGTTTTTCACTCTCCAGAGGTTTCAGGGAAGCCCCTGAAGCCTCCAGAGGGCCTCTGGGAGGGGAGGGGGAGGCTATTTTTGCCCTCCCCAGGCTCCTAGAATGCCTCTGGAGGCTTGGGAGGGTGAAAAACAGATCCATCACGTGCCAAAAGCGGGGGGAGGTCGCGCGTGCATGTGAGAGGTAGGGGGCACATGCATAGAATTATGGGTGTGGGCACACCCGCGCATGCCCCCTGCTTTTGTAATGCGAAAGCAAAATGGTTAGCCATCACTCGTCTATACAATTTTGAAATGGAATTCTTGGTGTAATTTTTTGGCATTACCTTCAAGCCATAAGAAAACCCTTTTCAAGCCATGGTCTGTCTTTTTATTTTCTTACGTGGCTCTCAGGTGCTGCCTGGGCTGCTGTCTCATCCCCTTCATGTCCAAATGCTGTAAGGACGTCGATCATTATTGTCCGTGTTGCCGCTATCACATCTACCGGTATAAAAGGATCTAGCTGCTTAGAAGAACGGCCCACCCAGCTGTCTCCTTGGAAATCAAACAGGAGCAAAGGAGTGTCCGACGTGGATGGATTCACACATTCTGTCCCACAGCATCCTTATGTTTGGAACTGGATTGCCCTATGTGGGATGGGCTCCTTAGTCTGTGGTGAAACTGGCTGGGCTCCAGTCAACATTGGCCTTCAGTCTCCTAAGCAGGGAAGCGGCTTGCAGCCGGTCAAGGATCTGCTCTAGGATTTTCTGTACTAATTTCCTGGTATTTGAGGTTTGTGAATTAACTCGTTTTGGTTTTTCTTTTGTGAATCTTTTGGTACGCTCCCTCCTTGAGACTGTTTAAACCCATCTGTGCTTCAGTCACGACATATCTCCTCTGAGGACCAGGTCAACAATGTACCATTTATGTCCTACCAAGCATCTCCTCCTGGCCTCCTTGCTTGCTGGACTAGAGGCCACTTTTACATGCTTTTTACTTCATGCTGGACTGAGAAATCCTTCGTTTTTCTCCGGACCCAATTTTCATTGGGTTGGATAAAAGAAACGCCAGAGAAATCTCTCCATTCCTTGGCCTGAAGGAGCCCCAAACAGTGAAGATGGAGTCAAAGGGCAGGTCATCAGAGCCCTGCCTATTTTAATATGCATTTTAAAAGAGGGTGGGGCTTTGGTTGCATGGTGGTGGTAGCCATCTTGACTTTTTTGTACCATCTCCATATAGACCAGGCGTGTCAACCTCAAGGCCCGCAGGCCAGATCTGCCTCACGGAGGTGCTTAGATCTGGTCTGTGGTGCTGCCTTGAAAACAATGAAGGACCAGCCCACAATGCCTTTGCTAGCAAAAATGGGCTCCCGATCTCCGTTTTCAGCTGGGACAGCCTCCTGCAACTCTCTGCCAGTGAAAACGAAGTTCGGGAGGGCCGCATACGGGCCTCCCAAGCTCTGTTTTTGCTGGCAGAGGATTGCAAGAGGCCATCCCAGCCGAAAATAGAGATCGGGAGGGCCACATTTTCACTGGCAGACACTCGGGCCGTCACAGCTACCCCTGACACAAGTGACATCAAGCTGGCCACACACACCCTCCCCCCCCCCCCGGGTCAAACACAACCTTGATGACAGAAATGAATGAAATGAAATTGAGTTTTGACACCGCTGACATAGAATATCCTGCCTGCCCCTATATTTGATACAGAATTTTGAGAAGCTCTTTGTTCCAGCTCTTGTTTTGGGGGATTAATTGTTAAGATTTTGATTCTTTATGTGGACAGGGTAATGGCAAAGCTTTCTCATTAGATGGGAGAGCAGGACACGTTCCCTGGATGATGCTCTTATTTTGTTGCACTGGTTAAAGAAATGGTTCCTGTGTCCTTCTCCAATGTTGTATTTTCTTTGATAAGGAAGATAGAGGACACTGGCAGCTGAAGGGGGAAAGGAGAAAAAGAGCAAGGGAGAAGGGAGGATACTATCAGCAGATGGTAGTCCTTGGTTCCTATTTCTCCACTCCAGCAGCTTAAGATGTGTGGATTTCAGAATTCAGTATGCTGGGGAATTATGGGAGTCAGTCCATATATCTTAAAATTGGCCAGGGAACTCTAGAAGTCAAAGTCTACAGGACTCAAAGTTGGCTGGGAAATTCTGGAAGTTGAAGTTCATACATCTTAAAGTTGCCAAGACTAAGAAACACTACTCTAGTGACAAAATAAATAAACAAACAGGCTTCTGAACCAGATTTTGAAACATGCCAAACATGTTTCTTAAAACAGGTGAGATGTATTTAAGGACCTCAGTCTTCAAACACACCATAGAATTTGGAAATCTTGCATGTAAGGATAGCAACCCAGAGTCCCTGCCATCATTGGTTAAATGGCCCATCATGGTATCAGGGCCTCCAAGAGAGTCCTGGACTGGACTTTTTCTCCACCTAAGTAAAATCAGGGACTTAAACGCATCGCCACTTGAACTGGTACATAGCAAGTAACCATTTGTTGTTTTGATTTTCCCAAAAATTGATTTTAAATACTGAATGACGGACATTTTTAATGATTTCCATTTGGTTAATTTTGCTTAGCTGAGTTGAACCACAATTTACTGATTGCATCTCAAATGATTGGCTATGCAGTACACAGTGAGCCATCAGCCACTTACTTACAAGCCGGTCTGGTTTGACGAATCTTTTTCAGACCTCAACTTGAAAGGATGTGCAATCCAATTAATCAAAACAAGTGAGTCAAAGCTCAAAGTCCAGATTGAAAGAACGATTACGAAGGTTATTATACGGGAAGGTTAGGCAAGAGAGATGGAAATGCTGAGTCAACGGCCACGTCAGAGTTTACATTTCAAAGTCCTCTAGCCGGTTTTAAAGTTCTGAGTTTAGCAATTTACCAGTGAACCGAAGCTAAAGATAGACCAAATCCTGCTGTAAATTGATGTCTTCGTACTTTACCAAGGAGCAGCTGAAGAAAGTTTTCCAAATTCAAACCCTACCAAACTCAACCGATACAACCACCTGTATAGAGATGGTGGCCATATAAATGGAATAAATAATTTAAAAAGACATGTTATGTATGAGGTATAAAATCCCACCTCACCCTATGGGGTGGTCTGTGCCTTTCTCCATCTTGGGTTCTCTACCAGAAGCCTGGGAGTTTTGAGGGCTTTGTAGAGCATCTCAGCTGTTCCTAGAACTGCACTATTTTGGACAGAGAATGCCAATGTTCTTCCTGGCATCTGTTGGGAGTCACTTTCCTAGCTTAGGAAACACAACTCTTGAGTGCTCCTACCATCCCTGGGGGGGCTTTGGCCCATACTTCCCACATCTTCTCTAGTTCCTTCTTCAGGCCCTGGTCCTTTTCCTGCTTCCTGAGGTTGCCGTCACTTGGCACTGCTACAGCTTATCACCAGCGTTGTCTTCTGGCCCTTGTCTACTACCACAATGTCTGGTTGATTGGCCGGTACCTACCTGTATGTCTGGATCTGGAAGTCCCTCAAGATCTTAGGCCTGTATTTGTCATGATCTTCTGTGAAATCTCCCATCTGACCTTGGGAGGGTCTAGCCCATACATTGTGCAGATTTCCTGTACCCAGTGCCAACTACGTACGTGATTGTGCCACCCAGTGACGTGCGGTGAGGTTGATACCTGGTGAGGCTCAGCAGGGCAGCGGTCGGCCTCGGCAGGGGGGGGGGAATTTGCATCGCGGGAGCAACCGGGCGAAGGAGGGGTGGTGGTGGCGGCGGCTGCTTTAAGTGCTCCCTTGTCTCACAGCCGGGGCCGCTCCAGGCCGCCGGCCGCTGACACGTGCTCCTGCAAGAGCCTTTGGGCAGCGCCGGGAGGCCGCAGAGAAGCTTCGCTCTGCTTCTCACCCAGCCTTCCGCCAGAGGCGATCCGGGACTTCCAGCGGCGGAGCCTGGAGAAGCAGGCCGGGGCAGCGGGCGGCAGCAGCGGGGATGGTGGGGCACTTTGCATCGCAGGAGCCACCAAGCGCCCAGGTCTGCAGCAAAGAGGCAGCCTCCTCCTTCTCGCCCACTCCTCTCTCCTCTGAAGCACGCCCCGCCCAATGTAAGCGTGCTCAAGAAGACACGATTGGCTGCTTCCAAATCAGGAGGCGGGAGAATTAGTGCCTCTTTTCCATCTGAACTTCTTTGCCTTTTAACTCTTTATTAACTTTTAGAAGGCGAAAAATTCCTTATGGAAAAGAGGCCCTGAGTTCTCTTGCCTCCTGCTTTGGTTAACACTAAGCAGACACCAAGCCACTGTGAGCTGGAATCTGGTAGCAACTATCTTGGCTTTAATTATTTAAAAAAATATATTTAAATTTCTTTCTTTTTCCTGAGGAGACTGGTGAGGCTCCGCCTCCCTTGCCCCTAGTGACTGCACGTCCCTGGTGCCACCTAAGAGTATATTGACTTTTCCTGCATCCTACACTCTACCACTATGTGTTAGACTCTCTGGGGCCTCCTACATGGTCTGCTCCTCAGGTCCTATCTAGTATGGTAGTATGGTCCTTTATTTTTATGGATCTTAGTCCCTGTTCCTGGCCTGCTGGCTGGAAAATTCTGGAAGTCGACTGTTGTGGCCCGCAAGCAGATTCAGACAGCGAGGAAGTTGGGGAGGAACATGGGCCAGTCCTGGAGTCTGGGGAAGGTTCTGATGAGGGTTCTGTGTTGGAGGCAGAGAGGGGGTCAGGGCGGTCTGACAGTTATCAGCTGCCTTTGGAGTCAGACATCAGTGGGGCAGACAAATAGTTGGAGCCTGTTCCCAGTGTGCACATGCGCAGAGTTGCCAGACAAAGGGAACAACTAAAGAACAGGGGTCAACTTGGGAGTATGGCAACAGGTGGATGATGAATGGCCGCTCCCAGAGGAAAGAAAAGAGGAATGAAAGGGGAATGGAGCTTGCAGGAGACAATTAGTTTGCTTAATTGATTTGTGACTCTCCAAGACTCCTTGCCAAGTTTTGCAGATATCGGGCTGTCCACTCTCCAAGCCAACAAGGTCTGTGACTGTAAATCCTCCCTTGAAAGACTTTGTTGGGTGTGAAGGAGCAGAATTCAGTCAATTAATAAAAGTGGTTTTTGTCGGGACAAGGAATTTGCTTCAGGCTCTTGGGAAACCTCGGTCAGAACATCAACGTTCACACATCTTAAAGTTGCCAAGACTGGGAAATTCTGAGTTTTAACAACTCAGGATTGTTTGGTGGGAACCTCATCCTCTCAAAAAAACTAGTTGTGGTTCTCACTTGACCCCTGTCAGAGATTTGGAGGTGGTTGAGAAAGAACGCGGAGGAACACTGATGATCAGGTAAGGAGTTTCCCAGTAGCTTCTGAAATAAGATAGCCCAGCCATGCCTTCAAAAGGTAGGACGAAGGAAGATTCAGAAAGCTACAATGTAATAAAAGTGGGACATTCATAGAACATCCATAATTAACTGGACTGCTTGGCACAATGTTTAATCAGAGCCATGGTGCACAATTGCAGATAAAGTCTGCCCACAGCCTGGAGTTTGATGCTGACGGGGCTCAAGATTGACTCAGCCTTCCATCCTTCTCAGGGCAGTAAAACGAGGATCCAGATTGTTGGGGGCGATAGGCAAATAATGCTTCAACATTGTAAACCACCCAGAGAGTGCTGTAAATGCTATTGCTTTTGCTATTATGTCAGGAGTACAATAACCAGGAGCAGTCATTGAGTTTAAAGCACAGATGAGTTTATTACTATCTGTACACAAGAATCTGAACAGTCAAAGCTAACATGGCTCTAAATATGGATCAATGGAATTCATGGGGGGCTGGATTTAGGTCTGTCGTGGGAGCGCACAATGATTCCAAACCGATGACCTACCCACCTCTGGACCATTCCCACATAGCACGGGTCTCCAACCTTGCAACTTTAGCTGGCTGAAGAACTCTGGGAGTTGAAGTCCTAAAGTTGCCAAGGTTGGAGACCCCTGCCATATACCATTCCTGCAAGTCAGCAGGAGGTTGTAGATGGCTATTGGTGACTGTGGGGAGCTGCAACCTCATGGGAGTCACCTAAAAGTGGCAACTGAAACTGTCTCCACTGCCACTGTTAAGTCAGCATGGTCATATGAGGTCACACTTTTATGACTGTGCTGCTTTGCGATGGAATTGCAGTCCCAAACACTGTTGTAACCCAAGGACTACTTCCCTACCACTACCACCACCATTCAAAAATTGTGGAACATAACTTCTCATGCCAAATGTACACTTAAAAAAAAAAGCACCCTCTGGGAGTTGAAGTCCACCCTGCCATGGTTGAAAAATTTCTGCCCTGAAGGCAGGCTGGCAGGAAGGAAGGGAGTCTAAACCAGGGGTCTCCAACCTTGGCAACTTTTGAGACTTGTGGACTTCAACTCCCAGAATTCCTCAGCCAGCAAGCTGCTTTATACTGCACAGTAAGGCCACACTTGGAATGCGGTGTCCAGTTCTGCTAACAATACAAACAAGAGGCTGAGACTTTAGATAAAGAGCGGAGAGAAGAACAATGATGACAAGCGATCTGGAAACTAAACCGTACAATGAATGTTGTGGAGAAAAAGGTATCTTTAAAGAGAAGGATTAAAGGGGGCATGATAGCTGTCTTTCAGTAGAGGTGCTGCCACAGAGAATACTAGGTCAAGATTTTCTCCAAAACACCTGAGGGCAGAACAAGTAGTGGGTGGCAAAATCATTAAAGAAAGATGCAACCTAGAATTAAGGAAAAATTCCGATAGAGAGAATTATCAGGAAATAATCAAGGTTGACTCATCCTTCCATCCATTTTCCAGGTCAGTAAAATGAGGACACAGATGGTTGGGGGTAAGAGCCTGACCCTGTAAACTGCTTAGAGAGGGCTGTAAAGCAGAGTGAAGTGATATATAAAGGAGGCTCAGATCTAACTGTCATGTTTCCTATAGATGCCCTAATTGATTCATGAGCCTCGAGTCAAGTTTCAAAAGAAAAACAGTCATTTATTAGGAGCACCATTTTGGCAATACTCTATTGCAGTCAGATCTAAACCTCATTTGAATTACAGCTGAACTTTACCCGTTCCTTCCCTCCCCTCAGTCTGTGTCATAAATCACATTCTCCAACAAGATGCATGCCTCACAAGCCTGCTGCAGTAATCTGAGATCCGACTCTAGCCGAAGGTATGAGTGGAATGCGCTCCCCCCACCTTTCCTCACCATGGCAACTTTATGAGTTGATATTATTGCTATTAATTGGTGGAACAACATGTCTCCAGAAATTATGGGTGCTCCTTCACGGGAGGTTTTTCAGAAGAGGTTAGACAACCATTTGTCCAGAATAATATACGTAGGTCTCCTGCTGGACCAAGTAGTTGGACTAGAAGACCTCCCAAGAACTTTTCCAACTGTTATTCTACCTTCTATGTTCTATACTGGAAGGTGGCATGACAATTGGGCCATCACATAGCAAAGCTTCTGTGCACTTTTAGACATGCTGAAGATGGAATGTAGAAGGCAGGGCAACACACTAAATGGTGCCATACATACAATATTCCCAACTAAAAAAAAGCTTGATAGACATCCAAAGAATGAGGCATTTCTAATGGAGTTGGGGGGTCATGGAAAAGGGACCATCTTGATTCAAGTGGAGAACCAGAATAGATTTTGTAAGGAATACATGGGGAAGGATGCCTTTGTAACTGTGTGAAAGAGGATGGACAGGCACTTTATAAGAGCCACAGATCTCCAGCTTAATTCTGCTGACTGCCGGGGGTTTGATCCTCACCGGCTCAAGGTTGACTCAGTATTCTGAGGTCAGTCAGATGAGGACACAGATTTTGGGGGGGGCTGGAGGCTGACTCTCTAAACCGTTTAGAGAGGGCTGTAAGCGATATACGTATAAGTCTAAGTGCTATTGCTAAGCCAAGGTTAAAATATTAAAAAGGCTGCCTTCCATGAGATGGAAGGCAATATGATCAGAAATCCAAACAGAACAAATAAGTCTCAGGCTAGGTAACTGCAGAATAATAATTAGGGAATTATGATTTCATGGCAGGGCTGTAACTTCATATTTATCCAAATGAGACTCAAATGGGTTGGACGTCTCAGAGAAAGTTTATCATAGGTTGCCAACCTCATTGTGTTGAATGGGTGAAATAGAAGAGAGGACACCCTGAACAAGATTGGCCCATCTGGTTTTAACTTATATTGTAAAGATTGATCTGATTTAAAAATGTAAATGTAGCTTTAAATTTTAATCCAGAAACTTGGAATTTGTCAGTATGGCTTTACATAGTACAAGGCACAGAAGTTTTGTTTTCAAGCTTAGAACCAAAGCGCAAACCAGATTTGAAATCCTGCAGAAACATCTTCACCTTATTTTAAACTGATTCTTTATTAATAAAACAGAAATCTTGAGCAATATGTAGGCCATGTAATGGTGCTTAAAATCTGGACTTTCTCCATACGCAGTACTTTGCTTCCTTCTGTTTCTTTTTCAGTGCAATTCAAAAAATAAAAATATTAGCTTTATAAACCAGACTGCCTAATTTGGCAGAGAGATGTGGACACATTTTAAGTTTTAGACCAGTGATTACCAAGCAACCTGACGTGATTACAGAATATGTTAATTCATTACTGAAAACACACACCAACCCTTAAAAATACGACTTGCTAAAGTAAAGTATTTCCTCCAAGTTTGCTTTCGGAAAAATTAAAGCATCCAAGTGAAAGAAAATTATTCAAAATGAAAACAGCAGACTTTTTGCATCACTTCAGTATTCCATTAGAATATTTTGGGATGGCAAAACCAGGAAAAAATATTACAAGATGCTGAAAGGGTTGCAAATTGCCTAAACAGTAGGGAGATTCTTGTCAGTACAAAGCAGGGCCAATCCCTTCTTTTAGAGAAAAAATTCACCTTGCAGCATTTCAAGGCACTGGAAGCAGAGAAATCTCAGGGTGCTCAGCAAATTCTTCTGGTAATTGAAAGGATCAAATAATTGCAGGGGAAGTGTTGTTTTAGTCCATGGTAGCTAAAACTCTGAGAGCCTGGTAGCATCTTTTTAAAGTAAAGTTAATTAGGAAGTGTAAGCTTTTGTGAGCTGCAGCTTATGCCTTTCAATTAAAAAATGGTCACTATAAAACAGTTCATTTGGTGTGGGCAACTTTGAGGTTTGAGCAATGCTGGCTAGGGAATTCTGGGAGTTGAAGTCCACACCGCTTAACGTTGCCAAGGCTTAGAATCACTACTCTAAAATTATATTTTTTTAAATGATAAAGCGGCTGTCCATCTAAGGTCATTTTACAATCAGAGCTTTGATTATTCCTTTCCCTCCACCTCAAAGGGCCAATGGGATAAGGCTAATGGGAACTGTAGTCCAGCAGTTTCAGAAGGCGGACTCCTCACCAGGAATATTGCTGGCCTAATTTTAATGCACTAAGCTTCTGTTTTGCAATTTTTCAAGGATTCGTTTTCCTAAAAATTTCTCATGACACAAACTCCATTAATGTCTTTTCTATTGTACTAGAAGGGAGTATTTGCTCCGCAGACAAAGCTTGAACCCAGAAACGTGTTCAAGATGCACCCATATCTTCAGGGGTGTGTAGGAATCAGGCAGCTGCCGACAGCCTGTCTTGTACTAAGCCAGGATTAATCACAGTTTGCTGGAGTAACTGGCCCACATTGAACCAGGAGAAATTATAAACCATGACTTAACAGTTCACTAATGGAAGAAGCAAAAGAAAAAACAAACCCAACCTACCACAGCCTCATGGTTTAAGTTGTGCAAATCTAGTTTATTTGATAAACTAGTTACGTTCCCCTTAAACTTTCTATAAAGGATGTGATGTCCCTGGAAAAGCTAACTAGTCAAGATTTTAGGACCAATTGTTAACCGGGAATTAATACACACTTGGAGAAGGTACATTTTTATGGGAAAATATTGATTGCTCTGGCCCGAAGTGAAGCAGAACATACTGACAGAAATTAAGTATTACTTTTATTTTGGTTGCTATAGGAAAAAAAAAGTGTAACATATCAATCTCTCTCAAACTCCTTGGAATTATGACCTATTCCAATTTAGGTCTTCGCTGCACTTAGCTGTATTTATGTCACTTTCGTGCTGCAATTGCAACGCTATGTATATTATTTTTTCTATCAGTACCAACATCTTGCTTTTTAAAATTCAAGCCAAGAGAAGCCACTTCACCTTATTCCTGAATGAGGTCAATTTCAAAAACGTTTGCCCTTTGATAAAACAAAAACCCTGTCTTAAATAACATCTCCCAAAACTATACTTGCAAGGAGAAGTCGTCTTCGACTCACTGAAGTAAAATTTTATAGAAAATTTTATTCAACATACAACATTTTTTTTCCAGCCAAAAAAGGCAATATACAGGAAGAATCATTGCACACTGTAGCTACAGAAACAAAATAAAACAAAAAACAAAACGGGAGGGGAGGAGAGAGGAGAAAAAGAGAAGGAAGAGGAGATAAGAACGAAGGAAGGGGTGAAGATAAAGAATACGAAATTAAAGGAGGGAAAAAATGAAGGGAGTGTAAATGGCAGATTCTAGTTTTACTCACTCCAAAAAGAAGAAAAAAAAGTAGATATTCCACAAAGGTTGCCATTAGCTCCAAACTAAAACAGGAAAGGAGGCTGGGACTGAAATAAAACTACACACAATGAATATTGACATCTGAGGAATTCACTGGCAGACGCACCCTGCCCCCCTC
Source organism: Thamnophis sirtalis (assembly GCF_051295495.1). Lineage (NCBI taxonomy): Eukaryota > Metazoa > Chordata > Lepidosauria > Squamata > Natricidae > Thamnophis > Thamnophis sirtalis. The sequence continues at coordinate 19,013,558 of NW_028261394.1, read as the reverse complement.
CCCTCCCCGGCAAAAAGAGAAAACTCCAAGTGTTAAATTGTACATGTTTCCTTTGTTAAATATACAATTCTGTTTTTTTGCCCCCTCCCAAGCTCCCTGCCCCTTTTTACAAAGTCAACAGCTTACTAAATGCTAGTGAACGTGCCCTCAGTGCGAAAAAGCGAGTTTGCTCGTCTTCCTGGATTAGCTAAAATTCAATATAAATCAGGTGATTCCCTCCCTCCCTTCTGCAATCCCCCTGAGATGCCAGCTGCCATACTTGGGCATTAATTGATAATCAAATCCTTCTTCTGAGCAGTTTCTAAAAGGAATATAAAGATGCCACGGCTCTTTCGAGGATTTTGAGTCTTCCTTGGCAAAAAGTGATGTGGGGAGTTAGTGAAGGGGAGGGACTTGACTCAAAAGTCTTTTATTTAAAACAATAATAATAATAATAATAGAATAATAATAATAAAAAGAGAATTCCTAGGCTGATTGAAAAGACGTTTCTGCCCCGAATAAGTGCCAACAGTGTACACAATGAAATAGAGATTGCTATTTATTGATGATGTGAGTTTCTCTTCGCATTTACAAATGCACAAAAATTTCACTTAAAGTATATAACTGAAGGAAAGAAATCAAACGTGAGCCTAACCATAGTGCCAGCTAGCTGCAGTGATGGCAGGTACCACGCATAGGGGGTGGGTGGGTGGGGAAAGGATCGGGCGGGGGGGGGGGAGAGAAAGGAGGGAGGGCAGCCCGCACAGACTGTGCCCTTAAAGGTACTACAGACAAAGAGTTTGCCAATGTCAACTGTCCTATTCGACCCTCTTCCCTTCTTTTATGCTGACCATCTTGCTTGGTTCCCCATAAAAACTCTCATTGGCACCCGAGCTTTATTTATTTTTTTATAAAACACCTTCATTTTTTTTTGCTCAAAAAAAAAAGAAAAAGAAAATAGAGGGCAGTCAATAATAGATATACAGAGAAGCCAAACTGAACAGCCTCAAAATAAAATTAATAAATCAGCAGCAAATTGTCTTGCTGGAGACTCCCAATCTCAAGTGCACGTGTACCAAAAGTCCTACAGTTGTTAAAAAGGTGCGCGCACGCACGCACACACACACACACGCACGCACACACACACACTTATCGTTGCCCCTTTTTGCCTCGAACAAACTGGAGAGGGTAAGTCAGTTATGGATTTTAATAGCTTTTTCAAGGTACGTGTAGCGGCTTCTCTTTGGGGCTTTGTTGAAATGATCGAGCCCGAGCCATGGCCTGGGATGAGACATGTTGCCTGGAGGAAGAAAGAGAAAGGATGAGTGAGTTTCTACAGCAGGGGTGTCAAACTCAAGGCCCGGGGGCCGGATTCGGCCCACAGAGTGCTTAGATCTGCAGGCCATCTTGGAAAGACTGGCCCGTGGTGCCTCTGCTACCAAAAACGGAGCTCAGGAGAACTGCGTGCGGCCCTCGCAAGCTCCATTTTCACTGGCAGAGGGATGCAGGAGCCCATTGCAGCCGAAAATGGAGCTCAGGAGAACTGCGTGCGGCCCTCACAAACTCCATTTTCACTGGCAGAGGGATGCAGGAGCCCATTGCAGCCAAAAACGGAGGGTTTCGCTGGCGGAGGGTTGCAGCTGAAAAAGAGCTCAGGAGCCCGTTTTCACTGGCAGAGCGCTCTGGCCACCACAGGTGCACCTGACATGAGTGACGTCGAGCTGGCCATGCCCACCCCAGCCCCCAGTGGTCAAACACAATCCTGATGCGGCCATCAATGAAATCAAGTTTGACACCCGTTCTAGAGGGTTTGCTGTGACACCTGAAGAATTGTGACACAGGATCTGCTCCACCTTCAACCTGAAGTAGCTCCCACTTAGTTTGAAGAGCACAAACAACACAACACAACACACACACTCATATAGAAACACACACACCCCAGCCCCCAAATGAAGATAAATGGACCCTCACCGGGTTGGGGCTCAAAATCTTTCAAGTTCACTTCATATTCATCTTCATTAAGATACTGGTGCCGGCCCATCATTACAATAGCAAACTTAAACTTTAAAGAGAAAAAAAACACACAACAGAAGATTTATTTACCGCACTTCGGTGACTAGACTGCCACAAAAATTAGGGACGAGTACAAGCTGAGAGAAAACAAGAAACTTTTAGAAAGATCAAAGCATGCCCATGGTTATGTGAGCTTTAGGGGGCGGTGCTCATCTCCATTTCAAGGCCATTGGGCCAGCGCTGTCCGAAGACGTTTCTGCGGTCATGTCATCACGGAGTGCTGTTACCTTCCCACTAATGTGGTAACTATTGATCTTCTCGCATTTGCATGTTTTCGAATTGCTAGATAGGCAGGAGCTGAGGCGAGGACGGGAGCTCACCTCATCACATGGCACTGGGATCTCGAACCTGGGCTGCTGGTTTTCCAGCATCTTGATACCTCAATTTACAGCCACAATGACTTATAGTTATAATTCTGGCCTCTATCCATGTTTTCCTTTCTATTAAACCTGACTTGTTTTTTTTTTACATCTCCAATACAAAATCCAACATTTTAAACATAGAATATTATAAGTATTTACATTTACAAAGCAATTCTAGGCAGTTTTATTCCTAAGAATGTAAGCGAGAACTTTGTGGAGGGGAAAGGTGAGGTCCTTACAGATTTAATGAAGTACCGTATTTTCACGACCATAAGCCGCACTGAAAATCCTAAAATTTGATCAAAAACCGGCAGTGCGGCTTATAACCCGGTGCGCTTTATGTGTGAAAAAAGATCAAAAATCTCTCCCTCCTGACGCTCAAACTTGAAGCTCGCAAGCATGCACATGTCCCTCGGGTCTCTCCCTTCAACCTCGTTACTTTCTGAGTCGGAGCAGAGAGCCACCCAGCTCCCAGCCCCTATAGAGTGGGCTGTTCCGTCACCCCCGCCGCCGCAAGAAGGGACGGCAGACCGGCGCAGCCCTTCAGGATTTGCCGGCGCCGAGCACCCCATCCGCCCCGGCAGTCGCCCTGCCTAACTCCGCTCCGCGCCCCAGCCGGCTCTGCGCTGCCGGTCAAGGGCGCGCGGGTGGCCGGTGCGGCGCCGGTCTTCCCAGCACACCACGCCGGCCGGGCAAGAGCCGGGAGAGCAGCGGAACCCGAAGCCTCCCGCGCCAGAAATGTCCCACTAGCCAACGCCTGCCACGTGCGCCCACCCGCCCACCTCGGGGACCGCAACCCGGGTGCCCTGCCCGCCCCCATCCCCCCCCGCCTGGCTCACCGATGCGGATGACATGGGGCATGCCGCAGCAGGCGTGCAGCCAGAGGACTCCGAGCAGGGCGGCGGCGGCGCAGGAGCGGGCCAGTGGTGGGCGTGGGGCATGGCAGTAGGTCAGCATCCTGGGCAGGCGGGCGGTGGGCAAGGCGCGGGAGGCGGAGAGGACAGAGCGACCTGACCGCGGCGCCCCAGGCCCCCGCGCTGGCGATCTCCCGGGGTGGCGTGGCTGCGCGGGGCCGCTCAGCGGAGGAAGGCGGCCGCCTGGCGGGAGAGGCTCGGCCGAAAGGTGCCGGGGCTGGAGCCGCAGAGCCAGGCATGCCTTCCGCCCGGGAAGTCCTGTCCCTTCATCCCCGAAGGCCGGCGCGCGGTGAGCGGGGCCGGCATGGAGTCGAAAGTACTTTGCACATGCTCCACGGTTGCCGTGCTCTCCGTCCCAGCCTTCGCCGAAGCCGGCGGGCTGCCTCCCGAAGAAGCCGCCGGAGCGTCCCAAGCCAGAAAATGCCCCAACTTGGGCAGACGGAGTTCCAGTTGCAACCTGCGCACGTGATTCGATAAGGAACCAAGGGGAGCCGGGTCTCTGAGCGCGGCTTATAACCCGGTGCGCTTTATATGTGAAAAAAGTTTAAAAAATTAACATTAACTGATACTGCGGCTTACAATCCGGTGCGGCTTATGGTCGTGAAAATACGGTAGATGAAAAGAAGGAACACCCTTTTCTTCTACCTCACTCTCATGCCAATTCTAACACCCACCATCCTTTGCAAAGTAACAGATGTTCTACTTCACATCAATACCTTTTCAAATTCCTTCTCTTGGATGTCCAGGACTGTCTGAATCCTCTTCATCACTTCTCGAAAATGCTCACCCTAAAAGCATCAGAATTCCAGAGATACAGGACATTAATTATAGCACGTTAAAAGTCTATCAAGCATATATTCTGCTAGTTAACTGTAGATTTTTTTTATACATCTGAGATGATGCTGGACAATGCTAAAAGCCTGCTTTGTGTCCATGTGCTGTATAAAAGTTGAACATTGTGTGTGCACATTTATAAACATTTATGCACACCTATGCTTGCACACTGATTTAGTTTACCACCTGAGGATGTTGACTAAAAATTGTGATGGAGTGAACAATAATGTGAAAATTGTGAGACCTGATAGCCACTGGTTTGGGAAGACCATCCATCAGTTTTGGTCTTCAGTGCAAAATAATTTCTCTTTCGGTAACACAGACTCAACGCAACCACAGTCTATACAGAACCCACCTGGTGTATTCTTAGCAAGAAAGGGGTGCCAAATGTTCCAAAAACCTCTTTCTGGAAATGAGCCACTGTAATTAGCATCTCATTCTCCTTATCGAGCTCTACCTGGTCCAAAGGAATTTCCTACAGCGAGAAAGATCAATGAAATATGCTGATTATGAAGACTGTCCGGCAGCAGCATTAGCAGGATAGTTGAAAAACATGGCAGTAATCGAATCAGAACTTCTGAAATCAAACTTCTGAAAAAGGAAGTAACCAAGACAATGACGTTTGATTAGGGAGCAGCTAGAGGATCTCAAGATGAGCAGAACGAAAGCCCCTTCACGCACTCCAACATGGTACTCTCTTAGTAGGGTTTCTTTCATTACCCAAACTAAGTAACATCTCAGAGCTGGTAATGAAACTTCTGCACAAAAACTATCAAACTCAGAGAGCAACAAGAACCCTTAATTTCAACCGTGAGCTAGAAATATTCTCTTTTATCAACCTTTAAATGAGAAGCAGAAGTTGTGAAGGGGATAAAAATCAAACTGTAAGTCTCCCCTGGGTGGCCTAGTTTTGTCAAGTCTGCAAAATATATTTTTGTTCCATAATTTGTCCATTATGAACAACTAATTTGGGGTATCTGACAGACTTAAAAGCTCTTTTTAACTTACTGCACCTGTGTATGGTTTGCCAATTGCACAGTGGTAGATAGGCCATAACTCTAGAGGGTTCATCATTGCTCAGAGGATCATTGGTTGCCCTCTCCCCTCTTTGGAAGAGCTTTATAGTTCCCGTCGGCTTAAGAAAGTTTAAAATATTCTTAAAGATCCATCTCATCCTGGGCACCTTTTTTTTTTTTGAACTATTACCATCTGGCAGACGGTACAGGACAATAAAAACAAGGACAAATAGGCTGAAAACAGCTTCTATCCCAGGGCAGTAACTATATGGAATTCTACTGTATAGTGCAATATTAATGCAATAATAGTTTTCAATTCAATAGTATAGAATGTGATGGAGGTGTGTTTGTGTTTTTATTTTTATAATTATAATGTACCCTGAAGATGGCATTTAATTTCGTTGTATGAGGTGCAATGACAATATACTAAACTAACTAACTTTTTAATCCTTTACAGTATTTATTAATTCTGGTAATTTCTAACCGATGAAGATGATGATAACAAAAGCTCACTTGCCCATCCAATCAATCAAATGGACTGGAGAGAGCAATTATACTACAGTTTGAGAACTGCTGACTCCTGGAAAAAAACTTGACAGCAACTTTCCTCCTTGCCCCCTTCCCCATTTTAAGAGGGGAAACTCCTCCTTTTTTCTTTAAAGGGGTCCCGGGTTGCAATGTCAGATCTATTGGATCAGTTCAGATCCGGTCAAAGGATTTTGGTCCGTGAAGCAGATAAACCAAACCAGCTCCCCCCTGCTACTGAAATCAAATTAATACAAAACACACAGGTGTATGGAGTACAACTCCCAGAATTCCCCAGCCACCATGCTGAGCTGCCTGGGGAATTCTGGATGTTGAAGTCCATACATCTTGAAGTTGACACAAATCTGAAAACAATTCTCCTGAAGCAGCTTTATTACAGTTGAACATTTCAGTGAGGCCTGCAAGAGAAGATCACCTCACCCAAGTCCCAACGTTTCCTAATAAAAGTACCGTATTTTTCAGACTATAAGACACACCTAAATTTACAGGAGGAAAACAAGAAAAAATAGTTTTTGGCCTCCGTGCATCGGATTTTCGCCCTCCCAGGCCCCCAGCAGCACTCTGCAGGCCAAAAACAGGCATGTTTTTGTGAAAAGGGGCTGTGCAGAGCACTGAAGAGTGCTTCTGGGGACTGGGGAGGGTGAAAACATGATGCGCAGAGGGCTTTGAGGCACAAATACGCCTGAATTCAGTCTATAAATCACATCTAAATTTTCATCCACTTTTAGGGGAGGAGGTGTATCATACTCCGAAAATATGGTAATTTCCCATCTTGTCTCTTTGCACACTTGGGCCTCAGGAGCTCATAAACGTAGTAGTAGGACCCATTGGGAATTAATGGATTTTTTCAAGTGCAGCATGAGGGAATGGGAATTCTAACTATGGTTTATTGAAGAAGCCGTAATAGCCTGGATTGTGCATTAAACCAAGCATCAAACAAAGGACCCTGTGGTTCAATTCAAAGAAGGGACTCAGTCATGAAAGCCGCTTGGGCCCTTGGGCCCATCAAGGGTCTGGTACCGCTCGGATAGCCATGCTTGACATTGTCTCATTACTGACCTCTATTCGAAATGTCCGACTGGTCGCTGGCGATAAGCACTCTAGTAATTCATCCTCCTGATGGACACCAATGATTTTGTAGCTTACGATTTCTAGCAGCCTTAATGAGAGAAAGCCAGTGTAAGAATACTCGAAAACTCACACCTGAACTCCCGAGGAAGTTCTGCTTCTTCTGAAGTACTTCGTCAGAAGTACTTAGCTCAGGAGGCAAGGTGACTTTTAAGAAGATGCATTCAAATCTGGCTTGCCATACATTTTTACAATTGATAAACGGAGCCCAGTAATGATAAGGAATAAAAACATTTCAAATTGGTAATCAAGTTGAAGTTTGGCTTTCCTAATTTGTTTAAGTATGCTTTCTACTTTCTGTGGATCTCAAGGGGGGGGGGATTTAATTAAATAAGGAAAACACTTGCCTTAATTTCCCTGAACCTCTTTCAGCAAGTTCTACAGCTTTTTTACATTCATCTAGTAAGTCTCGCACACATCCATGTTTATCTGGATATAGTGTTATTTCCTAAAAAAAGTTAAGTGGGGGGATGAGAGAGAGAGAGAGAGGGGGGGGGAGGGAGGGAGGGAGAGAGAGAGAGAGAGAGAGAGAGAGAGAGAGAGGGAGAGAGAAGCCGAAGCCAATAATTAATTGCTGTAAGATGCAAAAGGAAATTAAAGTTAGAAGGAACAAGCTCTTGAGTTATATACAAATGGTAAAACCTATCAAGTATATTTGATACGGCAACAGAATCACTAATACTGTTCTATGTATCCAATAGGGTTTTCAGAAGAAAAAATGCTGTATCAAAAGCTTTGGCTAGTAAGATGGGCAGCATATACATTGAGCTAACAAACAGTTTGTTAATTGATTGCACCTTTGCAATTCTTCAGTTAGTTCATGTATGGTACTGAAAAGCTAAGTAACAACAACAAATCCCTACCCGTAGATAAAAAATCTGATTTTTTCCTCAAATACTTTACTATTACTGGAATTTTGGAATAAATAAAACCTTTTGTAATTTATAAGACATGAATTTAAGGACGTGAATTTAAAAACTTGCCATTTGATCATTCTGAACACAACAACAGATGAAAGGGCTTACCTCTTCCCTAAATTGGCTGTTTAGCCATATGCACTTAAAACTTCTCCTGTTTTCAAAGTCTGTGATTTTCATTTTAAGCTATGGAGAGTTAGGGAGGAAAAAGGCACCAATTTATTCATACTGAAAAACGAGACAATTGTTCCTTCTTGCAGAAGTAACAGAAGCCCCTTACCTGCTGATAATAAAGTTTCTTAGGTTGTCTGGGTTTGAAGAATTGCAGGAGATCTCTTAAAGTTCCATCATAATTATGCCTAAGAGGGTTACCAGGACCATCCCTGTAACTAAAAATGTGACACAGACAGACAGACAGACAGAAAGACAGAGACAGAGAAAGAGACAGACAGACAAGGGGGGAGGGGAGGAAAGAAATCTCACTTTAAAATACTTTCTGCACAGCATTTTAATTGGATTCCCCCCCTGTAATCAGTCTTTTAATATACTCTGTTAGATATGCACTATGATTTCTCCCTGCCCTTAAGAATAAAGAGAGGGAGCTGTAGTTGTGCAGTTGTTAGAATGCAGGATTGCAGGCTACCTCTGCCCGACTGCCAGGAGTTCTATCCTGACCAGCTCAAGGTTGACTCAGCCTTCCATCCTTCCGAAGTCGATAAAATGAGGACCCAAATAGTTGAGGAGCAAGATGCTGACTTTGCAAACTGCTTAGAGAGGGCTATAAAGCACTGTGAAGCAGTATATAAATCTAACTGCTATTGCTATATAAAGGTTTTACAGAATCTACAGAGGTTTACCATCTTGTGGAAAACATATTTTTTTAAAAAACCTGCTCTTAAAAAAGTATGCACGTTGGTCCATGATGAAGATAGAACAACTTGGAAAGAATGTTTAACCAGAATGTCAATTGCACCAGGATCTAAAACACACACTTACATGCAGCATGAACCAAAATCCAAAGAATCTTGCTATGCAAAATGCTGCAAATTATCTTTTGTGCACAACTGGCTTTCCCTCCCCAAATCCAGGATTCTACCCTGGAGATTTCTGGCATCAGGAATACACATGAGATGTCATCTCTCGCATTTGTAAGTTTTCAGCATCTACATTACCACATGAACCAGATGATGTATTTGATCAACGTCTCTTACCCTTGGGACTTGAAAAACTGCAGCAGCATAGGATCCGTATTAAGCCTTTGAGCCACGGTCTTTGCAACCTGAGAAGATAGAAGAAGAAAAAGAAGAAGGAGGAGGAGGAGAAGAAGAGGGGGATGGTGGTGGTTGAGGAGGAGAAGAAGGAGAAGAAGAGGAGGAGGAAGTGGTGGTGGATGAGGAGAAGATAGAAGAAGAAAAAGGAGGAGAAAAAGAGGGGGAGTGGTGGTGGTGGAGAAGAAGATAGAAGAAGAAAAAAAAGGAGGAGGAGGAGGAGAAGAGGGGGTGGTTGAGGAGGAGGATAAGAAGAAGAGGGGGAGGTGGTGGTGGTGGTGAAGATAGAAGAAGAAAAAGAAGAAGGAGAAGAGGAGGTGGTGGTTGAGGAGGAGGAGGAGGAGGAGAAAGTGAGCTGCATTTGGGTAAACAATGGAACAGCTTTCCTCCCAGAGTTGTGGGTTTAAATATTATGATTTTATTTCATACCAGAGCTGCTATTCAGCAGGTTCTGACCCGTTCTGGAGAACCGGTAACAGAAATTTTGAGTAGTTCGGAGAACCAGCAAATACCACCTCTGACTGGCCAGGCCCTCATCTATTCTCTGCCTCCCTAGTCCCAGCTGATCAGAAGGAAATGGGGTTTTTGCAGTATCCTTCCCCTGCCATGCCCACAGAACCGGTTGTAAAAAATTTTGAATCCCACCATTGCTCCATACCACATTATGAGAAAGGAGTAAGTACCTGAAAATAATTCATTCTGTTGGATAACGTGACCACAAAACCAGGATCATTAGGGATAGTTTTATCACAAAAGATGACGTCGACTCGGTAGTAGAGATCTCGGAAGTATTCTTTTGCTGTTGCTAATTCACTGTTGTCGTTTTCGGGGTCATCCCTTGTAAGCAAGAAAAAAAAATAATTAACTAAAAATTGCTGAAACAATGAAAGGATGATAAAAATCTGTAGCTCTTTGGTCAAACAAGAGCTAATCCTAACCCTAATTTCTAACAATGAACTACTAAAATAATGCACACATGCTAAAAAGAGCAAAAATGAGAGTGAACTGTTTTTGAAAGAATTTCACAAAAAATAATTGCAATTACATATTGTAGCCAGCCAACACAGTAGATTACTCAACTAAAACTGAAGATTTTGTTTTAAGTAAAGACCTCACTTAGAATGCTCTACCAGAGTATTTCAAGTAAACTGCATCCCACTAGAATGAAATTTGAGAAATGTTGGAGTGTTTCACCACGTAGTCGGTAAGAATTTGAAACAAATCCATTACTCCTTCAGTTTTTGTACAGAGGTCACAATAATGGATTCAGATGTGTTGGAACCCATATTGATTTGGGCTGCTGGGGCATTCCATTGGGAGAGCCTGGGATTGAAATTGTCAGAGCCCTTGCACAAAAACGGTTGCAAGCCTACTTTTGAAATACAATGATGTCACCGTCCATGAGTTCGTCAAGAGCTTTGTCGAGGGAAACATCATAGTCTTGAATTCTCTCTGTTAAATTCGGTTTAACTTCCTGGGGGGAAACAAACCCAAGAAATTAAGAGATTAGTTAGATTAGTTATCAGAAGTCATAAATAAGGAGAAATAGTTCATTTTCAATCCTAAATAAAATCTTTAGATATTTTTGTATAAGTAGCCACAGTACACATCAGGATTCTGCATCCTACTGTATGTTTAATCACTATTCCTTAAGGATAAAAATGTTCTTTAAACCAGTGTTTCTCAACCTTGTCAACTTGAAGGTGTCTGGACTTCAACTCCCAGAATTCCCCAGCCAACAAATGCTGGCTGGGGAATTCTGGGAGTTGAAGTCCAGACACCTTCAAGTTGACAAGGTTGAGAAACACTGCTTTAAACCATGCCCTGAAGATAACTTTTGAGTTATGAACACTAAGAAATGTATTCTGGCATTAGCTCTTAGGGATTGATGTGATTTCTATTTTGAAAAGAACGAAGGGGGAAAAAAAGATTAGCCTCTGTGCTTCTCTTTTAATAATATTTTATGATAGGCTTCTCACAGCCTAGAAAAAGAAATGGGGATTTGTGCAGTGTTACAACCACAGATCATCTTCTGGTGTAATGGACTTAAAATTGGTACTAAAGGAAAGGTGGTTCCCAAGATTTCTGTAACCCAATTTCTCTTTCCCTTTCAATAAATCTGATAAAGGAAGACTTGAGTATTTTTATTTTCAGTTCTAAGTAGCTATTGATGCTACTGGTGTGATTCATTTTTAGAGGTTTGCCTGTTTTTCTGCTTCAATAAGAACCAACTAAGGCTCTTATACCACTGACAAATTTGTTATGACATGACTTTATGAAAATATTGTCAAATATTATCTTTGTTTTCAAAGGGATCACTCTTGGGTGGAAACACTGCAAAAAGCTAAGGCAGAACTTTAATTATATAGACTAACTGAGGCAAAGTACTGTTTATTACAACCACGTGATTTGCTTAACAACTAGGGTGACTCGACTTGTGACTGAAGTAAAAAGTGTTGCAGAACAAATTGTTATTACAACCGCAACAATTTAGAACAGAAATTCCAATCTCAAGAGTGGTTGTAAGTCAAGGGCTACCAGTACACTATGCAATATTAAAAAGGAGTTAAGTTTTTCCATGTGCCACAAAACTGCCTTTATTTATCTGAGGATATTGAATGCATGAAAGAAGGCAAATACACAAGGTGTTCCAAGATAAGGTTCCAGGATCCAATCTGGGTCAATCACCAGAACCAGAGGTTTAGTCTTCTGAGCTTTCAAATTCATGCTGGAGCCCATCTTCAGGAAACTTCTCTTTCTTTCTTTTTTTTTGAATTAAAGTTTTTTTATTTTTCCCTTTCAAATTCATTCACAAACATACATTCTTATAATTGCTATTTAACACTTGTCTATTGACCATTAGTCTCTATAATTATTTTTACAAATACCGTATTTTTCAGAATATAAGACGCACCAAAGTTTTGAAGAGGCAAATTTAAACAAAAAGTAGGTAGGTAGATAGAGATAGATATAGAGAAATAGAGATAGAGAGAGAAATACAGTAGGTAGGTAGGGAGAGAGAGTGTGTGTAGGTAAGTAGATAGAGGGATAGATAGAGAGAGAAAAATACAGTAGACAGGTAGGAAGAGAGAGAGTAGGTAGGCAGAGAGACAGATAGAGAGAGAGGGAGAAATACAGTAGGTAGGTAGGGAGATGGAACTTCTCTTTCTGTGCACACATTCTGGTGAGAAAGACATTCCTGATGATGGGCTCCAAAAAGTTTGGAAGTCAGAAGACAAAACCTCTGGCCCCAGTGACAGACCCAGGCTGGATCCAGCAACATTGAATGCAGTTTCTAACTCATTGCTGCATTTAAAATTGCACCATGCTCCCTCTGACCCCCTTTTCAACACACTCCCTTTTGCTGATGTTGCTGGATGGGGACACTTTAAGGGTGCTTCAGAGCTTTGCTCATTGGTATCTTTCCAAGTTTACATGTTTTCCTAAATCCACACAATAATTGCATGATTTCAGGAAAACATGTGTATGAATTTAAGAAAATGCTTAATTTGCAAAGTTGTCGGTACTGCATGGCAACCACAACCACTCTGAAACATCTTTTTAGTTTTTGCTCCTCTGTGATGCAGATCCCTTAACAATTCCCAAGCAGCATGCTTAACAGCACATTGCAACTATTTGCAATTGAACTATTTATAATTTTTCCAACCTCTAAATAAAAGAAAGAGACTTAACGCAGATCATTAGCTATTAGTACCCCAAATTTAACTGAAGGTCTGGATGAACAGCTGTATCTCAGTTTGCCCCAGAGGCTTGTAAAATTTGGACACAGTACTTATGATACCTTCAAGGGGAAGGATATAAGGAACTTGAATTTAGCTTGGCATTGCAGTTCCCCTAAAGCAGAGGTGGGGGAATGAAGGCTCCTTTACGATTCATGGATTTCAACTCCCAGAATTCCTGAGCCAGCATGGGAATTGAAGTCCACAAGTCCTAAAAGGGCCTTGGTTCCCCACCCCTGCCTTAAAGCAACACTTTAGCAACCTAGCCGAGTGTTTTACACCAGCTGTACCTTCCGGTCCCACTCCACAGACAGCATAACATTGCAGGTCTTGAAATCAATAGTAGGTAAATTACTAGGGCCAGTCCTAAATGCCAATTTGGAGATAAAAGTCCACAAGCAATAATGAAGATAATCTACTGCCCACAAGCAGCACTCGTAACAAGAGGAGAGCAATAGATACTTAATGATAGAGCTCTTGTTATGTGTTAGCACATTAGTTCTAGACATAAATGGCAACTTTTCTAGGAGAGCGTAAAATGTTTTGGATGCAAAACAATTGTTCAGAGTTCAAAGTGGCTATTTCAATTTCACAGAAGTAGTACAACAGTATTTAATTAGGTGAGGTGCTATCAATTGAGTCTGCCAGTCCAACCTTGGCCATTTTAAGACTTGTAGACTTAAAGCATGGCTGGCTGGGGAATTCTGGAAGTTGAAGTCCACAAGTCTTAAAGTGGCCAAAGTTGGAGAGCCCTGTTAGAGAACGTGTAGTATAGCAGGACATCACTTGTAGCTTCCATGGTCTCTTGTCCACAGGGATCTGGAAGTACTGAAATGCTTTCCTGAGGCCACAGCAACCCATTTCAAACTCAAAATAATTTGCTACGTCTGATTTTTCCAACAGCCCTAAAACTTCAAATGCACTAATCTCTATGCCAAGTTTTACTATGCAAAATGATCGATTTTGCAAATGAATTGTTACAAGATGCATTTCATTATGCTGCTATTTTTTTGCTATTTTTTTAAATAAAAAAAACTCTCCTTGAAAAAAATTCAAATCGTTGATTGGAACATTATTTGGAAAAACTGCCAAACCTTGCAATTTGATCCAACTATTTGGAAAAATGAAGACACATTTTAAAGAAATGTGTTCATATTTGGATTTCTCCAAGTTTATTTTGCTGTAAAGACATTCATTCACTCTGACAATATATCATAACATTCAGCCTATTTCCCCCCCCAAGATAAATGTCTCAAAGAATAATTCTACTTTTAAAGAAAAAGTAAATAAATGGCCCAAACCTCATAGAGGATAAGATTAGATTCTTGGGGAAATCCTGCTCTTTCACACATAACTGGCAGCAAGTCACCTTTGGAGGAAGAACAGAAAATATATATATACATATTGCAACTTCTGCTTCTTTGGAAAAATATTGCATCTAGAAATCACTTTAATTATCTAATGTTGTGGTTTAGCTCAGAGATCAAAACTATAGCTCAAAATTAGCTTCTCTCACCTTCTTTCACAGATTCAGCAATTAGAGGCCATGTCTGCTATCCTATATTTAACGAGTTCAGACAAATATATAATCTGAAACTACAGAATTCTATTATGCAAAGCATAATATGTGGGGTGGAATAATTTCTTTCTTTTGGCTTAACACAATTCTTAGGGGGCTCCTTAGGAGTGACAAAAACATCCCAAACTTACGTATTTTGCAGGATATAGGTGTGTAGATATGTCCACAATAATTCAAACTTCGTGTCTTTGGATCATACATTTTCAGGAACAGCATCACATCGTCTACAAGAAAGTAAAGACGATTTTCAGAGAAGAACAAAATCTCCATTTGTGCCCGAGCTGTATATATTTCAACTGATTATATTTTGTGTAATGTAAAATATAATAAGAGAAATGTTTGGTATTTAATGATTCGGATTGTAGTTTTATCCTTCTCAAATGATTAATAAATCAGCCATATAGCCAATCTTAATTGTACTTTCAATCAAAATACAGTAAATTTATTCAATCTTAAAACTATTTGTTTAAAACAAATCATGTTGCAACAGATGGAGACAAGAGCCAGGACTAGTCCATTAACTGATCAAAATCCAATTTTTAATATCTTTTCTTTTCTTCTGAACTGTTTCCAGTTCATCAGTCTCGATATATCATGCAGTTAAAGAATCAATTTAAGAATGTCCCTTCCTTCTTTTCGTTCATCTTAAAAGGAAAATAAAACTGGTTTAAGCTTGTTTTTAGGGTTTACACCACACTATTAATCTAGTTCAGGGTTCCCCAAGGGGTCAGTGGGACAATCCAAGGGGTTGATAAATGGCCGAAGATCAAAACGATGATCCAAAGCCATTTGGGGTCAATTAGAAGGTCACTATAAGGAGCTCTGCACCATCCCCTAGTCCTGAAGGTGATGTGCCTAATGGCAACTACAACTCCCAAAATTCCCCAACCAGCACGGTGAGATAGTATCACCCAGGATTGCATTGACAATTACCAGTAAGAGCAGCCATGATTTCAATTTTAAACTTCTTGAAGGTGTCTATCAGCAGGAGTTTGAGGACCCTGTCCTAATTCTTGTTTTAAAGGGGCATGAAACTGTTCCCCTGGTGTTCAGGATACATTTGGGGAGTGGGGGGCTTCAGAGGCTGTCAATCTGGAACTGGGGGTCAAAAGGGGGCTATCCACAAGGCTCCTTTTGACCTGTATTTCTCAACCACGGCAGTTTAAAATGTGCAGACTTCAATTCAGATGAGGCCTCTGCGTCTAAGGCAGAGAGCGGGACAGGGCCGTCTGGGAGTTATGTGCTGCTTCCGGAGCCTCCAGAGTCAGACCTCAGTGAGGAAGAGGAACAGGGGGAACCTGTTCCCAGTGCGCGCATGCGCAGAGCTGCCAGAAGGCAAGATCAGTTAAGACAAAAAGGGCGACTCGGGAGTAAGGCTCGCTGATTGGCAGGGAGCTTTGTTCGTTCTGGTCAGTTTACATTCTGAAGCTCCGTTTTGACTTTTTGCTCCGTGTGGCCTTGCCAAACTGCCAATTAGGTCTTTGGCAGCGTTTCAAAGAAGATAAAGGTGGGTGCTTATCAGCCTTATCCCGAAAGACTTTGGCAGCCTACTGTCGGACTCTTTACAAACTATTTGTGACTCATTACAGGTTGTGAATGAACATAGATCACAGCCTTTAAAATAAAAAGAGGGTTTTGTGGAGTAAGCGTGTACTTCTTATCAGGAAGCCTAGGTCAGAACACATTTCATCAATACAAGCAGCTTCAAAATCCTACAATCTAAAATGCTGACTTTTCTATGGAATGGAAGATGGCCGTATTACTCACTTTGGCCTGAAACTTGCAAGCCACGGGACTTACGGTCTTTGTCGAACTTGGGTAATGTTGCTCCCGTAGCAGCCATTTCTGGATCTACTGTTTCAAGGAATATTGTCCATGGGTTTTCATTGTCGCTGAGCTCAATCATCTGTGAGCGATTAATAAAGGAGAAAGAAATAAGCAATGAGTGCAACATAGTCAGAGGAAGGAACAGGTAGTATTACATCTGCATCAGTGAAGAAAAGCAGGTTTAAAGTATTTTTAATAATTCAAATGTTGCACTGGATTAGCAGAAACATGGGCTTAAAATTTTGCTATAACTTGGGGGAGGATGGCCTTCATCAGCTAGTCTAATCTAGGGCTCTGGATTTTGAATTTTTGTCTTGTCAAGTATTTAAATCCTGGCATTCTTCCTAGGTCCAACTAATATTACACCTAAGACAGGACTAGAGCTCACAATCTCCTGATTTCTAGACTGGTGTGTCTTAGCTATGTTGGCTCTCAATCTAGAGCATATGTAAATTTAAAATATTATTTAGGTTCCTTGGATATTTTTTTTAAAAATGTACTAAATTTTTGTCATGCACTTTTCAATGCAACAGAATTACCTGTGCAAAATGTTATGTATCTATCTTAAGACGACTGTGGAGAAATGAAGAATATAATAGAATGGAATGGAATAGAATATTTAGAAGGGACCTAGGAGGTCTTCTAGTCCAACCCCCTGCTTAAGCAGGAAACCCTATACCATTTCAGACAAATGGTTATCTAATCTCTTCTTAAAAACTTACAGTGTAGGAGCATTCACAACTTCTGGAGGCAAGCTGTCCCACTGATTAATTGTTCTAACTGTCAGAAAATTTCTCCTGAGTTCTAAGTTGCTCCTCTCCTTGATTAGTTTCCACACATTGCTTCTTGTTCTACCCTCAGGTGCTTTGGAGACTAGCTTGACTCCCTCTTCTTTGTGGCAGCCCCTGAGATATTGGAAGACTGCTATCATGTCACCCCTAGAATAGGTGAAATGAACTCATTTGGAATCGGACAAGACTTCAGAAGTCATATTTCCTCTCTGATGTGCACTCACAGTTTTATTGCCATCAGCTTCATTGTCTAACATGGCCGGTCTTTTCGTCCCATTGCTTCGTGCTTGCATTGGCCA
Organism: Thamnophis sirtalis; assembly: GCF_051295495.1. Lineage (NCBI taxonomy): Eukaryota > Metazoa > Chordata > Lepidosauria > Squamata > Natricidae > Thamnophis > Thamnophis sirtalis. The sequence continues at coordinate 18,996,285 of NW_028261394.1, read as the reverse complement.
CAACCGTATCTGATCTTGCGGGAAGCCCTACGAAATTTTTTAAAAAGCAAACAAACATGATGACTGGAAAAATATAAGTCATTACAAGATCACTGTTGGGTTTTCAATGCCCAAAATGATGAAATTATTCTATGCAAAAAAAAGGGTCAGGGACTAAATCGCTACCTCCTCCTGCAGAAGCTCACCATTGTTTGGGAAAGATTTTGAACAAATTCTGTCAGTGTGGAATTCTTCAAGACTTTGAACACTGTGTACTTCACTTTTTCTTCATCGTACATGTCATTGCCTTGATGGCCACAGAACTGGTCCTCTGTTACTATCTGAAATTACACAAGCATTGGGTTAGTGCAGAGGTCCGTAAACTTGGCGACTTTAAGACTTGTGGACTTCAACTCCCAGAATTCTCCAGCCAGCTCTGGAGAAGTTTGAAGACATCGGGGTTAGCGAAACCACATGGATCACAATGGGAGCCTTCTCTATTTCCACAACGATGGGCACTTTAGAAGTCGAACATTTGTGCTCTAGCTTCTAGTTCCTCTCAACTATATTTTTTTGGGGGGGTGGGAATACTACAATCTAACTCTGAAATGGGTCTGATTATTACAGAGCTAACACCTTTTGTGAACTTCTGCCTAGCAGGGCATACAGATAGTCCTCGAGTTACAACAGTTTTAGTGACTGTTCAAAGTTACAACGGCACAAGTGACTTATCACTGTCAATTCTGCTGAATGTAACTTGAGTTACATGCCTATTTAACTAAGCCATCGTAAACAACCTTTAAGAACATATTTTTTTTCAAATACAGTTGTTCATCACACTATATTATTACATGGTATCAGTTTTTATGAAAAGAGTTGAAATCTAAGGGCAAGAAGTGTGCTGCTGAAAGTGTGCTAATAGGTTCTTTAAAGGTTGTTTATGGTGGCTTAATTAAACAGGCATGTAACTCAGTTACGTTCAGCAGAATTGACTGAAACCAGGTTATGACTTACGACCGTTTTTCATACTTATCATACTTATGACCATTGCACCATCCCTCATAGTCATGTGATCAAAATTCGGATGCTAGGCAACTGGTTCATATCTATGACTGTTGCAACACCCTGGGGTCATGTGATACTTTTTTGCGACCTTCTGACAAGCAAAATCAATAGGGAAGCCAGAGTCAGTTAACAATTGTCTTACTAACTTAACTACAGTGATTTACTTAACAGACGTGGCAAGAAAGGTCGTAAAATGGGGGTAAAACTCACTTTAAAAAATATCTCACTTAGCAACACAAATTTTGGCCTCAATTGTGGTCATACGTCGAGGACTACCTGTAATCTCTGAAAACTGCCTGGCAGATACAAATGAATTGGGGCTGCCTTTTGCAGGCACTTGCAACACCTGGACACAAGGGGGCTCCCTGAGGCAGGCAGAAAGAGGCAAGGTAGACTCTACCTTTCAAATCCAACCACCACCATCCTCCATAAGTGGAAAGGAAAAGGATTCTGTATCAAATTAACTAATGCGCAGCAAAAACATTTCGTGCAGAAAACATCAACTTTACTAATGGGCATGAGAGCTTTCTTGTCTCCTCTTGATATTAGGCCATCATTGGCGAACTTAGTTCTCCTCCCACAGTATCTACAATGAGAGGAACTTTACTATTACCCATCAAGTATTGATTGAAACACATCAAGTAGCTTTAACTCTCCCAGTTGACCCAGTCTTAGTTCTATATTAACTATGTTCCCCTTAGCATCAAATGCAAGTGGAGGAGAGCTACTTTGAGAAGTTGGAAAAATGTATTAAGGTTAATTATGAGTGTAAATCAACTGGTCACGTACTCCTTTGATGTTCCTTTTACAGAGAGATTCAGAAAAAACTTAACTTTCCAATAATTGCTAGGTATCCTGGCCATTCCGACACTGCTTATCTCCAATGGCTGCTTAAGGACAAATAGTCCGGAATTACAGCACGGTGGCCAGATTCTGCGCAGCAGCACTGGGGATTTGGAACGAGCTCCCCGTGGAGATTCGGACGCTTGCCACCCTTCAGGCCTTCCGGACAGCCGTTAAGGCCTGGCTGTCCCAGCAAGCCTGAGGTTGAGTCCCCCCCCCCCCCCCTACTCGAATTTGCTGTGCTTGCTGTGCTTTTTTAAACTGTTGTATCACTATCCTGTTTGTCTTACTTTCTGTATTTGTTTTTCCCCTTCCCCTGGTTTTTGTTCAGCCGCCCTGAGTCCCTTCGGGGAATAGGGCGGCTTACAAATCGAATAAATACCAAATACCAAATTTGTTCGAAACACGCGTCAAACCCACCATAGCTATTTTATACAACAAATGCGGCAAACCCCTTGCCCTGCTTTTTCCTTTCCCTTTTACTATTAAACTGACTACAGGCCCCACACTTTATGGCTTGTGATTTTAGTATACATTTATATATATTTATATTTATATATATATATTTAGTATATAGACCATGCACAATTGACAGACTGGATTTTATCTGTTATTTATTCTTTTATTCTAGATTTTTTTTATTTGTTCTGGTCTCTGGTCGTAATCAATAAATAAATTCTGAAATACTGTAAACATAAAGAAAAACAATGCAGCCCAGATGCTTAAGTTTCTACCATAGGAAGCAGTGCTGAAAAATATTCAAATGACTAGATAGCCTGGAAGAGGAGACAGCAATCAAACCGCCTTTAGAACTGTTGGTCTCCATGTGCCAGCTGGAGAGAAGAAATGCTGTAGAGCACCAACGCGGATAAAGATAAGAGTTGGTACTACTCAAGTTACCGCCACAATTGAGCCCAACATTTCTGTGGCTAAGTGAGACATTTGTTAAGTGAATTTTGCCCCATTTTATGACCTTTCTTGACATGATTGTGAAGTGAATCGTTGCATTTGTTAACAGTTGGTTTCATGATTGCTGGATTCCCCCTTGACTTTGCTTGTCAGAAAGTTGCAAAAGGAGATCATATGGTCCCAGGACACTGCAACCATCATAACTGGTTGTTGAGCATGTGAATTTTGATCGTGTGACTTCAGGGATACTGCAATGATTGTGTGAAAAACCGCAAATCACTTTTTTCACTGCCATTGCAACATTGAACTGTCGCTAAATGAACTGTTGTAAGTCAAGGAAGTGGTTCCTTGATACTCAACTGCTTTGAAACCCATTGAATTTGGTGCACAACACCTTTTGACACGAAAATTTTGTCCATCATTTGTGTGGTACTCAACATACAAGCTAGAACATGTCAGTATCCGCTGCTTTGTGACTCACCACATTATTCCTTGTGGGAAAATTTTGTTTGCTACTCAATGATCCTCCCAGAACCAATTAACAATGAGCACCAAGTTACCACTGTTCATCAAATCAACTTCCACGGCTTAAGTCTTGAGGGGAGAATCTGCCCCGCATCACAAAGATTTGGGTTGGGAATGACAAGAGTCCCCTGAGCCACAAACTCAACCAGACTTAGGGATGAACTTTTAGCCTTGGCTGGTTCAGTTATTAGGATAAGAATGACCCGCATCCAGATGGAAGGGGTGAGAAAGAGGTCCAACGAAGGGAAAATGAGCAGAAACGATGTAGAATATCCAAGGCAGCTCCTTCTCCAAGCTCACCTGTACTTGCATATAGAGATGGGCTTCTTGCCTCTCCTTTCTCTTTTGGGCCTCTATTCTTTTTTCTTCCTGCAATCGTTCCACCAGCTGCTGAGGAATATCATGATCTGTGACTGCTTGCAAAACCTCACCTGCAAGAGATACAACATTGGCATTAGGGGAGCAGAACAAAACAGCCAATGACTTGTGGATGGTCATTTGGTCCATCCCTTAATCCATCCATCGCATTTGAGGGACTGCCTCTCACCAAACATATCTACCCAACCCATAAGGTCCAGGAACATGGGAAGGGCTGGTCAACCTATATTCTAAAGCACCAGAAGGCAAGACAAGAAACAATGGATGGAAACTAATCAAGGAGAGAAGCAATCTAGAACTAAGGAAAAATTTACTGACAATGAGAATAATCAACCAGTGGAAGGACTTCCATCCAGGAGTTGTGGGTACCCCAACACTGGAGTTTTTTACGAAGAGGCTGGACAGTCATTTGTCCAGATGTTTTCTGCTTGGGCAGGAGGTTGGACTGGAAGACCTCCAAGGTCCCTTCCAACTCGTTTATTCTGTTATTCTGAATGTGGCAGGCACTGTCCAAGAAGGAATATCATCTGATGGGACATCTAAGGAATGCTCCAGCATCCATCCTCTGAAATATTTTCTTAGCAGTCCTCTCTCCCCACTCCTGGTCTTTTGGAAGAGCCTAAAATCTTGGCTCTTTTCCTTGGCCTGGGCCCTGACAATGGTCTGCCACATTGGGGGTGGATGAAGGGTAGAGAAGATTCTCACCCAGGATGTCCATCATCTTGGTTCTTTTAATCTTTTAAATTGTTTTTAGAGCTTTTAACACTTTTTATAAAATTGTAAGTTGCCCGGCTTGCTGTATTAGTGAGTTGGGTGCCCAGAGATTAATTAATTAGGTGAACAAGAGGCCTGATTCCTGCCTAAGATACCTTTGTATGTTCTTCAAGACAGCGGAATTCATTAGCCTCTCTTTCATAATACAAACTGTATCGTAACAAAGGGATTGTGGCAATCCTTTCAAGTCAGTTTTCTATCAGAAATGATGAACTATTTGCATTGGTGAACTGCTAGAAAGAACTTTAGTATTTGAAATGTCACTCTTCCAGTTAATACTATTTATTTATACTGTTAGCAATCTTTTAAACACTACGATACAACATTCCTTTGCAATGTTAAGCTTCTTAACCACGATTTCTTAACAGCTGCAGATTGACTGCAGATTCCACGAAGTACTGCCCAAACTGACATCAGGAAGACTGCTAATCACACGTCATCCTTTTTTAAAACAGAGGATACAAATTATTGCATCTCTGAAGGTCAGCATTTTCTTCAGTGGGATTTTAGAAATGTTTCTGTACTCAGTATGCCACATACATTATTTGTGCATGTCTTCATCTGGAGAGAGAGAGATAAATTTAAAACAAGAAGCAGAGCTTCAGACAAATTCATTCTGGATTCTTGAGCTGCCAATAGCTTAAGCCTTGTACTTATTTATTGATTAGAAGCAGTTTATTTTGATTTCAGCTTTTTTAACTGCTCTGGAGACCATATGATATCTAGTAGTTTTTTTCAATCCCTATTTGAAAGTTGAGTGTCCAGGAATCAGGCTTCTTAAATACTCTTCCTTTTTCACAAAAAGAAACCTAGCAGATACCACCTTAAAAATATACTTTAAGTAATTAGAGAAACAATTAACACTCTTCTTATAATTGTAAATCTCATTTGCCTTCCCTTCATTTTCAACATCACAGTTTTTGCAAACGTGGTTTCAGAAGTGCAAAATGTGAGATGGCTGTTAAACACAGCATGGAGAAAAACAACATTCAGGCCTGTTTTACATTTCAACAGTCTGTAGAACAGACGACTGGTGCACCTACTTAGTTTTGACTCCCTGATATAAACCAACATGTATGCGTTGGTGCAGTGCCGCACAGAGAGGTCATCATCATGGCCTCCATAGTTATGCTCAATTGCTTCTTCTTTTGTACATCTAGATACAACGTCGTCATCAAATTTACACCACTGTGAAAATAAAACAATGAATTCAAAAACTGCAATATGCAGAAAGTATTCAATAGAACGTTCATGTTCTAAATTTTAGAAACTTACACTTAAACTTATTCTAATTTTATCTAAGAACTGCAAACTGCCTGTAGCAAGCAGACCCAGCTATGTAGCTCAGAACTGACAAGCCTCAAGTTTGATACTGGAGCTTCTCTGAGTTGCTAGGGCTGATTCTAGACTGTACAAGCCAAGGAAAGTCCCAGAACTGATCCAGTTTCTCCTTGCTTGTTCCTTTGTACTGGAACTGTTTCAAATCCCTCTTGCATGTTAAACGTAGCATATAGAAAGAAGATTGCATGGCTATTTCTTAAAAAAAACAACTTAATATCTAGCATACTAAAAATATTTGGTGTAGCAGCACTTAAATAGAAACTATAGATTATTCAAGTTATGAAAACAGCCCCCCCCCCCCCGCATCTGATAAAAAGGCTGATAACTTTTCTAAAATCTCAGTTAACCTTCCACAATTTTCAAGACATTATATCTGGGGGAAAAATATATCATTCCTGATGCTAAAATTGTTAACAGGTGCTTCATTCAAAGAATTTCCAGTTAAATACCTGATGGTTTTTCTATGACTTACTTTTCCATCCCCCTTTGGGTTCAAGTAAACAACATAATGCCCCCCATGGTTGTCACCACTGTGTACGAGCACTGCGTGAAGAATATAATTTGCAGCATCTTTAGGATCAGTTTTTTGCAAGAATTCATCCAGAGGCAACTGATCTGGAAATTCAAACCTTTTACAAGAATAGAAAAAAAAAGAATTACACGGGGTTTGGAAATGCATGCAGTAATCAAGTTCTGTGCAACTCATAAGTGCATCATCTTTGAGAGATCAGTTGCATTGCTAGGTTTCTTATTAAGTATAGGTCCCAGACAATTTTATCTCTTTACTGCAGAATTTTTGTGCTGTCTATGATTGTTTGTTAAGTGCCTGGAGTTGTAAAAGAGGGAGGGAGGGAAGAAGGGAGGAGGGAGGGAAGAAGGAAAAAGGAAGGATGGTGGGACGAAGGAAGAAGGGGGGGACAAAGAGGGAGAAATAGTAGAAGTTTTCCTGTTGCAGGTTCTGAAATCAGTTTGCCAAATGCAGAAAAATTTCAGCTTTATCTTTTCCCCATCTTCCCAATTCCATGAAGATTGAGGTTAGAATGTATTTGCAGCAATCTCATAAATTTTAGTCTTGTTGCAAAAGCTAAGGAGTCTACAAAGAAAGCTGAGCTTTTCTACATCATTTACCAAAAGGACAGAACATGGAGAGGAATGGCCTTCTGCCAACTCACCTCACTAGCCCACTTCTCGTTTATTTATTTATTTATAGCCAATGATTCTCCCAACTTTACTTGGCGAAGAACAGAAATTGTCTATTAGTGAAAGCATTTATGGAAAGCATGAGGGCTCTTCTTAAAATCTAGGGTGGGGAGGGAAGGACAGCAGTCCCGTCCCTGAAGTTTCCTGCTTGGTACAAAAAGCTCAAGAGAGGACAGCTCTGAAGACTGTGAGGTTTGTTGTCCCAAATGTGCTTTTTCAGGAGGCAACAGGACTTTGTTTTTTTTTTCTTTGAAGACATTTTGCTTCCCATCCAAGAAGCCTCTTCAGCTCTGATGGTGGGGGAATGGAAGGATTGATACTCCTTGCAGACATCTAGTCATTTGCATCCTTTCCCACACACATTTACACCACTCAGCTGACCCTGATGACACAGATAAACCTCCAGGTGACCTTAACTCCGCTAAAAGGATGCAAATGACCAGCTGTCTGCAAGGAGTATCAATCCTTCCATCCCTCACCATCCTCTCAGAGCTGAAGAAGCTTCTTGGATGAGAAGCATAAAGTCTTCAAAGGAAAACCAGGAAGTCCAGTGGCCTCTTGAAAAAGTACCTTTGGGACAACCATGACCTGGATGACAGAGAATCTACACAGACATCTGAGGCATGTTGTAACGTAAGCAAGATCCCAGAATTCCAGTTAGCGTCTTCCATTTGCTCAAAGTGAACTATTCGAGATTATGTATTACTGCTCCCTAGGCAACCAGGACCCTCTGACATGCAGCCACCAGCTATGGTGCAAAGTTATCCTCATCTGTTCAGTAGCAATTGAAACATACACACACTCATTAGGATCCTAAGGGTCACCCATAAATATGTCACCTGTCGTTTATTTTGATGTTCTGGTCCGTTTGGGGATCGTACATGAAACGCATGAGCTGTAGGTGCAGCACTGGTGGCAACGTGAGGAATTTCACCCCTTTTTCTGCCTCCTGAGGTCGAGCAGAGAGAGACACAAATGCACAATTGAGTTACACATCACCCCTGAAAAACCGGCTTTCAACCAGAATGGCGAAATGGGCCCCCAGCTTGTCATAAAACAACTTACAGCTGTTCATTTAGTGACTGTTCAAAGTTAACAACCCCACTGGAAAAAGTGACATGACTGTGCTTCTCACTTATGACCATTGCAGCATCCCCGTCACTGGTTCATATTTACGACCGTTGCTGTGTCCTGGGGTCGTGTGATCCCCTTTTGGGGCTGGAGGGTGCGGGTAGGTGGGTGGAAGGATTAATTCTGACAGGAGCCAGTAACTAATCGCTCCATCCTTCCCCCCCCCCCCCCCCCGGTCCCTCCACTCTGGCTGCCCTGTCCCCATCTATTCTCTGCCTCCCGAGTCCCAGCTGATCGGGAGGGAATGGGGATTTTGCAGTATCCTTCCCCTGCCACGCCCACCAAGCCACGCCCATAGAACTGGTAGTAAACATTTTTGAATCCCACCACTGTACTACAGGTTATGACCACAATTCAGCTCAACATTTCTGTTGCTAAGTGAGACACGTGAGTAAATTTTGCGTCCCCCGCCCCTTTACCATCTTTCTTGCCACAGTTGTTACCATATTTTTCGGACTGTAAGACGCACCGGAGAGTATAAGACGCACCAATATTTTGAAGAGGTAATTTTTTTTAAAAAAATCATTTTTGTACTCTGCAGGCCTCCCAAACCCCTGCATGCCTCGTTTTTTGAAAAAATGGGGGGGCATGCAGAGCTTTAGGAGGCTTGTAGAGTGGTCCTGGGGGCTGGGGAGAGGGGCAAAAGTGGTCCGTTTTTTGCTCATTTTTGCCCTCCCCAGCCCCCAGGAGCACTTTGCAAGCCTCCCAAACCCTCTGCACATCCGTTTTTACAAAGGGGGTGGGATTTCAGTAGGCCAAAAATGCTGTATTCAGTGTATAAAACACACCCAGATTTTCACCCTCTTTTTTTTGGGGGGGGGGGGAGGTGTGTCTTATATTCTGAAAAACACGGTATCTTGGCTTCTAGATTTGGGATTCTACTCCTATGCTTGTTGTTGGTTGTGCTATTGTATGTCACCCAGAGATGTCTTTCTGGGGTAGCACTGTTAATAAATAAACACACTTCAATACACAAACATGCTGCTTTGGCAAGTTACGTTTCTCTGGCATCTTTTGCAATTCCACAGAGCTAGTTGAAGGCCAAGCGTACCTGCAAACCATGTTCCCCTGCATCATATTTATTGTCTCCGTCCAGCTGCTCCACTGCAACATAATCTATGAAAGACTCAAAGACTGAAAGAGACAAGGAAGAAGGGCTTTAGGTATAAACTCCATATTAAAAATGTATGAAACATTTCAGTGGGCACAACTCTTTCCCCTCCCTCTCAACTGAACCAAAGTATTTCAGAACTAAATAAAGTAGGGAGCTAGTTTCCAATAATACAAATCAGGCACTGAGTTTCTTAGGAGGATGATTCAGGAATCCTGGGTGCTCTCTGAGCTTGGTTGTTTGCTTGCACATAGGGAGCAAACCAGAAGTAGTATTCTGCCAGTTCTTACTGGTTTGGGCGAACTGCTGGAGGCTCTGCCCAGTGACCTTTGAGAACATTTGCGAACCGATAGTAAAGGCAAGTGAATCCCACCACTGGAGCAAACCCCACTCTCTTCTACACTCATGATGTCACCTAGCTGGGTAATGAAACATCTGCAAGGAAACCACCAAGCTCAAGAGAGCATTAAGGACATTACACTTCTGCTCAGAGCTTAACCCTGACCCCATCATTATCATCATCATCACTGATGATGTTACTTAATGGGGTAATGAAATGTCTCCAAGCAAACAACCAAGCTCAGAGAACAGTAAAGGACTCCACAGTTATTCTCTTCTCTTGATAAAGAAGGGCTTATCTGAGGCACATGATTTCTTACTTAAGAGAACACACATACTTACTATTTTTCTTTCCTTTTATACTAAGTTGAATATCATAATAATCCTCTATTCGTTCAGATCGATAGTCTACGTGTTTGCACTGGATATAGGACTGCAAATAAAAATGAGGCAGTGGGATATCGAGACAGGTGAACAATTTGTTTCCCACCCCTCCCCAAGTCTAATACATACCACCATCTTCCCTCTGAACAATTTAGGGATGGTCCCTTCGACGCAGGTGCCTTTCATTTTGTTTTCAACATTATCAAGCAACTGAAGAAAAAAACAGAACGCTTGAATTAATAATGAGCAGCCATTAGAATTTTATGTGTCGGACAACCCGAGAGGGAGCAAGGGAGGCTCGGGGGGCTCGGCTATCTCTCACGCAAGCCCAGCCAGGTAATTATTTGGTTTTCGTCTTAAAAGTCCGATTGCAGGTTCTGAAGACCTCAAAAAGGCAACTTCTCCATTTAAGAAAGGCATAGACGTCGATTAGTTTAAGTTTAGTTTACTTTATTGTCATTGCACATGCTACAACAAAATTAAATTACCGACAAGAAAACAAATTTATGGAGGGACACAGGCTGACATGGAGGGACACAGGCTGACAGATGCAGGAATATAACTTAAAATTAGCTAAATCTGATTATTTTAATTTGTAATAGATACAGCTGAATAATAATTGATATTGATGGTAATGTATATAATGTGGAATTGGCTGATAGATTGAAGAAATCTAGCTAATCTAATTGCTCTCTTTGTAACAGATATAGCTGAATAATAATTGATATTGATAGTAATGTATATAATGTGGAGTCGATATGATAAATAACAATTGGATATGAGAAAACATTTTTGGATTATACATAAAGAGTATTAATTACAATAACTATCACTATTATAAAAACTAAATAAAATACATACAATCAAATGTTAATCAATACTGGGAAAATGTTATGATATATGATATAACTAAATATTATGGATGTCCAGCTAAAATAGGATATGAGGATTTGATGTAAATAGAGGACTTTATAAGTAGTAAATGAAATGTCAGCATGTGTTATGGATTAATTTTCTGATATAGCTAAGGATGAAGGATATTTAAATAACTATAGGTAATTAAAACTGGAGGTATAATGATGTTAATATGGTAAACATTTGAGTTAAGATATTTGAATTAATATGAATTAATGGAAGAGAAGCACCAAAGCATGTTGTAACCAGCTGATATACTTCTTTTTTTTTAAAATAGATACCTGTGTTTTGTTCTTTTTCCCTGCCTGTCGTGTTTGTTTGTTTGTTTGTTTGTTTTTTGTCCTATTTTTTTTTTTTGCCTTTTCTTTTTGATTTTTTCTTTTCCCACTGGTGTGGGCAGGTATTGTTCAAGATTATTACTTGTATTAATACTTTTAAATAATAATTACAGTCAAATGAAAATGGATATATAATAATGCTTAAGTTAATATGAGTTATGTTTGTTGACCGTGGAGGATCTGTAATCGATTGATACACTTTCTACAGATGTAAAGAAAGATGCTGTACTTGTTTCAATTAAAATTAAAAAACATTTATTTAAATTAAAAAAGAAAAAGAAAACAAATTTACACGTTCCTTCAGATCTTTCCCTTATCAAATAGGTTTCCCAGTTGGTCGAAGAAAAGCTTCCTTTCAGCCAAGCTGCACTCCAAGTGACCTCATAACTATTTCCATATAGTTCCCTTGGTAACAATATGGAAATGTTTGCCAGTGTTTTTTATTTCAGGGAAGGGAGGGGGGGTCTAACTTGTATCTTCCCGGTCTAACTTGTATTTCTCAGAGGTCTCTCATCCAAAATATTAACTTAAGCTTCTTGGGATCAGCGGAAATGCTATCATCTGCTGGGATTGTAAAAATCTGAGCTCAGCCCTGGGGTGACTGCCTTAGGCCCATCAAACTCTACAAACCAGCAAAAGGCCTGTTTTTCAGGTGGTAGGACCACTTTTGCTTTTGAGTGACATGCTGGAGTCTGCACCTTAAAAAGAAGGTGAAGCCAGGGTAAGAAAATGGACAGGGTCAAGACAAAATTTAAAATCCATCCATCCAGCGGAACTGGAATTGTCTAAATTAATAAAAGCAGAGACTTAATGTGATTATTCCTTATGCAGAGGCTGAATGAAGGACAGGACTCTCAATTTGAATACTGCTGAGTGAAAATAGAAGAGAAACAATACGTACCACTCGGCATAATTCCTGAACATCATGTTGCATGAAGCTGTCTAAAGTCTCCCATCTTTTAAAAACAAAACAAAACCAAAAGCGCCACTTAAAAAATGCTCACATTTGAAAGCAACCCAGAAGCATCAAATATATCTGACTCGGTGCACCAAAAAACATAACAAAAAGGACATATTAAAATGAGATTAGCTATGAAACCTTTGGGAGTTCAGTTAATCTCTTAATGAATCATCAAAGGCTGCATTTTGCTCTGCTCTGAATGGTTGCTGGCCACGTGGACACACACTTCTCTTTCCGTTGGAAAGAAAATCACGATGGTAGCTTAACCTTACACACCAAGGAGGCCGGGCAGCTGCCCCAATGGGGCGTTAAGTGAAAGAAGAAAGTGATCTAGCAAAACAGCCTGCTGCATAAACACAAAAATAAAAGGCAACGGTTGGTCCATGATGCAAAATAAAACCGAAGGAACATAAAACAGTGGACCACAAACCAGAGCCTGTATTAATCTTGCAAATATTCTACATAATAACACTTGGCACAATCTCGTATGACGGCATGCGTTACAGACTGGTTTGGTTTAAGAATCAGACAACAATTCTGCTTAAGGAATTTTAGGAAGTTCTGGGAAATATTCTGTCTTCAACATGAGGTCACATGTATCGTGTTGGGATCCCTTCCATCAAGCAAGGTCATCCAAGGGGAAAAGGCTACACATGGCCACAACCCCTTGGCTATAAGAATGTCCTATGCCCCAAGTTCATTGTTAGTTTAAACTGGGGTGGGGAATCGTGGTGCTTTTTTGCCTTGCGGACTTCAACTCCCAGAATTCCTGAGCCAGCATGGCTGGCTCAGGAATTCTGGGAACTGAAGTCCACGGGTCATAAAAGGGCCATCATTCCACATCCCTGCTTTAAAGTAGTGAATGCCAACTTCTTCCCCCTGTGAATCAGGCCTGCTCCTTTCTGCTTTCAGGTGATGCTCAAGAATGACAGGATATTGGTAGCAGACTGTTGAGGGGCTTCAAATGAAAGGATTTCGTTGTCTTAAGATGCACCGAAACTAACTTAAATTAGACACCTCCATCAGGCCCCAGGGCACAGCCACATTTATTCAGTGCCAGAGTGCGCTAGGAGCTGCACCTAAGTAGTGCTGCGATGTTTAATTGATTAAAAGAGGTTTGTTGTGATTAAGCACATGCCTCCCAATTATGCCAGCAAGCATTTTTTTTACAAAAAAAAAACCAAAAACATCATTGTTTCTGCCCATATGAAAGTTTGAATCAATACGCAGATTAAGATTTGTGGGGTTAATCGATTAAACATGCTTTAATTTTGTTGCAGCCCTAATAAGGCACCGTCTGCACTCACAAAAGGTACACAATTTAAAGAGACCAGAAAAATTATGTTTATCATTTAGCTGTTGAAGAGGTCTTGGAAACCCCTTGCCAGCACTTACCCAAAAGATTTCGTTAGCTTCTTGGTTCCTACTGGTTTGTCGCTATGTTGAAGTTCATAGAAGACTCTCTGCAACGCTAAAGGGACACTTTTTGAAGAGTCGTCTCCTTCAGTAGGCATCATATATACAGCCTAAAAAGTACATGGAAGTTGAGTTTAAATTCTGAAATCAGGTCCCAATCCTTTTGTTCTTAATGCTTTGTCCCAAAGGTGCAAAGCATTTCACTTCTCATCCAAGAAGCTTCATCAGCTCTGAGTCAGAACTGAAGAAGCTTCTTGGATGAGAAGCGAAACGTCTTCAAGGAAAAAGAAAGTCCAGTTTACTACCTTTTGGAAAAAAGCACCTTTGGGACAGCCCTGACCTGGAGAATCTTTTGTTTTTTCATCTAATGTCTGCTTCCCTCTGGTGATTTGTTGGCCAATTCAGTTCAATACTCCTGAACAACCTGCTTTGCAATAACCAACAACAACCCAGGCTGCTGTCAGGGAAAGGTTGTTTACATCAGACAACAGGTTGGTCTTTGAGACCCAAACTACCACCAAACCAGTCCTCCGTTTGAGTCTGGGAAAATGGCACTTAGATTCCACTCAGCTCTTAGGATTTATAACATGGGATTAGGGATGGGGGAAGGGAGAGGAGTTTCTAAACAAGACTGCCTTTTCATAGGCGAGGAAGAAATGGAGGGGAAGTAAGAGTAGGAGAGGGGGTAGGAAAGGGAAGAAGAGGGGAAGGGTGGGGGAGAGGGAGGGGAAGTAGAAAAGAGAAAGGAGAGGAGGAAAGAAAAGAGAGAAGGAAAGAAGGGAGGGAAGGAAGGAGGAAGAAGTTGTTGTAAAATAAGATGGATGTATGGAATGGTAGAAAAGCAATCTCAATTATATTAATTGTAGGAGGAGAAAAATTGTTATAAATATTAAAAGATAAGACACATTATTAATAATAGTTATGAGATTATATGTTTGTGAATGTATATATGAGAAATACAAATTAAAAACTGTTTCTTTTTTTTTAAAAAAGGCTGCCATTTCATGTTGCTTTACTGTTGACTTCTATCCGGCCTTTACCCTCACATCCTGGGATATTATTATAAAGATGGATCATCTCACAAATTTCAAACAGGATTAAGGTCAACTGTTAAACAAAACTCTGATGGCCCCCCAAGTCATTATCCTCAAAACCAGAGAGAAGTGCAGATTTCTTAGCTCAGAATCAGAATGCTCAGTTCCCCTAAGACCACAACTCTCCCAACTACACAGTTGTAGTAAAAGGTAAAGGAGACTCGGCGGATTTTACTCCGCTAGTTGTTGCCGACTGTAGAGGACAGTGCTCATCTCCGCTTCAAGGGCATTGAGCCAACTCTGGCTGAAGACATTTTGGTGGTCTTGTGCCAGCATGGTCATGGAATGCTGTTACTTTTCCACCGACGAGGTACCTATTGATCTACTCGCATTTGCATGCTTGCTAACTGCTAGGAGCTGGGGCGAGGATGGGAGCTTACCCTTTCATGTGGTATTCGAGTCTCGAACCTGGGTTGCTGGCAAGCCCAGCCTCTTAACCTCTGAGTCACTGCACCGCCCTGCACAATTCTAGTGGAGGAGTCCAAAGAAATACAGATGTGCCAAACTCCAGTTGAGGCAGTGCCTCAGGCAGAGGACTCCTGCAGCTCGAGGCACCTGATCGACCTTGACTATCTATTCCGCAGAGCTGCTTGTTTTGGCACTAACTCCCTTATCAAGCAAATTTCAATCCTGGGAGCCTGAAATGGGAGCTGTTCAACTTCTAACCTACTGTATTTTTCAGAGTATAAGACACACCTTTTTCCCCCCAAAAAGAGGGTGAAAATTTTGAGTGCGTCTTATACGTCAAATTTAGCCCCACCCACCCACCGGCCCCCACCCTTTGGCCTCTGCTTCCCAGCAATTTAGCTCCTTGCAGCAAATGGAGAAAATGGGGGTTGCGGAGGCTCAATAGGCTATGGCAATACCTGCAGCCTGAAACAGCTGATCATCAGGAGCCCCCTGCTTAAACTGAAATTGAAAGTGAAACTTGCTGTTTGCTGCAAGGAGACAAAGGCAGGTTTTTTTCTTCTTCTAATCAGGCTAAACTGAAAAGAGGCTGTTTGCTACAAGGATAAGGTGACCAGACGTCCCGATTTCAGCGGGACAGTCATGCTTTATAACAATTTGTCCCGTGGCGTTTTTAAAAAGTCCCA
Organism: Thamnophis sirtalis; assembly: GCF_051295495.1. Classification (NCBI taxonomy): domain Eukaryota; kingdom Metazoa; phylum Chordata; class Lepidosauria; order Squamata; family Natricidae; genus Thamnophis; species Thamnophis sirtalis. Next base: position 18,980,488 of record NW_028261394.1, on the reverse strand, counting down.
ATTTTCTGGCTTCATGTTGAAAGCCCAATGGATTTGCTTAAGAAATCCTAACCGGGGCAAGACAAAAGACACTCTGTCCTAACCTCTCTCTCTGTCTCAGTACTTTCATTGAAGATATAATTAAAACATTAAAGCAAGAAAATGGACCCCCCTGCGCCCCTTTTACCTCATTTTATAAGAAAAAATGACCAAGTACCATAGAGTTCCAGGAAATACTTGGCTAGAGAAGCTGCAAGTGTTACTTCCTGGATTTTCCGGAGGGGAGGGGCACGGAGGTCGGAAAAAATAGTGGCAAAGTTTTTTTGAAAAATATTTCCCTGACTAATTTCACCATTTTAAGTTGCTCAGTTCTTTGTATTAACATCTACATCATTTTGGATTGACTTGGAGTGCTCATTTGTGCCTGCTGGTAAGTGAGCTGGGTTTTTTCTTTTATTTTTTTAATGTATTTTAAAATAATATTTTATTTATTGTGCATAGGATTTTTTAAAATATTTTTATTCTGTGTGGATTCTTTTTTTAAATTGTCTTAACTATTTAAAAAAAGATTCTATTCAAAATAAATTGAAGTGAAACCATTTTTAAAAATTCTATGCACAATACTTTGAAATGTTTTACTTCAATTTATTCTGTGTGGATTCTTTTTTTAAATTGTCTTAGACTATTTTAAAAAAGATTCTATCCAAAATACAAAATACCAGCTGCAGTTATTCACTTAAGAACTGTGGCAAGAAAGGTGGTATAGTGACCAAAGTTACAATGGCATTGAAAAAAGTGACTGATGACCATTTTCACACTTAGTGACCATTTTCACACTTAGCGACCATTGCAGCATCCTCATGGTCACACAATCAAAATTTTGATGTTTGGCAACAGATTCATATTTATGATGGTTTCAGTGTCCTGGGGTCATATAATCACCTTTTGACAAAGTCAAATGGGGAAACCAGATTCACTTATGCTACTAACTTATCAGCTGCAGTTATTCACTTAAGAACTGTGGCTAGAAAGGTGGTATAATGGGCTTAGTGACCAAAGTTACAATGGCATTGAAAAAAGTGACTGATGACCATTTTTCACACTTAGTGACCATTTTCACACTTAGCGACCATTGCAGCATCCTCATGGTCACGTGATCAAAATTTTGATGTTTGGCAACAGTTACAATTTATATTTGTAATGTAGTTATGTTGAAATAAAAAACAAATATTACAATACTATTTTTGTTGCTCCGTATAAAATTTTTAATCAAGTCTCTCCCCCTCCCCCCCCCCCGGGTCAAAGGTGTCCCTCTTTACCAATCTGAAAATCTGGTCACCTTATACAAGGAGGTAAGTCAATAACTATAAATTCTTATAGAATGTTCAAATTATTAGACTTATTTTTTAAAGACTGCTTTATTATTGTTCTAGACAACTTAACAAAATGAAGAAGCTTTTTAAAATAAATGCTTGATCTGAAGAGGCCCAGTGCTATTGTATCTTCTTTTAAATAGCAGAAAACTTCCAGAAGGCCACATCAATTTTAACAGCATCTGTACAAGTATAGTCTGAAATGTAACACCACAAACAGTGTATATATTTTGTACTGTTTACTGTTTGGTGCAAGGAGGCAAATTGCTGGGAGACAGAGACAGATTTCTCCCCTCCCTTGCTTTCCTCCCCAAAAGCTAGGTGCATCTACTTCTGAGTGTCTTATATTCCGAAAGATACGGTCAATCAGTAGAACAATTCTGAATACCAAACTCACATACACTCCCCCCCCGCCCGCCCCCCAGCCTCTTGGTCAAATGCTTGTAGAAATATGCTGAAGAGGGGATTTCCATGGGACGCCCTTTCAAGTCTGTGTGAAACAAAAATCCAGGGCATCACTTGTTCTCACACTGGCCAATGTGCTCTTTTATCCTATCACATCGTATCATTTTGCTTTATATAGCAGGTTGAATTGGGTCAAAATTTAGGATAATGTTTGCAATAGATTATGCTGTCCTTCTTCCCTCTTACATAAGGCAATACAAGGTATTATGAGTAGGATAAGTATGCTTTGCAATCTCCCAGCTCTGCTCTGCAAAATAAAATGGAAAATTTCTGCCTGCAAGAATTCCGATGGGTTTCCAGACCTGCTGCAGAAGTAGGAGATATTTATCAGGCAAAATTGTATCTCATTGGCCTGGTTTTCAACAAACGTTGTGAGTCAACTTTGGAGAATGAATGGAGCTCAGGGACTGACCACTTGCTCTTTGCAGTACACTGAACTTTCCATGATTCTGTTTGTGAACCTGTGATGGAAGGCAGAAAGGATTGTGAAAGTCTACCGACACAAGGCAGCAACCGTTCCTGGAAGCGATGAGAACAACCACGTTCCAACTCTGTTAATCTGTTATCTTATTTAGTGGAACATCTTTAGTTGACTCTAGTTGCAACTACCCACAGCCGAAAAGGCCAAAGAAACTCTCAGGGGTAATTAGTTTGCAGAGCTATCCAAGAGATTGACTTTCCTAAAATCAAAGAACTAGAGAAGGAAAATAAAGTGCTCTAAAAACAAGAAGCAAAAACAAAGGTGGCTTTCTTTCCTTTGGCACAAAGCCTAAACAACGAAGGACCCTCATTATTAACCAGGAAGATAGTAATAAACCAAAATACAAAGCTTTCTGCTTTTAAAAAAATGTGGACATGTTGAAAAAAAAAGGGTAAGACAGCTTGTTACTATTTAGGGCCATAAAAACCCAAGAAAAGCACTAGAGATAAGGAAATAAGGCAGAGGAGTGGGAGAAAATAATTTAACCTGCTTGCCTTCCTCAAGTGTATGAGTGGAGCAACCATGAAAATCCAAGCACTTTTCTGTATTCTGCAAGATCAAAGCTTCATGGACTGAAAGAATCCTTGGAAGTTGCTGGAATTGGTTTATGACAGCATTTCCTGCTACCTCAGACATTCACAGGAGGGTCTTCGAGATCAAAAGCACTCAAAGACTCATCCTCCGTAAAATTTATTCCAACAGGTTTTAAAGCCACTCAAGCTAATGGCCACGATTTGTGGTGGTGAAGAGTCTTGTAGGATGAAAGAGTTTGTGTGAAGTTGTGCTTTCTTTTATCTACACCAATTCTTCCACCGGAGCTAGGATTTGGTTCTAATGTCAGGAAAAGTCCAAAAGGACCTCTATCTGCCCACTTTCTTTATGCCAGGATGGATGATTTTAAAATGCCTCAAATCACATCGGGGTCGTGTGATTGTCTTTTGCGACCTTCTGACAAGCCAAGTCAATGAGGAAACCCGATTCACTAAACAACTGTGCCACTAATTTAAGAACTGCAGGGAATCTGTTTAACGATTGTGGCGAGGCAAGTCATAAAATGGGACAAAGCTCACTTAGCAACATACATTTTGGTCTCAATCGTGGTTGTATGTTGAGGACTGCCTATAAAGACCTTCAAATACCTAGACTGAGCAGACAAGAAGCAGATGGCAGGCAGAGATAAAGATTCAACAGAGGAATTTGGGAGGCAAGTCAAAAAGAGCATAGCAATTAAAGTATTGAAGCGGGCAAGAGACAATGGATAGATTATTTCTCTTTTTTGTTATTGTTCTGATTTCCTTTTCCTTTTCTCCCTATCTTTTTTTTTAGGTAAGTGACATGATTAGAAGTTAGATAGGATAGAAAGGAAAAGTCTTTTAATGAAGGGTGACATGATAGAATAAGTGATAGAAATAAGAGAAGTGGGAAAAGTAGTGTATACACCTTTATATAATAAAATAAAAGTAACAACAAGAGAAAACATGGAATAATTGAATAATAACAGATTACAACCTAATATAAATGTGTATCATTATTAGAAATATATAAATTGATTGAAATAATTATGATTAACTTTATTAGTTTTATTTATATTAGAATGTATGACACCCAGGTGTCACATTGTTCATGCATTAATTTGATATATTTGTTAAAAAAAACCAAAGCCCTTCAAATTTTCTAGCCTTGCCTCACCGAAGAGGTCTTTGAGCTCCCTGATAATTCTGCCTCTTTCCATCGGCATGTTTTGGGTGCTTCATTGCCTCTTTTCTTTCAAATGTGGAGATCTAACTACATTTGTCGCAGAAACTTAGTAAACTCAATCATGGGAGCATGGATGGGATGGGGGCCGTAGAAAAAAAATCAGTAATATGAAAAGTTCCTTCTCATCTTCAAATACAGGTATCCCTCAACTTATAACCATTCATTTAGTGACCATTCAAAGTTACAATGGCACTGAAAAAAGTAACTTATGACATTGTTCACACTTGTGACTTTTGCTGCAACCCTATGGTCCTGTGATCAAAATTCAGACATTCAGGCAACTGTCTCATATTTATGACTGTTGCAGCGTCCTGGAGTCATGTGATCTCCCCTTTTGCAACCTTCTGACACGCAAAGTCAATGGGGAAGCCGGATTCACTTAACAACCAGGTTACTAACTTAACAACGGCAATGATTCACTTAACAACCATGGTAAGAGAAGTCGTAAATGGGGCAAAACTCACTTAACAATGTCTCACTTAGCAACATAAATTTTGGGCTCAACTGTAAATCGAGGACTACCTGTAACATCCCTTTCAAGAGTTCCTCACAGAAAAAAAGGTTTTTACGATCAAAGATGGCTGTTCCCAGCCATCAGCATTTATCCTTTCTGTAAAGTCCAATGAAAACTTAAAACACTGAGCAGGAAAAACGCTGAAAGAGACTTTTTGCTCATGGGAGAAATCTAATTTAAATCTAACGACAAAATTCACAATGGAACAAAATGCAAACAGCAGCCCAGTTAACCCTGTTTTTCTGAATAGGGAACATGGGAGCTCATGACGACAATGGCACCTGAGCAGCTCTGAGATGCCATAAACCAGCAACCAGGGATAAAATGGCACTGCCCTTTTCTTCCTTTCACTGATTTGAATCCCCACTATCTTTGCTGCTGCTGCTAACGCTGCTTCGCAGTGCTTGGAAAAGCCTTGCTTGTGTGCACGAGTCACGAGACTAAATCTATGACTGTGCACAATCACACTCCTCTTAATAGCAGGGCTGTCTCCGTTACATAAAGTGAACGCTATCGATCGGGAGAGGGGAAAAACATACTCCAGCACAAAACAAACAGGGGCTGCAAATTAAGATTCCGATGGGAGATAACCATAAATATGGCATCTCCTAAGGATCGCCAGTAAATTCAAATCCAGAAATAAACCCAGGGGAGTGGTCCTAATGTTTTCTTCTCCAATGCAATGTATACCAATATTGGCCAGTAGCAAAAGTTTTTAAAGATAATGGTAAGATAATCTTTATTGTCACTATTTCTGTGTACAAACATTAAAAATGACATTCTGATGCCCTCTCTGAAATATTATATACATACATACATATACACATACATACATACATACATACATACATACATACATACCTAGGCTGGTCTTGGCGATATTTCGACGAGGTCACACTTGTCATCTTCAGGCTGGTGCCTTTGGCTTTGTGCTTGTGTGAGCAAAGCGTGAATCGGATCGATTGCTCTCACAAGCACGAAGCCAAAGGCACCACACACACATAGATAGAGAGAGGTAGGTAGATAGGTAGGTAGGTAAAGGTTCCCACACATATGTGTGCTAGACGTTCCCGACTCTAGGAGGCAGTGCTCATCTCCGTTTCAAAGCCAAAGAGCCAGCGCTGTCCAAAGACGTCTCCGTGGTCATGTGGCCAGCATGACTCAACACCAAAGGCGTACGGAATGCTGTTACCTTCCCACCAAAGATGGTTCCCATTTTTCTACTTGCATTTTTATGTGCTTTCAAATTATAGGTTGGCAGAAGCTGGGACAAATAACGGGAGCTCACTCTGTTATGCGGCGCTAGGGATTCGAACTGCCAAACTTTCTGATCAACAAGCTCAATGTCTTAGCCACCGCACCCCATGTGTGTGCATGTGTACATACGTATGTGTACACACACACACACACACACACACACACACACACACACAGTCCATTTTGAATACATATTTATTTACCTTTCGTAGTTGGTTTGTGAAAAATAATGTCTGTAACAAACTGTTCATGTAGCAAGTTGCGCCCTGGTTCTTCAGCCCCACATATCCTGTGTGCTTCTTGGAGTCCCATCTGGAATATTCAAAGAATTAGGGTATTAGAATTGGGCCTCCACACATTTTGCACACACACACACACACACACACACACACACACAAACACAGAAATCAAGCTAGAAGCTTGGTTTCCATCACTGAAATCCAGCTGATTCAAATTGAACTGTCAGCAAATCGCGCATCTGTTATGCAGCAATTAGGATAACTGTACACATGTTCAGAATTCTGAAATCTTTTCAAGACTGGGAACAAAGCAACCATAACAAACAGAGAAATTAAAAACAAAGATGGAGCAATTTCCAAAGAAAAAGTCATGTATCTGAAAAATGAAAGCTGCTTAAAAGCTACGCCTCTGTGAAATGATTTGCCCGAAACTGAATTATTGACTATACCGCTCAAATTTATGATCAGCAACCAAGTCTATACCAATTCTACAATACAGGTAATCCTTGACTTGCAACCACAACTGAGCCAAAATTTCTGTTGCTAAGTGAGACATTGGCTAAGAGGATCACTGCGATTGCTAAGTTAGTCACAAGGTTGTAAAGTGAACCTGGCTTCCCTATCAACTTTGCTCGTCAAAAGGCCACAAAAGGGGATCGCATGACCTGAGACATTGCAACCGTCATAAATATGATACCAGTTGCCAAGCATCTGAATTTTGATCATGTGACCCTGGGGATGTGGCAGTGGTCATAAGTGCCGTGATGGCTCAGTGGATAGAAGACCGTACTTGCAAGCTAATTCTGCTGATTGCCAGCAGTTCTGCTGTTCGATCCTGGCCAGCTCAAGGTTGATTCAACCTTCTGAGGTCAGTAAAATGAGGACCCAGATTATTGGGGGGCAATAGGCTGGCTCTGTAAACCACTTAGAGAAGGTTGTAAAAGCACTGTGAAGTGGTATATAAGTCTGAATGCCATTGCTATTTTCCTTCTTTCCTTCCCTCCCAGTGGTTAGAATCCAGTATTGCAGGCTAAACTCTGATCACTGCCAGGAGTTCGATCCTGACGACACAAGGTTGACTCAGCCTTCCATCCTTCCAAGATGGGTAAAATGAGGAGAGATTGTTGGGGGCAAGATGGTGACCCTGTAAACCACTTAGAGAGGGCTGTAAAAGCACTGTGAAGCGGCATATAAGTCTAAGTGCTATTGATATTTTCCTTCCTTCCTCCTTCCCCTCCCCATCCATCCATCCCAGCTCAAGGTTGACTCAGCCTTCCATCCTTTCGAGGTGGGCAAAATGAGGACTCAGATTGTTGGGGGCAAGAGGCTGACTCTGTAAACCGCTTAGAGAGGGCTGTAAAAGCACCGTGAAGCAGCATATAAGTCTAAGTGCTATTGCTAAGAAAAATGGCTACAAGTCACATTTTTCAGGGCCAACGTAACTTCGGTCACTAAATAACTATTGTAAGTGGAGGACTATCTGTACAACCACTTCCTGTGGAGAAAGGAAGAGGATTAATTCATGTGTAGACAAACTGATCTGAATAAGAAGAGATTCTTCCCTGATTATCCATCACATAAGCTCCTACATTAAGGGGCCTGCAGTTTTCACAGGGTACTTTGAACTCAGTTCTATCAACCTCCCCGAACAGCCAGAGTGAAAGCACGGAGTGGGGTGGGGTGAGGGATACCAATGTGTCTCGAGATCAGCAAGGATGACAGGGAAAACTACATGCAAATCTCAGTTGCAAGGGAAATTGTGGAGAAAGCGAAGGTTCTGAGTCTGGCTAGTCTAAAGGAAAAAAGAATTAGGGGTGACATGATAGCAGTATTCCAGTATTTCAGGGGCTGCCACAAAGAGGAAGAGTTAAAACAAGAAACAACAGATGGAAACTAATCAAAGAGAGAAGCAACCTGGAATTAAGGAGAAACTTCTCAACATTGAGGACAATTAACCAGTGGAACAGCTTCCCTTCAGAAATCATGGGTGCTCCATCACTGGAGGTTTTTAAGAGAGACTGGACAGTCACTTGTCTGAGATTGAATAGATTCTCCTGCTGGAGCAGGGGGCTGGACTAGAAGGCTTCCAAGGTCCCATTCTATTCTATTCTGATTAGCATCAGAAGAATGCTCAAGCATTTCATTGTTCAGTGCAATTTTTATTGGCCTTCTTAAAAAAAAAAACTTGGCAAAGATTTGAGGGCAGGGGAGCAGACATTGCAGTGTTTTAAAGCCATCAATGTAGAACTTCTAACTGTCTTGGAATACAACACAGGTTTTTCAGCATGGTGCAAATGTTATACAGTCCAGGTAGTCCTTGACTTACACATTTAGTGACGGTTCAAAGTTATGACGGCACTGGAAAAAAGGGACTGGCGGCTGTTTCTCACACTTATGACCATTGCAGCATCCCCAGGGTCACACGATCAACATTCAGCTATTTATCAGATTTTTGTGACAGTTGCAGTGTCCCAGTTATGTGAGCTCCTTTTGCAACCTTCTGATGAGCAAAGTCACTGGGGAAGAAGCCAAATTCACTTAACAACCGTGTTACTAGCTTAACAACTGCAGTGATTCACTTAATGGTGGCAAGAAAGATTGCAAAATGGAGCAAAATCATTTAACACGTCTTGCATAGCAACAGAAACTTTGGGCTCAGTTTAAGTCGTAAATCGAGGATTACCTTTATAGAGGAATCGCTTCTGACCCACCTCCCCAAACACGACAAACCCTCTGTTGTTAAATCAATGATTCCTTTATTAAAAGCGCCAGCAGCCCTGGTAAAAAAAAGTTTCTCTTGCAGGCTAACAAGTCTGTCCAGCCGGGAGATAGTTGTCTGCCACATCTATTCATCTCCACCTGCTGTCTTTTATCCCCCAAAATAGGGAGGGGCTTCACTAGCAGCAGTGGCTCTTCCATCCCAAGGACCGGCCCAAGGATTTCCTGCTCTTCTCTCCTCTGCCTTCTGCAAATCCGTGCATTAGGCACTGGACCAGCTGTTCCTCCTCTTCCTCTTCACACACCTCCATACCTGGGGACTGTTGACTCTTTATCTGAGGGATGACAGACGGCCCAGGCTCTGCCTCTGCCTCTCTCGCTCTGCCAGCTCCATTCCCTCCTCCCCCTCAAAGCTTTGAAGTTGCCTTGATGTTCACCCTGACTCCCACGCCTCCTCTTCATCTGATTCGGCTGTTGGAGGGGCTGGCGGCCACAACAGAATCTATTTCTCCACCCCTCTGTTCACTAAAACCCTGGGAAGGATCAAAACATTCATTTCTTGATTTTGAAAGCAATTAACAAAAGGACTCTCTACTTTCGGAAAATGTCCCTTCCTCCAAGATGAAGAAAGAAACCCTGTGAGGGATTACCAAGCTGAGGAACCTCTCACAAAAACTTACATTCGGAAGTTGGGGATGTTTCATCACTGGAGGTTTTCAGGAAAACATTGAACAGTAATTTGTCTACATCAGTGTTTCTCAACTGTGGAGACTTTAAGTCCTGTGGACTTTAATTCCCAGAATCCCCCAGCCAACTGGCTGGGGGATTCTGGGAGTTGAAGTCCACAGGACTTAAAGTCGCCATGGTTGAGAAACACTGGTCTAGATGGTATGCAGATTCCTGTGGTGTGTGTGTGTGTGTGTGTGTGTGTGTGTGTGTTTCCTAGAAGAACCTGAACCTTTCCAAGAAACCAACTCCATTGGAAGGAAGATCCTATAATTATAATCCCTCCTCTTTCCATTTTATGTCAGTTCCTTAGAAGAAAATCGTAAACATGGCAGAGATTGTTTGTTAAAACTTGCTAACCAATGTATTAGGCAAGGATTACACGTGAGAAGGAGTAGGTCTTTGACTTGGTGAAAGAGATTTAAGGTAGAAAAATTTGAGTTTTTCCTCTATTAATCCCACATTTAAAGAAACTGTAATATTTCTTAGAAATAGCTCACAAGTCTGAAAGGGGGGGGGGGGAACTGCAAAGGAAAAAGTGAATCAAGCTACTTTCTCCCCAAGCTACTTTCCCCCCCTCCAAGAAAAGAAAAAAGAGCAAAGGCTACTTACGCCACACCATGAGGAGCATCAGCTTGAACATAAACTTCAAAAGTGACTTTGTCATCTTCTATGTAGCCTTTATCTAGATCAGTAACTTCCTACCAAAAAGAAAAGGAGAGGAGGAAAAAATTGAATCAAGAACATCAAAACCAGATGCAATAATCTGTTGGGCCTTGCCATTCTTGAAAGGTCATGTTTCAATCTGAAGCTCAAGTCAAGATAAACACATATCAATTTTTACCACCGAGCTCAAATGATACGGGGACATCTCAAGCTGTCACCAGATGCCCATTTCTAGGAATCAATAGAAGACATTGACAGCTTGACAACTGCAAACACAATTAACTGGGAGGCAAAGGGGACTGGAGGGGTGGAGGGTACAGACCCACATCTTCAATTATAGCACCTGAAGCAGCTTCTTGTCTCTTCCTGATTTAGAGAGCTGAGAAGGTTCTTAGTGAACACAAAATTAGTTTTTGGGCTTTGCATCTCAGGATGCCTTAATGAGGCTCATAAGATCCAGCTCGGTTGTCCTGCAATTTGAGGCCAAGGATTTCCAAATTGTGAAGGTTTCACTCACAAAAAAAGTTCCGAAAAAAATTACTTTAGGCTAAGAGGGGAGGGAGAGAAGATAAGGCAGCCAAGCTACACACAACGCCACTTCAACCAGGGTTGCAATGTGCTCATCCCGGAATGGGACAACTCGCCGCAGGCCAATTTAAATTAATTATTTAAAATAATTTAATTATTTAAATATTTTAATTCTTGTCATTCACATTTCATTTTGTCCCTTCTTTGGCATCCTTTTTTTAAAAGAATGATTAAATAGTGATTCTATTCCACCATTTCTTCGATATTGCACCTCTTGTCCCATGAGGAATTCGCTGCATCAAGTTGGCTATGGCCAACTGCCCTAGTCCCCATCTAACATGCCATACCTCCCCCCCCCCCCCCAGTGGCAAGCAGTTACTTACACTCCAAGACATAAAATTGGAAAAGCCCCAGTCGTTTTCCTTATGAAAGAATAAATGGCTGATGCGGCGACTGAAAGATTTTTCATCGTCCTTGTAATTTATGATCTTGAGGACTGCCTGCGCATGGCAAGACCATGACCTGCAACAATTAGAGAGATAACACTTGACACATTGTGTTGCAGAAAAGCCACTACTCATAAATTAGGTTTTACCGAGCAAGCCTCTTCATTTCTTGTCACTCCTGGATTTAAAACTTTCGGTAACCTCCCAGGAGTGGTACCCATTATTATCCTGGAAAAAAATTATAAAAAGCTTCTCCTTTTAACAAAGCTGATTGTTTTATTTCATTTTTTTAAAAAAATGTTGCTTCTCACATAAATTTTCCATTTCATTTGATTATTTTCTTCTGTAGATGGTTAAAAATATTACTCCTTTCAAGCAGTAACATAACTCCTCAAAAACTTTTGAAAGTTCCTTGAAAGCTGGCTGGGGAATTCTGGGAGTTGAAGTCCACGCAACTTCAAGTTGCCAAAGGTTGAGAAACAGCGGTCTGGATTGAAACAGGTCACTGTTCTCATTATGTCTTCTGAGGCTACCAACACTGCAGACAACATCCAACTTTCAGAAGTGACAAACAAGTCCTGTGTGTGTGTCTAGAAGTTGAGTCACGACAACTGGACTTCTTTTTGGTTGGAAACGTTTCACGGCTCATCAAAGTAGCTTCTTCTTGGATCTACTTGGATAAAGCAGGAAAACGTTTCCAACCAAAAGGGAAAGAACTCTGGTTGCCATGACTCAACTTCCAGACAACTCTAGCTGGATGACTGTGAATCTTCATCGAAGTAAATCCTCTGAATAAATGCACATCTACTGTACTGTTTCCATTCGGCCTCTGCCAGATGATGCCCCAGGCTGGAGGCATTATCTCCTATCAGGCAACATATCCCCATGCAGAAAATGTTAAGGCACTGCATTCAAGAGAGGTTCCGTGTATCCATGCATAACAGGACTTACGTGGAATCCGACTCAGCGTTGCACTGAAGAAAGAATCCTACACTTTTTTGGTGTGGCCTGTCTGGGTAAAGGCGTGGCATCACCATGATCTTCCAGGGAAGGTTCCGCACGAAACAAGGGGGGCTTAGGACCGATTCACTCAGCCGGTTGAAACGCTCAACTGTGAACTGAAACGTCGCTTCTGACCGCCAGCTTGTGTCTGCAAAATAAGGGAAAAACCATTTCCGAGTCTGCAATCTTGTCTGTGGGTCTCCAACGAGAGAGTTTACATCACTGGTACAGGTAGTCCTTGAATTGTGACCTGTCGCTTGTGACCATCCAAAGTTAAGAACAAATGGTACGTATAATAAGCTGTGGTGGCGCAGTGGTTAGAAGGCAGCATTGCAGGCTAATTCTGCCGACTGTCAGCAATTTGAGCCTGACTAGCTCAAGGTTGACTCACTCAGCCTCCAATCCTTCTGAAGTCAGTAAAACGAGGACCCAGATTGTTGGGGGCAAGGGGGTGACTCTGTAAACCGCTTAGAGAGGGCTGTAAAAGCACTATGAAGAGGTATATAAGTCAAAGTGCTATTGCTCTTCATCTTTCTATCTAGCATCCCTCTACCTCCCATGGTTCAGTGGTTAGAATGCAGTATTGCAGATTAGTTCTGCTGCCTACCAGGGGTTCGATTCTGACCAGCTCAAGGCTGACTCAGCCTTCTATCCTTCTGAGGTCAGTAAAATGAGATTGCAGATTGTTGAGGGAATAGGCTAACTCTGAAACCGCTCAGAGAAGGTTCTAAAGCACTGTGAAGCGGTATAGAAGTCTAAGGGCTATTGCAGGGTCCCTGCAGTCACATTATCACATTTTGGGCACTTGGCAACTGACCTAGTTTCACAGCGGCCATTTGCCACATCCCATGGTCCCGTGACAGTGGTTTACAATGGGTTTTTTTGCACGGGGAAAAAAAAGAGTTTGCTTCTGTTTCCAGCCACAAAATGTCTACTACAGACAATTGGTGGGCTTAATGACTAGGAATTTACCATGGTGATTCATTTAACTACCCTTGCAAAAAATGTCATGAAATGAGGTCAGTCATGGGATGCCCAATGTAGGTGAAAGACTATCTGTACAGAAAAAAAAAGACCAATCATATACAGCGGGGGAGAGAAAAAAATTACTGCCTTCTCCTTGGCTTGACCCCATTGGTGAATACTTAATCAAATAAGAGTCTCCATCAAAAAAACAATTGTAAAATGAATTGTTTCACAATGGGTTTCAAGCATGATTGTAAGCTGCCCAGGTAAGATGGGCAACCTATAAATTTAATCAATCAATCAATCAATGGCCTATAGTGAAGTTTTCAATTAGGCTGTGGATCGGTTTTCTGCTGTAGTTCCATTACTTTCCAAACATGAAAGTGAACCTTAGAAGCTGGCTGCAGAATTCAGAAGGTATTGTGCATCTCCTCAACTTTTCAGCAAAGAAATTCCGTCTAATCCCCATATTGTTCAATATCTACATGTAATCAACAGGATCAGTTGACTGGATATTCAGAGTAGGCTGCCATTATCCTCTCAGTGATTTGCAGCTTTCATTCCCCACTCTTCACCCAATTGTTTGAATAGAGGTAACACTTGGTTGATTTCTCAGCGCTGAAAAGATGCTGAATCTCAACTAACCAGCAGCGCCTTCCTCTGGCACAGACACTAAGTTACATTAACAGTGGGATACAATCAAGACCAAGGGAGGTACTAATACCACTCTATAAAGCCTTAGTGAGACCACACCTAGAGTACTGCATCCAGTTTGATCACCATGCTATAAAAAGCATGTTGAGACTCTGGAAAGAGTGTAGAGAAGAGCAACCAGGATGATGAGGGGATTGGAGGCTAAAACATACGAAGAATGGTTGCAGGAACAGGGCCTGGCTAGTCTAGGGAAGAGAAGGACCAGGGGAGACAGGATAGAAGCCTTCCAATATTTGAGGGGCTGCCCCAGAGAGGAGGGGGTCAAGCTATTCTCCAAAGCACCTGAAGGCCAGAGAATGAATAATGGATGGAAACTGAGCAAGGAGAGATTCAACCTGGAAATAAGGAGGAACTTTCCGACAATGAGAACAAGCAACCAATGGAACAGAAGTTGCCTTCGGAAGTTGTGGGAGCTTCCATCCATTATTCCATCCATCCATTATTCCTTGTCCAGCCTTCGGGTGCTTTGGAGAATAGTTTGACCCCCTCCTCTCTGTGGCAGCCCCTCAAATATTGGAAGACTCCTCTCATGTCTCCCCTGGTCCTTCTCTTCACTAGACTACCCATGCTCTATATAACATTAAAACATAAACTACAATTTACAAAGCACAAGAGAATCCACACATTGCTCTAACTCAGATGCAACAAAACATGATTTTGGCTTAGTATGACATGTGAACCCAAGTTGTGTTAATTTTAATGAGAAAGGATGTGGCTGCTTCTTCTGCTCAGGTTTCTCTTTTTGGAAGTCAAAAGGTGCTATTCTCACTAAAATCTGCTCGGTGCATCCTTTGTGGTTGACTGTGGCTTATGTTTTAAGAAAACCTGTGTGACAAAGGTCCAAAAATGGTTCCCCACAGACTTTCATTTAGCAGAAAGCTCCTTCAAGTGCCTGAGGTCCCAGCCCTATCACCTTCTGTCCAAATAACAGATCAAGTTATAAACATCATCAAATAACATGCAGAAGAAATGAGCAGAAAGATGACTGGGAACCGTTCACCCCTGGTGATTTAAGTTTCACATTCCTCAGCCAAGAGGACTCAGGGCAGCGCAGTGCAGATGAATTCAGGCCAAGGCAATTCAAGCCCACTCCCACTTCAATGGTCCTTAAATGAGTTAAATAAATTACTCGATATTCATCTGCTTTTGATTTTTAAAAAACCACCTTGATTATTTTAAAATTGGCTCTTTTATTGCACTTTTATACGTTTTTTTTTAATGTCTTTAGAGAAGAGTCACTCTAAGAGCCTGATGGTCAGTATCTAAATTAGGTAGACAGACAGACAAGACAGCCAGTCTAGGTCATACATGTACACTGCAAGAAAACAAATCTTGCGAGTTTACCAGAAGGATGGCATAGGGAACATAAATGCTGTCAAAACTCACTCCTGCTTTTGCCTGTGCATGTTGATAGTACACGTAAGAGAAGCAAAGCACGCAGCAGAACTCAAGAGTAAGTTTTGAGAGATGGCTGAACCATCTCTCAAAACTTTGGTCCAGACGTTGGTCCAGCCATCTGTCCAAAACTTCTATCAATCAAGAGCAGGGGGGGGGGGGTGTCTCCAAACTCGGCAACGGGAAGACTTGTGGACTTCAACTCCCAGAATTCCTCAGCCATATGGCTGGCTGAGGAATTCTGGGAGTTGAAATCCACAAGTCTTAATGTTGCTGAGTTTGGACAACACCCCCATCCTGCAATCAAAGCAATTCTTTGTCAGGCAGATGTATCTTACCATCTGGGGACTGGCTTTTATGGTATGTCAGAACAATTGGCAGTTTTTGGAGCGCACAAGTGCATGTGTTTACTATTGTAATCCTTAAACATCCCATGCCTTTTGAAATGGGTGTGTTTGCAGTTTCTTAGCCTTTTGAAATGAAAAGGGGGGGGGGGGCTTGTTGGGTAACAAGAGAGAAATCTTAGATTCTGGGTTCAGAGATTCAGAATAGATAAAATGAAGCAATTATTCACACAGCCCATGACAATTAGCAATGAATCCTCCAAATTGTTTATCCATGTAGGGAAATATTTTGCTTTCTCTGTCCTGTATTAATTTAATTTAATAATTCTGAGTTACGAAAGAGGAAGAAAACGATCTTTATCCGTTTTATCCGCTACAAGCTTTGTCTCAAATGTTTCAGAAGTTTTCTTCCCTAGATAGGTGTTCGTAATTAGCATTATCAAACCCTCGGGGACCACTTGCTGAAGAAAACAAAGGCAGCTTTCCAGTCGCCACCAACCTGAGAGCAAATTAACTCACCATCTTCCATGTCTTCTTCTGTGTTATTGTGACCATCAGCCATGGCTACATTCCCATTGATGACTGGATTTGGGGTAATTCTTGGTGGATCATCGGCATCTCCAGCTTTGGAGGAAAAAGAAAACAGAAACACATTGATAAATGAGGATTGTGCCCACAGCGTGGACCAATATAGCGAAGGAATGGATAAAGCGGTTTCTCTCAATATGGTTGGGTTGGCAGTCCATGTTGGGAGTGGGGTGAGGGGCAGGGCAGGGGGGCAATAGCTAGGGAAACTTTGTATGTAAATTCAAAAGATAAAATAGCATTAAATAGCCACACAACTGTAACACAACATCAATATTCATCTTACTAGTTCACTTGAACTGTCTCTCCGTGTGCATAAAATATGCTGAACAGAACAATATATCAGCAGATAATGTTTGAAAATATTGCCCTTCTAGCTCTGCAAATTACACATCTACCTTTATCATATCTCTCTCTCTCTTTCACTCCCCGCAATCCACCAATAACATTTCTGTTTGTATTAATAAAATACTTCAGTTCATTTTTCTGGAAAGTAATCCCAAAGAAGAAAATAATAAACACTGCCACAACTGTTTGATGGCAGCCTGTTGCTTCTCATTTTCTTCCTACAGTAAGCTTATTCTTGCAAAAACTAGTCAGAATTATTATTAATGTTAAAAGTTGTCAAATGATAGGTTTACACCGTTTTTCACTCACAGTGTGATCTGGAAATCGATGTAAAACTAGTAGGTCTCCCCCACCCCGCATTTCATGTCAAGCATCTGGCCTTCAAAAGATATTCAGCACCCAGGACAGAGCTTCGGTGCCTTCATTACACAGTATCTACTACCAAAGTGATATTACTGCAGGTGCCATCTTCAGCAATCTTCAGGAAAAACACAGCGCCGAGTGTAAAAAAATTCCCCAAAACAAAAGTTGGCTTCAGAAAGCATGCTATGTCTTATGGGAAAACTGCAAACTTTGCTCAGCACATATTTGATACATTTAAAATGAGTAGGAATATACAAGAGGCCTCTACATTGTAATAATGTAGAACCCTTCATTATCCCTACAGCCAAACATGCTAACGAGCACAAGTCATATTTTTGCATAAAGAATTAAACCATATCTTAGTATTGCCAGATTAACAGTGTTTCTCCCCCCCCCCCCCCCGAAAAATAGAAGAGCCAGCTGTACCTAAATTATATTTTGGTCCTTCAATCCTCTGGAACTGTATCATTAATATTTTGTTTTCCACCACTGACCTACTGGTTTTTTTTCCCCTGCTTTGAAAAGTTTTCCAAATTACTTGGTAATGCTATAAAATTTTATTATTTGATGTAGTAGTATCTCCAAAATGCAAAGTCTTATTTTGCTTGCAGTAATGGCAGTAATGAGCTTAAATGGACTCCAGAGGATGGTAGAGGACAGGAAAGCCTGGAGAAACATTGTCCATAGGGTCACGATGGATCAGACACGACTTCGTAATTAACAACAATGGAAGTAATGGGTATCATTTTTAATTCACAATTTATTGTTAGGCAGCACCTAATTTTCCATTATCCTTACGAAGGAATGCCCTTTTGTTTAGGATAAGATTTCCAACTCTGTAGATTTCACTGCAACTCTTTTTTTAAAATATTCTTTTATTTTCAAACAAACACAAACACACAACACATATAACATAAAAGCCTCTTCAACTACATACAGCGTGTCGATTGATTACAAGGTCTTTCTTTCCATAGTCATCACTTCAATTTTATCAAAATTCACATATTGTCAATCAAGGTATCTTTGTATACATTGTTATTATGCTTCCTTTGTTTGATTATCACTATTGTTTCTTCATTTTAGACAAGGTATTCTAAATATATAACCATTAATATAATGATTCATTATATCATCTTCAATATATCCAATAAGTTTTTTTAATCCTATTCTAAGTCATTCTATTATTTTAGCATTGATAACATTCTCTAATAATTTTCAATTACATGTTTTTACCCATTATTAGTATCATCAACCTAATATACATGTATACAAATTGTTATAATTATTAAACATCCATTAAGCCATTATTACATCCTTTCAACATAAAGCATATTAAATTTGAAGTAAATTTATACTATGGCATTTCATTACATCATCCTGAAATCATCCAATGATATTACATCTTTATATTCTATTCTATATAGAATTGTTTATCAAAGGCTTTTGAACATCATCTCCATAATCCTCACTTACAGTTTGTATAAAATTTCGTATTATCAATCTAGTATATACAAATGCTTTATCATTTTTAATCATTTATTTGACTATAGCTATTATTACATTGTATATAGCACTCAAAATGTAACTACATTTCACTAAATTTTATTGTGACATTTCATTTCATCATCCTATATCCTTCCAGAAATAGTGTAGTCCAATATCTCTTGCCATTTGTAAAGTCTGTATTCTAAGTGTTTTCTTGATAAGTGGACTTCTCTTAAGAACTTGTTGTTCATTGCATGTGTCATAAGGATTTGAAACCCTCTATCTGCTCCTTTTATCAGCTTAACTTTTGTTATCATTAGTGTTTCTGTTGAGATTACTCTAATTATTTTTGCCAAATTTTCTCTCCTTTCTTCATTTATATTCTGACATCTGAAATAAAGTTCCGGTTCATCGATCTCTCCTTTCCATATTTCACACTTGTCATTTCCCTCCACTTTCAGTCTGCTGTCAGTGTCAACAATTTTCTTATCACTTTCATATGTCTCTGTGATTTTTTGAGCTCTGTCCTCAAACTTCATCATTGTCACCGTACTTTCTGTATTTTGATCTATAATTTCAAGTCTCTTTTCAATTCTCTATGTGACTATTAAAACTTTTTGAATTTCTAAGAAAATTCTTTGCAAAGTTAGTGCCTTTTCTTCTTCACATCGTGCCATTTTCCAGGTTATAAACACTGCCAAAACATCCAAGACTTTTTAGGTTTCAAACAAATTCAGTGGAGTTTTTCAAATCAAAGCTTTCTCTTTCCTTCAAAGGAACATAAGAAAAGTATAAACAAAATGTTTTCCACTGAGCCTTTCCGTAAACAAAGCCTATACTTTGTAATATCAGATATTGCCAAGCCTCTAGCCAATAGATGGCAGTGTTACCTCTTTTCCATCTGTTTTTGCCTCTCTGTGTAAACTCCAGGGTCCATAAGAGGGGAAAAAATGTTTAAAAATTATGCTCCGACCAAGCCTTACGAGAGAAGAAACTTTTAATCTATGAATACAAAAAATGGAAAGTATAGAGGAAGAAGGAAAAAAGAGACCAGTCCAGTGTAAAAGTAAGAGGCATTTGTAAAAAGTCCATCCATAGAAAACAAAGTTAAGGTAGAAAAGATAGTTTTAAACCAGGGTTAATCCACCACTTATTTTCTTCTGTCTTCAATTTTATTTTAAACTCCAAGTCTTTTGGGTTTTCCCTTCACTAATAATAAAACATTTTCTCACCATTTCGACACACTGTCTCTCCTGCACTGCTTCTGTTTCAGGGGCTTGTCCCAATCTTCTTCAGCCATTTTGGCTGTTTCTCTTGTAGCTGGCAAAAAGAGCTTTCTCCTGGATCAATCAGGGACTTTGCAATGTCCCTGAGATCAGCAGGACATGCTCTTTTCTATCACTGTTCCTTCAGAACAGTTTAGGTCCAAAAGGACCGTCCAGGAACAGAGATATTGACAGCAATCCTGGAGCCCCAAGATTGCATGTTGTATCGTTGCGACGTCAAGCCCCACCTCTCACTACAACTCTTATCATTTCTATAGAAATTGCCAAAAGCTAGTTTATTTATTACATGTAATCTTTCACTTATGATTGCAATTGGTCCCAAAATTTCTATTCCTAAGGGAGACATTGGTTAAGCAAATTTTGCCTCATTTTACTATCTTTTTGCCAATGTTGTTAAGTGAACTACTGTAGTCGTTTAGTTAGTAACATAATTGTTAAGTGAATCTGGTTTCCCATTGACTTTGCTTGCAGAAGGTCGCAAAAAGTTATTACAAGACCCAGAGACAATGCAACCGTCATAAATATGAGTCAGTTGCCAAGCATCTGAATATGATCACATGAATTAAACGAACTTTGCAAGTTAATTTAAGTTTCTAACAAACAGCTTATGAACTGGATACTCAGTGATCTGTCACTAGTTATAGCGTCTTGATTAACTACTGGACAAACTGAACTGGCTAACATGGTCAAAAATCATTGGGATGGGTGCCTTTATTTTTTTTTAGATGTGACTGGGTGTATTACAATTTTTATCAAAGCAAAATTAGCAATTATAAATCAGAATTTAAGGAGCCTTTACTTCTAGACTTCTATAAAAAATCCAAATTACCACCATAAATTGAAACATTACAATATCACAGAAGCCTACCTAAGAGACTTAGTTGGACAGAGTCTGTTCAAATCTGATTAAAACCTTTTCCTGCTCAGTGGCATGCCTTGTTTCCTCGAGGATATATGCCTGAACTTACCAACAAGAGGTTCTGTTTTCTTTTATGAAATTATAAGGCTTGTTCATATGATACGATTAGACAGAGAAATTCTTTCCCAACCTGGCGCCCTGCAGATTTCAAATAATCACACTGTAGGAAGGGAGCACTCAGTCTATCAAGTCCAATTAAGACTCCAAATTAAAGCATTCAATAGAAGAGAGTATTTGTAGCTCAGGGTGGAACCGTGGGGTCCGTGGGACTCTGAGCTTGGATTTCTTGCAGATGGCTCATTACCAAACTAGGTAACATCATCAAGGAGGACAATGAATTAAAGCATCCGCGCCAGATGATTTTCTAGCTTTGCTCAAACACATTCAGTGAAGGTACCTACAACTGGGTAACCTGTACTGGTTCTATTATCAAAATACTTTTTATAAGGAATATTTTTCTAAATTTAGACCAATCCTTCTTTCCTTCCTTATTTCTCTTTCTCTCTTTCCTTTTTGTTTACTGACCATGTCACCACAAGGTGATTCTAGGAGGCTTACAATGTTATCCATTCTGTAAAATAAAAACACCTTTTCATACCTGCTCTCTGAAACAACAGAAACAGGGAGGATAAAAAGCGATGATTTTTTTTTAAAAAAAACAACAACAAAACTAGTTTTTTTTTTAAATTTAAATCGGTTTTTTTTTAAAATTTAAATTGGATTGATTTAATTTTTTATCAAATTTATTTTAATAAAAGGATTTTGAGGTACAAATCTATTTAAAAGTAGTTTTCTATTTAAGATACATTAATAATTTAGTTTATTCAGCATGAAATGGAGCTTAGTGCAGGATGAGGCTGTATATTCTGCAATGTTGGGACTGTCAGTGAGTCAACAGCGGGTCAGGGGAGGAGCCTCTGCGGGACGGAGATGACAGCTGCTCTTTAAAAATTATGATTTAAAGCGAGTTGATGTAAATCAAGCCTTTTTACTAGTTATTTAAATCATGATTTAAATCGTGATTCAAATCGACTTGATTTAAATCAAATCCACCCTGAACAGAAAACAGGTCAGAAAACAAGAGGGAAATTTAACAACCGTTTTAGTATTAAAAACACAAAATCAGTAGACTTTTCCATTATTATTTTGGGGGGAAAATACATTGGGAATATGATCAGTTGCACAGGCATTTTTCCTTTAACAAATTTAAACTCACACATTTTAGACAAATTTGCGGCAGAATTATCTTGAAATCATTAATTAAATAATTGGGGAAGGATGGTGCTTGGACGATTACTTTCTTTGAAGCAGCCAAGTGAGGGGTGTCTTTCTTAAGCTCCTCCATGGGCTCAGGGGCCACTTCATCATAATATCCTTCAAGGGATATTAAGGGTCCTTAAGGGTCGATAAGTAGAGATCTTATCGACCCTTTTTTTTCTGCTTTGTTTTAAGACATTTTAGACTGTGTTTGCTAAAAAGTTATACCGTGTACGGGCTCTGGGAAGTCGGGGGGAGGGAAGGGAGGGGGGGTTCTAGGGGGAGGGGGGAAATATAATATGTGTTAGATCTTAAAGCACATGATTGCACTTGCATACTGTGGCTTTTTAATGTTAGTGTAAAAATAGGACAAGCTGAACATATTGGTAGACAATAGAGGTACACCGAAGGGAGGAGTAGAGTGAAAGAAGAAGGAGGGGTGGAGAGGGTGGGAGAGAGGATTGGAGGCAGGAGGAGAAGGAAGGGAGGGAATGTATTGAGAGAGAGGAGTGATAGAGGGGGAGGGGAAGTAGGAAGTAGAGGGGTATGTTGGAAGGAAGAATAAAAGTTGGAGGGGGGTGAAAGAGGGTGTATGGTGGGTCAAGGTGGTATATTGGGTTTGTATTGTGGGGGGTATTGTCTATAAAAGCGAGGGCTGTTTTTATTATTCAATGTTATATGCCCCGGTTATGCACAGTATACATGTGATTGTATGGAATGAAATGGAAATAAACGTATTTTATACAAAAGAACAGCTGGTCCTTGACTTACAACCACAACTGAGCCCCACTTTTTTATTGTTAAGCAAGACAGTCTTGCTCCATTTTATGGCCCTTCTTGTCAGAGTTGCTAAATGAATCACTACAGATGTTAAATTAGTATCACGGTTGTTAAGTGAATCTATCTTCCCCATTGCCTTTGCTTTTCAGAAGGTCATCAATGTGATCACATGACCGCAGCTGTCAAAGATACAAGCCCGTTGACAGGTGTCTGAATTTTGATCACATGCTCATGGGAATGCTGCAATAATCGTAAGTGTAGAAACTAGTCATAAGTTGTAACTTCAAGCAGTCAGTAAACAAATGGTTGTAAATTGAGGATTAGCTGTAAAGGAAACTAGTCAGTCACAGCCGGGCCTGGCCAGTGTCTTGGGATGGACAGCAAGTTGCAAGTTGAGAGCACTGGCCCGGCCTGGTTTGGCTGTGGCTCACTGCTCTTGCAGCATTTTGTGCAGCACATTTAAATTTAGCGTGCTTCACAATGGGGCAGACGGCATCCCCCCCTCCTCCTGGAGCCCATTACAATGCGGAGCATCAGCCGCAGCCGGGCTGGGCCAGTGTCTCAGGGCACAGAGAAAGTCACGTCTCCCCAAGTGACCGAGAAGCACCAGAAGAAGCACCCACGAGATAAAAGGCAAGTACAAGGGTGCTTCCCTCCCGCTCTGGAATATGGAGCGAGTCTCCTTCCCCGCCGCCACCCTTACCTTCTCAGGCCACGTAAGGAGTGAATGGGAGGGGAGGGCGAGGAGTGGAGCAGCCAGCCAACAGGGAACTACAGCAGGGGGACGAAACAGCTTCATTTATCTGGGAACCTGAAATGACTCTTGATTCAAATCATATGGTAAAAAGCACCCAAAGAAGAATAATAATCCCAATCCTCACCTGTTTTTGCAAATGGTTCAAGAGGACAGACAGACACACACACACACGAGGGGGAGAGAGAGGGGGAGAGAAAGTGAGAGAGAGAAAAGGGGAGAAAGAGAGAGAAATGAGAAAATGATGGAGGGAGAGAATGAGAGAGGAAAAAGAGAGAGAAACAAATGAGAGAAAGGGGAGAAGGAGAAAGAAATGAGAGACAGAGCTGGAGGGAGAGAATCAGGGAGAGGGAAACAAATGAGAGAGATAGAAGTGGGAGAGAAAGAAAATGGGTACGTGTGTTTGGGGTGTGTGTCATGTGATTGGGTGGGAATGAGATTGAGTTGGCCACGCCCACCCAGGTTTTGTGACTCCCAATGTTTTCTTTTCTGTGGGAAATGGGTCCAAATGGCTTTTTTGAGTGTTGAAGGTTGCAGACCCCTGCCCTAACCTAAGTGAGAACTCTTCATTGCTTCCATTAAATTCATTTTGTCATTTTTAGCCCACTGCCCAAGTTTATTACTGGGTTTTTTATGGTTAGGGTATTAGCTATCCTCTACAGTTTTATGTTAAGTCAACTAAACAAACATTTGCTGGACTTCCAACTGCCTGTCCAAAAAAGCAATGCCTTCTGCATTCAATCTACAGTACTAGTCAATAAATGAAAATAAAACAATAAATAAAATGAAAGCAACAAAATGATTGCAGGACTCCACAACCTACACAACTAGAAAGCGATTTCAAGAACTGTTAAAAGATGTGACACATTTTCAAAAACCAAGGGGAGTAGGACCCAAAGATAGCTTTTAAAAAGTGCTTACGTCACATGTGATCTGGCACAAGAAAAGTCCTTTTATGTAGAATTGATTTACAGAAATCTCTGAGATACCTAAACTGCAATATCAGTGATTTGGGAGATTGAAATTTTGACAGTAGGAACCCCCCCCCTCCTCTGGAGACCTAAGGTGGTCATGATGAGAAAGATGAACTAACATCGGAGCTCAGAAAACCTTGGAAGAGCAATATATTGAGAAAAAGAACGTTGGTCTTACCTGAACGTGTCTTTTAAGAGGAGGGGAGGGAGTGGTCAACTGTGGGTTTTCTCAAAGCCTGATTGGTCCAAAGACTAAGAGCAAAGCTTTAAATACTGGTGCCTTCCAATCCTGGCCCAGATTCTCGAAGGCGAACGGTACAAAAAACAACAAAAAAATAACAACCACCCGGGTCCTCCCCTTGGCCCCAATGGAACACAACTCAGGGCGGGTCGTGACCACTCCCTCCCCTCCTCTTAAAAGACACGTTCAGGTAAGACTAACGTTCTTTTTCCAGAGGAGGGGAGGGAGTGGTCACCTGTGGGACATACCCAAACTACAGTCCCAGGGAGGGAGAACAAGAACCACTAGGACCCAAGGGGAGCATCAGCCGCCACCCTCTGCAAGACCCTCCGACCAAAGGACGCGTCCGCAGACACGAAGGCATCCAGATGATAATGCCGGATGAAAGACATCGGAGAAGCCCAAATGGCCACACGACAGATGTCCTCAAACGGGGCCCTCGTGGCCCATGCCGCCGTGGTCGTGGCACTCCTGGTAGAATGGGCCATGATCCCCGACGGGGCCGGACGATCCGAAGCCCCGTAAGCTTCCACAATGGCCTGACGCAGCCAACGGCCAATGGTAGCTGACCCCAGCGTCCTCAGCTGGAACGAAACAAACAAGGCCTCCGACCTACGGACCCCCTCGGTCCGCCGGAAGTAGATTCGCAGAGCGCGGCAGACGTCCAACCGATGCCAGAGTCGCTCCCTATCATTGGACGGACCCAGGCAAAAGTCGGGCAGGACGATCTCCTGAGCCCTATGAAAGGGAGTATTCACCTTCGGGATGAAGGCAGGGTCAAGGCGAAGCACCACCCTGTCCTGGTGAAAGTGACAAAGGTTCGTCCCTGGAAGACAAGACACCCAGTTCTGAAATATGTCGGGTGGATGTAACCGCCACCAGGAAAGCCACTTTCAGTGACAAGAACCTTAAATGAACAGACCGGAGAGGCTCGAAAGGGGCCCCTGTCAAAGCCCTGAGCACCAGGGAAAGATCCCATGTGGGGAACCTGTGAACGGGGGGAGGCCTGAGATTAGCTGCCCCCTTCAGAAAACGCTTGACCAGGGGAACATGGGAAAGGGAGGAAGACCCCACCCACCCCCCCAAAGAAAGAGCCGCCACCTGGCGGCGCAATGTATTCTGCAAAAGTCTGCCTTCAAGACCCTTCTGGAGGAAATCCAAGACATTAGGAATGGTGGCCCTATCGAGAGGAATGCCCCAAGGAGAGCACCACCGGACAAAGGCCATCCAGGTGGAATTGTAAATGCGGGTCGTCGACGGATGCCGAGACGCCTCGATGGTATGAATGACGCTGGAGGACAGATGAGCCCCCCTCAGAAGCTGCCGTTCAAGAGCCAGGCGGTCAGATGGAGCCACTGGGGCTCCGGGTGCACCAGAACCCCCTGCAGCAAGACCACCTCCCCCTGCAGAATCCTCCACGGAGGGGCCACCGATAGCTGGACCAGGTCCGCGAACCAGGGTATCCTGGGCCAATAAGGGGCCACCACAACGACCAGGGCCCCATCCGCCACCACCTTCCTGACGGTCCCCAGGATGAGGGGAATGGGAGGGAAAGCATAAAGAAGGCCCGGGGGCCACCGGCTCCTGAGGGTGTCCGTGCCTTCCGCCGACCTGGACTGGAAACGGGTGAAAAAGGGCGTTGGTACTTACCTGATATGCCTCTTCTCATAGTGGGGGGAGGAGTATCCAGAGCGGGTTGACCTTGTCCTCTCATGATTGGACGAGTCAGATAAGCTCTTTGGGCAACGCCCCCTGGCCAGCAGGACTTCCCCATTATTTGACGAAGAGCTCCATCCGACTCGTTGCACCATTCACTCCAGACTCTTAATTCAGTTCTTAGCTTTATCGTCTTCGACATCAATATTTATATAACTTCATAAAACAATGAACATAACACTTAGTCGTACAAACAGTCAGGGAGGGACTGGATACTCCTCCCCCCACTATGAGAAGAGGCGTATCAGGTAAGTGCCAACGCCCTTTCTCCATAGTGAGGGGGGAGGAGTATCCAGAGTGGGACGTACCAAAGCCTGCACGTCCCTAGGGAGGGAGACCCCTGAGGCCCCATGTCCCCCCTCATGCCGGTTGAGGCGTGGGCCACGCCCTGTGAACCGCCTGCAACGCCCTGCGGTCAAAGAGGCTTCTGCCGAGGCAAAGAGTCCAGTTTATAGTTCCTAGCAAAGGGAGAGGGGGAAGGCCCACGTGGCTGCCCTACAGATTTTGACCAGGGATGTCTGCGTGACCCAGGCCGTGGATGTGGCTGCGCTCTGCCTGGAATGGGCCGTGATATGATTGGTGTCTGTAAGCCCTGCGATTGGTATGCAGTGGCAATGCAGGTTCGCAACCACCTGCCTATTGTGGTGGAAGTCACCTCATTACCCAGGACCTGGTGGAAGGAGACAAACAAAGCTTTGGATTTCCTGTTTGGCCTGGTTCTCCTGCGGTAATCCACAGAGCCCTCCTTACGCCCAGAGTGTGCCACTTCTCCGATGGGTGAGAAGGGTCTGGACAGAAGTTGGGCAAATCAGTTCCTGGACTCGATGGAAGCAGGGGCCCACCCTGGGGATGAAGAACGGTTCTAGTCGTAACCCCACCCTGTCTTGGTGGAAGACGCAGAGATCGTCCCTGGTGGACAGGGCTTGCAGTTCGTATATCCGCCTGGCGGAGGAGATGGCCCCCAGAAAGGCCACCATAAGAGTCAGGAACTTAAGGGAAACTGTTCGTAAAGGCTCAAAGGGAGCGCCTGTTGGAACATCCCCTATCCTGTGTAAGTCCCAGGAAGTGTACCTGAACACCGTGTGCGGTTTGGGGTTGGAAGCCCCCCTTGAGGAATTGCCTGACCATAGGAGGTGAGTCAAGCTCTGGCTCCTGCCACACGGGAGAACTGATGAGATGGCTGAAACCTGTCTCCTAATCATTTTAGGAGCTAACCCTCTGTCCCGGCCTGCCTGGAGGGAAGTCCAGAATCTGAGGCACTGAGGCCTGGATAGGGTTGTATCCCAGGAAGTTACACCGTGAGGCAAAGGCCCACCACATGGAGCCATAAATACGCTCTGTGGAGGGTGCGCGGGCAGTCTGGATAGTCTGCATCACCCTAGGGGGGAAGAGGTCTTTCCCCAGGATGCTCCGCTCAAGAGCCGAGCAGTCAGCTGGAGCCATTGAGGGTTTGATTGCTCCAGCGACCCCTGGTTGAGGGATATCCTCTCCTGGGGGATTCCCCAGGGCCTTTCCACTGAAAGCGACTGGAGATCTGCAAACCACGGCCTCCCGGGCCAGGGTGGCGCCAACAGGACCCCTTCCGCCCCCTCCCGAAGGATTTTCCATATGACCCTGGGGACCAGGGGTAAGGGCGGAAAGGCATACCAACGACCCCTGGGCCAGGGGCTTCACAGAACGCCCACCCCTTCTGCCCCCCGTGTCTGGTACCTGGAGAAGAACCTCGGGAGCTGAGCATTGAGGGGCGTGGCGAATCAGTCGACCTCCGGGCGTTCGAAGCACTCCGTCAGCTCCTCGAAGATTGCTGGCTGCAGCTTCCGCTCCAAATTGTCCACCTCGGTCCGGCTGAGCCAGTCGGCTCTGATGTTCTCCACCCCTGCTATATGTTCTGCCCTCAGCGAATGCTGTCTAAGATCGTGGGCTATCTGAGGTGCTTCTGTGACTTCTCATAGTCGGACATCCCATTCTGAGTTTGTGGTGGGTTCTGGCCTGGGGACCGGCCTGTCTGACCCTTTCTCCCCCGGCCATAAGGGTGCTATGATTCTATGGCTAGGATTAGCGCAGAGATATTCTGAATGTAAGCACAGACGGAGTTCAATGGTCAGCCACTAGAATGTGTGTGAAGATGAATTGAGGGAAGCTAAGGCTCACAATAAAGAAAGGCCTGCTGCCAAGGTAAAATAATAATAATAATGATAATGATAATAATAACAACAACAACAACAACAATAAAATGAAATACAAAAGGGGGCATCTTCCCGCATGTTAAAGACAAGAAAGATTAAGGAAACAGTTGGTTCCTTGCTGGGAGAAAGTGGCCAGAAGGTGACAAGCAGCAGGGGTAAGGCAGAACTATTTAACTCATGTATGGCATCTGTCTCTACCCAAAAGGATAAAACAGTCCAACCTATCAAGAACAGCACCCCAAAAATCGGATTAGGAACCCAAGATGAGATAGGGAAGAAATGGTAAGTGAGCACCTGTCTACCTTAGCCAATGTCCAATTCCCAGGACTGGATGGGTTACACCCTAGGGATCTGAAGGAACTGGCAGACGAGATCTCCAAACAACTGAACCATATCTATCAGAGATCCTGGAGTACCGGAGAACTCCTATAGGGTTGGTTATGTGGTTCCCCTCTTCAGAAAGGGAGAAAAACAGATCAAGGGCCCAAGGCCAACCTGGATTTGTCAAAGCAGATCCTGACAGATTAGCCATATTGCCTTCTTAGATACAGTGACAACCCTAGTGGGCTATAGGAATGCTATTGATATAGTTAACTTGGACTTCAGCAAGTCCTGATAGGGTAGACCATAACCTACTACTAGATAAAGTAGAAGAATGTGGGTTAGACATAGTCACCCCCGATGGCTTTGTAACTGGTTGACCAACCGCACACACCTGTACTCCTCGATGGAACTGCCTCTTCATGGAGGGAAGAATGCAGTGGAGTATCCCAAGGCTCTGTGTTGAGCCCAGTACTCTTCAACATCTTCATCAGTGATTTGAATGAGGGAGTTAGGTGTGTAAGCTAACACTTGGGTTAGCAATATATATGCCATGATAGTAGTACTGCTTCTTTAAGTACTGCTGTTATCTCAAGCTGTCATAAGAAGGAGCCAGAATGACTGTTAGCTCTCTGTTTGATAAATGCTGATCGGTGGGGGGACTCATCAGATTTGCAGATGACCCCAAGCTGGCAGGAATAGCCCACACACCAGAAGACAGGCTAAAGATACAGAAGGATCCTGATACGCTTGAACATTGGGCACTGCCTAAGAAAATGAGATTCAATGAAGCAAGGTTCTACGAACATGAAGTGCACAGGTACAGAATACCTTGCTCCACAGTAGTAACTGTGAAGGGGATCTTGGAGTCCTAGTGGACAACCCTTTAATATGAGCCAGCAGTGTGCAACAGCTGTCAGAAAACCCAACAAAGTTTTTGGCTGCATAAACAGAGGAATAGAATCAAGCTCCCGTGAAGTGTTTATCCCACTTTATAAGGCCTTGGTAAGGCCACAATTGGAATTCTGCATTCAGTTTGGTCACCATGATGTAGAAAGGATATGGAGGTTCTAGGGAGAGTGCAGAGAAGAGCAACAGAGGGGATCAGGAGACTGGAGGCTAAAGCCTATGAAGAACGGTTGCAGGAACTGGGTAAGTCTAGTTTACTGAAAGGAAGGACTAGGGGAGACGTGATAGCAGTGTTCCAATATCTCAGGGGTTGCCACAGAGAAGAGGCAGCCCGATTATCCTCCAAGGCACCTGAGTGCAGAACTAGAAGCAATGGGTGGAAACTAATCAAGGAGAGAAGCAACTTAGAACTGAGGAGAAATTTCCTGACAGTTAGAACAATTAATCAGTGGAACAACCTGCCTCCAGACGTTGTGAATGCCCCAACAGTGGAAGTTTTTAAGCAGCTGTTGGATAGCTATTTGTCTGAAAAGGTAAAGAATCTCCTGCCTAGGCAGGGGGGTTGGGCTAGAAGACCTGCAAGGTCCCTTCCCTCTCTGCTATTGTATTGCATAGTATTGTATTGCATTGCATTTGCTCTTTGCCTAGTCACCTCCACCCTTGGAAATCCTTGGGGGAGGGGGGTAATCTCTAACCTGATTGGAGGTTCTTCTGTCCCTCCTTGGGGGCTGCAGCCTTTAGCAGCCGGGCTGATTACTCCTCCCCCCTGTGTGTTTTCCAGGCTGCAGGGGGCTGCCGGCTTGGGCCACGTGGGGCCCCTCCTCCCCCTTCTTTCCAAATGGCTCTGCGGGGCAAATACCATAGCCCCGCCCTCAGGAATTAGCCACAAAAAAACACAGCTTTTGCTAAGAGGCCAGCCTCCTTCTCAGGGACTTCTCGCCCCTCCCCCCTCCTTCTCCTACTCAATGGAGAATGCTCTTAAGGGGGAAGCAAGAATTAGCCACAAAAAACCGCAGCTCTTGCTGGACAGCCTCTTTCTGAAGGCCTTCTCGCCCCCAACTCTCTTTCTCCTACTTAAAGGAGAGTGTCCTTAAGGGGGAAGCCTTCTCCTGTTA
Source organism: Thamnophis sirtalis (assembly GCF_051295495.1). NCBI lineage: Eukaryota > Metazoa > Chordata > Lepidosauria > Squamata > Natricidae > Thamnophis > Thamnophis sirtalis. The sequence continues at coordinate 18,949,678 of NW_028261394.1, read as the reverse complement.
CTTGGCAGTTAGAAAGGGACAGAACAGGCTTTTAGGCAAGATTTCTGAAACACCGAAGCAGAAGGGGATCCTCCCCTGGGGGGGGGAGGAGTTCTCAGGTTTGGGGGGGAGGGAGTGTTCTTCCTGCAGTCTTGTGGCAGCTGCCTCTGTGATTCATCTAGGAGGTAGGCTTGTGATCCACCGCCTGCCTCTTTACCTCCTTGATAAGCCTCCTTTTGGCCATTTGCTGCCTCCCCCGCCCTTGGCTAATGCCTCTGCGATGGTTTCTCACCTCTTTAAGGGCTCATCAGAGCATCCGGTTGTGGTTGTTGCTGGACGGCTGAGAGCTGGGCTCCTGCCTGCCTCCTCTGAGCAGCTGGGGGCCGCCATCTTGGACCACGTGGTTTCAAGATGGCCCTCCGGCTCCAAATTCAAAAGGCTCCTCTTTGCTGGAGCACATGGAAATGGCTTTTGCCTTTGCAGGCTTGCCATGCGGCTGCCGCTCGCCTCCCCTTGCCTCCTGCAGCTCTTTATGAGCCTTTCCGGCTCTCACCTTGTCCACTGGTGATAGCTGCCAGCGCAGGCTTTCCAGGGCATTTTAACAACCCTCATGGCTCAACCCCTGAAGGGAGCAGAGGAGCGCTTCTGCTCCTGATTAGCCTCTGCATCAAGGGCTGCCTCTAGGAAGCATATATGCCCTCTCCTCCTGCCTGCCCGGCAAGGGTCCTCCCTGAGTGACTCTGTCTCACTCAGTGGCCAGGGCAGAGTGCCGCCCCAGGGGGCTTGTGGCAGTCCAGTCCTTGCAGGAGGAGGCTGTGTGCGATGTAGGGAGGCAGGGTTCGCCAGGTCCAAGTTTATTTTCCTTAATCCTTTGTAAATTACTGGAGGTCCAGAGTGGTGCAACCTTTCCTTGAGCGGATGAGTCGAAATAATGGGGAAGTCCTGCTGGCAAGGGGCGTTGCCCAAAGAGCTTATCTGACTCATCCAATCATGAGAGGACGTCAACCCGCTCTGGATACTCCTCCTCCCTCACTATGGAGAAACCGGGGAAGCTGGGAGTTCGCGGGCGACGCAAACAGATCCACCAGAGGAGTCCTGAACTTCTGACAGATCCTCCAAAACAGCGACGGGTGGAGTTGCCACTTGCCATTGTCCAGTCGCCCGACTCAGCCAATCCGCCTGGACGTTGGAAAGTCCAGAGATGTGCTCCGACACCAAGGACTGCAGCTGTCCCTCCGCCCAGCCGCCCAGCCGCAGAGCCTCAAGCCAGAGGGCCCGCGAGTGGGTCCCCCCTTGACGACTGATGTGGGCCTTGGTGGCCACATTGTCCTTCAGGAGGAGCACGTGACGCCTCTCCACCGAGGACTGAAAGTGACGCAGAGCCAGGCGTGCGGCCTTCAGCTCCAACCAATTTATGTTGTGGCGGAGGTCCGAGGCTGTCCACCTGCCCTGAGCCATCCGAGAACCCACCAGGGCCCCCTACCTGAACAGACTCGCATCTGTGATGACGGTCACCCTGTCCGGTTCCCAGAAGCAGCAGCCCCGCTGAATGGCCGGGAAAAGCCACCACGCCAGAGAGACCCGGACTCCCGCTGGAAGACAAAGAGTCCGAAGAGAGTTGCTCAATCGCCCCCTCTGAAAGGGGATGAGCTCCCACTGGAGAGGCTGGAGATGAAGCCTGGCCCACGGGACAATCCCGATGCAAGAGACCATCTTGCCCAATAACTGTGATAGAGAGACTGTTCTGACGTTCCTGTGACAGACTCACCATCCCCGACATGGAGTCTATGACCATCCCCAGGTGGAGAGTACGTGTGGAAGGGGAAAGATGGCTTTTGGTGAAGTTCACCGAAAAGCCCAGGCTCTGAAGGCTCCGAATGGTGAGCCGAAGGTCCGAGACGGCCTGATGAAGAGACCCCGCCTGAACCAAGACATTGTCCAAATAACATTGGAGCCGTACCGGAACAGAGCGTAGATGAGCCGCCAGGGCTGCCAGAACCTTCGTGAAGGTCCGGGGAGCCGAGGCCAGCCCGAAGGGAAGAGCCCTGTACTGATAGTGGCGGGACCAGTGCAAGAACCTCAAGAACCGGCGGTGAGCGGGCAGAATAGGAATGTGAAGATAGGCCTCCGTGAGGTCCACGGAGGCCAGGAAGTCCCCTTTCCTGATGCCCTGAAGAATAGATTTGAAGGAGGACATTGTGAAGCGCCTGTACACCAGAAACTGTTCAGGCGCTTGAAGTCCAGAATCGCCCTCCAGCCCCGTGCTCTTCGGAACCATGAATAGATTGGAGTAGTGGCCCAGGCCTTGTTCTCCTAGAGGAACTGCTTCCACCGCCCGAATGTCAAGAAGGTGGGCGATCGCCTGATCCATCAGGCGGCGGCGCTTCCGGCTCCGAGACGGAGGGCACGACCGGAAGAGATTTGGAGGGGTGGAGAGAAATTCTAACCTGAGACCAAAGGTCTGCTCGACGTTATAGTGCCGGCGGCCATTACTCCCAGGAGCCGAGAAATTGGAGGGGCGAGCCCACTGATTGGTCAAGACCTCCAGAAACAGGGGAGGAGCCGGAATCTCCTCCTTGTTGGTGGCCGTGGCAGAGAACATGGCCATGTCAGGATCCCTAGGAGGGGGCACCGAAGGATCCCCCGTCCCTACCTTGGTGGTCTGCCTTGCCTTGTCTAAGAGAATCTTGAACATGGCTGGGACAAAGAGGCCCTTAGAAGAGGGCTTGTCTGAAAGCCCCGCATTCTCATCATCCGAGAAGCCCATGTCCTGGAGGTTCTCCCCCCCCCCCAAGAATGAAGCTTCGCTAACCATGGAAGGAGAGGACGCCCGATACTGGGCCCTGCCTAGCCCCCCCATGCCTGGAGGCAATGCCCCGTGAGATGGCTGCAGAAAAGTCTTTTAATACCTTCAGGAAGATTATCCAAATCCTCCACATCTCCATAAGCAGAACTAGGCCCCTGAGGCGCCAACCTGTGAGAGGTACAGGGGCCCCTGGATGTACCCTCAAAAGGATCACCTGAAGGGGAAGGGGAACGCCTCCTCCCGGAATAGGCCCGAGGCCTGTCAGGGGAGCTCGAGGAAGAAGCAGGGCTAAACCCCCTAGGGAAAGATCTGCTGGAAGTAGGCCCGAGGGGGGACCTGTCTCTGTCTCGGGATGAAGGCCTGGCTGACTGGGCCTGCCTTTCTGCCCGGGCAAACATCTTCTCAATCGCCCTATGCCACCTGGCCTCCTCCCTAGTGGAGGACCTAGAAGGGCGCTGGACAACCCAGGATCCTGGGGGGGGGGACCCCTGCCCCACCTCCTGCTCCAGGGCTTCCTCATCCCTAATCGGGCCCACCACCTGGCCCTGGGGAATCTCCGCTCCCTCGTCCATAGTCAACTCACGTGTCCGACGAAGGGAACTGGAACACAGGCCTCCGAAGGCCCCACTGGGACCAGGGCCTAAAGGCCTGTGGGGGAACTAGGCCAAAAAGGCCCCTTGCCAGGTCTCACTCACGAAGCAGGCCGAAGTAAAGGCTCCGTGCATGTGGCGACCTCCAAAATGGCCGCCGGAACTCCGTGCGCGGGCCAAAAGGCTGGCAACCAAATCAAGCGGCTCAGCCGGGCTTCCAGGAGCCGGCGCCGCGCTGAACAGAGTCGGGGAGAGCCACGCGGCACCCAGGTACGCTCCCCTCACCCCCACAGCAGTAAGAGTAAGATCGGCGGAGCGGCAGCTGCCCAGAGCGATCAGCTGTTCCGCGGGCGGCTAGAGCGCTCCACGAGGCGCCGAAGCTGCTGCTGCTGCCGCCGATTCCAGCAAGGAAAGCTGCTCCTCAAGCAGCTGAAGACTGGAGCTGGCACCCCCGCAATCCTGGTGATAGGGCTGAGGCTCTGGGCCCACGGGGGGGGGGGGAGGCCAACCGCCCCACAGGGCCCTCCCCAACCACCCGAGGCAGAGATCTGTCCCTTGGGGCCGCAGCTGCACAATTTAGAATTTATAAAACGTTTTAAAATGCCCAATTAAACCAAATGGAAACCAGATTGCAACACAATAAATCCTACCTAAGTATGTCTCAAACAGTGCTTGGACCAAAAGACTGAGAGAATCTGGGCCAGGATTGGAAGGCACCAGTATTTAAAGCTTTGCTCTCAGTTTTTGGACCAATCAGGTTTTGAGAAAACCCACAGGTGACCCTCCTCTGGAAAATATAATCTCAAGACCATTCATAGACTGACAACCTAATTGTTGCAATCTGCTCCTGTGCAAAAGGGCATGTTTTTCTTATTTCAGATGATTCACACAGACAAAAAGGCCCATTATATTTGCATAAAGTTGCTTAATATCAGTAGTAAATATAGACACATCAAGGCCAAACTTCCCCAAACATGTTTGTTAACACCTGCATATAAATTTGCAATATCTCAAAATAGCTGTCTTAAGTACAAAAGTAGTTATGAGAGGAGTAACAGTAAAAAAAAAAAAAAGAGTTCAGATTTTTCTGGCAGAAAGGAAAAATCAACACCCCCACCCTCCTGAAGCAGGTCTCCAATATGGCTAAAAACAAAACATCCCTGATCAATCTCAGTTTATAAAAAGCCACTGCTGTTGAAGAATGAGAAATATGTTTCCCTGTGAGAATGACCGACGTTTTAATAAAAACAAAACTTCCCTTATTTACTGAAAAACGGATTTGATAAACACGGAGCCAATCTCTGTGACAACCGACTCTCGGGTGCACTGAACGGCCGTGGTGCAACCAGAAGATTAAATCAATTGGCTGGAAGTAACAGCCTCTGGTATTTACAGTCAATCAGTCTGAAAGTTGAAAAATATGGCTGCCAGCACCACATCTCCAGCCACTCACAGGAAGAAACTGCCATCACCATACAGGGTGTATTTGTGGGTAACCTATTCAGGATAAGGCACAAAGCCTGTACCAGCCGAGAGTTCAAACTCCCCTTTAATGCTGCAAGTGCTCTCACGTTCTTGGCAAGTCCTAGAGTGAAGTGCGCAGACACACATACACACACACACACACACACACACACACACACAGCAGCCTCTGGCTGCGCGCAGTCCAGGAAAGCAAAGGAAAAGGGAAATGAGTCCACAAAGCAAGGAGGGAGACATCTGGAATGACACACAAAACTGTACAAGTTCAGCGTTTGTTCCCAACAAACGCCCCTTCCCACAGTGTCTCCTTAAATCTCAGTCCCCAGGTGTGCCTTGTGAAGAGGGGCAGGGCGCTCTCCTCCCGAGTCATCGTGTCAGCCTGCGCTGTTCCCACCTTCTTTCCACTCTCCGTGCTTGGGGATCAGGAGCAGGCGGCCCTTGCTCATCACCTGAGCTCTGTCTCTCCCCATTTCCACTGCTTGCCCTCTCTCGGTCATTCTGCCCATTCCTCCCTACTAGCAAGCCATCCCAAACCTGAGGGGACCTGAGTTGCCTCATCCTGCTCCTCCCACATTCCTCCAAAGCCACCTTCTTGATCTCTGGCACATCTTCCTCCGCAGATTCAGGCTCTGATGGGGGCATGACAATCTGCAGGCATCTGTATCTGACCAATGTTTCTCTGAACACTGAGAAATATCTGACTCATGTGAAGCTTAGCCCCGATATTAAGATCTCACCTGGGTTGAAGACATAGAGTTCAAGCAGGCTCATGTTGATTTAAAAGTGGTGGCAGGTAGAAGTCGTTCCTACCAGTGCAGAAACGTAAAGAGTGGCCTAACATCTATCTATTGTGTCCAACCAGCTTGAAGATCAGTTACATCACCTAGAGAGTTGCAAGAGAAGTGATTAACCCACCCGGGCACTATCCAGTGGTTCTCAGATACAAGATAAGGTTCTTCCTATGCAAGAATCCATTCAGAAGAGATATAAAAAGCATAAATATCTTTGTCAATTGGAGAGCATAAGTTTTGGTGAAGGCAATGCAGAAGTGCTTCAACCATTCATTTCTTTTAGTCTTTATGGCTGTTCAGCTGGAAGGAACAAAAGGATCTTCCAAGACATGGTTTCGCTAAGACAAGCGAAACAAGCTAAAGAGTGCTGTGGGGATATATTTGTGACTGATCCATTCTCTCTTTTAGTTAACAGCCAGCAGCTGCAAAAGTTAAGACAATGGGGGGAAAAATCCACCAAGCAATTTTATATCAACACTATCCTGGGCGGCATTACTGCTTAACAGCTGGTATGATCCTGAAAATGGCTCTTAGTAACTTTAGTAGTATGACTGTCATATAAGATGCTGACGTTTTTGGGGTTTTTTTTGGGGGGGGGGAGTTGGCTAGCCTAAGGGAAAGTTATTGTTAATTAAAAGGAAAGAAGGGGATTCTGCATCACCAAAGTCAATTGATCAGTATTTCTCCCCTCCCTAAAATACACCTTTGTCATGTAATATAGAAATGATGTTGAATGCATTTACATGATTGCTACAAGTAAAGAATGCAATTTTTATAAAAATGTAAAATGTAGCAGCCTAATTGCCAACTCTAGAAATAATTCCCATTACAAAAGGAAGCTTTTGTACAATTCTGAATAAACCAAATAACTAATCTAAAGAAGGGCAATATTACAGGGGAAAATATCTATTAGTAATACTGTTGCTGTTTATTTTGCCATTTTTCAAAACAATCACTCCAAACCTGTTTGCAAGCAACAGCAACCGAAAATAAAATACAAGGATCCTTCAAACAACTCAAAACTACAGATTGAACTCTTGCCTAGACCTGCTGAAACTCAACATAACTCTCTCTGTTTTGATTTACTTAAATCTAGGATTTCAATGATTATACCCGACCCAGCTTGAATCCAAGACAATATGAAACCGGAGTTACTTGAGCTGCTTGTAGCTATGGAGGAACGTAGGGGAAAAAAGGCTCACAGTTTCTCATTCTGTGACATGTTACAGATCTTACAAATTACATTTGATTTTATAAATGGTAACCTTCCGGTTCCCTTAGCCTGCTGAAAGTAACTGATTTTTTTTTAATACTGAAGGAAAGAAAGGCAGGAGAGCTGCTATGCAAAATCCTTTTGTGGGGGAAAGCAGAATGCTGAGACTCAGAATTCCATGGCAGTTGCTGTGGCTGAATCTTTGCATCAGCCAATGGTTGAAGACCAGGTTTCCAAAAAGAAAAAAGAAAGAAAGAAAAGCTCTTATCTGCAAAAAAGAATAATCAAAACATCCAAAGGCTCATTGGAAAATAGTTGCTTTTCCAGCTTTGATATATTATGCAATGGTTTACTCTCTAAGAGGGGGGGGGGGGAAACATAATGTAATTTAGTATCCTAACCAAATCAGAGGAGCAAAGATAGGAGGATACAGTCTATTCGTGTCTTGTTTAGTGAAAAATTCCACTGAATTAAATGACTTATTCCATGACCTCCCTGTGTGATGACACTGACATACACACACACACACAAACACATTCTGGATTAGTCCCATAAAGATGTGGAATAGTAGAGATTTCCTACAGAAGTGTCCTGTGCTACAGAGAAGAGACAGCAACCACTAACATAAAAAGGTGGGCCACAGAAATACATTATTGGAAGTTCTGCTTTTTTTAAAAAAAAATTTGCACGTTTGTTTCACGCACACCCCACCCCCAACCAGGAGAGATGGGTTGATTCAAGAGCTAGAGCTGGCCTCTTTAGAGAAAGTGAATCTACCAGAACATGTCCACAATATTTGGAGGGGCAGAACACTGGTTATAATATATGGCTGCTGAATTATTTTGGCTCCAATTGAAAACCCTGGGACTTTGTCTTCTGATACACTATATTGCCAAAAGTATTTGCTCACAACTGTTTCTGATTATGTCAATGGGTGAGCGAATACTTTTGGCAATATAGTGTATGTACAGTACCTTCTCTCTCTTTAAAAGCTGGTCCACTACCCAGAGACACATGAGGGTCCCACCCCAGGAAGTCACGGGAGTGGGGGGGGGGGGGCTAGTGTATCTTGTCTGTAGCTGCCTCCTGTGCAATGGAACATATAACTTCTTGAGAGACAGGGCATGTCAATCTCCCTGCCTTTTATAAACCATTGAAAACCTAGCGGTCATACCAAGTACCTGGACCTCATGGTGCCCGGTTGCTTTTTAGTTGTGCAATCATTGCCTTTGCAGATTTTAATTGTAGATAGTTTTTGTTCTGTTAATTGTGGACAATTTGCTTTATTTAGAAAACCACCTGGAGTTTCAATGAAAATGGGCAACACATAAAACCATGCAATAAAAATTAAAGGGACATTTCTATCCAGAAACAAGCAGAAGCCAAATACTGACTACAAAAGCTAACTTCCTTAGATCACCATTTCAATGAATGACACAAAATACTCACATTAAAAGTTGTACGTCTGCTAGTAGCCACTCTATTGGTGCAATTTTATTTTTAAAAAGGAGGTGAATGCTTTTCATTCCCATTAGGTATGGCAGCCACAGTTTTAAGAAAAGCCCCTGATTGTGAAGAAGGTGTCCGGAGCTCGAGGCAAACAGTAGCAATGATCCATGTTTAAAACATTCCCCGGAAGAAGCACCCTCAGCCATGCCCCCTGGGTTACCAAGTCTTCCTCTACTTGTATATGATTGAGAGGTTTGAAGTCAACTCTAAATACTTCCCTCGCTAGGCAAGCAGCAAACATGAATTAGCGTTGTTTGAACATTACCCTTATCGTCATGACACAAGCATGCCTCACTTTGCATTCATCTAGAGGCAGGAGGAGAGCTGCTCCAATCAGCCCTGTATCCTGCCAATGTAGATTCTTTGGATGTGGGTCAAAGTCGGGCAAAGGCGTTGCTCCCAGTAGGGCTGAGGAAGGCGCTTTCCTCAATGCCCTTCCTATGCAACCAAACCCCATATTCTATTCAGCAACGGCACTACAAAGTGCATTACCAGATGAAAACCATTCCTTACATTCCATTGCCGCTGATTCATGAAGCCGCCTCCTTCATAATTATTACTCAGGATCCCAGGCAATTCTGAAGGTTCTTAAGCTTCGTCCACATGGACAGGGCAGGAGAGAGAAGGGAGAAAAACAACCCCCAAAATAACTTCTGTGAACAAAACAAGGCGACGGCAGGTAATAAACAGTCCTATTAAACATCATGTAATTTGTCTCCTCCTTAGCGAGTTGAAATTAAATGGAAACTGAATAAAAAAAAGGGGGGGGGGTTCAACGTGATGCTCTTTTTAAAAGCCGATAACCACTAGGTGGGTTTTTACAAGCCAAGGTTTTTTCTTCCTTGCTTTGAGCATATCAAAATTGAGTTAAGTCAGCAAATCACAGGTTTAAAAACATCTTATGCAGATGATTAAAGGTGTAGCAGAGTTTTTAAAAGTGTCCAAGTATAATTTTTTTTTTGCCTTTTTATAAGCCTACTACTCTGATCACAACTTCCCTTGAGTTTTAATGCTCTGGTCTTAACTATTGTGAAAACAGTTTTTTTAACTGCTGGTGTTTGCTGCAGTTTGATAATCGCACTTCATTGTCATGTTTTATTCCATGTGATCTTACCTTCATTAGCAACCTTGGGAACATTTTTCTTTAATCTTATATAAAAAATAAAAGTAGGTAAATTTAATCCTCTTATTTTTGCCGGGATTTTAAAAATGTTTTTATTGCACTTTTCTCTGTTCTAAAACAGCGATCCCCAATTCCTGGTCTGTGGACAGGTTTGCGGCATGCCAGCAACCAGGCTGCGCAAACAAGTGAAACCCCATCTGTGGGATGCAGCCGGAGGTTTTTCCGGTCCATGGAAAAACCTTTCTTCACAATCCTGTAGTGCCCAAAAGGTTGGGGGGCTGCTGCTCTAAAAAACTTTGCTGCAAAAAGCAGATGATGTACGGTATGTGTAGGGGGGAGGGACATGGATCAATGGGCAGACAGTTCCTCCGCTTAGCAGTTCATTCTGTCAGGAAATTCTTCCTAAAATGCTGTCTGAATCGATATCAGTTCCCATTTTTTATCCACCTATAGCTTTCAACACACAACAGCTGATGCCCTCTCTTGCACGGGGCAATCTTTTAAAATATTTGTATCCCACCAATCTTTCACTGCTCTTTCTCTGCTATTACATAGAGGGCCTGTCTCCCAGTTAACACTTGTTATTATGCCTTTCTCCTCTGAACTCACTCCAGTTTTGCCACATTCCCTTTCAACTGTATTGTCTATAACTAGGCTCAGAAGTCTAAGTACAAGCTAGTCGGGGCCAAAGACAATACAACCAATTGGTTTCCACATGTTCTTGTGTTAAAGCAGTTTGACATCCCGGAAATTTTCAGCTGTTTGCTTAAATTCAGACCGTGGCCCACTAGGAGTCATAGACCCTGATCACATGCACTACTCCCTATCTTACGATTCTACAATCTGAAACCTGTATCTGATACTTTCTTCACAGGTAAAGGCGACGCGGTGGCTCAGTGGCGACGATGCTGAGCTTCTCGATCAGAAAGGTCGGTAGTTCGGCGGTTTGAATCCCTAGCGCTGCATAATGGAGCGTGCTCCCGTTACTTGTCCCAGCTTCTGCCAAACTAGCAGTTCGAAAGCCTGTAAAAAATGCAAGTAGAAAAATAGGAAGCACCTTTGGTGGGAAGGAATCATGTTCCGTGCACCTTCAGCATTTAGTCATGCCAGCCACAGGGCCACAGAGACGTCTTCAGACAGTGCTGGCTCTTCGGCTTTGAAACGGAGATGAGCACCAACTCTGCTATTGTGTTGTATTGTATTGTATTTTGCTCTTTGCCTAGTTGCCTCCACCCTTGGATGGACCTTCAGGGGTAATCTCTAAGCTGATTGGAGGCTCTTCTGCCTGTCCAGTGGGGCTGCCGGCTTCAGAAGCGAGGACTTGATTCCTGCCTGTGTCCTCCAAGCTGCAGGAGGCTGCCATCTTGGGCCATGTGGGGCCTCTCCTCCCCCTTCTTTTCAAATGGCTCTGCGGGGCAAATACAACAGCTCTGCCCGTCAGGGCTTTGAAAAAATGGCTTGTGCTACTAAGAGCTGCCGCTCTCACCTGTGGCCTCCTGCTGTTAACAGCAGCTCACTGAGAGCCTTCTCGCCCCCTCCCTCCAGCTGCTTTCCTTTCTCTTCCTTAAAGGGAAGACCTTCTTCAAAGGGGAAGCCTCAGCAACTATCTGAGCCTCGTTGCCCTATCTGGGCTTCTCCAGCTTGTCAGGCACGCAGAAAAGGATTGAATAGGGCTTGCATAAATCGTGATAGCAAGGTTGCCGGAACAATGACAAAGCCCGAGGTATTGAAGGGAATCCTCACCTGGAAGGAGGGGTCCCCTTCTGCAGTCCTGCCAGGTGAAGAGAAACCTGGTAATCTTTCCTCAGGTTCCAGGCCAGGGAGGGGGGGGTTTCTTCCTGCTGCTGGCCTTGTGGCAGATGCCTCTGCCTTTCATACTTGGAGCTAGGCTTGGGGGGGGGGGGATTGATCCACAGCCTGCCTCTTTAGCCCCCTTGATGCCTCCTTTTGGCCTTTGCTTGCCTCCCCCGCCCTTGGCTGATGCCTCCGAGATGGTTTCTAACCTTTTTAAGGGCTCCTCAGTGCCTCCGGTGGTTGCTGCTGCAGGGCTGAGAGCCGGCCTCCTCTGAGCTGCTGGGGGCTGCCATCTTGGACCACGTGGTTTCAAAATGGCCCCCGGCTTCAAATTCAAAAAACTCCTGTTTGCTGGAGCACATGGAAGCGGCTTGTGCCTTTGCAGGCTGCTGTGCGGCTTCCGCTGCCACTGGGGCTCTCTCTCGCCTCCCCCTGCCTCCCGCAGCTCTTTCTGAGCCTCTCCGGCTCTCACCTTGTTCTCTGGTGATCGTTGCCAGCGCAGACACTCCGGGGCGTTTTAAAATGCCGCGTATCGTCGCTCAACCCTGAGGGGAGCAGGAGAATGCTCTGGCGCCCTTACAGCCTCTTTGGGCGTTGCCCATGCTGCAGGGCCCTCTGCGGAGCTTGCTTGCCTGTCTTTGGTGAGAGTCCTCACTTAGCGCCCTAGGTCTCGCTCTGTGACCTGGGCTCCGTGCCACCGTAGCGGTTGCTGCACAGGCTTTCTACCCCCGCTGGGGGGTTTCCTCAACCTCTAATGATTGATCAGGCAGCGTGGAGGCAATTTCGATCGCTTTTGCAGCAATTTAAAATTTTTCCTTTAAGTTTCTTCAGGATCTCAGTGTGAACACAGCCGTCCGTTGATGGACTGAGTCGATAACTGGGTGGAGCCTGGTGACCAAGGCGTGGCCAAAAGAGCTTATCTGACTCAGTCCAATCAAGAGAGGACAAGGTCAACCCATCCTGGATACTCCTCCCCTCACTATGGAGAACAAAATGTTTTCACTGGTGAATTGTCTTTGGATCTGGCCCAATGTTCAGGCTTCATCTGCAGTGTGATTTGGTCTTGCAGTTAAATCAATATATCCTGTACTTCATGCTGAACAGCGCTGGGTCTCCATTCGAAACAGCCTTACCGGATGACGCAAACCATTTCTGAACAACCTTCAACGAGGTTCAACTACTATCACAGAACCAATCAGTTAACATTTCTCCGACTTAAGCTTTAGGGAAATTAGGAGAGATCTTTTTAAATGTTACATTCAAGATATACCACATTCTTAGCATTCCCTTGGTCTATCAAAGAAATCATTCTGTAATACAGGAGATAAAAGTACGTCTGACAAGATTTGTTCTTATCAAAGTCACACTTGCTCCTGAACAACAGGATTGTTTTTGAAATTCTCACAGACATGCACTTACTCTACTCTCTTGTGCAATACAGACATTAAATTAACCTATCTGTCGTTTCCGAGTCTTCTCTCCCCATTTCTCAGTATCACAAGGCAAGATTATTCCATACATCCACTACATTTAAACCTATATAGTTTATCCAAAATAGTATTTGTATTTGTATCTATATTTTGATGAAATTGAAAGGCAAAATAAAAATGAACATGTTAATGAACCCATATTTATTAGACTACAAAATATCTTGAATAAGTTGCAAGGAGCTAGCAAAGGGAGGAACAAAAAAATTCAGAACTGTTTTTACATTATTATCCGGGGCATAAAAGAAGTGCCATTTGATTTTGGTGCAAGATACAAATCGTGTCCGACCCATCGCAACCCCATAGACAACGTTCCTCCAGGCCTTCCTGTCCTCTACTATCCCCTGGAGTCCTTTAAACTCACCCTGACAGCTTCGGTGACTCCATACAGCCACCTTATTCTCTGTTGTCTCCTTCTTCTTTTGCCCTCCATCATTCCCAGCATTAGGCTCTTCTCCAGGGAGTCCTTCCTTCTCATTAGGTGGCCAAAGTACTCATCTTCAGGATCTGGCTTTCTAAGGAGCAGTCCGAGTTGATCTCCTCTAGGACTGACCGGTTGGATCGCCTTGCAGGCCAAGGGACTCGTAGGAGTCTTCTCCAGCACCAAAGGCCTCCGTTCTTTGGCGCTCAGCCTTCCTTATGGTCCAACTTTCACAGCCATCCATTGCAACCATAGCCTTGACTATGATACATATAACAGTATAATAAAGACAAGTCTGTCCCTTCCACCAGCAAAATCATTTACTCATTTGGATGCACAATTTCTATCGCCACAAAAGAGCTATTATGTATTTTGCATGTGCAAAACAGGAAAGATTCTTTATTTTGTGGGCCTTCAGAATGTTTCAGGATGGCTGAGCTCTGATGGATCAAAACACAAAACAGTTCAAAGGTTTTTGGTTTAGGAAACAACGGGAACTCAGAGCAAAAACATCTGCCAAATATAAGACTACAAATAGGAGTGCGTGAAGTTCAGCAACCCAATTAAAACATTAGCCTTGCAGTGGCTCTTTCCATTTACAAGTTCTGTTAAGTTTAGCCAAAGTTAGCAGCATTTGTATATGAAGCAAGTCAGTGCAAGCATGAGTGTGCAAATATATTCTAACTGCACTTATCTGCTGGCTTTGCAGTTCCCTGGGATTACCTGAGATGCAGTATTTGCTGTACGGCTCAGCCAGCTGCTCCTAATCGCCTTTCCTGAACCTGAGCCACTTGATAATAAATAAATAAACCAGATCCTTCTACTTGGAAAAGAATGTTACTGTGGTGCATACAACGCGCCCTTCACTCTTCAGCGCAAGGCCTGACAAATGCGAGGAGGGCTTGCTTATCACCTAAGCACATATCTCCCAGACCCACCCCGGAGACCAGCTATTCCTACAGTTTCTCCGAAAACCTTCTAAGACAGGGGTTTCCAACCTTGGCAACTTTAAGACTTGTGGACTTCAACTCCCAGAGTTCTTTGCTGGCTGAGGAACTCTGGGAGTTGAAGTCCACAAGTCTTAAAGTTGCCAAGGTTGGAGACCCCTGTTCTGTGAAGTGAAGTTCACCCTGTCTGTGTCTGCTGGCAGGAGGTTAGTTGTGAAGCACAGAAACTGCCTTGGCCAAAGGTGTGTGTGTGTGTGTGTGTGTCAAAAAGACATCCGGGCACGTCCTACACAGCTGCCCACTGCTTTTATAGCAATAGCAATAGCAATAGCAATAGCAGTAGACTTATATACCGCTTCATAGGCCTTTCAGGCCTCTCTAAGCGGTTTACAGAGAGTCAGCATATTGCCCCCAACAATCTGGGTCCTCATTTTACCCACCTCGGAAGGATGGAAGGCTGAGTCAACCCTGAGCCGGTGAGATTTGAACCGCTGACCTGCTGATCTAGCAGTAGCCTGCAGTGCTGCATTTAACCACTGCGCCACCTTGGCTCTTTAGCAGCCATCCAAATGACAAATCCACGGGAGTTCCACCTGGAGTGGAAATCCTATGGGATCGAACTGGAGAGGTGAAGGAGAGTTCAATCTGGTGCTCATCAGGCTCCCCCTCCTTTCTAAACATACCATTGCGCTGCTTTTTAAAAAATTAAAACACTAGCAAATGACTGCAATGGATTAGTCTCTGGATCAGCTTAGGTGGGGGAGGAGTAGGGGGGGAAGGCTGGGTTTCTATGTGGTTTTTTTCCTCCGCTGAGGCTGGTTCCAATTAGCGTCGGTAGAGGAGAGGGCTCCTGCACTGCAGTCTGCCTCGGGACTCCACTTTCTCTCCACTCCTATTTAACATCTACACGGAGCTGCTGGGTGAGGTCATTCGTTGGCACGGGAGGAAAAGTTTGGCAGCGCGCTGAGTAATGGCTGGACGTAACTGCCCCTGCCTTGTCCAAGCAACGCTGCCGAGGCCCTTGGATGGAAGGATGAATGAAGAAGACATGAGTTGATCCTAGAAAGACCAAGTACAGGTAGGTCCCCACGGCCACCACGGAGTCCAAAATTTACCATATCTTTCGGAGTATAAGATGCACCTCCCCTCCAAAAAAGAGGGTGAAAATCTTGGTGCATCTTATACACTGAATGCAGCATTTTTGGCCTACCGAAACCCCTACCTCCTTTGCAAAAATGGACATGCATAGCCTTTAGGAGGCTTCCAGAATGCTCCTGGGGAGGGCAGAAATGTGCGAAAAATTGGTTTTTTTTGCTCGTTTCCCCTCCAGCCTCTAGGAGCACTGCTCTGCATGCTGTTTTTTGTTGTTGCAAAAAACGAGGCGTGCAGAGGGTTTGGGAGGCCTGCAGAGTGCAAAAACTTTTTTTCAAAAAAATTATCTCTTCAAAATCATGGTGCATCTTATACTCCGGTGTGTCTTATAGTCCAAAAAATACGGTATGTTCCTAAGGGAAACGTTTGTTAAGTAGGGGTTGCCCCATTTTTTAAACATTCCTTGCCACATTTGTTAAGCGGACCGTTGCAATGGTTACATTAGTCACACGGTTGTTAAGTGAATCGGGCTTCCCTGTTGGCTTTGCTTATCAGGAGGTCGCAAAAGCAGATCACGTGACCCCAGGACACTGCAAATGGTCACAAATAGGAGTCAGTTGCCAAAGGTTTGAATTGGGATCACGTGACGAGGGGGGGTGCTGAAACGGTCATTAAGTGTGAAAAAGGGTCATGAGGGTTTTTTCCCAGTGCCATGGTAACTTCGAACAGTCACTCAATGAACTGTTTTAAGTCAAGGATTATCTATAGGTGTAGGATCTGTATATTTCCAGTTGCTGATTCCAGAGGAGGTGCTACTCCTGCAGGCAGAATCGGTGCACAACTGGGGTTCCTCTTGGGCTCAGCATTCCTATTTCAGAAGCAGGTGGCCATTATGGCCAGGATGGCCCTTACAGAAAATCATCTCCAATTGTGCTCGTTCCTGGACTGGATGACTCCTGCTTAAAAAAGGATAACTGGGACCAGGATCTCCATTGCTAACGATGGGGTGGAAAGCGTTACAATTACTGACAGCAGTTCTGGCGGATCCTGGTTACCACTGTTCAACAAATCACTGCAAGTCGTTAAGCAAGCACCTCATGTGACCACAACTTCCGACCACCTGCTGGCTTCCCCACTGACTTTGCTTGAGGTAAATCAGCATGGAAGGTGACAAATGATGAAGCCATGACTGTGGGGGACACTGCCGCGGCTTGAAATCTGGGCCGGTTGCCAAGCACTCGGGCTGCAATCACATAGCTGCATGGGTGCTGCCACAGCAAGAACTGATTCTGGTCGTTTTACGGTGGTGCTCAACCAAGCACCACCTGTACTTGTATTTACTTATGCATTATCCCCTAGTTGGACTATGCAATGTGCTCAACGTAGGAGTTGAAGAGAATATGGAAGCATTAATATCATTGTATTAACTTCCCATAGGCCTCTGGATGCCATACCAGGTTTTGGGTGATGTCTGTGAGACCCTGCATAGTAACATCCATGCTTCCTGTGAGACCACTTGTCTCTGGTTGTTTCCATTCACCCTACCAGATCTGGCAGAGGAGGCATTTTGTCCTGTCTTCCTCCTGTGAAACAGGATCACCCCAAGGGACCTTGTTGTTATGGCACCCATCTTTTAGAACAGCCTGAGATCCAAATGGCCTCAACCCTGTCAGCTTTTGGAAGGCGCCGAAGGCCTGTTTTCCCCCCTCAGGCTTTAGGGCCAGGATGTTTACTGGAGCCATGTCTAGATGCATGGTGATGCATAATGGAAGAATTTTCCTACACGCCTCAGCTGCATCGCGCTGTATTTATTTTGCATTGTTTTATTTCTTTGCATGGTTAGCTGCCTTGAGTTTTTCTGATTATATTTCCTTTAAATAAAACTGTTTAAAAAAAAAAAAGATGGGGTGACTGTATTAGCAGACTCCCAGATCTACACAGTGGCTTCACTCAGAGATTAGTTTACTACCATTAAGTTGGGTTCTTTTGATCGCTGGTCCATCTTTCAAGTCCTTCCAAGCATCCCGGAGCTAAATAAGCAAGACAATCTATTCTAGGCTCTTGATAAAGCATCATATTTGTTCCGTCCTTTTGCATAGTTTCATATAG
Organism: Thamnophis sirtalis; assembly: GCF_051295495.1. Taxonomy (NCBI): domain Eukaryota; kingdom Metazoa; phylum Chordata; class Lepidosauria; order Squamata; family Natricidae; genus Thamnophis; species Thamnophis sirtalis. The sequence goes on along the minus strand of NW_028261394.1, from coordinate 18,932,335 downwards.
TATTATTCTGTTATTCATATTCTGCTACCATTTAACCCTAAAACCTTCACAGTAAGCCTGGTAATAAACAGCTGCTGGGGAGGGATAAGCCCAGCCATGGCCTTTGCTTTTAGTTTAGCATGACAGAGTCAAGAAAGTGTCACCAGATCAGAGTTTTGCAGCTCCATAATGTAAATATTAAGAAACTAGAATACGAGTCTAATAAACCACAGCTCAAGAGATTCAATCTCTATCCTGTTTACAATTATTGAGCATCGGTGACGCAATGAGTGCAAATCAATTGATTATATATTTGTTATTTACTATTTAAAAATTCCTAATAGGAATTAAAGGACAACGTTCTTCAAAAGTATGTCAGGGAAGAGCTTAGAAGAATTTATTCTACTTATTTTTAAAAAATACCAGTACCTATCTTTTACATCTTTCTGTGCAGTTAAACCCAGACATCCTGAAATGAATACATGATGTTCTTTTGCTGCAGTAAGCCAGAATTTCAGAGCATTCTGGGTATATATATATATATATATATATATATATATGTGTGTGTGTGTGTGTGTGTGTGTGTGTGTGTGTGTGTGTGTGTGTGTGTGTGGTGTGTGTGTGTGCGCCCGCGCACACATATATATGTATATATGTATATATGTATATATATATGTGTGTGTGTGTGTGTGTATGACACTATATATATATATAAAACCACTTTATAATGTCTTGGTAAGGCCACACTTGGAATACTGCATTCAGTTCTGGTCGCCACGGTGAAGAAAGGATGTGGAGACTCTGGAAAGAGTGCAGAGAAGAGTAACGAAGATGATTAGGGGACTGGAGACTAAAATATATGAAGAACGGTTGCAGGAACTGGGTATGTTTAGTTTAAAAGAAAGAAGGACTAGGGGAGACATGATAGCAGTGTTCCAATATCTCAGGGGTTGCCACAAAGAAGAGGAAGTCAAACTATTTTCCAAGGTACCTGAGGGTAGAACAAGAAGCAATGGGTGGAAACTAATCAAGGAGAGAAGCCACTTAGAACTGAGGAGAAATTTCCTGACAATTAGAATCAGTGGAATAGCTTACCTCCAGAAGTTGTGAATGCCCCAACACTGCAAGTCTTTAAGAAGATGTTGGATAGCCATCTGTCTGAGACGGTATAGGGTTTCCTGCCTAGGCAGGGGGTTGGACTAGAAGACCTCCAAGGTCCCTTCCAAATCTGCTATTGTATTGTATTGTTAGATGTTACTAAATACATTTGGTCCTTCCAATCCCTGGAGAAGCTACAAGGTTTGTTGCATCTTCTGCACTTTGTTTATCCCCGTGTGAAAATTGCAAACTCTGGATCCCTCCCTTTCCCCCATCATGATATTGCAGTCCTCATGTTTTTCATTTCTAAAGTTGAAACCTGCCAAGCCTGTATTAATTCAAAGTCAAGAATCTGTGCAGACTAAATGAATGGCTGAAGCAATGATGAAACTCCAAGAGTCATGGACCTATCCCTTGACTCATAGTTATCCTATCCCTTGGCAATCTTAAACACTCAAAGAGCTACAAAGGACCTAACCGGAAGCCCCCCATTCAATTCTGGAGCCGACCAGAAGTCCGGTTCCAACACCATAGAGTCTCCTCCTAGTGCGGCGTCCTTTTTCCTCTGCTGACCAGAAGTCCGTTTTCCCCACCATAGAGTCTCCTTCTAGCGCGGCGTCCTTTTTCCTCTGCTGACCAAAAGTCCAGTTCCCCCCACCATAGAGTCTCCTCCTAGCGCGGCGTCCTTTTCCTTGTACTGTCCTAATCGAAAACCCTATCAATTGTGGAGCTGACCGGAAAACCTGCCCCTTACCATAGTTTCCTCCTGGCCTGCTGTGCTTCCCCCACTCCCCCTAAACTGGCTTGTTTGATTTCTAACTGATGGATGACCGTTCTCAGTGGTATTGAACCACTGAAGAGGTGGTTCTGATCCAAACCGTGGTCTATAACAGGGGTCCTCCAACCTGGGCAACTTTTAAGACTTGTGGACTTTAACTTCCAGAGTTCCTCAACTCTGGGAGTTGAAGTCCACAAGTCTTAAAGTTGCCATGGTTGCAGGACCCTTGGTCTATAATACAAAAGAACATCACAGTCGATACCATCAAATGTGCTGAGACAAGGGACCAGAACTCCTTTTCCCCTCCATCCTGGCTCCCCTCAGAAATAACCCACAAGATGATTTCAGAGGGGAGAAAATGGCAGAGAAGAGTAGCTAGGATGATTAAAGGTCTGGAGACAAAAAGATATGAAGAACAGTTGCTGGATTTGGGTTTCCCGCAGAGCTGCATGCACGAAGGCCAGATGATCGTCACGCATGCATGTGCGCCAGAAACCCGGAAGAGGAACGGGCAATGCTGCACGTGCCAGGCGACATGGCTCCTTCTGCCACTTTGGGTTCACCATCACGGGAATAGGGTCTCCTGCTTGAGCAGGGGGTTGGACTAGAAGACCTCCCTTCCATCTCTGTTCTGACTAGGACTAAGGGAAACCAATGCCTCTCTGAACACCACAAACAATCAGCTTTCTATGAAACACTCTCCTGTAAAATATTCCCTAAAAAGGAAGGTTGGGCACAGGGCGACAGCCATTTAGCCCAGCTGGATCCAGATAGAGCTGCACATCAGTGCCTCCTTTTTCCAGGAGGCAGGCACTGCTCCCTCCTCCCTCAATGACGCATTTATTTCCTTCCCAAGCTCAGTGCCTCACCCGCATTGTCTGGTTGCTCAAAGGAGCCAAGTGGAGCCAAGGCCTGGTTGGGAAACAGTTTGGCAGAGGCTGCAAAGGAACCTCTCCACTTCATCACCATCCACACAACTCAAAAGCAATTGAGGGCCATTGGGCACTGTTTTACAGTGGTTCTCCTCCTACCTCTCGGACAGGTCGCAGTCGGTGTTGGTGGGGAGGGAGAGATCGTCCCCGAGGCCCCTAACCTATGGGGTGCCGCAGGGTTCGGTTCTGTCCCCCCTGCTATTTAACATATACATGAAACCGCTGGGCGAGATCATTCGGAGGCACGGGATTAAGTACCATCAATATGCGGACGATACGCAGTTGTATCTGTCCGCCCCGTGCCAACTCAATGAAGCGGTGGACGTGATGAACCGGGGCCTTGAGGCTGTTAAAGACTGGATGAGAGCTAACAAACTGGTACTCAACCCGGAAAAGACCGAGTGGCTGTTGTGTTTTCCTCCCAAAAATTTGGTTAACGTTCCATCAATCAGGCTGGGGGGGGCAAAATTTATTCCCCTCAGATAGGGTCCGCAACTTGGGAGTCCTCCTGGATCCACAGCTGAGTTTTGACCACCATCTGTCGGCTGTGACCAGGGGGGCATTTGCCCAGGTTCGCCTGGTGCGCCAGTTGCGGCCCTACCTGAACCGGGAGGCTCTCACAACAGTCACTCGAGCCCTTGTGATCTCTAGGCTGGAATACTGCAATGTGCTCTACATGGGGCTGCCCTTGAAGAGCATCCGGCGACTTCAGCTAGTCCAGAACGCGGCCGCGCGAGTGATCATGGGCGCACCACGGTTCGCCCATATAACACCAATCCTCCGTGAGCTGCGCTGGCTACCTGTTGATCGTCGGGTGCACTTCAAGGTCTTACTTACCACCTATAAAGCGCTCCATGGTAGTGGATCTGACTATTTGAGAGACCGCCTCCTGCCAATTACCTCCCTGCGTCCCATCAGATCGCACAGAGTAGGCCTCCTCCGAATTCCATCCGCCAGTCAGTGCCGACTGGCGACTACGCGGAGGAGAGCCTTCTCAGTTGCAGCTCCGACATTATGGAACAACCTCCCCGTGGAGATCCGTACCCTCACCACAGTCCAGGCCTTCCGCACAGCCCTCAAGAACTGGCTATCCCGTCAGGCCTGGGGATAGGATTACTCTCACCCCGCCCGAATGTTGAGTGAATGTTGTGTTTTTATGACCAATTTCCTTTAATCACGATTTTTTTTCTTTTTAAGTTTTGTCTTGCACCCCCTTCCCTTTATTGCTGTAAGCCGCCCTGAGTCCCCTCAGGGAAAAGGGCGGCATATAAATTTGCAATAAAACATAAAAAACATAAAAACATTGGGCAGAACGGTAATCCCGTAACTTCCTTTGCAATGCAGCCCGTAAAATAGACAAGCCAACCAGCCACAGCAGCGTAAGGGGCTGGAAGGACTTTTTCTGGTCTTTCAGCTTCTGCTTCGGCAGAAAAACAATCCTGAATACAGTGGCTGGATAACATCTTGTTGAGTCAATGTGAGCAGAAAAGGATAGATTATGAGTGTCAAACTTCATTTCATTGAGGGCCGCATCAAGGTTGTGTTTGACCTCACGGAGGCTGGGGTGGGGCGTAGCCTATGTCGGTGCCTGTGGTGGCCCAAGCACTCTGCCAGCAAGAAAAGAGGTCCCAAGCTCTGTTTTTGCCTGTGTTGGCCTCCTGCAACCCTCTGCCAACAAAAACGGAGCCCGGGAGGTCTGCCTGTGACCCTTGCAAGCTCCATTTTCACTAACAGAGGCATCGTGGGCACCTTTGCAGTTTCCAGGGTGGCTCCGCAGGTCACATCTAAGCGCCCCGTGACCCGGATCTGCGCCCCGGCCCTTGAGTTTGACACCCCTGGTGTAGACTCTTCCAACTGCCCATCTTCATGCCCTTGTGGCTGTTCCTTGCCTTCTGCCATGCATCAATGCTTCTTTTCTTGGAGTTTCTAGTAAACCATAGAGATTCTCGGGGCTTGTAAACAGTGAGATGCTATTTTGGGAGAATCTCACTTCAACACCCTAACTTGGTCTGCATTCCTGCCCAGCTCAGGGTTGTCTCAGCCTTCCCTTTTTCCGAGGTCAGTAAAATGCGGACCCAGACTGTCAGGGGCAACATGCTAACTCTGTAAACCGCTGAGATAGGGCTGTAAAGCACTGTGAAACGGTATACAAGTCTAAGTCCTATTGCTATAGTTCCGCGATGGTGAACCTGTGGCACACGGAGCCATATCTGAGGGCATGTGCAGCTCCAGTGCGCACGCGCGTGCTGGCCAGCTAATTTCCGGCCTATTGGTGGCCAGGGGAGGTGGTTTTCCGCCCTCCCCAGGCTTCAGGAAAGATTCTGGAGCCTCTGGATGGCGAAAAACGGGTCCAACAGTCCTACTGGAAGTTTGGAAATGAACTTCCAGTAGGCTTGTTGGGCCGTTTTTCACTCTCCCCAGGCTTGAGGGGTTTTTCCTGAAGCTTGGGGAAGGTGAAAAACGGTCCAACAGACCTACCGGACGCTTCAGTGAGGCCTGCGCACATGGAGGGGAATGTGGTGTTGTGCGGATATGCCTGAGGGGAGGGCATTGCATTATGGGTGTGGGCACACATACACACCCGAGCAGAAAAACCTTTGCCATCACTGCTATAGATCAATGATGGTTGTGGCATGGTGTCTGGGTAACCGAGGTGGAATGTCTAATTTGGCTGAACCTTCTTTTGGAACTCAGGAGTGGAGCTATGTGTGCTGTTCAAGAAACAATCTGCTTAAGACAAAAGTGTGTACAAAGTCCTCCAACCTCAGATAAGATGCCACTTGTTCTCGAGTAAAACTACACCATAGTTTTTTTGAGTCCATCATAATTTTGAACGGTTGAGTGGCCTGTTATAAGCCATCCTTCACAACTGATTAACACCCTTGACCGTTTAAGAAACAAAGTACAATGATAATAAGGTACTATCAATGAAGAGATGGCTTCTACTATGGTCTCAAGTGATTGCAATAAAATCACATTTCAGAAAATGTTATTCTAACCTCCGTTTTCAGTCAGGTAAAACCCAACACTCCTTCGCCTCCCTCCCCTTCTAAACATTTCATAGGCTGAGGAGAACAGTACATCAAATAACAAGCACCATTCAAGAGGCGCAGTCTTAACTTCTTCTGCAAGGCCACCTTGCCTCAGTACTAGGAAGAAAATGGTATTTATTCCTATGGCCGCCCATCTCAACCAATTGATTCAGGTATGCCTCAGATAAGAGACCGAGATTACATCTAAGTTCACACTTTTCACAGTTACTTGCTCAAACTAGATTAGTCTGTAGAGATTCTCAGTCATCTAAGTCATGGTTGTTCCAAAGGTGCTTTTTTCAGGGGGCAACTGTACTTCCTTTGTTTTCTTTCTGAGGAAGTTTTGCTTCTCATCCAAGAAGCTTCTTCAGCTCTGACAGGATGGTGGGGAATGGAAGGATTTATATTTCTTGCAGACAGAACTGGTCATTTGCATCCTTTTAGAGCAGCGGTTCTCAACCTGTGGGTCGCGACCCCTTTGGGGGAGTCAAACGATCCTTTCACGAGGTCACCTAAGACCATCAGAAAATACATATTTTCAAAAAAATACATTTTAGAGGGTTGTTGAAGCACTTGGAGATTTATCTGTGTCCTTGTGGGTCACCTGAGTTAGTGCTCCTGGTTCTTGTAGTCCGCAATTTTTCCTCTGGAAATCCGTTCCTACTCCTACACCATTCAAAGGGTGTTCATCCCAAATTGTATAGCTAAAAGTCTGTAGAGATTCTCAGTCATCCAGGTTATGGTTGACATGGAAAAGTGCAGACTACAAGAACCAGGAGCACCAACTCAGGTGACCCCGAGGACATAGATGAATCTCCAAGAGCTTCAATGACCCTCTAAAAGGATGCAAATGACCAGCTGTCTGCAAGGAATATAAATCCTTCCATTCCCCTCCATCCTGTCAGCGCTGAAGAAGCTTCTTAGATGAGAAGCAAAAAGTTTTCAAAAGAAAAAAAAACAAAGTTCAATTACCTTCTGAAAAAGCATCTTTGGGACAAATTAGATTATTAAACAAACTTAGTCTGAATCAGCGAGTTTTTACCCTTTCCTCAAAGGGTGAAATAAAGCCATATTTTCATGCATATCATGAAAATTCATCCATAAATCTAAAGTAACTAATTGTACCTGTCTTGCAATTATAATGAAGGATGGGAAAAGTACAGGAGTCCCTGTGGATTTTATTCCACTAGTTGTTGCCAAGTATTGGGGGGGGGGGGGTTGCGGCCAGTTCGACCCAGGTTGGCTGAACCATTAGTACCGGTGGCGGGAGGCTCCACCCACCCGCCTGTACGCTTTTGTGCATGCGCAGAAGCGTCATGTGCATGCATCCATATGGGAGCGCACCCGAACCAGTAGTAAAGAAATTAGCAACCCACCTCTGGTGCTCATCTCTGTTTTAATGTCACTGAGCCAGCACAGTCCCAAGACATTTCCGCGGTCATGTGATCACCATGACATCACAGAGTGCTGTTACCAAAGTGGTACCTATTTATCTACTCACATCTGCATGCTTTCGAACTGCTAGGTTGGCAGGAGCTGAGGCAAGGATGGGAGCTCACCCCATCATGAGGCGCTTGGGTCCAAAACCTGGGCTGCTGGCTTTCCAGTTGACAAGCCCAGAATCGGTGGCTCAGTGGTTAAGCAATGGAGGATCTCACTGGTAAAATTCTTCAATTTTTTTCATACTTGAGACCCACCTTTACCCAAACATATATTGGAGGAAGGGATACTTCATAATTTTTGACATCTGTGTGTGTGTGTGTGTGTGTGTGTGTGTGTGTGTGTGTCTGTCTGTCTGTCTGTCTGTGTATCTATCTATCATCTATCTATCTAGATCTAGGATGAATGATCTAGATTTAGGGGATATTTCTATCCAACCCTTGTCATGGTCGGATCATTTCCTCATCAGGCTTGACTTCCATACTGCTACCCCTCACCTCAGGGAGGTGGAATCGACTAGATGGTTCCGCCCCAGGCGCCTGATGGACCCTGAAAGGTTCCTGATGGAGCTTGGGACTTTTCCTGAATCCCTTGCTCACAACTCGACCAAAGCGCTAGTGGAAGCCTGGGATAGGGTGGCCACTGGAGCTTTGGATCGTGTTGTGCCTTTGCAGCCTCTGACCCAGTGTCAATCCCAGGTAGATCCCTGGTTTACTGAGGAACTCGGGGAGATGAAACGCTGGAAAAAACGCCTAAAGAGTGGTTGGAGGGCCAGCCGGTCTGAATCTGATCGAACACTAGTAAGAATTCATATTAAATCCTACTTAGGGGCGATAAAAGCGGCAAAACGGCAACTTTTTCTACTCTTATCACGTCCGCAGATAACTGCCCAGCCGCCCTGTTTAGGGTGACCCGCTCCTTACTTAACCATGGAACTAGGAAAGACCCCTTGCAGGGTAGGGCTGAAGAATTTGTTCAGTATCTGCAGGATAAAATCACTCAGATCCAGACAGGCTTGGACTGGGTAGATTCGGGCAAGTTGACGGGGATGAATCTTGTGGAGACCATCTGGGATGCTGTGAACCCCGAGGGCATGGACAGGATTATGAAGAGACTCAGTGCTGCCACTTGTGTGCTGGACTCGTGTCCCTCTTGGTTAGTCTTGGCTTCCTGGGAGGTGACACGAGACTGGCTCCAGGCGATTACCAACGCTTCGTTGAGAGAGGGGTTCTTTCCCACCGCCGTGAAGGAGGCGGTGGTGAGGCCCCTCCTTAAGAAGCCTTCCCTGGACCCAGCTTCTTTAGCCAACTATCGTCCAGTCTCCAACCTTCGCTTTGTAGCAAAGGTTGTCGAGAGTGCGGTAGTATGTCAGCTTCCCCACTACCTAGATGAAGCTGTCTACCTGGATCCGTTTCAGTCGGGTTTCAGGCCCGGATACAGCATGGACACAGCATTGGTCGATGATCTCTGGCGGGCCTGAGACAGGGGCTGCTCCTCTGTCCTGGTCCTATTAGACCTCTCAGCCGCTTTCGATACCATCGTACATGGTATCCTACTGCGATGATTCGGGGTTTTTTTTTTTTTTATTTTTTTTTTTTATTTATTTAACATTTATAGGCCGCCCTTTTCCCTGAGGGGACTCAGGGCGGCTTACAATAGTAAGGGAAGGGGAGTGAAAGACAAAATACAGAAAAAAAATGTGAGATAACAAAAAATACTAAAACACAACATTCACTCAGCATTCGGGAGGGGCAAAAAAAAATTTATCCCCAGGCCTGACGGGCTAGCCAGATCTTAAGGGCTGTGCGGAAGGCCTGGACTGTGGTCAGGGTATGAATCTCCACGGGGAGATTGTTGGGAGTGGGGAGCACCATTTTACGGAGGTTCTACCTGTGGGATCGGTTGCAGTTTGTGTTGACTGGAGGGCAGGGATCGACCCCGAGGTGCGTCACTTGTGGGGTGCCCCAGGGGTCAGTTCTGTCACCCCTCCTGTTCAACATATATATGAAACCATTGGGTGAGATCATCCGTGGTTTGGGGGTACGGTATTATCAATATGCTGAGGATACCCAACTTTTCATCTCTACCCCAAACCACCCAAACGATGCCCTCGATGTGATGCCCCGATGCCTGGAGGCTGTGCGGATCTGGATGGGGAGGAACAGGCTCAAACTCAATCCCTCCAAGACTGAGTTGCTGTGGTTTCCGTCATCCCAATTTGTGCATCTTGTTCCATCTTTGATGATAGGGGGAGAAATTTTAGCCCCCTCAGAGAGGGCCCACAATCTGGGCATCCTCCTGGATACGCGGCTTAGTTTAGAAGAACACCTGACGGCCATGACCAGGGGGGCCTTTTACCAGGTTCACCTGGCACGTCAGTTGCATCCCTTCCTGGATCAGGATGCTCTGTGCACAGTCACTCATGCCCTCGTCCTTTCTCGCCTGGACTACTTGTTAACGCTCTCTACATGGGGCTGCCCTTGAAGAGCACCCAGAGGCTTCAACTGGTCCAGAATGCGGCTGCACAGGTTATCCCTTTTCACCCCTTTTAGGCAGCCTGCACTGGTTGCCAGTTGTCTTCCAGGTGCGATTCAAGGTACTAATTATGACCTTTAAAATGCTCCATGGCTTAGGCCCAGAATACCTGCGAGACCACCTACTGCCACCGGTAGCCTCCCACCGTCCAGTGCGATCCCACAGAGTTGGCTTCCTCAGGGTGCCGTCGGCCAGACAGTGTCGGCTAGCGACCCCCAGGGGGAGAGCCTTCTCTGTGGGAGCGCCTTCCCTCTGGAATGAGCTTCCCCCGGAGCTTCGTATAATCCCCAACCTCCGGTCCTTCCGACGCGCCCTAAAAAGTTGGCTTTTCCAGCAAGCCAGCCTGGCCTGAACAAAACAAAACTATTGATTATTGTTAATTTTAATCAAATTTCTTTTAAAAATGTTATTGTTAATCTAAATTGGGTTTGTTTTTGGGATATTCTATTTAAATTTTTTTTAACTTTTGTAATATGTGTTTTTTTTTAATGTTGTACACCGCCCTGAGTCCTTGGGAGAAGGGCGGCATATAAATCCAATAAATCTAAACCTATCATCCATCTATCTATCTATCTATCTATCTATCTATCTATCTATCTATCTATCTATCTATCTATCTATCTATCATCTCTATATCTATCTGTTGTTGTTGTTGACTTCTCTTTAATCCTGCCCTAGCAATATAAGGGCAAATCAAGGACCTTTCAGAACCTGTTTTACGACATCAATTCACCCCCACCCCCTTGAAAAGCTAATTTTCAATATCAGATTTTTTTTCTACTTCTCCCCTTAAATAAGAATCACAATGGATGCCTTAATTCTAAAGCCCCCTCAAAATTATATTTAAAAGATTTCCCTCTGCCTATTATGGTGATGTTATCACTCTATGGGGCAAAAATAAAGAACAATAGCAGAAAAAAGTATGCCTGCCCTACAAAGTCAATTCCAAATGTGTCAGTTAAAGGATAATTATTCATAGTGTTTGGTATAGCATAGGACTGGAGCAGCTTTTCTGGAATTATCATTTCTCAGCCGCTGTTTGAGAACCTCTGTGAGACTTAAATTTATCTTGTTAAAAGCTGCCTGTAATAAAGTGGTCATATAAATTCATTTATCATTTTAGGGTATCCCAGCGCCACAAAAACTGAAAACCCTCTTCATTAAAATCTAATAATAGTAAACTGCATTTATGTTCTCTAGTGCAGAAACAAGAGCAAAAAAAATACATACTGATGCATTTTGAACACTGGATAAAAACTTGAGTGTAATAATTTAACTGATTATAACATTATCCTATCTGATAATGTTATAGTTATCTGATCAGGAGAAAAATCAATAACGCATCTCAGATTACCTTGTGAAACTGTTTTGATAATTCTGCTTTCAGGAAATAAAAAAAGGAAAGTACATTCTTTTCAGATTAGCTCTGCATTATTTTAATTGACATAATTTTCTATAGATCTCAGGAATAAAATGGCTTATATCCATTTTGCCCACAGTATTCAATTCAGAACTTCAGCTTGTATCTCCCAGAGCATTTTTTAAAACAGGGGAGTGATTGGATCTTCCATTCTTGTTTACTTGGAATGCTGAACACCATTTAGAGCTGTGTGGGGTTCTCCCCACCCCCTTTAATGGTAGTATCAGTCAGCATAGCAAGAAGAGCCAACCAAAACCACCTCCAATGTTTTGGGTTTGCTTGTTCCTGCTACACTGGCTGATATTAATTACTACAGGAAGAAACCCATGCAGCTTCTAAATGGAGTTCAGGATTCCAGGTAAACAAGAATGGAAGATGCATTTACTTCACTTTTTTAATCTATTTAAATCAGGGAACCATCCAGGGCCAAACTGAATTGGATATATTATGCCCAGAGCACAGACTTAACCAAGCCCTACACAATGCTTCCCACTGTTATGAGTTTCTTGATGGTTGGTGAAGAGGTCTTATCTCAAACCTCAGTCTTTTATCAATCTTGTGATCTTTTTAGCTGTGATAGGAAAGTTAAATAGGTCAGACCTTCAGTTTCAGTTCCTTCTTTTATTTTTTATCCATGAAGTTGTCTAAGAATAAAAATAATTTACCTAGTGAGCAGACTATGTAGTAGATGTGAGCAAGTATGCGTTGTTCAATTACAATTCCAGCCATCTAGCCAAAAATGCAATACTGTGGTCTACACTTCCTCACTTCGATTTATAAAAGCATTTTCTTTTTATTAGCCATACCATCATCTGTTTTCTTGTAGACAATATCAATAGCAGCCCAACAGGTGCTTATGGAAATCTAAAACATTTCCACAGCTATAGCTAAAAGCTTGCCTATGACCTCTGGGGTTTTAAATAAATTAAATAATGCCACCACTACTCTAGAATATAGTAAAAACTATTCTTGAAACTTTCAATCTTCCACACCCAACCTTCAAACTTGTCTCAGTATTTATCTTGGTATCTAAAAAGCTCTTTTAGACATAGTGATATGATAGAGGGAATTGATTCTGAACCTAACCTATTCAAATTGGTTTGTTTATTTGTTTGTTTGTTTGTTTGTTTCCTGCCTTTATTTCGTGACCTGCTACCTAGTAACAACATATTTTGGATTTCTTTCTGAAATGTATACATTTTCTGAACAAGTAGAAAAAGAAAGACTGTGCCTTTTTTGTATAAATGCAAACATATAGTTAGAATTTGAGGATTTCAACGCATATTATTTTCACTAGTCAAACACAGTAAAATGCATGTTTGAAAAAATACATAGTTCACACAATATACCAAATCAAAATTTTGTTATGACTAATTCTGGTTTGATTGCACATCCGAATCCAAAAGGTCTAAGTAACACCAAACGCAAGCTTCAACGGGTGAACGCATCTGGCTAGAAACAGGCAGGCTGCAAGTTCTGATCTTGCCTTGGGCACAAAGTCAGCTGGGTGATCTTGGGTCACTCTCTCTCAGCCCTAGGAAGGAGGCAATGACAAAGCACTGCTGGAAAATCTTGCCCAAGAAAACTGCAAGGACTTGCCCAGGTAGTCTTCAGGAATCAGACACGATTGGGGGGGGGGGGCACTCCTAATTTAATTTTATAAAGCCCACATTAAATTTAGTTTTTGTCCCACACAAATGTTGCCCTCAAACTATTAAAAGGTGGCATTTTTGGTTCGCCTGATAAGTGGTCGACTGCAACATGCTATACATAGGGCTGATCTTGAAGATCAGTTAGAAGTGACAGTCGGTCCAGAATCTGGCAGTGAGCATGTATGTATATACCCTGAAAATAAGACCTCCCCGTATAATAAGCCTAATCCGGCTTTTAAGTGCATGCGCTAAAATAAGCCCTCCCCTGAAAATATTGCAACACAGCAGCAGCCATGCTCATCACCTCAAAAATAAGACCTCCCCGAAAATAAAGCCAAGGGCTTATTTCTGGGGTCAAAAGAAAATAAGACCATGTCTTATTTTTGGGGAATTACAGTATGCATGTATTTTATTTTATTTAAATTTATTGACTGCCCATCTTATCGCTGGATAACTCTGGGTGGCTTACAGTTACACATACCATAGTATGCCCATGTTTCATTGTTGTTTTATGATTCATGCTGGTTACCAGTTGCCTTCTGGGTGTATCTCAAGGTGCAGGTTATCACCTAAAAAGCCCTTCGTGAGAAATTGCCTAGATAAGGGGTGTCAAAGTGGCGGCCTGCGGGCCAGATGTGTAATGCCCAGGCCAAACCCACCCCAGCTCCCTGAGTGGGAAAAACATCCCAAAATGATGGCAATATGTGGTTGGCCCCTGTGGCCTAGCTAGTTGAGGGACAACTGATCTCCAATACTGCCCACCCGCCCGCCCAGTAAGATGGGACACTGGGGGTGCTCCAGGACCCTTTAAATGCACAGCATCACCCAGGAAGCATATCTTCCCTGTCTTCAGATATCCCATGGTTCCCAATCTGAGGGTTTTCCACAAGTCACTGAAAATTTGCTCCAGGTTTGGGGAACATCAGCAGTTAAGTGCTTGTCAATGTTCTTTAGGTTGTTTTATTTATCGCTTCCAAATGTTCAGGATTTCCACCCCTTCTTTTGGTCTTTTACCATGTAAGCCATCCAGAATTGATGGGGTGCCTAAACAAATAAATACCAAAAGGGCCATGGATAAATAAACATATGAACTGGCAACCTGGCTGATTTTTATCTTGATGATGAGAATAAAACCAATACATTAATATTATTCACAACTTGCCATTGTTGCTCTTGTCAAAATATAAACGGAGTCGAAAACTCGGCATGCTCAATATAACTATCAGTAAAATTTCAGTGAGGGAGGAGATGTGCCTTGGGAAACTATTTCAATGCTTTTAATTCTTTTAATTCCATTTTACAAGTCTCGGGCACTGGCAGGTGAGCTACGAGGCTTTCCAAGTTTGTTGCCCTTGTCCCTATTTTCCTAACTATTATCTGTATGAATCTATAACAATCCAAGGATTTGGGGCAAGTTGGAGCTCATCGCCAAGTGACTCCTGCCTCCACACCTTGACTGCCACTTCCAAACATTGTTTTGACATTCAAAGTAGTACAGGTCCAACTGGTTTATCTCTTTCACTTTATATACACAGCATTGTTTTCCTGGGATAATAGCCTGAAAGTTATTTCAACTAAGCCATCTCCAGAACGCTTCAAAATAATTGTTACATCTTTGCCCAATATCGTGAAAATATCACAATACTGCAGTACTGTTTTAATATCAAATAAAGTACTATTTATGAGGTCATTTGAAAATGATACTTTTAATCTACATATGGAGAGCACTCACACATGCAAGAAGGTGAGCATCATACCTATTTCTTCACATGCCCTGGCTTAATTTTTTCCCCTCCCACCTAACATGCATCTCTTGCTCCTGGTTCAGATCATTAAAAAGCCATGTTGGATTGTTCCACATAATTTTTTTAAAAATTCAGAACTTTATTCTAGATGTCTGCAGATAATCCAACCCAGACACCCTCAAAAAACAAAGTATGTCCTTCCATCATTTCTACTGGAAGATGTTCCCAATGCCTTCATTTAAAGATTAGGTTAAAGGATTTCTAACATTTTTGTTTTGGGCTTCCCTTGGCATTTTTCACTTCACATTTGATAACACCTACTTTTGAAAGCCATCAGTGCTAGATTTCATGCTCCCCTGTTCAGTTTCATGAGCTATTCTAGTTCAAGTTATCTAAACATGTTATTTATTTTTAACACACATTTATCCAGTATATGGAACAATAAATTAAGATAGCCTTATTATCCTTTTACTGTGGGAGTCTTCTGACTTCATTCGCCTTCTAAATATTCAGCTGAATATTTTGGTGGGTCAGTGTAACATGTCTTAGTACCAAAAGTACTTTTTAGACTTTGCATTTATGCTAGCATAAAGTGATATTGCTGAAAATTGACATTCTCACGCTTATTAAGCTTACCATTTTGCCTCTTCTGTTGAGAGAAACTCCCTCCAATATCAACATGAACCCATCCCATTAGGTTCCTGCTTCGTCCTTATATGCCCTTTCCCGCAGGCCCTGTGTGGCCCCACCATGAATCCAATCCCTCTCCCCCAAATAATTTAAGCCCTTTCCCTTTATGCCACCCTTAGCTTCATCTACCTGATATTTTCATGTGGAAGAAAGAATTCCAGAGACGGAAGATCCTAGCTCTGAACAACCTCCAAGCAACCAACTGGACTGCAGGACCTCACATTTCCTTGTGCCACTGGCGACAAGAGTCATAGCTAGTCTCCACCCCAGCATTCACTAGGTAGGCCATTTCCGGGCAGACTCCACCTGTTGCAAGTAACAATTTCTAACAATTAAATAACCCATTCCCGGGCGCTTTCCATCTCCTGAAGGAATGCCCCACTTCTTCCCAAGACGAGCTCTTTCATGCAAAGTATTTCCTCACATACACACCTTCCCACAACATCCGCATTCCCCATTCTGTCAGGGGAGTGATTATAGTTAGTGGGCCAAGAAACCACATGGAGGGAACTTTTATCTTCCCCCAGTTTCTTCTGGTCAGTACCTTTCCCTCCTACCCCCCCCCCCTTTGCCCAAATAGTTCCCCAACAGAAAGGAATTTAAAACAATATGCTCCTGTCCTTATAACCAGCTGGCAGTTGGTCCTACGAGATGCCGGTTGACATACACAACTCTGATAACCCTGTTGGCTCTCGATCTTCCACGGGTTACATAGATACAAGTACATAATTGGGCTAATCAAGTCCACAACATGTTATGAAAAATAATAGCTATTCTGTTTCCTTTGCACTGAGTTAATGTAGAGAACATAAATCAGAGAAGGGAAACAATAATGATAAGTTTTCCAGCTTTGTACCAATCAAAATATACACCAGCACAAATGTTAACACAAAACAAACCATTTAAACAGATGTTATGTATGCCCAAGCAAGAGCATCTTATTAATAAAAATGCCTAGCCACTTTCTGTTTATCTAAGTGGGAGATTCGGAGACACTCATCCTCCCTCTCCTCCTTAGTGGTTCCTCCTGAAAAGGACAAGGGTTGCTAAGGTCTAGCAATGACACATCATGATGACACCCAACAAAACTTACTTGCAGCTGCAAAATGGTCCGGTTCATATCCTTGAAAGATAATCAAATATCCTGAGGCTCAGGCTCTTCTGAAGCAATTTCAGGAGTCAATGGCTCCCATTTCAATGAATTTTAGCTTACTCATATGTGCACAAACTATGGCTAGTTACCTATGATATAATAAGCCAATCTTGAAATGTAGGAAAGAAGTCACTTCATTTATTAAAAAATAGACCCCCACAGATCAAACACACAAAACATTAAAACATGTTTTTTTTAATTAAAAACCTAGTCATGCCTAAACCAAACACGCTTTGTTTTGTGAAAGGATGCTATACCATCAACCAATTTGTTAAAGTTCAGAAATAGCAGCAAGCAGCTGAAAATAGAAGACACATTAAATCCTGAAATGATGGGCTCTTAACTATCAAAGAATTTATTATGATTCGTCACACAGATGTTTAGACAGGATTTGGCATTTTTATCCACCCAATTGAAACCTTCCCAAGATTTGAGATAGGGAAATGTTATTTGTCTGATGGCATTAAAAGCTATCCTTGTAGGATGCAAGTTGCTCTGAGTCAAACTGCCTTTTGCAATTGACTGGTAGGGATTTTGTCCATGTTGATGGTTCAAGTGGTGCTCCAGATGTTTTGGGACTGCACCTATTACTATTGGGACTATCTTTGCTTTTTTTTGGCACAGTTATTCTATTTCTTTATGCAGCTCTTTGTGTTTTGTGATACCCCACTGCCCTCTAGTTCTTTCTTCTCTTCTGATGACTCTAGGTCCCTGGTGGCACACGAGCTGTCAGCTCCAGCGCACATACGTGCAATGGCCAGCTGATTTTTGGCCTTCCGGAGGGCAGGGAGAGGCTTCAAGAAAGCCTCCAGAGCCTGGGGAAGGCGAAAAAGTCTTTCCCCGGTCCCCTGGAGGCCCTACAGAAGCCGGAATTGGATCATTTCCAAACTTCCAGTTGGCCCGTTGGACCTGTTTTTCGTCCTCCCAGGCTCCGGAGACCTTCCTGGAGTTTGGGGAGGATGAAAACAGTCTCCCCAGCCCCCCCCCCGAAGGAAATACCAAGGTCAGCTTGGAGGCGAGTAGTGCGGTGCATGTGGGAGGGGGATTCTGCGTACATGCGCATGTGGGGGGCGCTTTGCATTATGGGTGCCGGTGCACACATGTGCAAAAGTGCACGCACTCGCATTTTTGGCACCCAACAACTAAAAGGTTAGCCATCACTGCTCTAGCTACTGCCACATCCGTTGTCCAGACTCTTTTGTCTTTCTGATTGACAATTATAGTCAGTCAGTCAGATGTTTTGATTGGATTTGGCATTTTTATCCACCTACAGTCTTTCCCAAGGAGCTGGGACAGGCAGATGTTGTTGTTTGAGGCATTAAAGAAATCATCACAGGATTTAAGCTGTTCCAAGGAAAACTGCCTTTTGCAATTGACTAATGGTGATTCTGTCCATTATTATTATTTGGGGGACAATAACATGAAGAGGAAATGAGGTTTAATAGAGATAGGAAAAGGGGGGGAGGCCTTACGTTGACACTTTCAACCATCTCAATTAAATTTGCTCAGCTGTGACACAAAATAAAACAAATCCACAAATCTTACATTTGCCAAGGTTGGACACTCCTGATCTACATGATAAGAGGGGCAATTCTGGTAATCTTACAAGATGTCAAAAAGGTTAGATTTCAGTTAAATTAGTCTTGTGATTAGTTTCATCTCAGAGAAAGTACCATATATTTTAGTTCGTGGAAAAAAATGAGACTATTTCTCACTGACATCTCTCTGATCTGTTCAAGCAATACAAAAACACTACTTTTTTCACTTATGCAATTTAGGTTGCTTTGTTCCTCTATCAGCAACAAAATTACCTTTTTATTTAAGTGGTTTTGTTTTTATGAACACAAATCCTGCCTCTGACCAATTCAAGAAAATAAAAAATTTCTGAAGTTTTATTAGGAATCAGTCTGTTGCTACAGGTTCAAAGTTATTTATCCTTTAAGAACTGAAGTATAAGAAATGGAAAAGTATGTGGTCAAAGCAAATCGCTATACTGCATATAAGTGGATTTGTTTTCTACACTGAAGTTTACTTCAAGGAGCAGGAATTAAGGACAAAATTGAAGCAATCAGAGATTTGACTTGTACCTTGAATAACATGAGTTAATCAAGGTACAAGTTAACATGAGTGTCAGCAGCACAATGAGAAACACCCTTCCAGAAATGCTGGAATGGGCTTTGACCAATGTTTTAAAAATGTATTGGTCACATTCTCAGAACTCAAGAAAAAGACAATATCCACTTAGCCTTCAAGCAGTGTCTGCCGGAAAATTATGTCAACATTTTCATTTATTATGCTGGTTAGAATGCCGGTACAAGAATGTCTATTTATATCTAATACAATCACAATCGGTACCCCATAACGAAGTCCAAGTTCAGAATACTGGTGTTTTTGACAGTCTACTGCAGTTTTTCTCTTTAATCTCCATACAATAATTGCTTTCCTGCTTTGTATTTGCAATTTGCTACACATCCTTGTAATTTACTCTCAGGTTTGCTGTCTTCCTGCCTCTCTGTTCATTATTCCAAAAATCTGAAGCAAAAACTTTCATCTATGACTAGTCATTAAGCCCTTGCTTAATGACTGGTCACTTAGCAGCCAATTGAGATTGTGACAGACCCTTCCCCAAAATGTGCTTACCATCCTGTTCCAGAATTCTGATGAAAATACCCCCCCCAATCACATGATCACATTTTGGAGACTGGGGATTGTACAATTTTACAGCCAATTGCAGTGTTCCAGTCACCAGATCCTGATTTATGGCATTTTTTGCTGGTTTCCAGCCTTTGGGACCAGTTTGTCCAAACAAAACAAAAACCAAAAACACGTCCATAGCAATCCATTGCCTTTCTTTATGAGCACAGTGTTCACTTTACGACTGCTGTCCACCACTTAATGAGCAACGTAAAAATAATAATAATGATAAAATCTGGTCAGTCATGTGGATATCTCGACTTATGACCCTGATGACTCAAAATGGATATTCTGGCTTCCATTATGATTGTGAGTAAAGGTGTGTGTGTATATGTGTGTGTGTGTGTGTGTGTGTGTGTGTGTGTGTGTGTCTATTCCAGACTTTGTTCTTGAACTGCTATCATTCCTTTTTCCACACACTCTTCCTGGCTCAGCTCACAGCTTCCAGTGTCCCACCTATCTCCATGATAATCGCAAATCTGACGGAATTTACCACTCCTGTTTTCAAATCGTATCATTGCAAAATCTATCTTTCCTTGAGTCTGAAAAAAGAGTTCTGCATCCTGGTCATCTTTCAATTTATCAACCATTAAAAAAAAAAACCCCTCACACTCTCTATCCAAAGTTCTCTACCAAATGTATTCATCACCTGCCTTCAGTCAGACTACAAGGCATCTGTTTAAACTCCCTTCCTGTTTATCCTTCTTTCCTTTCACAATCCTCAGTGGCCTTATTCTTCTTGAGCCCCATCGCCTATCCAGTTTCTCCACTTGCAATTATGCAAACTTTTTCTACTTCCTCAATTCTCTGTCTTTCTCCTGCTGCCCTATATTGCTGGAATTGCCTCATCCGCTTCTTACCTTTAAAATGCCTCCTCAAATCTAAACTTAATGCAGAGCCTTTGGCAAAAGCAAAACAAAATTACCCTGCAACCCTTGATGTCTTTCTGTAATTAACCTAAAGTTTATATAACTGAAGTAATTCCATACTTTTCTCATTCCGCCTTTGCTTAAATCTGTTCCTTCCACTGAACTCTGAATTCTTTTGGACAAGCATGTATAGGTAATCCTCGACTTTAAAAACAGTTCATTGAGTGACCACAGTTACAACAGCACTGAAAAAAGTGACTAGTGATTGTTTTACACACTGACCACCATTGCAAAATTCTCCATGGCTACGTAATCAAAATTCAGATGCTCAGCAACTGACTCACATTTATGACGGCTGCAGTACCCCAGAGTCATGTGATCACTTTTTGCAACCTTCTCACACGAAGAGTCAATGGGAGGCCAGATTCCCTTAACAACCATGTTATTCCCTTAACAACAGCAATGATTTGCTTTAACAACTTTTGAGCGCAATTGTGGTTTAAGTCGAGGACTAGCAATATCATTCTTTATAAAAATGTGGGGTATATGATTGGCTTTCATTGACAGCAAGCAGAGTACAACAGCACTCAAATGGTACGTGGGATAAATGAACTGTTACTTTCATACCAGGAATCCAGATTAGGAATATGAAAATGCCCAATATCATACATATCACTTATTTTGGCCATGTCATGCAGGGGAATTCACTGGTGAAAACAATTATGCATGGATGAGTGGCAAAAGGAAACCAGGTAATCAAAGAACACGGTGGCTGGACTCCATCAAAGCTGAGCACAGAGAAAGATCGGAAGATGTGGAGAAACCTGGCCCAAAGAATCATCAAGAGCCGGACACGACTGAATGGGTATGATCCATTCCTGAATGGATTCATCATCCTTCCAAGGTCGGTAAAATGAAGAATCATATATGCTGACTCTGTAAACCACTTAGAGAGGGCTGTACAGTACTGTGGGGGTGCTATGTAAGTCTGTGCTATTGTTATTGCTATCATCATCATCTACATGCCACTGAAGTTGTAATTATGCAGAATGAGAGGCGACAAAATATTTACTAAATAAGTTTAAACAATCATTTTTATTTACTATATGGACTATAAGAATTTTGTTCATTCCTTTTATTGTGTGGAAGATTTGCTGCCCAAAAATGTTTTTTTTTTAAAGTAACCCTAAAACATGAACTCAACTTTCATATACCCCAGTTCCATTAACTAGGACTCAACCATCCTATTTATATTTGTGCAATCATCCCATAAATAAATCTGACAACTCCAACCTGTTCTTGGTTTATAAGGCAACTAACAGGATGATAAATAAGGGAAGGAATAAACAGCATGGAGACAGCAAATAAGCCAAAAGTTTTCTCAAAATATACAACTTATTGTTGCCTGGCTCAAGAGAGACATGGGACACATTAACAAGCAATAATTCATCACCATGCATGAAATCCACTAGCTCAGGCAGCTTTGAAAAAGGATTAGGTAAATAGGTTTATCCATGGCTATTAGAGTCATTAAAGCTCTATCCAGAAGCCTCCATGGACAGTCACAGTATACCACTGAATACTGGGCTATGCAACCAAGGTCCCTGCCACTTTCATTACACGTCCTAGAGGCATCATCTCCTTAGGAACAGATGAAGATGGATTTTGTTAGCGATGGGATAAAGAATCAGAAAAGCCTGGACAAAATCTCAAAAGATTGTACTTTTCTATTATTATTTCAGTTCAGGGATGGCGAAATAATTGACTTTCTAAGTATTTGTTATCTCCTCAAAATACATACCTGTATTTTCCTGAAAATAAGCCATGGTCTTATTTTTTTACCCCCCAAAATATGCACGGCCTTATTTTCAGGGAGGTCTTATTATTTTTGAGGTGCAGGAGGCAGCAAGCGTGGTCATCTCATGGCTGCTGCTGTGTTGCAATATTTTCAGGGGAGGGCTTGTTTTAGTGCATGTACTCAAAAGCCTGATTGGGCTTATTATCTGGGGAGGTCTTATTTTCAGAGAAACAGGATATACTTCTAAGAAAGTGTTACTTTACATTCAGTAAACTGCTAATGGTGATTACACAAAAAATGTGAATTAGCAGCTAAGACAGTTTAAAATACAGCTTTTAATTCATCTGAAGCAAAACATATACACACAGAAAGACCCTAATGCATCTCATAATATTTTTCTTACTGTTGTCTAACTGGACAACATAATAAATGAGAAGAGTTTGAATAGAAGACCCATAAGACCCAGGTGGGAAAACAAATTGAGAGAAATATACCTGAATTCATTTCATTTTACAAGAAATACACAGTTCTTTAAATAGTGAAATAATAACTAGGATGTCAAGGAGAAAATGATCTGCAAGTTCTACATAAGTGGGAAGGAAATAAGAATGACCCACTGAAGTTCAAGCAAGTCTTAAAATAAGGAAACGAGATTAATTAATAAAGTTTGTGCTCCATGATGTGTAGGTCAGGACACACTTTACTCCACAACTTGCTCCTCTTTTTCAGCTGTCACAAAGTAACATCCTAGCCTTTGCGGAAGTCCTAATCCTGCATGAGTGACCACTTCCTCATCCATCCTACTTCTTCTCATGTGGAGCTAGGTTCCTGTGTGCAGAAAATCAAGTGTGTTTTACACACAGCATCCAAAGTAGCCCAAACACTCATTATTTTAAGACCAGAAAATTCCCCACCACCTAACTTTTGAAAGAAGAAGATGCTTCTGATTTCTAATTCCTACAAAGCACGCAACTTTGTCACTGGGCTATATAAATAGGGAGGTTTTAAGATGCCCGCTATAGGCTAATCAATGAAGCTATCATATCAAGATCTTGCTGTTGGGAAGAAACCTAACAGTGAGAACAATTCACCCGTGGGATGGGTGGCCTTTGGAATCTGCGGGTGCTCCTATCACTGGAGGCTTTCCAGAAGAGACTGGACTGCCATTTGTCCCGATTAGCATAGGGTCTCCTGCTTGGGAAGTGGGCTGGCCTAGAAGACCTCCAAGGTCCCTTCCAAATCTGCTATTGTATTGTATTGGAAAAAGGAAAGCAGCACCAAAAGAAATCAGAAGAACTTGGGGGAAGGTCTGGGAGGAGGTCAGGAGCAGCATGTTCTTGGGGGGGGGATCCTCCTCCTCCCCCCCCCCCCCAGCCAGCCAGCCAGCATGACTGAGCAGGGACAGGGGCCTGCTGGCTCCGGGCGAACAACGCAGCGCCAGCCTTGCTTGCTTCCTTCCTTCCGCCCGCTTGCTTGGCTTCCCCGCCCCGAAAGCCGGGGCGCTCTCTGTAAATAACCCCTCCGTGCAGCCACCGCCGCCGTGCCCCAATTAAAAATGGCGAGCATCTCGCGTGGCTGGTTGCGTGCAAGCTACAATGAGAAGGGGCCGGAGGAGGCTTTTTAAAACAAATCCCCCCTCCCCAAGCAAACGCCGAGCGGCTAGCCGGAGCCTCCGGGGAGGGGGGACGGACACTGAGCGCCGGGCATTCCTGCAGGGGATGCAGACTTGCCCCCACCCCTCCCCCAATTCCCCTTTGCAGGCGGCGATCCCCCCCCCCCCCAGTGCTGCTTAAGCCGCCTCCGGGCCCTCCGCCGCCCACCAAGCGGGGAAGCCTCCGCCCCCCAACGCTGCCAAACTTTTAAACTCCGGCCTCGCGCGAGACGGCAGGCGCCTCCCCCCGGAAGGGGGGCGCTCGGGAAGGGCTTCCCAGATGCCGCGCACACACGGGCTGCTCTGGCCCGGAGACCCTTCCCCAGCCGCCCGACTCCCCCACGCCAACCGGGCCGCACGTGTCCCAGGAGGGGCTTCGGGGGTGGGGTGGAAAGAGAGGCGCCGCGGGAGCAACCTCGGGGTCCCCTTGCATCGGAGGGGCTGGGGGAGAGGGAGAGAGCAAAGGGGGGGCAGAATGGCGAACTCCACCCAGCACAGGGGTACACAGGGGGGAGGGTCCCTTTTCTGCCAGGCGATCGGAAACCTCCCCAACCGGGGGGGGGGGGAGGATGCAGTCCCCATAGGCGCGGAGGCCGGGCGATGCTGGAGCGGCTCCAGATTAGGGCGATCAGGCGCTTAGCGGGGGCAGTGGGGATATTTAAAAAGGGGGGGGGTCGGAGGAGCGCCAGTGATGCGGGATCTAAAAGGGGGGAGGGGAGGCGCCCCCTTCCTTCACCTGCGCAGGTGGAGGCGCGCGGGGCAAGGAAGGACGATTCGGGGGTGTATTTCGGGAGGTCCCCGGAGAAGGGGAAGGGGGGCGAGAGGAGGGGTTCTTGCCTACCTTCCATCTCCATGTCCTCCGGCTCGCTGAGCTGCTGCTCGCCCGGCTTCTGCGGCGGCGGCGGCGGCGGCGGCTGCTGCTGCGGCGGCGGCGGAGGGTGATGGTGGTGGTTCATGGCAGGCGCCGGGGGCCCCTCGGGCGGGGCGGGGGCTTCCTCGCGGCCTTCCTCGGCGGGCAGGGGCGGCGGCAGGGAGACGCGCACGTATTTGCTGGCGATGCGCCCAATGGCGGCGGGCGAGGCCGAGGGAGGCCGAGGCCCACCCGGCGAGGGCTGCCGGCTCCGGCGGGAGAGCGGCCCTCTGCGCGCCCGCCTGGCTCGGCCGCGGCTCCTCCGCCTCCTCCTCGCGCTCTCAAAATGGCCGACGTCGAGTGTCACATCCGCATGGGCGCCCCGGCCGAGGCGGGCCGGTCCGGGCCCGCGCCAACGCCGCCACGACAGTCAAGGAGGCCCGCCGGCCCTCAGGCCCCGGGCCTCCGCCGTGCCGCGGGCTTGCCTGCCGCGCTTGCCTGACTGCCTGCCGGCTCGCCTTCCTCTCGGGCGGCCGGGTCGCTGGGCAGTGGGTAGCGGAGAAGGCGCGGAGGGAGCAGCCAGGAAGGAGCAGCAGCAGCGCCGCGGCCGCCCCGGGAACAGCAACCGACGCCGCCGCCGCTGCTGCTGCAGCCGCCGTGGAGGAGGAGCCGAGGGGGAGGGCGGTGCGCGCCCCCGTGAGGGGAGTCAGGGGCGAGGCGGGCTGGCAGACCCCCCCCGCGTGCGCGCCCCCGCAGCCGGCCTTCTCCGACCTGCGCGAGGGTCTCCCCCCCACAGCCTCTGGTCTCTGTGTGTGAGTTTGGTGTATGTGTCGAGGTGGATTTGCCCCCTCCCCCCAGGAGGGCCTTCAGGGGCGAGAGGAGGGGTCCCACGGGAGTGACCCGGCATCCCCCCCAAAGTCTCCGACAAATTGGGGGCCAGAGGGTACAATGACTGCGCTGGCTGGTACAGAGCGAGTGATGGGGAGGATCGCCCACCACACTTTTCTTCTCTTTCCCTCCCCAATAAGTGCGACCCCTGCAGGTGGGCAGGACGTATTAAGGGGACAGGGGAGGGGGATGAGGAGAACAGGGTTCCCATTCCCCCACCCTCCCTTTGCCACCCCCCTCCCCTGGGCTTCTTTTCCCACCAAGCATGATGGTGTGGGGTTTGGTGGGAAGAAAAGACCAGGGGAGGGTGGGGGCAAAGGGAGAGGGAGCGGGGACCCTGTTCCACTCATCCAGCTCCCCTGTCGCCTGTCCCCTTCCCACGTTCTTAGTCTTCGGGATAGAACTATTTTAGGAAGTCCTTGACATACGATGGATGATTGAGCCCCAAATTTCGGTTATTGAGTGGGACGTTTCTTAAGTAAGCTTAGCCTCATTTTACGACCTTTGTTGACACAGTTCTTAAGTGAATCACTGCACTTAGTAAAATAATTGTTAAGTGAATCCAGCTTCCTCATTGAGTTTGCTTGTCAGAAGGTCAATACAGGGGATAACATGACCCCATGACACTCCAGCTGTCATAAATACATGCCAGTTGCCAAGTATCTGAATTTTGATCATGATGATGCAGTGCTTGTAAGGGTGAAAAATGACCCTAAGTCACTTTTTCCGTGCCGTTGTAACTTCAGACCATCACTAACTGTTGTAAGCCATGGGCTACCTGTACCACTATCATTGTTTCACTCTGGGCCTCTTTCAATTCCCTCTTGCAGTTTTTTGGGGGGGCTTTGGCATGAAAATTCCTCCGCTAATTTATGTAATGCAAAACACGGTACCAACATAAAATAAATTGCTGGGTTACAAAGAGAAAGCAAATTAATTTCCCTGTTGAGTCATCCTGGATCAGGTTTAAACCGTCCTTTGCAACCCACCAATTACTCTTTGATTGTTTTCCCACCCAAATCCAGCTCAAAACCTGTTACCGCCTTGCATGTGTGTGTACCCAAATACAGTACACATACACTGTTACCCATAAAGTTGGCTTAATCTGGAGATGTGTACCCTATATTTTGAAAGGGCTGGTTCTAAGAATTTAACCAGTGAGATTGAGAAACTGATCTCTTGAGCATTGTTTCTCAACTTTGGCAACTACCATACAAGATGTTGGACTTCAACTCCCAGAATTCCCCAGCCAGCTATGTTTAGGCCAAAGGAGTAAAAAAATAAAGTGATATTTTCAAAAAGCAAGGATGGGCTCTCAGAATTGGGTTGCAAAAATCTGCACTACCATTGCAAAACTTAATCACTGCCATTTAATGATCATCTGGAATTTTTGTAGCTCAAATCTGGTACCCCTTTTTCTAGTGGAAGATAGCTACTCGTTACTTGAATACAAGAAACAATGAGAAAGAAAACTAGCGCACAGAGTTACAAAGAAAGAAAATATTACATTAAAAAAACAGGACATATGGATACAGTACATATATAAACATTCTAGATAAGGGTTTCGGTGAATAATAACCAAATTTCACTATAATCAGCCATAGCTGAGCTCTGCAAACAATTGAGTAACGAAATATAAGAACAAACCTTTCCAGCCTCTGCAGCCATGTAGATTTAAGCATTGACTTATCCTCTTTAGCATCTATAGCACTTAAGGATTTTTTTGCACCCCTTATGTAATTATTGGGAATGTGGGGATGGGAATTTGGATTTATTGTTCACCGCTACGGAGATACCTATTCTGAGAATACTGTACGGCACATTTTTCATTTGCCTTTATAATAATTACTCAGCAGAAAACAATTACCTGCTTATAAAGATAGAGAGTTTGTAGTATTTTTTTAAGCAGGGATCATCAAGAATTTCTTCATGCTTTTTCTTAGATGCTGTGTTTGGCACAACTTATATTGTGGAGATGCATTAAAGCAGCACTTTGCTGGGCTTTTCCATGGGAATGAGGCAGGGATCCAGGAGAGGAGTTGGGGAGGGAAAATCAAGAAAATATGGAATTGGAGAAATGCAAGAAGATAAGCAGTTTGAGGATGTTGATAAAAATTGTGTGAGAGGGAAGAGATAAAAATAGCATATAGGCTGGATTTATACAACGTGCTATGTTCAAATTATTATATTTTTAATTCCACTTTTTTTTTTTTGCAGAAAGACAACTCTGGCAGCAAACATATCTAATACTCTTCCTCATATTTTCCCAACAACAAAAACCCTGAGGCTGAGAGAGAAGAGGGACTTGTCCCAAATCCCCCAGCTGTCATTCATGCCTAAAGCAGAACTAGAACTCCTTGTCTCCTAGTGATTGGCCCAAAGTCACCAAGCCAAGTCACCATGCCGGCTTTCGTGCCTGAGCGAGGCCAAGTCAAGATAATTTGTCTACTGGATAGCATGAACCCAGGCTGGTTGGTTATTTCAGTAAACCAAGCTGGTGCCTTACAGGGAGTCCTCAACTTATGACCACAACCGAGCCCCAAATCTCTGTTGTTAAGTGAGCTTTGACCCATTTTGCGACTTTCCTTGCCACAATTGTGAAAGGAATCACTACAGTTGTTACATTGGTGACAAAATTGTTAAGGGAATTTTAACAATAGCAAAAGGGATCACATGACACCCCCCCCCCCAACCGGGACACTGCAACCATCTTACATATGTGTCAATTGCCAAGCATCTGAATTTGTATTCATGTGACCACAGGATGCTGCGATGGTTATAAGGCTGAAAAATGGCCATAAGTGACTTTTTCCGTGCCGTTGCAACTTTGAAAAGTCACTAAATGAATGATTGTAAGTTGAGAATGACCTGTATCATAACAGTTTAAAAATAGCACAAGTTTACATGCTCAGATGTTTATATAAGTGTGTTAGCTCTGACTGATTAACTTCATCATCTCACAGTAATGAAATGGTTATGCTGAAATTTGGGCCAAAGGTAAATCCAGTTAAAATGAATCCATTAAAAAGCAAGTGTTAAATTCATTCATAGGAGGGCAGAGCTACTACAATCCTAGGCTGCATTAACAGAGGAATAGAATCAAGATCACGTGAAGTATTAGGACCACTTTATAAAACCTTAGTAGGACCACATTTGGAATACACGATCCAGGTTTGATGACCACGATATAAATAAAATGTTGAGAAATCTGAAAAAAGTGCAGAAAAGAGCAACTAGGTAGGATGATTAAAGGCCTGGAGCAGTGGTAGGTTCCGGATCCCGTTCCAACCAGTATGGTTGGAACCGGCCCAGCATTGGCCATATGGACGTGCGCAGTGTGTGAGCACACATGCGCAGTGCGTGCATGCGTCGTACCGCTTCAGCAATGCTCCAGCTGCTAAGCAGAGATCACGCAGACTCAGCAGACAGTGCGCGGAAGGGCCGAAGACTTAAAAGACCAGTAAGGAGCTCAGGCGGGCAGGTGGGCCCTCTGGAGCACCGTACTAGAACGGTATCTGGTACTCCGGGCAGGCTCCGGTACGCTCGTACCAGGGTGTACGGAGACTAAAACATGAAGAAGGGTTGCAGGATTTGGGTATGTCTAGTTTGATGAAAAGAAGGACTAGGGGGTGACATGGTAGCATTCTTCCAATATTTGAGGGGCTGCCACAAAGAAGAGGGAGTCAAACTATTCTCCAAAGCTCCAAAAACAAAGATGAAAAACAATGGATGGAAGCTAATTAAAGAGAGAAGCAACCTAGAACTAAGGAGAAATTTCCTGACAGAACAATTAATCAGTAGAACAGCTTGCCTTCAAATGCTCCATCACTGGAGGCTTTCAAGAAGAGACTGGACAGCCATTTGTCTGAAATGGCCTAGACTCTCCTACTTGAGTAGGGGATCAGACTAGATGACCTCCAAGGTCCCTTCCAACTCTGTTATTCTATGTTTGAATGAACCCCCCAAATGCATTTGCCTCCCTTGATGAGCTTCCAAATATTTGAGGGGAGATTTTCTCTTTCTGCAAGAGGGGGTGTTGCTAGTCCGTAAGCCTTAATTTGACATATGAGAGGGAATCTGCTGATGGAAGTGTTTGTTTTTATTTATTTTCTCTGAGAGGGCAAGGGCCGTCAATAGAGGGTGTGTGTATCAATTCAAGAGGATCCCAAAATAATCATCCTGTGAAGTTGATTGGTCAGATGATTGAGCCCAAATCCCCCCAAAAGACTCATCATTGAAGGTTACGCAGTTGAAGTTTCCCTCAGAGACAAAAAGTAGATTTGTCTCTCAGCCCAATCTATCTCACAAGATGGTTATTGTGAGGAAAATAAAAAATTGAGAACATGGTCCTTGCCACATTGAGTTGTACACAATAAAGGAGGGATACAAATCTAGTAAATAAAAATAAATAAACTTGTCATCTTCCTAGTCACAATGCAAAACCTTTATCTCTCCATTATAATGTCTAGAGCAGTGTTTCTCAACCTGGACAACTTTATGATGTGGACTTCAAGTCCCAGAATTCCCTAACCAGCCATGTTAGACCATGTTGGCTGGGAAATTCTGGGAGTTGAAGTCCACACATCTTAAAAATCAAGCATTTTTGTTGCTTAAACATCTGTTCCTCCACATTTATTTGAACTGAATTAGTTGTCCACTCTGCAACGCTTGTTATAAGCATAAGTGAAACCAGAGATAAAGATTTCCCCCCCCCCAAACCTGAAAAATCCGATATTTCACAAGCCAGAAGATTTTCTGGAATCAGTTTTTCTCTTTGTAACTTCTTGGATTGCTGATGTTCTGGGTCTCGTCATACATGTTAAATAACAAACCCTGATTAATAAACCACAGTGTGGGAGGGCCCACAAAACATGAAGCAAAACCACATTATGAACTTAGATTGGTTGGGGATTAGTCAAAGTGTTAGGTACAAAATCACAGTTCTCAGGATTCTGATGAAATATCCTTGAAATTTGAAAGATAATAAGTGCCTTTTCTAATATAGTTTACATGTTACTTTTCCCAGGCTATTTTTTTTAAAAAAAGAAAGAATTACTTGAGAGTATCCTTGTAAAATCCCAGTCATCTGCAGAGAGAGCCGTGTGGATCAGCTTCCCAAACATGAGTAAGTATCACTTTATTCTCCAGGAATGGATTCTCCTGCAAAAGGTTAGAAATATAAACCAAGTCACGCTTTAAGCTGCTCTCTTCCATTTCACATTCCTCCCAATAGCAATAGTACTTAAGACTTATATACTGCTTCACTGTGGTTTTACCGCACTCTCTAAGCGGTTTAGAGAGTCAGCCTCTTGCCCCTAACAATCTGGGTCCTCATTTTACTGAACTCGGAAGGATGGAAGGCTGAGTCCATCTTGAGCCGATCAGAATCAAACTCCTGGCAGTGCGCAGAGTCAGCCTGCAATACTGCATTCTAACCATTGTGCAACATGGATGGGTGGATGAATGGATGGAAGAGCGGAAGGAAGGAAGGAAGGAAGGAAGGAAGGAAGGAAGGAAGGAAGGAAGGAAGGAAGGAAGGAGAAAAGGAAGAACAATGACAATAGCACTTAGACTTATATACCACTTCACAGTGCTTTCCAGCCCCCTCTAAGTGGTTTACAGAGTCAACATATTTCCCCCCAGCAATCTGGGTCTTCGTTTTACCAACTTCGGAAGGATGGAAGGCTGAGTCAACCTTGAGCTGGTCAGGATTGAACTCCTGGCAGTGGGCAGAGTCAACCTGCAATACTGCATTCTAACCACTGTACCACCGCGGCTCCAACAGGAATGGCTGTTATTTTTAACTGAGTGATCATGATTTGATCGTGGTTCCCCACTTCCAAGCCTCTGCTGCCTCCCTAATTGCTGAAAACTCAGGCCTTCTTGCCCCTCATCCTATTCTGAATGCAAGAAGGGCCGTTCTCACATTGTGGTCGTTTTAAAAAAAGAAAGACAAATCCCTCTAAACTCACTGGGTCTAGGACTGTAATGGTAAACCTATGGCACACGTGTCACAGGTGGAATGCAGAGCCCTCTCTGTAGGCATGCCAGCCGTCGCCCCAGCTGAGCTCCACCATGCATGCGCGCAAGCCCCCCGCCGGCCAGCTTGTCTTCAGGTCTCTGCTTGCATGTGTGAGGGGCAGGGTGTGCACATGCACAGAGGGGCAGGGTGCATGTGCAGGGGGACTCTTGCATTGCATTTTTGGGCCTCACGCAATGTCTCCGCACCCCCTTTTGGCTTCCAGGTCAGTGCAGGAGGCCTCCCAGACCCAAAATGGGGTGGGGGCGGGGCACGCGCAGCTCTCCTGTGCCCCGTTTTGGGCCTGGAAAACCTCCTGCACCAACCTGGAAGCCAAAAATTGGTGAGGGTGGGGCGGGGTGCATATGAGGGGGGATCACGGGGTCACACGTGCATGCACGGGTGGGTCACACACACATGCATAGGGCAGGGCACATGAGGGGGTCACACGCACAGTGCATTATGGGTGCAGCCGCACGCGTGCTTTCAGCACACAATGGCAAAAAGGTTAGCCATCACTGTTCTAGGACAACTCTCCGTGGCCAACTTGCAACACCAACTCACCACCGGACAATTTGCTGTGGGACAAGAGTTACACTGACATGGAAGAAATGGTAGAATAGAATCATTAAAATTGTTTTAAATAATTAAAGTGAATTATTGAATTGTCCTGCGTCAAGGTGTCCCATGGCAGGTTGGCCATGGTGAGTTGTCTGCAGTGAGTTGGCAGCGGCAAGTTGTCCCATTCCAAAACGCACCGTCCTCCATCTACCAAACTAAAGAAAACCTGGGATTTGGCCATGACCCTGCCATGGCCCTCAGCATTGTGTTCCTCGAAAAGCCCCAGGCACTGAATCCATTCTAACAGTGAATGGCGATGGGATCCTTCAGGTTTCAACAACCCTGTCATCATCACCCCCCTAAAATCACCCCATAAAAGGCCATGTTTTTGTACCACCCAGAATTAAGCCGCCATCGAATGCACATCTGAAGCATTGGCAGCTGTGCTTTGTAGGGCTCCTTCTGGACTTCATCTTGTTTACTCGGTGTTTGCACAAGATGTTGCTGTTAACCAAGATATATTTTATAGACTTAAGCCACTCCACAGCCTTGGAGGCACAATATTTGTTTTGGGACTAGTGGGTTTCAAATTTTTTTAGAACCTCTTCTGTAGGTGTGGCCTGCTTTATGGGAGTGGCTTGCCAGCCATGTGACTGAGTGGGAGTAGCTTGCTGGGGGGCATGGCCAACTTGTAAAATGTGGTGAACCTCACTTAACAACGCTCTTGCTTAGCAACCAAAATGTTGGCTCGGAAACTCTGGCATTTGAAGCACACAAGTCTTAAAGCTGTCAAGTTACAAGACCCTTGCACCCCTAACCCTTTAGAAAAAAAACCCAGGGGTGTTCAACCTTGACAGCTTTAAGACTTTATGGTTTAGACTGGATTCTTAGAGGTGGGCGGGGTGATTGGTGAGCCAGCCAATCAGTGAGCAGTGGGCGGGGCAAGCATGGTGTGGACGGGCAGCGGAAGGGAACTGGAACTGGTTCTAACTGGAACTGGCACGGTAGATTTGTGGAACCTCTTCTATAGACGAGGTTAGAACTGGCAGGAACCCACCCCTGTTTGGGACTGAACACAGGTCTTGATCAATAAAATATCTCCACAGACTTTCAGAAAGGATTATTTATCTGCCTTTCCTGCAGTCGCTTAAACTGGATTTTGCATGCAGCTCTTCCTGACCTGTCCTCTTTCCATCTGCTGTATCCCTTCACTGGTGATGAATTACTTCAATCTCTCTGGAACTTAAAAACTCACCCTCATTCCTAAATCACAGCTTATAAACCACTCAATTAAAACTAGGCAAATGGTGCCTAGTTTTAATTGAGTGTGCATGCGCAGTTTTAACAAAATTTACCCTCCACATCACTTCTGAGGAGTAACGCTGAGGCATGGCACTTTGCTCTGCTGTGGGAATCAGCTGAGAGGATATAGGTAAGGAAAGCGCGGCGGTGGGGGGCAGGCCCATCTGATCGTTGGAACGAACCGGTTTTCTCCCCAGCTGATCATCAGAGCTACCAGTTCTCCTGAACTGGTCCAAACCAGCTGAATCAGTGGAGGGTTCCTACCAGTTTGGACCAGTTCGGCCAAACCGGTAGTAGCTTGGTGGCCTGGGTTGCTGGAACCGGCAGCAACTCAGGCCTGCCTCAGGTCTGAACTGGTTCTCCTGGCAGCATCATAGGTGCCGCCATCTTGTTTTTTGCTTCTGCACATGCACAGAGCAATTTTAGCTGCACTGCACGTGCGCGAAGCATCCCTGAGCGAACCGGCAGTAACCCTGGGTGTTAGGATGTGGAGGTGACCTCTCTCTTTAATGGGTGAAATCCATAGAGAGGGTTTCCCAAGTGTGAGTTGTATCTCCCTTGGGGTGGTACAGACAGAGTTCAGGGGTGGTGTGAAAAACCTTTTAGGTTAAAATAAATCCTTCTCTCCCAAAGTTTCATTGTAGTTCCATTGTTCACTTGTGTTCATTTTGAGGTTTTGATTTTTAGGGGAGGTGTTCAGAAGATTCACATTCTAGACAGAGGTGACTGTTGGTTTGAAATAGGAGTCAAAGACGCCATCTATATTAAATTGAACAGCCCTCCCCCAACAGAGAGGGAGGGATACGACATCATCTTTTGCCAGTCTACCACACAGTCCTTTCAGCAGTTCCAAGAAGGCTCCACACCCATTAGCACCACTCAGGTGACCCTGAGGATACAGATAAGCCCCCCAAAGTGAACTCAATGACTTTCAGAGTCATTGAACAGGACAACTGCAAAGAATCTAAGTCCTTAGAACCGAAGAAGCTTCTTGGATGAGAAGCAAAATATTTTCAAAGGAAAAAAATCAAGCCAGTCCAGTTGCCTTTGAAAAAACAAGCACCTTTGGGATAATTCGCTACCCTAATTTTTCTGGTCTATCTATCCAGGACATTTAATTCTACTTGAGTCCAGTCCAGTATTCCAGCTGTGTATCAAATGTCTGGAATTAGACAGGTGTTTATTGTCTGGATGGTATTTTCTCCACTGAGCTTGGACTTTAATATACAACAGAGAACATAGAATAATCGAGTTGGAAGGGACTTCTAGTCCAACCCCCTCCCCAAGCAGGAGACCCTACACCATTTCTGACAGAAGGCAGTCCAGTCTCTTCTTGAAAGCTTCCAGTCATGGAGAACCCACAACTTCTGAAGGCAACTCCTGTTCCATTGGTTGATTGCTCTCACCATTAGGAATGTCTTCATATCTTCTAAATTTAAAGTATCTTCTTCACTCCCATGATAACCACCTTCTTGACTTCAGTGTGCTTGATGTTATGAGCTTGAAACGAACATCTATAAGTTGAGGACCACCTGTGTGTTGTTACATTGCTTGGCCATGAGTGGATATAAACCAGTCGGATGTTTCAATCAAAAACTATGGACTTCATCTTCCCCTGATGCCTTCTTGGTCATGCATTAACTGGTTCTCTGCAGTCTCTCCATTGAAGGATTTGTAGAAATATTTATGATTGGATTGAAATTCGAGATTCTGTCCATGGTTTTAATTTGAGCTTGGTATCTGCTGATCTTCTTGGCTGCTTTATTATTTCCAGTGTTTCCTTGATCTTCCTTGTTTCCAGTTGACATTTCTTGACCAGGTGTTCTTTGGTCTTTTGTTCTTCAGCTTCTTCTGTTTCACCTGTTCTAGTCTGCTTGCGTCTAACCTTAGCATGTTGATCTTATCTTCTGTCTCGGCGGTGCAGTGTATGCCTTTTTTCCTTTGTTGATTTTGCGTCCCACGTATTCAGTTATTTTTGCAGCAGTGCTTGACGTTAGTTGACTTGTTTCTTACTGTGGGCTTGTATTTGATATTAAATTATTGGCATCTTTAATAGTTCTACTAGCTGTTTCTTTGGAACAAGGTCATGTCAGGAAACCTCATTCTATTGCTCTTGTGCAGTTTTAGATACTCAGTCTTTGTTTTAATTCTTCTTTTCTAATTAAATTGTTATTTTTGAGGAAAAGGCAGAGGAGAGGGTCCCTGGTTTGGGAAGGAAAATATGTCAATTTCTATGCTGACTTCTGCTTCTGACTTTTCCTGGTTTGCCTCTACATTCTGAAATACTTCTGGCAAGACTTTGATCTCTTTGTCCTGGATAGACCTTTGCAATTCTCCCAATTCTGCTTCTGGGAATACTTTTATTTCGTATTATAAATTGACATTGATCTGCTAGCTTGTGTTCTGTTATTTTTGGTTCTGAATGTTGTCCTTTCTAGAAATAATGCATTCTTTTTAGTTATCCTCTTCTTGTTGGATTTGATTTAATAACAGTCCTGAATTCTGCAGCCCATTTGCCCCAAGATGTCCAGAAACGTTAATAATTAGCACAGTCATTGGTGGCCTGGATGATAAACCAATTTGGTCAGGGTTCCTGTAAATTACTTCTCACCATATTATTTATGGGAGACACACTTTTTCTACCTCTTCTGGTGACAGCTGTCTCATACAGTTGAACCTCAGGCTTAGCTCCAATCTTCCTCAGAGCACACAAACCCCACAATCACATCGAGGTGCGGCCTCACTGGGGGATTATTGTAATTGTGGTTTCTTGTTGTATCCAGATGTTTGGACTGGGTTTGGAATTTCTACATACAGAACAATGTGAAGTCACAGCTGCCAGTTTGTCTGTTGGCCTTCATACCTATCCAGTTCTTCTCAAAAACCCAGAAGGTCACAATCCATCAGCATAGTAAGTGTGTGAATCCAAGCAGTGTGGCCTTCTGTAATGGCCTCATGGAAATTTTGTCAAGGCACAGGTTTTGTAAAGTGCTGTTCGGGATTTTTTGGTACAGCACCCAATGTGTCAAACCACTGGGACCACCACAGTTGGTTTATGCCATAATATGTCCATTTCAATTTCCAGATCTAAATATTTTCAATTCTTTGTCTTGCATTCTCCTATCCCCTGGCATCAATTATCCACACATTCTTCTTTCCCACCAATATTGCACCTGGTATATTATGAGCCAAGATGATCAGTCTGCATTTGAAACTCCCACAAAGAGCCATGGTGAGTGCAATCCTGCAGGCTACTTCTGCTGACTGCCGGCTGCCAGCAGTTTGGCAGTTCAAATCTCACCAGGCTCAAGGTTGACTCAGCCTTCCGTCCTTCCGAGGTGGACAAAATGATGAGCCAGATTGTTAGGGGCAATATATTGACGCTGTAAACCGCCTAGAGAGGGCTGCAAAGCACTATGAAGCAGTGTATACGTAAGTCTAAGTGCTATTCCTATTGCTAATATTTTAATATGCTGATTTTTGACTATTTTTCCAACTCTATATTCCCACCAAGTTTTCATTTCTGGCCTATGATCATTTTCTTTTAATTACATGCACTAAAATGTGATCTCACAGCTGCCAGGTTTTTTTTAGCTTGTGTTGATCATCATGCACATCACATTCTTTTCAAGAACATAGGATGGCGTAAGATATGTGAGGGTACTTTTATAATTGTTGATGGAAATTTTGTCTATGTGCGGATTTTAATAAATTATGAACTATATTTCTACTAATAACTATTACCTATAATACTATTGCTTAAAAAGTTTATTGCATAGTTTTCATATAACATATATGTGGAATCAATGAACAATCTGAAACTTCATGAAGGGGTTGATGAACTGAAGAGTTTGGGGACCACTGTTTTAGGGACTTTACCCCAGGGATATTCCTGTAGTTTGGGTTGGACTTAAGGAAGAAAGCTTTCCTAGTAACTTATTGCTGCCTTATCTTCAATTCCACTCGTTTAGATTTATTTCTTGCTTTAAATTTAGAGCAATGGAAGACTTCTATTTCAGTGAATGCTATAAACATGAGCCTCTTGCTCTCGCTCTACCATGATGAATATAGTACAAGCAGTCCTTGAATTACAACTATAATATATACACCCATCTCCTCCCACTTATGACTGCACGACTGTAACTTTGTTGCTTGTATCCTTACGGTTTATATTATATTGATCGTTTCCTGATTGTTTATTTGTACCCGATGGCTATCATTAAGTGTTGTGCTCATGGGTGAAATCCAGCAGGTTCTGACAGGTTCTGGAGAATCTGTAGTGGAAATTTTGAGTAGTTTGGAGAACCAGCAAATGCCACCTCTGGCTAGCCCCAGAGTGGGGTAGGAATGGAGATTTTGCAGTATCCTTCCACTGCCACGCCCACCAAGCCACGCCCACAAACCCACACCATGCCCACCAAGCCACGCCTACAGAACCAGTAGTAAAAAAAATTGTATTTCAACACTGGTTATATCTTATGATTCTTGATGAACGTATCTTGTCTTTTTATGTACACTGAGAGCATCTGCACCAAAGACAAATTCTTTGTGTGTCCAATCACACTTGACCAATAAAGAATTCTATTCTATTTAATTCTAATTCTAATTCTAATTCTAATTCTAATTCTAATTCTAATTCTAATTCTAATTCTAATTAATTCTAATTCTAATTCTAATTCTAATTCTAATTCTAATTCTAATTAATTCTATTCTATTCCATTCCATTCCATTCCATTCTATAATTGAGCCCAGTGGGGGTTTCCATTTTTTTTTACTACTGGCTTGCTCGTGTGCGCGCGTGACACTTCTGCGCATGTGCAGAAGCATCCAGGCGGGTGGGTTGAGCCTCCTGCCATCGCTATTACCGGTTCGCCTGATCCAGGCCGAACCGGGAGCAACCTACCTATCAGCCTCTGCTTTGCTGCTGCTTCGGCTGCCATTGAAACGGGGAGGGGGGGCATGGTATTTGGGAGGGGATTACTAATTGTGCTGGAGGAGGATTCTGGAGTTTCTGCTGCCTGTCTTACTGCGCATGCGGAGGAGGTTTCCCGCCAAGGCCAACGGCACCGACATTCCATCTTGGTGATGCCTTTCGAAGTTATCTCACACCTGACACTTGGGAGAATTATGATTGGACTGTAACTGGGATGCCAAGGGGTGGGGAATGGGTTATTCTATATATCATTTGCTTTCGTGCCTAAATAATCAGTCTCCGCTTTGCTACGCTTCTGATCATTTATAATTAGTAAAAGTACACTTGATTTCTAGCAATGAAGTCTCGTGGTTTTCCTTTCCTGATTATCTAATGGAGGAGTGCTGACACTACCTCTGATTGAGCCCTAAAGTAGAGTCGTAAGACTGGGTAGACTTATACAGATGCAAGATTCAAACTTGAGCACTGGGCCCTATCCTACAAGATGCAATTCAGTGCTGAGAAGAATACGGTTTTATACTTAGGCCAGAAGAAAAACAATGCACGGGTGTACAACAGGTGATACCTGGCTCAAGAGCAGCCACTGTGAAAAGGATCTAGAAGCCCTAGTGGAAAATCACTTAAATATGAGCCAGAGGTGTGTGGCAGCTGCCAAAAGAGCTACTGTGACCCTAGGCTGCATTGACAGAGGGATAACATCAAGATCAAATGAAGTGTTAGTGCCACTTTATATTGCACTGATGAGACCACAGTTCGAATACTGTGTCCAGTTTTGGTCTACCACAATACAATACACCCCTTTTTCTACAGTACTAGAAAAAGCGTA
Source organism: Thamnophis sirtalis (assembly GCF_051295495.1). Lineage (NCBI taxonomy): Eukaryota > Metazoa > Chordata > Lepidosauria > Squamata > Natricidae > Thamnophis > Thamnophis sirtalis. The sequence continues at coordinate 18,893,490 of NW_028261394.1, read as the reverse complement.
GAGAAGAGCAACGAAGATGATTAGGAGATTGCTTGCTAAAACATACAGTGAATGATTGCGCTATCTAGATATGTCTAGTCTAATAAACAGAAGGAAATAGGGGTGACATGGTAGCTGACAGTCAAATAATTTATTGCCTTTTGACCACTTTTGTGGTTACTGACACTACAGACCCTCTGACCCACTCAAAATAATTTCACTTAAAGGGGAACCGACCTCCATACAAAATGTTCTCAATAAACTGCCCTTGACGAAAACTAATTTTAAATATTTCAGTAATTTCCCCCTCTTTCTTGTTACGTATATGATTGCTGGCTGCTTGGGAAGGATGTCATCTGCAAACTCCAGGACTAAACGAAACAAAAGAAATAAAAAACAGTTGATGTACAGATGTAGGTGCTTTTTTGGCCCAGACAGCACAGTCCTCGACTTACAACCACAACTGAAATCAAAAATTTCGGTTGCTAAATGAGACATCCATTAAGTAGGTTTTGCCCCATTTTACGACTTTTCTTCCCACCGCTGTTAAGGGAATCATAGTAACACATAGTAACTAGCGTTAAGTGAACCAGCTTCCCCATTGACGTTGCTCATCAGAAAGTCGCAAAAGGGGATCACGTATCCCCCGGGACGCTGCAATCATCATAAATATGAGTCAAATATGACCAAATTTTGATCACGTGACCATGGGGATGCTGCAACGTTCACGTGAAAAACAATCTTAAGTCACTTTTTTTAGTGCTGTTGTAACTTCAAATGGTCACTAAATGAACTGTCGTAAATCAAGGACTACCTGTATTTGGACCAGAAGAATAATTTGGGCAGGTGCTCCAATGGACCAGGGCTACCACAGACCATTACCTTGGCTTCTCTGTTGGGAAGGACAGAAGATGGTAATTCTGCAGCTGAGCATTTCTCTAGCACAAAAGTTGGAAATTAAAGTATTCCTAGTGTAACCTCACAAGTGCAGCATAGAGCAGGGGTGACACGAGAGCAATCTTCCAACATTTGAGGGGTTTTCACAAAGAAGAGGGGGCTCACCTATTTTCCAAAGCACCTGAGGGCAGGACAAGAAGCAATGGATGGAAACTAATCCAACCCAGAACTAAGGAGAAATTTCCTGACAATGAGGACAATTAACCAGTGGAACAATGGCCTTCAGAAGTTGCAGGGGTTCCAATACCAGAGGTTTTCAAGAAGAGACTGGACAAGCATTTGTCTGGAATGCAATAGAGTTTCCTGCCTGAGCAGGGGGTTTATTTATTTATTATTTATTTATTTATTTGTCTTGTATGCCGCCCACTCCTGAAGGACTCCGGGCGGCTCACAATAGACAAGGGAAAGGGGGATAAATAGACAAAGACAACACTTTAAAAAGAACGCAACATTCACAGTTTCCGTGGGGCTGGATGTTTCACAAGCCCCCCGGCCTGCTGGAGCAGCCAGGACTTGGTGGCTTGGCGGAAGGACGGGAGGGTAGTAAGGGTCCGGATCTCCATGGGGAGGTCATTCCAAAGGGCTGGAGCTGCAACAGAGAAGGCTCTCCCCCGGGGAGTTGCCAGCCGACATTGGCTGGCGGATGGAATCTGGAGGAGACCTAACCTGTGAGATCTGATCGGTCTAAGGGAGTTAATCGGCAGGAGGCGGTCTCTCAGGTACCCAGGTCCGATGCCATGTAGGGTTGGACTAGAAGACCTCCAAAGTCCCTTCCAACTCTGTTATGCTGTTGTTATCACTTCACGTGATTTTGTTACTAAACCTCTGTTGATAAAGCCTAGGATTGCATTAGCACCATGTTGGCTCATACTTACTGCTGTCCCACTAGGACATTTAAGATCCCTTTTACAGGCACTACTACTGTGTTTTCCCAAAAATAAGACAGGGTCTTATTTTCTTTTGACCCACAAAATATGGCTTGGGCCTTATTATCAGGGGAGGGCTTATTGTTTTGGGGTTGCTGGGCAGCTGCTTTCTTGCCAGCGGGCTCCCAAAGAGCCAGTCACAGCCTCATGGGCAAATGGCTGTGTTGCGCTCACGAGCAGCCACCCGGCAAACCCGCTTTCCAGCCGGGCACAGCACCATTCACTGACCTAGGGATATCACCAAGCCGCGTGAGCATCTGTTTGCCGCCGCTCGGCTCCCGCGGCTTGGCGCCTTCCAGATGCCAGTGAATGGCGCTCTGCATGGCTGGAGAAGGGGTTTGCACGAGCAGCTCTTCCGCGCCCACTTGCGTACCTCTGAGCCTCATGATGCCCTGGCCCAGCTCTCCCTGACCCAGCCAGGGCACCTCTGCTGCCGCCACCCGCCGCCACCATCCCAGCATAGCTTTTTCAGCGGCTTCCAAACTGAGTCTTCCAGCAGTGGCCGCTCTGGGCATACGCTCTATAGTTATACACTCTGGGAGTACACTCTGCCAGCAGCCGGCCCATAGAGCGTATGCCCAGGGCAGCCACTGCCAGAAAACTTAGTTTGGCAGCCACCGAAAAAGTCATGCTGGGATGGCAGTGGCGGCGGCGGGCAGCAGCAGTGGAGGTGCCCTGACTCTGCAGTGAGAGCTAGGACAGGGCATTGTGAGGCTTGGAGGCCCGTGAGTGTGAGCTAAACAGCCACTCACGCAACCCCCCTCTTCAGCCGTGCAGAGCTCCATTGGAAGGCACCAAGCCACGAGAGCCAGGCGGCAGCAAACAGGCGCTCATGTGGCTTGGTGATACCCCAGGTCAGTGAATGGTACTGTGCCCGGCTGGAGCAGTGAGCCTTGGGGACCCTACTACTACCTATCATCGCCCCAGTAAGGTGGGGGATTTATCGCGGCCTTTTTTGGGACTGGCGGATCAGGCGGCTGGCTGTGGTTGCCGCCGCCGCAGCCTTCCTTGGACGCCCACCCCCCACCCCTCCATCCTGCTCGCCCTCTCACTGTCATAGCCTCTTCCCTTCGCCCTCTTACAGATCTGGGCGTACGAAATCCTTCCTGCCCAGTACTGACATTCCACCAGCTGGCCGTGACCATCTCGGCATGGTGAGGAAGATGGCGGCGCCGCGCTGCTGACGGCAGCGTCTACAACTTTTGGCGCTTCGGAGTCCAGGGGATGGGAGAGGAGAGAGACTTGGACGCCCTCCCCTCTTCTTCATCCTGCTTGCCTCCTCGACCGCCGCAGCCTCGCCCTTCATTCTTTCTGCGTGCTGGACATTTTCTCCTTCTGCCACCCTTGTTGCTGTGGAGCCTTTACCATCTCCCTACCCAGCACTGACTCTCCACCGCCTGGCCTGTGACCATCTGCTTTGGCCTGTAACAACCTCCCCCGACCGCTGGCTACCCGCTACTGCCCCGGTATAGATAGGTATAGATAGGTATAGATAGGTATAGATAGATATAGATAGGTATAGATAGGTATAGATAGGTATAGATAGGTATAGATAGGTATAGGTACTTGGGCAGTGTCCATCTGATGGTGCACTCGGCCTGGGGGAAGGAGTGATAGGTTAGAGATAGGGTTAGGGTTGGGGGTAGGGTTGGGGGTAGGGTTAGGGTTAGGGTTGGGTTAGGGTCAGGATTAGGGTTAGGGTTAGGGTTTAGGGTTGGGTTTGGATTAGGATAGGGTAAGGGTTAGGGTTAGGGTTAAGGTTGGGTTAGGGTCAGGAGTGATAGAGGATGGCAGCCTTAGGGATGAGAACTTGGCATCTTAAAAATCGGTGCTCTCCCTTCCTTCTTCTCGATCTGTTCCAGTCACCCCCAGACTTTGGACTCCCAGACTTTGGACCTCTTGGAACCTCAGGAGAAGGGGAAGATAAGACATTCCCCTGTATATGGTCCGCTATAGGTGATTGTGTGAAACTTTATCTTGATTTGGAGGGTGTGAGACAGGGAAATTGCTGCTTGCTAACATCTGGCGTTTACGCCTTGCCCTGCTCCATCTACAACCACCTTGTATACTATCGATTTTTGGACCTTTGTCCTTGGGCGTCTTTCTGGGACTTAGAGGAGGGGAGAGGAGCTGAGCAGCTCTCCCCCCTTCTTCATACCACCACTTCTAAATCGCACTAGCACAGTGCTCCACAAATTTTATAAATTTTATGAATGTGGTGTGGATGGTGTGCCTGTTTGATGTTTGTACTCACTTTTTAATTTCATTATTGTTGTAGTTTCTGTGTTTTAATCAACTTATGTGGGGACTGTCTGCGTGAGTGATTGTGTACATATGTTAGGATTGGGATTATAACCTGGTACCTCCTCCACTGAGTGCGATTGCAGAAGTGGTAGGGGGGCCCAGGCCTATCTCCCATCCTAGAATGTCTGATTTAAATCGCCTGCCGGAAGGAGCGGAAGCTGTGAGAGGGGAAATGGGGTCTACGGTTGCGGGGGTGGGCCGGAGCATTATGGTCATTATGGGGAGGGGCAGGTACGATGGGAACTTCAGGGCTGGCCATTACCGGGGAAGGAGAGTCCGCTACATCACAGCGATCCCCCCTTCCGGCCCTGTTAGTTCCACTCCAGGGCCAGATGGCGAGAATTGTCAGGGCCCTGGTCTCAGGCTGGTGTTGCTAAATGCCAGGTCTGTGGTTCATAAAGCTCCCCTCATCCGGGACCTAATTATAGACGAGGGGGCAGACCTGGCATGTATTACTGAAACCTGGCTGGGCCCGGAGGGAGGAGTCCCCCTCACTGAAATGTGTCCAGAGGGATTTCAGGTGCTCCCTCAGCCGTGACCCCATGAAAGGGGTGGGGGAGTGGCCATCATCATCCGAAGGTCATTAGTTCCTCGTAGGTTCCCTGCTCCAGAGCTTGTTGGGTGTGAGTCCTTGTTGTTGAAGTTGGACCTTGGGGGTCAAGTGGGCCTGCTGTTAATGTGCCTACCTCCCAACAGCGTTGCAACAGCCCTCCCCTTGCTCCTCGAGTCAGTAGCCGAGCTGGCGGTGGAGTTCCCCAGGCTTATGGTGCTGGGGGACTTCAACCTGCCCACGCTCGGTGAATGCTCTGATGGGGCTCAGGAGTTCATGGCTTCCATGACAGCCATGGACTTGACCCAAGTAATCCGGGGTTCGACTCACTCAGCGGGTCACACACTTGACCTCGTATTCCTCTCGGAGCAGTGGAGGCGTGATCTAGAATTGAGGGGTATTAAGATCTTGCCCTTGTCATGATCTGATCACTTCCTACTGAGGCTTGACTTTCGGAAACCAATCCCCCACTGTAGGGAGGAGGAACCGATTAGGTGGTTCCGCCCCAGGCGCCTGATGGACCCTACGGGATTTCAGACGGTGCTTGGAGTGATACCTGACACTCTCATCCACAGTCCGGTCGAGTCCTTAGTCGCTGCTTGGAATACAGTGGCGATGGGGGCTCTAAACCGGATTGTGCCTTTGCGGCCTCTCCGAGGTAGCGGATCCAGGAGAGCCCCTTGGTTCACTGAGGAACTCCGGGAGATGAAGCGCCAAAAGAGACGCCTAGAGCGCCACTGGAGGGCCAGTAAATCCGAGTCAGACCAAGCACTGATGAGAGCCTATATCAGAGCCTATCTTGTGGCAATATGGGCGGCGAAATGTTCCCATTTTGCCGCTCTTATTGCATCCGCTGAATCACGCCCAGTTGCCTTGTTTAGGATAACCCACTCCCTCCTGAAAGGGAGGGACGCGGATGAACCTTTGCAAGGTAGAGCTGAGGAATTTGTCCAGTATTTAACGGATAAAGTCGCTCGGATTCGGACAGACCTGGACTCCAATTGCACGGTACCAGCCGAGGTACGGGGGGAAGGTCTTGAGCAAAGTTTATGGAATGAGTTTCAACTTGTTGCACCTGAGGAAGTGGACAAGGCCATGGGAGCGGTGAGCGCCTCCACTTGTATATTGGACCCGTGCCCTTCCTGGCTGGTTTCGACCAGCAGGGAGGTGACACGTTGCTGGATCCAGATGATAATTAACACCTCTCTCTGGGAGGGATCCTTCCCGCTCCTCCTAAAGGATGTGGTGGTGAGACCCCTCCTGAAGAAACTATCGTCCGGTCTCCATCCTCCCCTTTGTAGGGAAGGTTGTCGAGAAAGTGGTGGCCTCTCAACTCTGACGGTCCTTGGATGAAACCGATTATCTGGATTCCTTTCAGTCCGGTTTCAGGCCTGGCTACAGCATGGAAACTGCTTTGGTCGCGCTGATCGATGATCTCTGGCGAGCCAGGGATAGGGGTCAGTCCTTTATCCTAGTGCTCCTTGACCTCTCAGTGGCCTTCGATACCATCGACCATGGTATCCTTCTGCGACGGTTGCGAGAGGTGGGAGTGGGAGGCACCGTTCTTCGGTGGTTCTCCTCCTACCTCTCGGACAGTTCGCAGTCAGTGTTGGTCGGAGGGCAGAGGTCGACCCCTAGGCCCCCCAAGCTGCAGGGCTTGGTCCTGTCCCCCCTCCTATTTAACATCTACATGAAGCCGCTGGGTGAGATCATATGGCGGCACGGGATTAAATACCGCCAATATGCGGACGATACACAATTGTATCTGTCCGCCCCGTGCCAACTCAGTGAAGCGGTAGAAGTGATGTGCCAGTGCCTGGAGGCTGTTAGGATCTGGATGGGAACGAACAAGCTTGCACTCAATCCCGACAAGACTGAATGGCTATTGATGTTTCCTCCGAAAGATTGGCTGATTACTCCATCTCTCAGTCTGGGGGTGAAATTATACGCCCCTCAGAGAGGGTTCGCAATTTGGGAGTCCTCCTGGACCCACAGCTGACTTTAGATCACCATTTGTCGGCTGTGACCAGAGGGGTCTTTGCCCAGGTTCGCCTGGTGCACCAATTGCGACCCTACCTGAATCGGGAGGCACTTCAGATAGTCACTCACGCCCTCGTTACCTCAAGCCTGGATTACTGTAATGCGCTCTACATGGGGCTGCCCTTGAAAAGTGTTCGAAGACTTCAGCTAGTCTAGAATGAAGCCGCGCGAGCGATTGTGGGTGCACCTAGGTACACCCACGTTACACCTATCTTCCGCAAGCTGCACTGGCTGCCCATTGGTCTCCGGACTCGCTTCAAGGTGCTAGTTATTACTTATAAAGCCCTGCATGGCATCGGACCTGGGTACGTGAGAGACCGCCTCCTGCCAATTACCTCCCAAAGACCGATTCGATCAGACAGGATTGGCCTTCTCCGGGTTCCATCTGCCAGCCAATGTCGGCTGGCGACCCCCTGGGGGAGAGCCTTCTCTGTTGCTTCTCCGGCCCTCTGGAATGAGCTCCCCGTGGAGATCCGGACCCTTAGTAACCTCCCGGCCTTCCGTAAAGCTACCAAGTCCTGGCTGTTCCGGCAGGCTGGGGGCTGTTGAAGTATCCAGCCCCGCTTCATTTTTGACTGTTGTGTATTTTAATATTGTTTGTATTGTCTTATTTATCCACTCCCCCGTTTCATTGTGAGCCGCCCGGAGTCCTTCAGGAGTGGGTGGCATACAAAACCAATAAACGAAACGAAACGAAAAGGAGTTTTCCGGGTGGCTGCTCGTGAGTGTGGTCACTTCATGGCTGCTGTGTTGTGCCGCTGCGACAGCGCAACACAGCCATTCGCCCCTGAGGCTGTGCCCGACTCTTTGGGAACCCACTTGCAAGAGAGCAGCTGCCCGGCAACCCCCCTCTTCAGCTGGGCACAGCGCTGCTCACCAACCTGGCAGTATCCTGAAGGTGCCAAGCAACACAAGTGCTTTTGCTGACCCCCGGTTCCTGCAGCTTGGCACCTTTGGAATACCACGAGGTTGGTGAGTGGCGCTCTTCCTGGACGGAGCGGGGGGGTGGTTGTCCAGGGGCTTATTTTTGGGGGGAGGGCTTATATTTTTGCCCACCCAAAAATGTGGAATGGCCTTATTTTCAGGTCATGTCATATTTTTGGGGAAACACATTATTGAGTCAGGTACAGAAGTGGGTTCTTACCGGTTTGAACCAGTTCAGCTGAAGAGGTAGTAACTCGGCCAGAGACGTGACTGTACCGGTTCTATCCTGGGCGCCGTCATCTTTATTTTCTGTTCTGCACATGTGCAGAACATTCTTCATTGAAAAAAATATAATTTCCCCCCTTTTTTAATGGTGTGTGCATGCCAGTCCCAGAGAGGTCCCATATATGGGCTGTTTTTCACAAAAACAGAGGCATTTTTGCCTTCCCCCAGCCTCCAGAAGCAGTCTGCGGGCTTCAGCAGGGCTGGAAGAAGGGAAAAATGCCTCAGTTTTTATGAAAAATGGCCCGTTTTCCACCCTTTTTCACAAAAACGGGGGCGTTTTTGCCCTCCCCCCACTGAAGCTTGCAGAGCATTCCTGGGGGGCAGAGAGGACAAAAACTTTTTTTCTTACTGAGTAGTTTGCAGATGCCCCCTTAGCTCCAATGAGGCTGGAGCCCCCCTCCCCCCCCCGGTCAAAACTTTTCATCACCGTTTCATTGGGCATGGATTGGTGAGGGGGGGTGTCATGTGACTGAGTGTGTGTGAATAACATCAAGTTGGCCACACCCACTCAGCCACATTGCCCCCCCCCCCCATCTAGCCACGTCCACCATACCGGTAATAAAAAAATTTGAAACCCACACCTGGTCAGGTACCACCTATTTTGCACCTGTGCGTTGGGTTTTCCTACCTAACTTACTTTTCTGACAGTGAGAACAATCCATGGGGCTGCTGACCTCCCAAAATTGTGGGTGCTCTCTATCACTGGAGGTTTTTAAGAAAAGCTGGGACAACCCATTTGTCTGGGATGATGGTATTAGATCACTTGCCATGGGCAGGAGGTTAAACCAGAAGGTCCTTGCTAGCTCTATGATTCTAATATTTACATGCAAAAGATTTTCTTTGCAGCATGGTTACTAATATTTTTGTTTATATGATGAAGCACACACGTGATCCCTATCATCAGCATTTTGTGCATGTCCTGATTCGTTTTTTAATGTGTGAATCAGAACACAGTACTTAATGTGTGTCCTCATTCCCACAAAAAAAAACATAAATCACAATATTTTAAGTGCAACGCCCAGCTGTGGCTTAGCATAATGTTTGAACCATCCCTGAAGGCAGCCAGCCTTTTATCTGAGGTCAGAGAGGCTTCATCCCTACAGAAGCAGCTAACATGCCAGCAGAGGCCATTCCGTCCTTTAAAAAAAAAAATTGCATATATTGTAAGAGCTTTGTGGTTTTGTAATAAACCTTGTTTTCTTTTCTTTTGCCAAATGATGCTGTGAAACGGATTTGCTACAAACCCCCCCCCCCAAATGAATCAAGTTTAAAGTGGAGCAGCACTTATTTTCGTAGCCTTAAAATGAATTGGTTGATTCTGTTGCCTGCCACAGCCTATGATGGATGTACTTGATATGTGGAACACCGGAATACACAGTAAGTGACAAGCAGGGATGTGCAGTCACTAGAGGCAGGGGAGGCAGGGCCTCACCAGTCTCCTGAGGGAAAGGAAGAATTTTAAATATTTTTTTTAAATAATTAAAGCCAGGGTAGTTGCTACCAGATTCAAAGTCACAGTGGCTTGGTGTCTGCTCTCAGTGTTAACTATGGGAAGAGGCCAGATAACTCGGGGCCCCTTTTGCCTAAGGAATTGTTCGCCTTTTAAAAGTTAAGGAGGAGTTAATAAGCAAAAACTTTCATATGCAAAAGAGGCACTGATTCTCCCGCCTCCTGATCGGGGAGCAGCGAATCATGCCTTATGAGCACGCTTACGTTGAGCACGCTTACGTTGGGCGGACAAGAGGAGACTTGAGAGAGTTTCCACCGCATGGAAAAGATGGATCGGACGGAGGGAGGGGGGGATTCAAATTTATTGTAATTTAATTTGTAATTTTTTTATTGTGAGGTGTGTGTGTGTGTGTGTGTGTGTGTGTGTTTCTTTCTCAACCTGAGAGCTCTGCCTGATGCCCGAAGGGCTTTGCAGGAAGAAACGCGGCTTGAGGCGCAATGACGGTCCTGGCTGTGGGGCGCACACCTGGTAAAAGCCTCTCTTGGTTCTCTCCTCCTCCTCCTCCTCCTTCCACAGCCTGAGCGACGCTGCTGCTATAGGCCGAGAGCTACCGCCGACGCTGCTGCACAGCTGAGGGTGGGAGAGCGCGAAAGCAGAGGCAGGGCGCCAAGCTTTGGTTAAGGCAGGCAAGGGGAAAGAAACTGAGAGCCGAAAGGAAGTCTTGCTGGGAAGACGCGGCAGCAGGGCTTTAAAGGGCACCCTCCTCCCCAGCCAGCCAGCCCATTCCTCCCCCTGCCACCACTGTGTCCAACAGGCCAAATTGCTGGGAGGAGAAAGTTTGGGCTGCAGAGCAGAGTTTGAACTGCCGAGTGACGTGTGTTGAGCTTCATGGCCGGTGAGGGTCCCGCTCTATGGCGGACACGGCGCCGGGGCTTTGGCGGGGCTTTCGCACTTGCCTCACCGGCCATGAAGCTCACCGCACGTCACTGGTGACAAGTAGGGTAACCAGGAAAGTAATCCTATAAGAAAACAACAATTAGTTTTCCGGCTATCACTCAGGAAGTTCCAAGAAGCTAGCAAATAAATTCTTGATTATGCAGAAACTTTTGGAACAGAACTGGACTCACATTTCCACCAAATACTCAAGGAGAGAAGATGGATGAGTGATTTGCCATAGTAGACCACACCTACTTCTTGGTAAGATAGAACAATATGGAGTAGGCACCATTAGATGGATTCACAATTGGCTGACCAACTTCACTCATTAAATAATCCTCAATGGGCCTACAGCATACTTACATGGAGGGAAGCATATAGTGGATACCACAAGGTTCATTCTTCAGCCTAGTTCTTTTGCGTACTTGAGAGACCGCCTCCTGCCAATTACCTCCCTGCGACCCATAAGATCACATAGATTGGGCCTCCTCCGAATACCATCCGCCAGTCAGTGCCGACTGGCAACTACACGGAGGAGGGCCTTTTCAGTAGCAGCTCCGACCCTCTGGAACGATCTCCCCATGGAGATTCGTACCCTCACCACCGTCCAGACCTTCCGCACAGCCCTCAAGACCTGGCTATCCCGTCAGGCCTGGGGATAAGATCATAATCTGTCCCCACCCAAATGAAGAATGAATGTTGAGTACTATTTTAACTCTTATGTATTGTTTTATGTTTATTGTTTATACCCCCCTCCCTATTTTATGTAAGCCGCCCTGAGTCCCCGCAGGGAAAAGGGTGGCCTATAAATATTAATAAAATACTAAAAATACTAAAATTTTGACATCATCATAAATAATTTAGATGAGGGGATAGAAGAGGAACTGATCAAATTTGCAGATGACAGCAAACTGGGGGGGTGGTGGGAATAGCTTTAGCAAATAGGCTTAAAATACAGAACAAACTTCAATCAATCAATCAATCAGAATAGAGCTGGAAGGAACCTTGGAAGTCTTCAGATCCCATCCCTTGCTGAAGCAGGAGACCCTATACTTATTTTGACATCTTGACAGACTTCAACATTGAACCATATCCAACAATATGAAATTCAATGGTGTTTTGTTTAGTTTAGTTTACTTTATTGATTAGCCCTTTGGGCATATCAAAGTGCAGGGCCTCGGATACTAACAATTTAAAATGGAATTGGATAAAATGCAATTAAAAATGAAATAGGAATAAAATATTATTTAAAATAAAATTGGATTCACCAATTCACTGGTGTAAAAGTAAGGCCCTATACGTAAGCAGGAAAAACCAAATACATAGGTGTGGAATAGGTGATACCTGTGAAGGGGAATCTAGGAGCCTTAGCAGACAAATACTTAATTATGAGCCAGCAGTGTGCTGCAGCTGCCAAAAAAGCCAGTGCAGTCTTGCATCAACAGATAGCATCAAGATCATAAGAAGTGATAATGCCTCTTTGCAAGTACTAGTGAGGCTACACTTGGAATACTATGTGCAGTTCTGGTCACCAGAAAAAAATGTTGAGTCCCTGGAAAGTGTGCAAAAACAGCAATAAAGAGGATCAGACAGAGGTCTTCAAACTTGGCAACTTTAAGACTGGGAGTTGAAGTCCACAAGTCTTAAAGTTGTCAATTTTGGGGACCTCTGGGATAAGAGGTCTGGAGGTTAAATTGTATGAGGAATGGTTGAGGAAGCTAAGTATGCCTATCTTATCAAAGAGAAAGATTGGGGGTACACAATGGCAATCTTCCAATACTTTGAAGGGCTGTCATGGAGAGGAGAGGATTGACTTATTCCCCAAAGGACAGGACAAGGAGTAATAGGTGGAAGATGATCACAGAGAGCTCCAACCAGAAGTAGGGAGAAATTTCCTTGTAGTGAGAACAATCAAGGGACGGTCTTGCCTCCAGGAGGAGTTTTGGGTGCTCCATCACTGAAGGTTTTCAAAAAATACATTGGACAACCATTTGACTGGGATGGTGTTGAGTATAGACAACCCAGGAATGACACACCTGAAGAGACACTCTGGAAGGAGTCACATGGGACCAGCATGGAAAGGTGGGAAGCCACTGAGGCTGCAGCGAACATTATGCAACAAAGGAAAGGCCATCCAAAAGGTCTTCTTGGCCACCATCCTTTCATTAGTGGGAGAGCACCTACTGTACCCAGCAGAAGTCCCTGAACCTCTTTTTAAGAAGAAATTTCTAAAGAAAACCCCCTTTCATTCGACGAAATGAGAATGGGTATATTTTTCTCTCCTGGCAAAAACTTTGATGCCCCTTCTTGGGTTGGGGCTTGGTGTTGGTGGCATACCTGGGATATAATTGGCACGAGGCTCCCGGGTAACAAAGTCCTCCGTTCCTCACTGTTGGTCTCTCCGAGCCAGGCCAAGCACATTGGCACAGTGCCCGGGGTGTGAGGCATCAATGTTCCAAAAGGAGAACCTGCACAAATGGGATGGAATGCCCACACCTGAACCTGGCTCCCCATTGGCCAAGGTGAAGCTAAGGAAGAGAAAGTTCCGTCAACAGAATGCCCAGCATGGCAACCAGAGTTGGCACATGGAGGGAGCTGGGCTGCTGGCAAGGGCACGAGTACAGAGCTAGAAGAGACTTCTACAGAATATCCCAAATCAGGGCTCTCCAGCCTTGGCAACGTTAAGACTGGTGGACTCCATTCTGTCGGCTGGGGAATTCTCGGAGTTGAAGTCCCCAAGTCTTAACGTTGTCACGATGGAAGACCTCTATCCCAAAGGACTTAGATGTTGGTCTGGCATTATGATTTGGATGGTTTTGGCCTAGTAGTGTGCTGTGTGAAGTGGGACATCTGTGTAGAGATGTAAAATTTTGGGAAATTTTGAAGCCATGAGAAACCCCCCCCCCCTGTTTTTTCTGGAAAAAATAGAAAAATTAGGGAAAAAAGTTCAGTGTGGAGTAGTTTTACAAATTGTGTGAAATTCAGTGCACATAGTAGTATTCTGCTTGCAATAAAACAGGTAACCCCCCCCCTTTCCCTCAAAAGCAACAAAATACATCAATAAACGAGCAACATAAAAATAATAATCAGGTTTGCCCCTTAGCACCAATAGTAAATAAAGTTAAGGTCCACCTCAATATTTCAGTTCAACAGGTGGTTTACTTTTTGAGTGGTGCTTAAGAAAAACAGAAAACATAACTAAGGTGACCAGACGTCCCGCATCTGGCGGGACAGGTACGCCTTTCAATAATTTTTCCCGCGTCCCAGGCCATTCTAAAAAAAAACCTGCTTTATTTTGGCGCTCGCAGCTCGCTCGCTCCCCCGCCCATCAGCTGCTAGCTTGCTCGCTCATTCCGTTCTATCTACACTAAAAATCTAAGCCAGCCCAACCTGCCGCTTATTGATTGGCCTGGACTCCAGCCAATCAGTGAGCTGGCTGGGATGGAAAACTTTAAGCACGCGGCGTGCTTAAAGTTTTCCACCAACCAGCTCACTGATTGGCTGGAGTCCGCTTAGCTTAGCACGCCGCGCAAATCTCCATTTCATTTCGTCTTTTGCTTGCTGCAGCTTAACTGGTGAGTAACGGTACCGGTGGGAATCAGGAGGCGCTGGGGGGAGGAGACGGCCCTCCTCTCCTTCTCCCCCTTTGTGGAGTTTCCCTGTGTCTCCCAGGTCGCGCCCGTCCCCTCTCAAAAGGCTTGGCCACTGCTTCCTCCTCTTCTTCCTCTACCTCCTCCTCCTCCCCATCCATGGTGGCAGTCACAGGATGGGGCGGCAGAGAGAGAGAGCGAGCGAGAGAGGGTTCCGTCCCCGGAGCTTCTGCCGCCAGTGGCGGTGCCTGTGCTGTGGTGGGAAGTGAGCTGCGGGTCCCCCCGCCGCCGCCGCCTTCTTTATCTCCGCCTCTTCCAGAGCCCGAGACCGCTGCGAGTCCCCCTGCCGCCGCCACCGCCTTCTTTACCTCCTCGTGCAGAGAACTTCCACTCTCGTGGGACGGAACTCTCTCTCTCTCGCTGCCACCCCATCCTGTGACTGCCACCATGGACGGGGAGGAGGAGGAGATGGAGGAAGAAGAAGAAGAGGAAGCGGTGGCCGAGCCGAATCCTTTTGAGAGGGGACGGGCGCGATTGGCAACGGCGGAGGCCATGCCGACGCTTCCCAGGTCGCGCCTGTCCCCTCTCAAAAGGATTCAGCTTGGCCACCGCTTCCTCCTCTTCTTCTTCCCTGTCTGCGGTTCCGATTGCAGTTGCAAGGAGTGGGAAGGAGAGGAAGGAAGGAGGGAGGGGGGAAGGAAAAGAAGAAGGGAGGGGGGAGAAGATGGAAGGAGAAAAGATGGAAGGAAGGAGAAATAATGGAAGGAGAAGGAGGAAGATGGAAGAAGAAAGGAAAAAGAAGAAGGGAGAGAGAAAAGAGGGAAGGAGATAGGAAGAAAAGGGGTAGAGAGGGAAGAGAGGGAAAGAGCAGAAAGACAAAGAGGATGAAGTTAAAGGCTTAACTTAACTTAACACCTGTTTTTACCCCAATTTTTCTAGATTTTTTCCAGGCCTCCCCATCTCTACACCTGTGGGAGGTGTCCAAAAGAAGAAAAAGGCAAGAAAGCAAAGGCAATTCAGCAATCAAAATTCCACTTATTTTTCTGTGCCTTATTGTACCAAAAGGACAGGGCTTGAACTACACACTTCTGACTGCATTGTGACTTTTTATGTACTCCCTACACTTGCCTCTATGTGTGAATTCACTCAGGTGTGTAAATCATGCCCTGGTTTAAGCCCTGCCAACTGTGATTTATTCACAAATCATTACTTAGTCTGGCACATGAGTTGATTCTTTCAGGTGTTACTTGGATATAATGAATGTTTTGTCATTCTCCAGCAGTGAATTTTCCTTCATTTCATGTTTGATATTTGACAGATAGGAGGCTCTTGTTGTAAAATAAATACTACATACTCATAATTTTATGCTGCCTATTAAAACCAGTCATCCCTTTGTAATTCTCCTGCATTTCCCTGGCCCGTCCCACTCGATCTGGCAGAAGGGGCAAGCTGTGGACCCTGTTGTTCAAAGAGTTTTGGCAACCTGATTGCCATGCTGGGTAGGGTGTAGAAGGAGAGCCTTTTCCGCAGTGGCCACCCACTCCATGGAATAGCAATAGCAATGGATTTATATACTGCTTCACAGTGCTTTACAGCCCTCTCTAAGTGGTTTACAGAGTCAGCATATTGCCCCCACCAATCTGGGTTCTCATTTGACTTCAGAAGGATGGAAGGCTGAATCAACCTCGAGCCGGTCAGGATTGAACTCCTGGCAGTGGGCAGAATTAGTTTGCCATACTGCATTCTAACCACTGTACCACCACGGCTCAATGAACTTCTTTGGTTGGGCTGGTTACTGTTGGCTTGTTTGGCAGTTCTTTGCTTTGTTTAATTGATTGATGGTCTGATGTTAATCTTGGAAATAATCTATGCTCATTTGAGTGCTGATTGCTGGTGAAGAGGTGTTTTGTTCCCTTTTTGTCTTGTTGATTG
Source organism: Thamnophis sirtalis (assembly GCF_051295495.1). Classification (NCBI taxonomy): domain Eukaryota; kingdom Metazoa; phylum Chordata; class Lepidosauria; order Squamata; family Natricidae; genus Thamnophis; species Thamnophis sirtalis. Next base: position 18,877,617 of record NW_028261394.1, on the reverse strand, counting down.
TCTCTTTTGCATAGTCTGCAGATATTGCTTGTTTCTAGGGGTCTATTGAAGGCTAATTTGTCAGAGTGAGAAGGAGAATGGTGGGGAAGTTCCCTTAACAATCTTTCTCTGGACCTTTTCCACTTCAAAATAGCCCTTCTGAAATGAAAGAAGCAAAATTTAAATATATTTTGGGCGCTGCGGCTTAGAGGAGTCATAGGGTTTTTTTTTGTAAGTCCTTGCAATCTGCTGAGTCTCCATGTAGAATCAATGGAGTACAAATATTCTAAATACGTAAATAGTGGGGAAATTGCCTTTTCTTTTTTCTTTTTTTTAGAAAACAGGATGCCTATTCCAAGATATATGTTCCCCCTCCTATGTTACTATATAGTAATATCTCTGCAAGGGAAAAATAGGCTGAGAAATTTGCTGTTTCCAAATTCCAAATTCTAACAAGTGTTAAATGAAGATTCAAATACAAATTTCTCCAATTCTAATTGGATTCCTGATCAAAGGGAAAAGGCTTGCTGTGCTGAAAACCTTCATGTCTTTAATTCCCTTCTTTCAATTTTGCAGGAAATAAGAAGAAGCAATGTTTTAATGAGAATCACATTTTATTAGTCTTTGACCATCATAAGATCATCACCACCAGTGGTTTCATTAAAAATACAATTTAGATTTTAGATTGAGAACGTAGGAATATCTAAAAGGGAAGACTTCAAATAGGAAACAGTTTAAAATAAATATTATAGTTATCAAGCATGCGGGCTGTAGAATTCTGAGAGTTGAAATCCACGCATCTTAAACTTGTTAAGATTTTAAAATACTGCAGTGGATTAAAATTTTGGGAGGATGCAGGATGACAGTGCAGTGTTCTATGCTTATAAATTTTATACACCACTGCATTAAACATGAGAAAGGCTGAAGGATATTTGGCCCCCCAAATAAAATATGTGAATTGGCAGAATTGTTTGACTATTGCAACATCCCCATGGACACGTGATCAAAATTCAAACGCTTGGCTACTGACTCACATTTATGACAGTTTGCAGTGTCTCTGGGTCACGTGATCACCCTTTGCAACTTTCTGACAAGCAAAGTCAATGGGGAAGTAAGATTCACTTAACAACGGGATTACTAATTTAACAACTGCAGCGATTCACTGAACAAATGTGGTAATAGAAAGTCATAAAATGGAGCAAATTAACAGATTTCTCACTTAGCAACATAAATTTTGGGCTCAACTGTGGTTGTAACTTGCAAGTTGAGGACTACCTGTATAACAGATAATTGGCAATCTTGTCTGGTTTTAGCTTGTAAAGGTTCCCTCTAGTGGCAAGTTCAGCCTATGAAAACGTTTTTTCCTGCTTTCCCTCCTCTTTGGATTAAAGAAATTCTCAGGTGTGTGTGAACAAATGCAAACTCATTGTTCCTGGACAATTGTTTACTGACCCAAGTCAATTGTCCAGTTTGCATCATGTACTGAATACATTTTAGCCCAGAGTGTTGTATTCACCTTTCTGGTTTCTATACGCTTCAGTGGGTGACATAATCAGATATCAACTGGGAGACCAACCCCAGGGCGAGTGGGAGATCAAACAGATTCCTAACGAACCTAGCCGACAACTTTGTCAGCCAAAAGGTAGAGGAGGGAACTAGAAGTAAAGCTATATTGGACCTAATTTTTACTAATAGAGAAAAAGTGATAGAGGGAGTTGAAGTTGCTGGAACCTTGGGCAAAAGTGACCATGACATACTGGAATTTAATATAATGCAAACACAAGCAATAGAAAATAATCCACCAATGTCTTAAATTTTAAAAGAGCTGATTTTTAACAAACTCAGAGATAGCCTAGGAAAGATTCCATGGATGAAAATCTTAAAGAAGAAAACAACTCAAGAAGCTTGGGAAACTCTGAAAATTGCGATCATAAAAGTCCAGTCCAGCACAATACCACTGAAAAAGAAAAACAAGAAATTCAAGAAGAAACCAGCATGGCTGCACAAAGATCTCTCTGATAAACTGAAAGACAAAAAGGACAAGGCGGAAAAACAGTAACTCTGAGAGAGACCTGGGAGTCCTAGTGGATGATCACTTGAATATCAGCCAGCAGGTTGTGGCAGCATCCAAAGAAGCTAATACAACTCTGGGTTGTATAAACAGAGGCAGGGAATCAAAATCATGTGAAGTGTTAGTACTGCTTTATAAAGCCCTAGTAAGACCACATCTGGAATACTGCAAAAATTTTTTTAGTATGGTGCACATTGTTCCCAACCGCAGAAGGATAGAAGGTTGTGTCAATAGCAAAAGCACTTGGACTTATATACTGCTTCACAGTTCTTTACAGCCCTCTCTAAGCAGTTTACAGAGTCAGCCTATTGCCCCTAACAATTTTACCGACCTCGGAAGGATGGAAGGCTGAGTCAACCTTGAGCCCTCAGCATCGAAATCCAGGCTGTGGGCAGAGTTTGCCTGCAATGCTAAACTTTGAAAACTGTGCCACCAGGGTTCATGTACCTTTGCTTGAAAGGTCACAGGATGGGACACTGAGCAGCTATGGGAATGCAAAGGTGGGAAGTCACCATGTGTCCTGACTTTTTTCCACGCAAGCTGGAACTATTGAAAACTCTAGTTCAGGAATATTTTTGAGTCACCACATTCAGCACTTCAGATGACCACAAGATGGCAGCAAAAGCTTAGGGTTTTCTGTATCTCTTTGCAGAGGGTGCTATCTATTGGTTATCCAGAGTTCTGCAGCCCTTATATGATAATGTACCCCTGAAGGAGAACAAGAAATAATGAATGGAACCTTAACAAAGAGAGAAACAAGACCTAGAATTGAGGAGACATTTCCTGAAAATGAGAACAACACATCAGTGACACTGCTTTCCTCCAGAAGTTGTGAGTGCTCTTATCACTGGAGGTTTTCAAAAATAGACTGGGCAACCATTTGTCTGGAATGGTAGAGTCTCCTGCTAAATCAGGAGGATGGCCTAGAAGACCTCCAAAGTCCCTTCCAACTCCTTATATTTTCTAACTTTACAATAAAACAGGCATAATTTTTTGGAATGCAGCCTGCTGGGCTTATATTCTCCCATCAATGGATAGGAGAAAAATAGGAAAAAATCAGGCACAAAGGATAGTAATTTTAAGAACTGACATATGGGGTCTTGCTAACCACACTCCATCCCATTGAGTGTGTTGGGCTCCCAAACTCAAAATGTTCCTCCTTAGGACCTACTGTGTTTTCCCTAAAACAAGACCCTGTCTTATATTTTTTTGAACCCTGAAATAAGTGCTTGGACTTATTTTCGGGGAGGTCTTATTATTTTGGGGCACATGGAGCAAGACGCAACTTCACCCTAACCAGAGAAAATGGCAGGGACCAGCTGCACATGTGTTTAAACTTTTTTTGGGGGGGAGGGCTTATTTTCAGGGCGGCTTATTTTAGCATATGCGCTAAAAAGCCCGATTGAGCTTATTATCAGGAGATGTCTTATTTCCGGGGAAACACGGTAGTTTCCCTTTGGGGGGGGGGGCAAGGTTCCTCATAGGTTGAAGCGAAGACCAGACATTTTGATGGTGTTTGTACAAGAAACTCTAAAATTGGAAAATGCTAAGGACACACCCACCACTATCTTCATGCTGATTGTGGATGGCACAGGAACTAATAAGAAGCCTGGGGGAAGATTTAGGGTCCTGACTTAGCCTAAAAGAAGTTACCATCCTGAACATAGTTCATGACTTAATTGAAGGTGACGTGGATGTAAGAGAAGGGCAGTAAAACAGCAAGACACGTCAAAATCCGTCCCACGACGAGGCTGCGTGGTCCAAGAGGAAACGGGGGCAGGCTTGTAAGTGACGGTCTTGTGTTGAGAGAGATTGATCTGCAATTCACACATGGTAATTCTTTTGTGCCGACAAATAGAGGCTGCGCACAGCTCACAAATAGTATTTATATTAGCTTTTAAAATATTTTTAATATTAATTAATTACTAATATTTAATATTTTTAAGGCATTTGAGGGCAGGACAAGAAGCATTTGAGGGCAGGACAAGAAGCAACGGATGGAAACTAATCAAGGAGAGAAGCAACTTGGAATTGAGGAGAAATTTCCTGACAGTCAGAACAATTAATCAGTGGAACAACTTGTCTTCATGAGTTGTAAATGCTGGAAGTTTTTAAGAAGAGATTGGACAATCATTTGTCTGAAATGGTAGAGCAAGGTTTGGATTAAAAGACCTCCAAGGTCCCTTCCAATTCCCTTCCGATAGAGCTGGAAAGGATCTTGGAGGTCTTCTAGTCCAACCCGTAGTCCACCTCAAGCAGGAGACCCTATAGAAGTGGCTGGCCAGTCTCTTCTTAAAAGCATCCAGCGATAAAGCACCCACAACTTTTGAAGGCAGGCTGTTCACTGGTTAATTGTTCTTGCTATTAGGAAATTTCTTCTTAATTCCAGGTTGCTTCTCTTATTTATCAGTTTCCATCCATTGTTTCTTGACTTGTCTTCTGTACCTTGGAGAATAATTTGACCCCCTCTTCTTTGTGGCAGTCCCTCAAATACTGGAATATTGCTATCTTGTCACCCCTAATTCTTCTTTTCTTTAGACTGGCCAAACCCAGATCCTGCAGCCGTTCTTCGTATGTTTCAGTCTCCAGGCCTTTCATCATCTTAGTTGTTCTCTGAACTTTTTCCAAAGTCTCAACATCTTTTTTTGTAATCAGAATTGGATTCTGTATTTCAGGTGTGGTCTTCCTAAAGTTTTATAAAGAGATAAGTAATATTTGATGTGAATTTAATTTTTTGCCTCTGTTTATATAACCAAGTATTGTATTAGCTTTTTTGGCTGCTGCCGTACACAGTGGGCTCATATTTAAGTGACTGTCCACTAGGACTGACCAAAGTCCTTATAATTACTGTTTTTGAATCAGGTTTCACTTAATCCGTATTTGTATCTTTGGTTTTTCTTGCCTAAGTGTAAAACCTTGCTTTTTTCCATATTAAACTTCATTTTGTTGTATAGCAGTGTTTTTCAACCACTGTGCCGCGGCACACTAGTGTGCCGTGACATAGTGTAAGGTGTGCCGTGGGAAAATTACTTTATATATAGTCAATATAGGCACAGAGTTACATTTTTTAAACATTTTCTAATGGTGGTGTGCCTCGTGATTTTTTTCATGAAAAAAGTGTGCCTTTGCACAAAAAAGGTTGAAAAACACTGTTGTATAGGACCAGAGGTGGGATTCAGCAGGTTCTGATCAGTTCTAGAGAACCGGTAGCAGAAATTTTGAGTAGTTCGGAGAACTGGCAAATCCCACCTCTGGCTGGCCCTGCCCCATCTATTCTCTGCCTCCCGAGTCCCAGCTGATCGGGAGGAAATGGGGATTTTACAGTATCCCCCTGCCATGCCCACCAAGTCATGCCCACCAAGCCACGCCCACCAAGCCACCCCACGCCCACCAAGCCACACCCACCGAACCGATAGTAAACATTTTTGAATCCCACCACTGGATAGGACCCATTGTTCAAGTCTGCCAAGATCTTTTTGGATCCTGGAGTGTTGACTATTCCTGCTAGCTTAGTGTCATCTACCGATTGATTCCGGTTAGGCCCTGAATGAAAGCTGAGAGCCTGAGGGATCACCTGATCTGCATTTCTCAGGTGAGGCCAAGGTGAACTGGTGCTCCTGTGAATAAAGAGGGGATTTGGGAATCTAGGATGACTGTTTTGCACCCCCAATTGTTGGCTAGCATGATCTGCTTCTGACACAACATATATGATGCCTACTAAAATGGAGCTGACTATAAGTAGTCCTTAACATGCCCTTAACGGAGCCTGGAGAAGGAAATGGCAATCCACTCCAGTATCTTTGCCATGAAATCCCCATGGACAGTGTTGTCCATGGGGTTGCGATGGGTCGGACACGACTTTGCAATTAATAACAACAACAATGGAGCCTGCTCATCACAGTTGTAAAATGGTGTAATGTGATCAACTTGATTTTATGGCTTTTTTATGGCAGTTGTTAAGGGGACACAGAGCGTCCATTATGTTCACTAAGTGAACACTGATGTCATTAAGAAAATCCATGATTTTATAAACACTATTTTGGCGAAAACGGCTAGTAAATGCTGGTGTTCAGCCAAAAGGATTGGAAAATGTCGTCACATGACTACGGGACTGAAAATGGTCGTAAATGCAGCCCGGTTGCCAAGAGCCTGAAGTTCAAGAAGGGACAGCAGCCTCCAAGTAGGTCCATCATTGTAACTTCAAACAGTTGCTAGGCAACTGTCTTAAATTGAGGATTATCTGTACTCCCCGGTAAGGACAGCTGCATCTGTTGACTTCAACTTCATTCCTGATCCATTTTAATTTAGTTTGTCCCACTTTTCTACCCCTTTGTATTTTTTTTTTTTAAAGAAAAATTCCATACGTATTTCTTCTAATTGCAGAAATTACAGGCAGTTATGTTTTTTCAAACACTTTTGCTAATATTATAATAATTTATTAAATGTATACGTTTCCCAATTCAGTTTTGTTCATTCCCATTGTATCATGTTTTAACTTTAGAAGCTTCAGGAACGGAACCGTTTTCCATTGGAGAGCTGCCTTGAAAAATGGAGAAAAGTTCAGATTTTGAAGGGTAAATGTGTTTCAGTTTGCACTGTGGTTTGAAAAACGTGAAAATAAGTAAATTCACACTTCAGTATGAAGAAAACTGAGTTCACTCCATCCTTTTCCTCTGCCTGGTGACTTAGTCACGGAGATTCCCAACGGATCTATGACAATTCACCATGGCGAACTCGCCACAGCCATCTCACGATGGCCATCTCGCCACAGGATAACTCGCTGTAGGACAAAAGTTACACTAATATCAAATAAATTTCCTTCTTTCCTTCTTTCCTGCATTCATTCATTCATTTATTTCATTCTTCAACAGTGACTAAATTAGTAGACCAGCGAAATACTGTGGACATAATAGACTTCAGCAAGGCATTTGACAAAATAGACAACCTACTTCTTCGTAAGCTAGAAAAAAAGTGGAAAACTGGCTGACAAACCACACTCAATGAGTAGTCTTTAATGGGTCTAAGTCTACATGGAGAGAAGCAAGCAGAGGGGTACCACAAGGTTCTGTCTTAGGCCCAGTACTCTTCAATATCTTCATAAATGACTTAGATGAGGGAATACAACTTACCAAATTTGTAGATGGTACTAAGCTGGCAAGAATACCTAACACCCTAGAAGATAGGCTCAAGATCCAGAAGGATCTTGACAGACTTGAACACTGGGCCCTATCTAACAAAATGAAATTCAATGTAGAGAAAAGTCCTTCAGTTAGGTAAGAAAAACCAAAAGTACACATACAAACTGGTTGAAGCCAGGCTGAATAGCAGTGACTGTGAGAGGGATCTTGGAGTCTTAGTGGAGAACCAGCTAAATATGAGCCAGGAGTGTGCAGCAGCAGCCAAAAAAGCCAATGCAATCCTAAACTGCATTAACAGAAGGATACAATCAAGATCAAGTGAGGTACAAATACCACTCTATAAATCCCTACAAAGACTACACCTAGAATACTGCATCCAGTTTTGGTCCCCACACTATAAAAAAGATGTTGAGACTCTAGAAAAAGTGCAGAGAAGAGCAAGAAAGATGATGAGGGGACTGGAGGCTAAAACATACGAAGAACGGTTGCAGAAACTGGGCATGGCTAGTCTAGGGAAGAGAAGGACCAGGGGAGACAGGAAAGCAGTCTTCCAGTATTTTGAGGGGCTGCCACGGAGAGGAGGGGGTAAAGCTATTTTCCAAAGCATCTGAAGGAATAATGGACGAAACTGATCAAGGAGAGATTCAAACTGGAAATAAGGAGGAATATTCTGACAATGAGAACAATCAACCCATGGAACAGAAGTTGCCTTCGGAGATTGTGGGAGCTTCATCACTTGAGACTTTCAAGAAGAGATTGGACTGCCATTTGCCAGAAATGGTGTAGAGTCTCCTGCTTGAGCAGGGGGTTGGACTAGATGACCTACAAGGTCTCTTCCAACTCTGTTAATCTGTTAAATGCGGAATAAAATCATTAAAGGATGCAAAAGGAGGGACAGAATGAAATGTGAATGGCAAAAATTAAAATAATTTTTATTTATTTTAAATAATTAAACAGAATTGTTAAATTGTCCCTCAGTGAGTTGGCTGTGGCAAGTTGTCCCATTCCCTTCCCAACAGGCATTAGAAGGGGACTGTCAGCTAAGGTGGATGGGCAAAAGCCAAGCCAGGTTGCCTTGAGAAAGCTGCCAGGAATGGGGGCTGAGAATTCCTCACATCTCCTCCACCCACCCACTGCTCCCCTTTTCCCCCAGCATCTGCTGTTCAAATCACAGGTAGCCCTTGGCTTAACAGGAGTCCATGTAGTGACCGTTCAAAGATAAAATGGCACTGAAAAGTGACTTAGGATGGTTTTTCAGAGTTACAACTTTTGCACCCGATGGATCGTATGATCAAAATTCAGAGGCTTGACAACTGGTTCACATTTATGACCACTGCAGTGTCCCAAGGTCATGTGATCCCCTATGAGCCACGGTGGCACAGTGGTTAGAGTGCAGTACTGCAGGCTATTACTGCAATTTGGCAGTTCGAATCTCACCAGGCTCAAGGTTGACTCAGCCTTTCATCCTTCTGAGGCCGGTAAAATGAGGACCCAGATTGTTGGGGTCAAGAGGCTGACTCTGTAAACTACTTAGCACTAAAAGCACTGTAAAGTGGCATATAAGTCTAAGTGCTATTGCTATCTTCCTTCCTTCCTCCTTCCCCTCCCCATCCATCCATCCCAGCTCAAGGTTGACTCAGCCTTCCATCCTTCCGAGGTGGGCAAAATGAAGACCCAGATTGTTGGGGGCAAGAGGCTGACTCTGTAAATCGATTAGAGAGGACTGTAAAAGCACTGTAAAGTGGCATATAAGTCTTAGTGCTATTGCTATTGCTATTTTCTGGCAAGCAAAGTCAATGGGGAAGCCAGATTAACTTAACAACCGTGTTACTAACTTATCAACTGCAGTGATTCATTCAACTGTGGTCAGAAATATTGTAAAATGGAGCACAAAAATGTCTCACTTAACAACAGAAATGTTGGGCTCAATTATGGTTGTAAGACGAGGACTTCCTGTACCAGTTTCACCCTGTTTCAGGAATAACTGCTGGCACAGAGTGGACAAGTTTATAAAAGACTGGAAACCATTTGTGGATTTTTTTTTGATTCATGACTTTTATTGTTTTATTAATGTATAAAATACAGAGAAAACTAAAAATAGGAAATTAAGAGAAGGAAAAAGAGAGGGGAAAAGAAAATAAGAAGTATAAAGGAAAAGAGAGAATTGACTTCAGACTCTTACAAGATAACATTACAGCCCTAACCTTTTACTTTTTTATACATCAGTATACAACTAATGATTTCTATAACAACAAATCTATCTAATCGGCAAAACCAAATTCAAAGTTTCATTTTTTTCATCACAAGCACAATATCCAGAAGTGCTATCCAAATAAAAAACATAATTAAATGTATTCTCCTCTTTGAATAAAGCAATCAATTTAATCATTTCTGCTTTATTGTCCTTGCTGTGGAAATAATATATATTTCTGTTTGCACTTACTTAACTTGATAAACAATCACTATTTATGTTAACAAAATTCACTGTATTCTTTTAGATTCTTTAATCTTAAATGGAAAAATAACATTTGTGGGCTTTTTACATGTTAAATGCAATAACAGATGGTTAACAGAGAGATTTGAAGTTTAGTGTAGTGTTTGGGTAAGCCCGTTGATTGCTCACCCCCCACCCCCCACATTTTTCACATATATATTATGATTAGATGTTGAGTTGATTTAATTAGTAGATACTTTCCCATTTGCAATACTTGTTTATTTAATACAGTAATTTTTATTAAATGAGGAAGGGACAATTTATAACAATTTGTACACCCATTATGTAAGGGAAACAGAATCTTTTTTTAAAAAAAAAATTTCAGCATCCAACCAGGGTCAATGCTGTGTTTAATGTTAGATTTAGTTGATATTTGGGTCATTTCCCTCTCTTTTTTAGAAACATTCTTTTTTTCCTTTTTGTTGTGTACATTTTTCTGTTGTTTTGTATTTTATTCTTGCTGATAAAACAAAATACATGTAGTCCTCAAATTATGACTTTTGAGCTCAAAATTTCTGTTGCTATTTAAATGAGTTTTACCCCATTTTGCAACTTTCCTTGCCACATTTAAGTGAATTACTGCAGTTGTTAAATTAGTAACAGCGTTGTTAAGTGAATCTGATTTCCTCCTTGACTTTGCTTGTCAGAAGGTTATAAAGGGGGATCCCATCTGCAACCGTCACAAATGTGAGTCAGTTGTGAGTCAGTTGTGAAGCATCCAAATGTAACTCATGTGATCATGGAGATGCTGCAATGGTTGTTAACTGTGACAAATGATTTTAAATTACCATATTTTTCAGAGTATGTCACACCAAGGTTTTGAAGAGGCAAATTAAAAAAATTTTTTTTTGCACTCTGCAAACCTCCCCAAAATGGCCCGTTTTTCATTAAAATGCCCCCCCCTTTTTTTAAAGGGCATGAATTGTCTTTAGGCGGCTTGTAGAGTGCTTCTGGAGGGGTGGGGAGCCAAAAACGAGCAAAAAAGGGCCCATTTTTCATTAAAAAAAATTGTCAAAAAAAGGGCGTACATAGCCTTTGCTATGCTTTTTTTGCTTTTTTTCAGGAGGCAACTGGACTTTCTTGTTTTTTCTTATGGAGACGTTTTACTTCTCATCTAAGAAGCTTCTTCAGCTCTGACTGGATGGTGGGGAAGGGAAGGATTTATACTCCTTGCAGACAGAACTGGTTATTTATATTCTTTTAGAGGATCCTTGAAGCACTTGGAGGTTTGTTTGTGTCCTCAGGGTCACCTGAGTGATGCTCCTGGTTCTTGTCGTCTGCAATTTTTCCCTCTGGAAATCCGTTCCTACTCCCGCACCATTCCAAGGGTGTCCATCCCAAATTGTGTAGCTCAAAGTCTATAAGGATTCTCCGATATCCGGGTCCTGGTTGTCCCAAAGGTGCCAGTCAGCCTCTACTTCGCATGCTTGCTATCAGCTGCCATAGTAACGGGGAGGGTGGGGGTTCATGGCATTTGGGGGGAGGGGAAAGGTGCTGGTGGAGATATCTCAAGAAGGGAGGTTTGTTTTCACCATCTTTTGCGCATGCTGATGGCACGAGTTTGGACTTGGTCAAGGCCAATTGTCTCTGCATACCAACTGAATGAGGCCACTTGAAGATGCGCCCCAGATGACACCTTTGGGAGCTGGAGATTGGACATTGGGTTGGGGTAACTGAGGGGAGGGATTTGGGTAAATCGCTCTTTTTTGCTTCAATCTTGCTTCACTTTCGCTGTTTTCATGTCCAGGAAAAGTATCTTTTCTCTAATTAAAGGGAGTTGGGCGTTTTCTTTCTTGGATGGCAGGTGCTTTTTCAGGAGGCAACTGGACTTTCTGTTTTTTTCTTTTCTTTTGAAGACGTTAGATAGGGTAGATTATAGGGAAAAAAAGAATCACGATGTAACTGTAGATAGAGTGCTAAAATATAATTGTGCTTATGGCTGCCATGTATTTTTTTTCTTTCTAATCTTGGACAGGAATCCAGAAGCTTCTCATCCAAGAAGCTTCTTCAGCTCTGGCTGGCTGGTCCTTCTCTTCCCCACCATCCAGTCAGAGCCGAAGAAGCTTCTTGAATGAGAAGCAAAACGTCTTCAAAAGAAAAAAAACAAAAAAGTCCAGTTGCCTCCTGAAAAAAAAGGCACCTTTGGAGACAACCAGGACCTGGATGACGGAGAATCTCTACCGATTTTTTACAATGACATTTGTTGTCTGCTGAACCAAAATCCAGATGTTTCGCTTCTGCAGCTCAGCATTGCCGTGCCCACTGCATGGTTTTCATCTCGGCATCATGGTTAAACTATGGCTCCCTAGAGGAACGTGCAGGAGCCCATGCATGATGCTACAAAGCACCAAAACTGTGCATTCGGGCTGTCCTGCAGTTGCAAACAGTGTTCGGTTCCAAGCCACAAGGGTGAAGCTTGAGCCACGCCCGGCGGCCAACCCAGCACCAAGAACGCGCAGGAGAAACTGGCGCGCGCCCGGAGGCGCAGCCAGGCTGATGTGCGCGCGCATACCTTTCACCCCCCCTCCTCGGCTGCGCCTGCGCGGAGGGATCCCCCTCCTCCCCCCCCCTCGTTTCCCTCCCCGTCTTCCTCCTTTCCATTTTGCCGGCGTAACCAACCTTGATGACCTCGTCTTCGCCTCCTCCTCCTTTATGACATTGATGGGCACGTCAGCCGCCCAATGAGCGCGCTGCAGGCGCCGAAGGGTCGCTTGGCAGCGGCGACGGCGAACTGAAGGAGGCGGGCTCTGCCGCGGGTGGGGTCGTCGTTTTCTGTCCCCTCCCCCTAGCATGTTCGGGTGAGGCCTTTTGGGGCGCTCGGGGCGGCGTCTCGGGCTCAGTGTGGGCGGCGGCAGCGGCCGGGGATGCGGCGGCGGCAGCGGCTCTTCTTGATGGCGTCGCCGCAGCTGCCGGGCGCGGCCGGACGGAGGTAGCCGGAGCCGCGGCGAGGCGGGCCCGGTCGGGCGAGCGAGCGATGGAGGATCAGGCGGCGCAGGAGGAAGGCGAGGCCGAGATCCAGGAGCTGCACGGGCCCGAGCACTGGTTCAGCCAGTGGGAGCGGCAGTGTCTGGCCGAGGCCGAGCAGGACGACGGCGGCGGCCTAGGCGGCGGCGGGGGCGGCCCTCTACCACCCGAACTGCAGGACGACGACGAGGCGGCCGCCACCGCCACCCCGCAGCCGGAACCCAAGCAGCAGAAGCTCTGGCACCTCTTCCAGAACTCGGCCACCGCCGTGGCGCAGCTCTACAAGGGTGAGCCCAGAGCCCCCCCCCGCCGCACGTGTGGATGCCCTGACACGTGTCGACACGGGCGGGAATACCCCCCCACGGGAGGGACTGTCTTTCCCCCCCCCCTCCCCGTCTTCTCCCGGGTGGGAATCTTGGGAGTGGTCGTCCGAGGCCCGGCCCGGTTGCCCCACCGGGCGCCCTCAAGATGGCGGGAGGCCTCATCACCGCCACCGCCGCCGCTTCTCTTTCTTTTCCTCTCAGCCGGTGAAAGGAGCGGCTCCCCGGGGTTAGGGGGGACATAATGGATTCGCCCATCCGTCCCCCGTCCCTGAGGGAGGGTGGGCTCGCCCGGGCCCTTGGCCCCTCCCATCAACAAAATGGTTGGAGGGGGGGTCGAATACGCGGTTGGGAAGGGCCTTAACGGGGGGGGGCGCTGCCGCCGCCAATCGAGCAGACGTAGCTTCCCTTTTTTAAAGAAGGGGCGTCCTCCTTTTTTCTAAACCCCCCACCCATGGGGGCGTGTAAATGGACGATTCCGTCCCGCTCACTTTTTCCTCCCCCCCCGGGCGGACTTGGACTCTTCCAGGCGGCTTCCGTCCTCCTTGAGCCACTTCTCTCCCTGCCCCCTCCCCCCATTTCCTGCGCTTCCGTCCCGGCGGCGGCGGCGGCGGGTGAACAAAATGGCGAAGCCCAACATGGCCGGGCCTTGAAGAAGAAGGAGCAAAAGAGGAGGTTGGGGAGGGGAGGTTAGGCGGTCACGGCGAGGCTCACTTCTCCCCTTTGCTCTCCCTCCACGCGCAGACCGCGTGTGCCAGCAGCCCGGCCTCTCCCTTTGGGTGCCCTTCCAGAACGCGGCCACCGCCGTCACCAACCTCTACAAAGGTGAGCAGGGACAGGGGGGGCACGGGGTGGGGGGAAAGGAGGAGGGGGGGCTAGACGTCCTGGGCGGGGAGCCTCTGGGTGTGGGGTTGCCTGGTGGAACAGGGCAGAGGGAGAGAAGCAGGGTGGGGGTCTGTGGGTGGCGTTTTCCAGTCAGAATAGAGCTGGAAGGGACCTGATTAAAGCAGGAGGCCCTCTTACCATTCCAGAACAACAGAGGTGGAAGGGACCTTGGTGGTCTTCTAGTCCAACCCCCCTGCTTAGGAGGAGGCCCTCTACCATTCCAGATTAACAGGACGTTAGTATCAAGATCACATGAAGTGATCATAAGTAATCAATAAGTATAGAAATCATCTGAAGTAATAACAGAATAACAGAGTTGGAAGGGACCTTGGAGGTCTTCTAGTCCAGCCCCCTGCTTAAGGCAGGAGACCCCATACCACTCCAGGCAAGTGGCTGTCCAGTCTCTTCTCAAAAGCTTCCCGTGATGGAACGGTCACAACTTCTGGAGACAAAGCAGTTCCAGTGGCTCTCTAGCGAAGCCCAGCTCTCTGTGCTCTCTGGGGATTCTGGGATCCCCAGGAAACACCTGGAAGAGGGAACTGCAGTCTGGCTCCTCACTGACTGTCTTGAAGGGTCAAGTGGCCCTTGCAAGGTGACCCTTCAGTGTCTCCTTGACAGCCTATGGTGTATGAATGTCAGGGGCAAAGCCAGCTCTTCTCCAGGACCTGAGAGAGGACGGAGTGGTTACAATTGCTTTGATGCTTAGGACCTTTCTCCTCTCAAGATTCAACATTCGGGGGCCGGCCAGCTTCAAACTCTGGTCTGTATGTGACTTCACTCACCCCAAGGCCATGAGCTGCTGGGGCCATTGCCACTAAAAGAGTATGGTCACTAAAACGTTCCTCAGTAATCTTTTATGAGACCTCTTTCGAAATTGAGAGTTGGTGGGGATTGCCTCTGAATTTCGTGCTTGATGTGGAAAAGAATGAAACTCTTGACTTTGGGTTTTAACAATTAGACTGAACTTTATAGAAATGGCTTGTTCATATTATGAAAAAGCAAAAAGTTGTGATTTGATGTTAATGCCTTCTTTTACTGTAACAGAGAGAATCAGAAGTCAATGCTGCTTTTTTTCTTTTTCTTTTTCTTTCCTCACTTCTTTTTCCCCTCCCCACCTAGCACTGCTTTTCTATTTGCTTTGTATTTTGTATTTTATAATACTTTATAACTCAATAAAATATGTTAAAAGAAATTGAGAGCTGGGAGAAACTAGAACTTTTGGGTAGAACAAGAGCATTTCTGTGAGTCAAGCAGATTCAGAAGAGATCCTGAGCTAGCAATCTTGTAATCCCATCAGGAGTGTATTATAGGATAACTGAGTTGGAAGGGACATCATCTAGTTGCCAATGGTATAGGAGACCCTGTAGATCCAATGGTATACAAGGCTTACATAGTTGTCTCCATTTATTCCAGGGTACTGTTTTTTTTAAAATTTTGTTCCAAGTGTTCATTGTAGGGTGCGTGGAGGCAAGTGCTTCTGTATTTGGGAGGTTTTTGTGGTTTGTGGATATACATGCGTTTGTGGGCTTATGGAATGCTTCCTGAGGACAAAAAAGAGTAAGGGGGTGTTCTTTTATCTGCTGTTTGCCCCAAGCTCCCTGGATTTGCAAGAGGTTTGTTTAGGATATAGGAATAGTGAAGGGTCCCAATTTCAGGAATAACAAAGTATCTTAGAATGAATTATGTTTATAAGCCAGGTTCAAGCTGGGACTTATAATGTGATTTTGTTTAAATGATTTGCCTCGAATGCTGATATTCAAGTGACATTTAAAATTGAACAGATTCTACTATGTGCACAGCATACAGTATTTCAACACATTATCTGCGGCTCATTGCCATACATCATTTGTATCATTATGTACTACAAAATAGTTGATCAGTCCCTTAACTCAGTGAATTTTTGGAATCTTCAATTTCTAGGTAAGCTTGACATAATCTAGCTTCTCATGGGAAAAATGTTGTAGTTTTCCAGGGAATGAGTCTTCATTGTTTGGCTGTGCATGGTTTGAAATATTAGAGATACTTGTGTGGTTATAACCCTGTACTATTTATACTGACTTTTAAATAAGGTTAGATCTTCATGTCTAGTTATTTCTCATCTTAGAGAGTGTGGTAGAAATCGACTTATTTCTAACTCTGGAGTAGATAGGCAGAGAAAGAAATTTTAGATGTTATGTTAACTTTCTATTACTTTTTTCTATCCTTTAACTGTTACAGTGTTTTTGGAAAATACTCATTCTGTCAACTCTATAAATATTCTAGTTCCATACTAATTTATAAACATCTGTAAGACTGATTTAAAAGTCTTGGGTGCTTCATACTTCCACAAACTCCGTGAGTGCTGAGAAATTCCTTTCAGCTCATGGAGGAAAAGAGAAGACTCCAGAATATGTTACTACTGGCTTGACCTTAAATATCCTAAAGTACTTCCAGTTACTCATAATAAGTACTTGATCACTGATTGGCAAATGCTGGCTCAGCCAAAGCCCGAGTTGCCTCGATAACAAGTTTGGTGACCCAATAAATAAAGGTAACAATATTTTTATTGGACTTCGCCATTCCTACATCATGTGAATAACTTACTTTAGAAGCCATTGGTGTAATTAGATGATGCCGTCTGAAGTGGCCAAATGGAATGCAGTGCTGAAAACAGCCACCATTTAGTCATCCAGGGAAGTATTTGCCAGCTCAGCCAATAGTATTAGTCAGATCTCTTTCTCTAATTGGCACCAGCTGCCATTTTGTTGGCTTATCACTTGGCAGTTGCTGGGTTCAAAGCCAGATGGTTTGTCTGCAGCCTGTGCCTCTTGCTAGAAATCCAAGCAGTGCATGGAATTAGCTGGGAAAGAATGTACTGGTAATCTAGTCTTGCAGAAGGACAAGGGATGCCATCTCCTTACTCTGCATTTTTATAATCTTGTGAAAGTATAGAGGAGAATCAGCGTCTTCTGCGTATCCCAACCTTACCCATATTTATAATGCATCTTAGAATTGCAGGAATGATATCTCCCAAATTAGAAAATTCTACTGCAAGACATTGGGGCATAAATTGCTCCATAAATTGTTAGCTAAGCACAGTCCTGATCAAAGTTGTACAGATTAGTTTTTCCTTCTCTTCTTTCTCTTGGTCTTAGAATCTAGTCTAGTGATATGAGGACTCACTCTCTTCCTACTCTGTGTATGTGAGTGACAAAGATTCAGGGCAGGTAAAAAGGACTTACTGGATGGACTGAGACATACTAAGTGGTAATTGCTTGTTTGAAGATTGGCATATTATATTAAATGAATCATTTTAGTCCAATTTAAGAACAGTAGTTATGTGGTCTATGACTTAATATGCCATGTGAACCTACTTGTGCAACTAGTGGGTATGAGAGATTGCACATGTTCCCTGTTGGCTTCCTGTTGGCATCCAGCTGGCCCTTGTGGGACCAGGATGTTACCCTTGCAGGGGGATTTTGGTCTTATCTGACCATTGGTTCAGGTGTGTAAATGGCAGCCCTATTATTAGCAAAGAAGGAAAAGGCATCTTTGCTAAAAGTTCCGTCATGATTTTTTAGTTGTAAAAAGCTCGTACGGAAGTACAGACCATAAACTCAGAACTCTGTAACAGCAATTCACTCAGTAGAAGGTTTTAAAAGCTTCCACCCCAAGCTCCCCCATCTTTAACAAAAAAGAGTTAACCTTTACATATATTTTGGGAAGAATAAATATTCCAAAGAGCTTACATGGATGAGATTGACTCCCTCCCCAAGAATGAGCATTGCTTTCTATACATTTGTACTGTTTTTATTTTCTGTATATATAATTTTAACTTAATTTTGAAAATCCACCTACCACCATATGAATGTCCTGATACTGGTAGAGCCCGTGTTTCTGGGAACTGATATGGATTATCAAATATTGATTGTGTTTGTAATGATGACATTGCTATGGCACATGTGGCACCCTCTTTCTTAAGTCACCTTGTATCTGAGAAAGACAGATGTAAACATATAGTGCTTCCCCTCCAGTTTTATCCCGTAATAATATTTTGAGGCTGATTTAGCTGAAAGGATGGCTGGTCCAAATTTGCTCTAAAAGCTTGGATAGCAGAACTTGGGTTTCCCCAGTCCTTGGCTCCTTCCTATAACCTATAAATCACCTTAGTTTTTGTTGGATGAGCTATGAAGTGGATCTGCTTGGAAGGGATCTAGTCTTCATGGTTTTGTCACAGGTTTTGTTGGATCTCTGGGTTTACTGTGGACTCATTTAGACAGTTTATGTTTCAGTGGAACTTCAACAGCATTTGTGGGGAAAAGTCTGCTTTATGTTCTTGAGTAAAGAAAAACACCATTGTAAAGATGAATTAAGAGTAAGAACAATGTCAAATTAACTGCCAGTGTTTTTTTCATGGCAGGGTTGTGTTTTATGCCAGATGTTTCTGCTTACTCTGAATATACAATACGCATTATAGAATAACATAATGAGAGTCATATGAGAATTGTCAACCTTTATGAATTCTTAATAATGCTGTCCTTGGATAAAAGAATTCAGGAACTGAAGTTTTGGCCTGGAGCTTTTTAAATCAAGCAGATTGCTTTCTTACTCTGTCTTAGCTCCCATGAGGATCAAGAGTGATTCACTGAGACCTACAGTTAGTAACATCCATGGAGAAAAGTTCTACAATGGATCATACTAATGACATATGACTATAACACTCATCACAATAGGAACATGTATGACCAATTGTATAATAATAATGTATTAGATCATAAATTTTGAACTGGGAATGCATATTGGGCTCGGCACACTAAGAGCCCCAAAGCTGAGACAGTGTAATGTGATCGGTAACATTTTTAATTGTGCCCACCAGTTTCTTTTTGTTGCAGAATTACACAAGTTGTCCATTTATTAGAAATGCTCTTATTTATAAGCATAGCATTGGCTGAAGGTGTTATCGTATTAGTTTGTGCATAGGTGGGTCAAAGGAAGGTGTCTTGGCCTGAAGTCTTCATTTACAAAATGTCCCAGTAATGTCTGTGGAAAACAAAGACTTGTTTTTAGTTCAAAACAACATGTGACAATTTGACTGTCGTAATAGTGTTAAGTTTTACTTGTGCTTAATGTTGCGGAATGCAGTATCATATTCTCAAGAGTCTATTTTGGAAGGTAGCTTACTCTCCCATCAGCTGAGGCTGCAGCGTGGATGGCATTCTTAAGCACAAAGTGTTGGTGAGTAGTTATGGAAAGTACAGTTTGAACCTGCTGATTATATTTTCAAGGTTCTGCAGAACATTGCTTCGTGCAATCTGTAGAAGCCACCTCTTTCGTTGGGGAAAAAAAATACTGTTGCCCGGCAGAAATATGTGATGTATAAGTATTAATAGCAGTTGTGCCTTGGCAGGGGAATAGATTGTTTCTGATGAATAAAGCTGGATAGAAATATTACTTCAGGGAGATTTGGGTCTTGGTTGGATTTGATAGTCAAATTCAAGAATAGAAATGAGGTTGTTTTTTATCCTTGCCAGCCTGATATGACTCTGGAATTAAAGTTCCCATTCTCTTGAGAAATTGCTGCCCTCACCTAAAGGGGGATTAATTTATTTATCCCACTTTTCCTCCCGAAGCACAAAGAACAATTAATTCTACTGTCTTCTAAATTCATTGCAGTCTAATTTCTGACTCTATTTTCCATCACCTTCACTTCACTGAAACTGCCCTTGAGTTAACGGCCCAATTCAGTTTCCCTTTCTACCATCTTAAATCCATTTGATTGAACCCTCCTATTTAAATCCCCAAATGCCATAACTCTTCATCCCGCTGACTTGTTTTCCCTTTCATAATTTCTGGTCCAAGAGACCTGCTCTCTCTCTTCCCTTCCCCCATCTTAGCAGGGCTCTGCGGCTGATGCTCCATTAGCCATTCTGGGCAACGTTTCAATTGAACAGTTTCATCAATTCCTATTCTGTCTGTCAGTATTAACTATCATCTAAATAGAGTCTTGATTTTGTCTAACTCCTGTTTATCCATCCAGCCTCTTAAGTATTTTTCTAATAGTTCTGTTTTGGAGCCTCAGTATCATCTCAGGCTTAATATCTCTTGAGGTTGAGCTTATCCTTTATCCGTGATGGCGAACCAATGGCACACGTGCCAGAGGTGGCATGCAGAGCCCTCTCTGAGGGCATGTGCACTGTTGCCAGCTGGTCTTTCTGAGTGCCAAAAAACGGCCTGAAAATGCCCCCAAAACGGCCAAAAAACAGCCATTTTGGGGCCGGTTTCCAGCCAAGTTTTTGGGCCATTTTCAGGCTGTTTTTCAGGCATATGCACCAGCCAGCTGCATGTGCACATTCTGGTTTGGGCACTCAGTGCCGAAAAGGTTCACCATCACTGTCCTATATCTTTCCAAGGGTCAGGTCTCTTAGTTTGCATTTCTTGACCATCAGCAACATTTGCCTGTCAATCCGATGCTGCTTTTTATGTTCTCTTTTCCTTCCCAACCTTCCCCCTTCGGTTGTCAGATTAGGACTTCTCTATATAACACTAATTTTGGTCTAGTGGTTAAGGCACCAGCTAGAAACCAGGAGATTGAATTTTAGTCCTTCCTTAGGCATGTAAAACATGGCTGGGTGACTCTGGGCCAGTCTCTCTCTCTCACTTCAACCCACCTCACAGTGGGGTTGTGGGGAAAAGTGGGGGAGTAGTTGGTATGAAGGGGATCCTTGGTGCTCTCTGAACTTGCTTGGCCATTACCTAAACTAGTAACGTAAGTATGGGTAGTAATGAAACATCTGCAAGAAAATAAGCAAACTCAGGGAGCACCAAGGACCCCTGGACTACAAACATTCTCTTTTATTGGCATGTTTGAGTTATTTGTAAAAAAATAAGGTGGGACAAAAGAAAAATATCTAATCAAGAGAATAAAGCAGATCTTCCTATGTATTCCCTGCTCACCTTTCACTTTGTTGCTATTTCTTCATGCCCATGCAGAACTTTGCAGCTGAGGTGCCACTCCCTCAGCCTCTGCATGGCATGGGCTCCACATCTGGATTCTGAGCAAGCCTGGCCTTGTTTTCAGCCCTCTCTCCTTGGCTTGGCTTCTCACATTGCTTTGTCAGCATACGTGTTCCTTCCCTTGCATAGAAATGCCTCTTGGCCACCTGGCCACCTGTCCCCTCCAGAGGCAGTCCATGTTAGAAAACCCACCTGGTTCTCATGGCAAGGGAATATTCTAGCTCTGTAGGTGCAACTGAACTGATATCGGTGCTCTGCTTTTGTCTGCTGCTCTCCCCCTTTTCATTCTCGACATCTGTTATTGTAAGTTTTTTGGACTAGATGCCAGTTCTACCAGTATCTGTGGATGGGGAGTTAATAGAAAAATAGCACTAGAGTGAGATTTGGTCCCTTGTGAGGGTATCACTCTGGCTGATGTAAACATGCATTCCATTTAAAAAAGTATCTTTGGAAACTGTATGGCAAATGTGTGATGCTGTATTTGTTGGGCAAATATTTTTTCCTCTCCGGTTCCTCTTTATTGCCTTCTTTATTTTACATCAGGACTCGTATTGCCTACACCCAAACCTCTTGCAAATCAAAGAACCAAAGAATCACTTGGCTACTTTTAAATTTGATGCTGCCGTTGCCATTTGGCAGCTTCAGCAGATCTGCTCAAGAGAAGGTTTGGGTCCTTGGCTGTTCCATTGGTGGATGGAAGTAGTGAAATCTAGACAGGTGGTTGAAGGTTGCTTTGTCCCACCTGCAGAGTTTACTTTGCTAATCATTGTTCACTCTAGCGGGCAGCGCTCATCTCCGTTTCAAGGCCATTGAGCCAGCGCTGTCAGAAAACATTTCCCAGTCCTATGGCCAGCATGACCTTACGGAGCCCTGTTACCTTTCCACGCAGGTGGTACTTATTTATCTACTTGAATGTGCATGCTTTCCAAATGCTAGGCTGGCAGCAGCTGGAGCGAGGATGTAGTTTGGTGCTTGGGTCTCAAACCTGGACTGCCAGCTTTCCAGCTGAAAAGCCCAGCATCTTTAACCACTGGGCCACCATGACGCCCATTTATTTATTTATATCCCACCTTTATTATTTTTTAATAACTCAAAGTGGCAAATACACACAATGCTCCTTTGCACACAATAGTCCTTTCTCCTCCTATTTTTATGAGGTGACTTGGGCTGACAGAGAGAGAAGATTATGTTTGATTTTCCAAAAAATTTCAAAGTGGTCAACATTGATTTTTGTTACATGGCATAAAATAAAAACAAATGCAGAAGATGTGTCATTTGCAGAAAAGCAAATAGGCATGCTGCTAAGGTATGGAAGTTCAAACTGTTATCAGGATTGAAAGTGTATATTCTGAGTTTTTGCCCAAATAAAATCACCTTTTGCGACGACCTGACAAGGAAAGTCAATGGAGAAGTCAGATTCACTTAACAACCGTGTGACTAACTTAACTGCAGTGATTCACTTAACAACTGACACAAGAAATGTCGCAAAATGGGACAAAATTCACTTAACAAACATCTTGCTTAACAATATAAATGTTGGGCTCAGTTGGGATCATAAATCGAGAACCACCTGGAAGCAATATCAACTGATATCCGATATTAGCAGATGGCTCCAGGTAGAGTCTAAAGTTTAGGTAGGGCTAAGTATTTATTGTGTTTCTATTTATGATTGTTGAACTTACTAACAAGCTGGCTGGGTCGGATTTGTGTAATTTTTTTCCTCCAGTGTGGAAAACGGTATGGAAATAACTGCAATTTGTTAATCAGTTTTTAATATTGGATTGATCTTCCATTCATTCATCCTATCCACAGGGGAAGCTCAAAAAGCATTTCAGGGGTGCCAGTTCTCTTTGGCTTTGCTTCTAGAACAAGGGTCTCTAACTTTGGCAACTTTAAGTACCTCTGCTGACTGCCGGATAACTGCAATTTGGCAGTTTAAATCTCACCAGGCTCAAGGTTGATTCAGCCTTCCACCCTTCAGAGGTGAGTAAAATGAGGACCCAGATTGTTGGGGCCAAGAGGCTGACTCTGTAAACTGCTTAGAGAGGGATGTAAAGTGGTATATAAGTCTAAGTGCTATTGGTATAAAGACTTGTGGACTTCAACTCCCAGAATTCCTCAGCGAAGCTGGCTGAAGAATTCTGGGAGTTGAAGTCCACAGGTCTTAAAAAGTTGCCACGGTTAGAGACTCCTGTTCTAGAAGGCCACTTATATCTGAAGCTGCTGCCGCCTGTAGTTGAGCCAACACCTAACACATATTTCTTTTCTTCCAGAAAGTGTGGATGCCCATCAGCGGAGTTTTGACGTAGGAATCCATATTGGCTACCAGCGTCGTAATAAGGATGTCTTGGCTTGGGTTAAAAAGCGCAGAAGAACTATTCGCAGAGAAGACTTAATCAGCTTCCTGTGTGGAAAAGCTCCTCCTCCACGAAACTCTAGAGCTCCCCCAAGACTGACTGTAGTATCCCCTAACCGAGCGACATCCACGGAAACTAGTTCTTCGGTCGAGACGGACTTGCAGCCCTTCCGGGAAGCCATAGCTCTTCATGGTAATCATGGTTTCTGCCTCCCTCTTCCCACTCCTCCTCCCCTACCTTTAAAAAAAACATTGGAAAGAAGCACTTTCCTCTCTTAAGACCGTTTCAGAGCTTCTGTTTTATTTTTTTTAGATTATGGCCAGTGATACAGACTGTAAAACATTAAACCGGTTCTCGGTAGGTTAGCGACCGAGGTGGGGCTGATGGGTTCTCCTTTCCAGGCCTGGCAACTCCTTGCAGATGTGGGCCTCTTGCAGGGATGACTCAGGGTTGTTCCTTCCTCTGGTGACCTCAAATGCTCTGAAAAAAACAGATGTTTCTTACCAGCATTAATAGGTTAAAGTGAAGGGAACACGGTTAAGTCAGAATGAGTAGCAGTTGATTATCCGGAGTGTTTTGGAGGAGGAAGCTTGGGTGGTGTAGAAAGCCCAGGAGATGGCCTTGAAGGGAGTTTTCAGATGCTGCTATGGAAACGAGGGCCAACACATTGCTTGAGGCCCGGGAAAGGCGATCGCATTAAGGAAGCTCAGTCTGGCTTCTCCCAGATTCAGAGGGAGAGAGAAAGAAGTGAAACCCAAACAAACTTGCAGTTCTTATATATATAAAAGGCTGTATGTATGTATATACCGTGTTTCCCCAAAAATAAGACAGGGTCTTATTTTTTTTGGACCCCCCCCAAATTATGGCCTTGGGCTTATTTTCTGGGGCAGGCAAGAAGCGAGACGCGCCTTTTATCTTTCCAGTTCCGTCGTGTTCCTCGCCATTGTGTCGGGAAGCCGCTGGTAAAAAAACTGTTCTCGGGAGTTCTATCAAACTTCTTGAAGTTGCGAGAAGGGTTTCTTCTTTTTTCTTTACCAGGGGCTTCCCTGGACACAATGGCGAGGACCGCGGAAGACCTGGAGAGGTAAGAGGCATGCCTCGCGGCCCAACACCGCCCACCCCACCCCAATGGTAAAGGCAGCCTGACTGGTTCCCTTCCCTGCCACCCCTTTAGCCTCTTACCTGTTCAGCCCCACTGCGTTCCTCTCCCTTTCATCCAGTGAAACCCCTTGTAAAAAAAACCTCACAAGTTGTCATGAGGTTTTTTTACAAGGACGAAAGGGCAAGGAACGCAGCGGAGCTGTCAGTCTCCGGTAGCACTAGGACACACATCTCACTTCTCCCCCCCCCCCCGCTACCCCTCACTAAAGGGACGTCAGGGAAGGGAAGCAGCCGAGCAAAGTGCTTCGCGTCCCATTCCCTCCCGTGCAAAGAGCCTGCTGCAAAAAGCGGCAGGCCAGCAATGCGATCACTCCCACCTGTTCCCTCTCGCGCAAAAAAACACTGCCCACCCCATCCCAATGGTAAAGGCAGCCTGCCTAGTTCCCTTCCCCTTTAGCGAGGAGAGAAGCGGGGAGAAGCGAGGTGTGCCTCTTACCTGTTCAGCCCCACTGCGTTTCTTTCCCTTTTGTCCAGTGAAGCCCCTTGTAAAAAAACCATCACAAGTTGAACTCAGGACGAAAGGACAAGGAACGCAGCAGAGCTGTCAGTCTCCGGTAGCACTAGGACACCGGTCTCGCTTCTCCCCCCACTGCTACCCCTCACTAAAGGAACGTTGGGGAAGGGAAGCAGCCAGGCAGCCGTTATTATTGGGGCTTGGTGGGAGGTGTTCTTTTTGCGTGAGAGGGAATGGGGTGCGAGGTGCGTTGCTGGTCTGCCACCTCCCCCCCACACCCCCAATGTAACGGCTGCCTGGCTTCTCCCCTTCCTCGACGTCCCTTTAGCAAGGGGTGGGGGGGAGAAGCGAGACGCATGTCCTAGCGTGGAATGGGACTGTTCTCCTCCTGCCCTTTGCCCCCAGGATTTCTCCCCCAGTCATCCACCTCTATCACTTCACCTCCACTGTTAGGGACCTGGCTGTTCGTCCTGGGTAATGGGATTCCTTCTCTTCCGTCCCAGGCCCTTCCTCACGGCCTTTGGGAGAAATACTTTTCTAGCTTGGACCCAAGGCAACTGGAGACTCAACACAAAACACTTTCTCCCTCCATGCCTCTCTCTCCCTTCCTTTCCTCTGATTGGCTGGTGGCTAACTGTCTCTTGAGCCCAAAAGGCCGGGGTGAAGAGTATCTCTCCCAAAGGCCCGTGAGGAAGGGCCTCGGACGGAAGAGAAGGGGTCCCATTACCAACGCCAGATTATCGGCTAGTATAGCCTAAGATACAGCTAGAGATTTCTTGGGGAGCTGCTTTCTTGAGCTGGTTTTACCTTGTTGGGCTGACCCTTCAGTACCTTGAAAATATACCTTATTTAAGTTTGGCAGAACAGTTTAGCTTCTGTGGTTCTTTAGGTTCAATTTCAATCTACTTTTCTTTGAGTTTTTACCAAAGAAGGAGGGTTTTTTTTCGGGTGGGAGGGAGAGAAATAGCTAGTTTGATAAGGTTTCGTTCAGAGGCTGATCTTGCTGCACAAAGCATGGAAGCGGACATGTTTATTTGGTAATGTGATTTATGAGCGTTCATGGCTTATATGACTCTACTTTTGGTTGGCTATTAGTTGTTTGGTTGCTTCAGAAAACCCTTCGGGTAGAAGGAAAAAAAATTCTACTTGAGGTTCTCCATTTCATTCTTCCAAAGCAGGGGTGAGGAATTATGGCGACTTTAAGAACCAGTCATGTTGGCTCAGGAATTCTGGAAGTTGAAGTCCACACAGGGGTGGGTTTCAACCGGTTCGCGGCGGTCTCCGCGAACTGGTTGGTCGGCGAACCCGGAAGTACCGTATTTTCACGACCATAAGCCGCACCGGATTATAAGCCGCAGTATCAGTTAATGTTAATTTTTCAAACTTTTTTCACATATAAAGCGCACCGGGTTATAAGCCGCGCTCAGAGACCCGGCTCCCCTTGGTTCCTCATCGAATCACGTGCGCAGGTTGCAACTGGAACTCCGTCTGCCCGAGTTGGGGCATTTTCTGGCTTGGGATGCTCCGGCGGCTTCTTCGGGAGGCAGCCCGCCGGCTTCGGCGAAGGCTGGGACGGAGAGCGCGGCGACCGTGGAGCATGTGCAAAGTACTTTCGCCCCCACGCCGGCCCCCCTCACCGCGCGCCGGCCTTCGGGGATGAAGGGGCAGGACTTCCCGGGCGGAAGGCATGCCTGGCTCTGCGGCTCCAGCCCCGGCACCTTTCGGCCGAGCCTCTCCCGCCAGGCGGCCGCCTTCCTCCGCTGAGCGGCCCCGCGCAGCCTCGCCACCCCGGGAGATCGCCAGCGCTCTGTCCTCTCCGCCTCCCGCGCCTTGCCCGCCGCCCGCCCGCCCAGGATGCTGACCTACTGCCATGCCCCGCGCCCGCCGCTGGCCCGCTCCTGCGCCTCCGCCGCCGCCGCCCTGCTCGGAGTCCTCTGGCTGCACGCCTGCCGCGGCATGCCCCATGTCATCCGCATCGGTGAGCCAGGCGGGGGGGGACGGGGGCGGGCAGGGCGCCCGGGTTGCGGTCCCCGGGGTGGGCGCACGTGGCAGGCGTCGGCTAGCGGGACGTTTCTGGCACGGGAGGCTTCGGGCTCCGCTGCTCTCCCGGCTCTTGCCCGGCCGGCGTGGTGTGCTGGGAAGACCGGCGCCGCACCGGCCACCCGCGCGCCCTTGACCGGCAGCGCAGAGCCGGCTGGGGCGCGGAGCGGAGTTAGGCAGGGCGACTGCCGGGGCGGATGGGGTGCTCGGCGCCGGCAAATCCTGAAGGGCTGCGCCGGTCTGCCGTCCCTTCTTGCGGCGGCGGGGGTGACGGAACAGCCCAGTCTATAGGGGCTGGGAGCTGGGTGGCTCTCTGCTCGCCCCCCGGTCTCCGACTCAGAAAGTAGCGAGGTTGAAGGGAGAGACCCGAGGAACGTGTGCCTGCTTGCGAGCTTCAAGTTTGAGCGTCGGGAGGGAGAGATTTTCGATCTTTTTTCACATATAAAGCGCACCGGGTTATAAGCCGCACTGCCGGTTTTTGATCAAATTTTAGGATTTTCAGTGCGGCTTATAGTCGTGAAAATACGGTAAGTAACTTCCGGGAACGGCGAAGGACCCACCCACCCGCCCGCGCTTCTTACCCGGTTTTGACGAGTTCTGCGCTTCCACGCATGCGCAGGACGCGTACAGTGCCTGCGCGATCCTCCAGGAGCAGCTGGAGCATCGCACAGACGCTAGTACGCATGCGTGCACTGCGCGTGTGCACGAGGATGCTGCCGGCCCCGTTTCAACCGAACCGGTTGGAACGGGGCGAGAAACCAACCCCTGAGTCCACAAGTCCTATAAAGGGGCTGTAGCACCCCACCTCTGTTCTAAAGAAACAAAATACTTCCTTTGAACTTGTTCCAAAATATTCGTCTTTCAGATAGAGCTAGTCGGATGGAGGATATAGTCTGATGCAGTTGGAAGAGTGGATGCATCATTTGTGGATGCTTTTATTATTTTTTAATCAATGAGGGAAGCCAGATTTGTTTTAACCGAGTGATTCACTTAATTTCTGATGTGACCTGCTGAACAACAGAGGTCGAGGCAAAAAAGGTAAAATTGGGCATGACTCATTGCCTTGCTTAGCAGTGGGAATTCTGGACTCGGTTCTGGTCATAACACCATCTGTACAGAATTTAAATATCTTGCTTGAAAATTATGCAGAATTGTAGATTTCAAAATTCTTTGACAGATGAAAACTGCTGAGGAAGCATGTCAGGGAGAATTTTCTATCTCTGATCTCTGGAAATGAAATAGAAGCTTTTTAAATATCTGCTCTTCTGCCATGCTGCATGCCAACCTGTAGTAGAGATTTCATTTGCAATTCGATAAAAGTTGCCGGTTTCACATCCTGCTCAGTGCGCCGATGTTGCTGCAGCAGGATTAATTCAAATCGCAATTGGACACCATTTTAATTGGTTTAAATCTCTGCACGTAACTCATTGGGATTAGAAAACTATCTCATGTGGAAAACAACCCTGATGGTTTTCCTCTTGTTAACTCGGTGGGCAAACCTATTCTGACTGCTAAGATGGCAGTTTGCCCCCAATGGCTTGAATATCGCTTTGCTTTTGGAAGTAATCAAAATGGCTGGCGATATCTGATTCTCTTCAGGTTTCTGCTCCCTTCTTGCCAGGGAAGCTGGCAGCGAAGAGAAGAGAGGTGTGATTTATGCTTCACAAGGCATATATGCTTGAGTTTCCACATCCCTAGTTGTCAAAGTGCTGAAGAAGCTTGGCTCCGCTTCTTGAGACTGGCTTGCTAGGCAGGATAGGCAGTGCTGTTGTTAGGTAGGTGACTGGTTGGGGTGATCTAGAGCAGGCTGGTATTATTGCTTAGTTTTCAAGTTTTACAAGTTTGCTTGCCTGTCATGGGGCGAGGGAGTTAAAGTAACAATATGTTTACACATTTGACTTGGATGCTCCCTGCAAATGAATAGAGGAGTGTCACTGCATCTCCTGGGTCAACATCTGTATATCTGTTGCTCTATAACTGTGATGGCGAATCTATGGCACACGTGCCCGAAGTGGCACGCGAAGCCATATCGCCTGGCACACGCAGCATTGCCTGTTCCTCTTCTGGGTTTCTGGCACACATGGGCAGGCGGCGATTAGCTGGTCTTTGTGCATGCAGCAGTGCCAGAAACCGGAAGAGCTGGTCTTCCATTTTGAGCATGCGCGCCAGCCAGCTGATCATCATGCGGTGCCGAAAAGGTTTGCTGTCACTGCTCTCTATAGTATTGGTTGTAGCAGCTAAGATCACTTTGATTCAGGTGCTGCCAATAAAGAGTCCAGTCCAGCCTTGAGCTCTAAGCTTTTGATTTCTGGATGTGGATGTTACCTTCTTTATGCTTTATTTCCTGGCCAATGCACGCAACTGGAATTTGAAATTGTTTAGGGTGTCCTTTAGCCTCTGTGAAACCTTCATCTAGAGAGATGTCAGAAGTTGGTCTTTGTGTAAGTTCAGTGTAAGAAGCTTTTTTCAAATGACTTTGACATTTATAGATTAGGTGTTCGTGAGAATGTAATGAAATTCACCAGTCCCTTCATAAATCAAGAATTTTCTTTTCATCCTGAACGTAGCAGCAATTAAAAGTGTTCAGTCAGTGAAGGCTTTTGAATTGTCATCATAAAAGTCCAATTCCTAATCTCTATGTATGCCACCAGTATTTTTATATTAAGCTGTAAAGTAGTGTAGAGTAGAATATGGAATGGAATGGAATTCACAACCAGCGATGGGATTCACTTAGGTTTATCACCGGTTTGCAACTGTGAGCGTGTATGCTCGTGTCACGCGTGCACCTTCTATACTTTGCTCGTGTGTGCAGTGTGCACGCATGTGTGTGGCATCGAAAATGAGGCTACACAGGAAGTTTTGGGGGCAGGGTCCAACCACAATTCGGCACCATCGGTTTGGGTTAAACTGGTCCGAATCGATTGAATACCACCTCTGATCATATCACATGGGGAATTTTTCATGAAGATGAAGATATTTACTGGTAAGTATGTGTGTGCCTCATTGCTGAAGCTCAAGGCCAAGAAAAGGAAGAATTCCCCAAAGTGCTTAAGCAATGTTACTGAATTTACAACCACAACTCTTGGCAGCCAGAAGTTTCCTTTCGTAAGGACTGAGACAAAACCATGAAGCAGAATATTGCCAATTATTCAACGTGGTCTCCTTGTGCAGAGTTGGTTTGCCTTGTAGTACTAGATTCTAGCTCAGTCCAGGGCTGTAGCGAGAGCTGCCTGCTTATGGCTTTCCGAAAGACCTGGTAGAAAAACCTCATGGCACATGTTGTACTTTTTAGTTGGTGAGAGATGCTAAGTCCAAGCGGTCACCCATCATAAAGCGACTTCTTTGGATTTAGCCTAGTGTTTTTGTGCTTCCTGGCTTGGAAGAGGAGAGCATGATTTGGTTTCTGGTAGCAAATATAGGGCCAGGCAACTTTGTGGTGGGCAGAAATGGGACTTTACATATAGTCTAGTCTAGTCTTATATTGTCATTGTACAAAATAAATACAACGAAATTGGTTTTAGCCTCACTGGTGCAAAATTATAGTGGAAACGAAAAAAGAAAGAAAGAAAAAACTACATACGTTTCTATATGTGTGTGGAGTGATTGTGGTTGTATTTAAAAGTCTGACAGCCCAAGGATAGAAACTATTTTTAAACCTATTTGTTTGGCTGGCTATACTTTGATGTCTTCTGCCCGATGGTAGAAGTGCAAAGAGACACTGACCAGGATGTGAATCATCTCTAAGTATCTTCCTTACTCTGCTAAAGCAGCGAGACCTGGCGATGTCACCCAGTGGTGTCAGAGGGCAACCAATGGTTGCTTCTGCTGAATTGATCACTCTCTCTCTGTAGGGCCTTCCTGTCCGCAGTTCAACCAGCATACCAAACTATAATGCAATATGTGAGGATGCTCTTCATGGTGGACCGATCTTTGGACAGATAAGAGCCTTAGTTGATAGGGCAACAAAGGTGAACGGAGTATAATTTTGTTTCAAAAACCATTCAGTCTATTCTAGAATTTCATTATGTGATATCCTCTTCAAAAGGATTGTTTTCTGAACTTCTTGCATCCCTGGGTATGAGGTGGCCTATCTGTGATCGCACTCAGTTATATTTCTCTCTTTTAAGTTTGCTGAACTAAAAAAAATAGGTAGAATTTTGGAAAAGCAGAACTGGCAGCTCCAAGTAATTGGCATCTGACAAGGTTGCTTCAAACTTAGACTTTCCAGCCTAAGAAAAAAGTGTTAATTAAATAGCTAAACTTAAATGATAGCATGATGGTGAGATGTTCCAAATGAACATAATTTGTGTCTGGCAAGTGGAATGACTCTTTTCTTGAGAAATCATTTCTGTAGCACTGGAGGCTAACATTTTTGGCAGGTTTGCTTGTGTCAAGAATGTGAAAATAATTTGTGGGGAAGTGAACTAACTTGCACTTCTTGACATTGGAAAAAACCAAGTTTTTAAAATTAACAATGCGTTTCCATGCATATTTGCTGATAGGTACTGTATGTCCTATTTTTTTACAAATAGATTTATTGTTTTGTAAGTCCAATTTATTACTTAGTAAGCCTTAAAAGCAAAGGCATTTAATTTGTGTAAAAAGCACAATGTTTTCAATCTTTTGAAGAAACGAGGTCTTTTGGGAGACAGTTTAATTTTAAATGTATTGATTTTAATTTTAAATGATTAAGTTGCTCAAAATGAAGTAGGCGTTCCTGAGTCTTAACGAGTATACCATGCTTTGTTTTTGTTAGCAATAGTAAGCAGGCAAAAATTGTGAAACAGGCAACCCTCCGTATGTAATAAAAGTATAGCTTGGACTCCATCCTCCAATGAGTCAAATAGATATGGGAAAGCATTGATTTTCTGAAAAAGGGGCAAAGTGTAGACTACAGACGATCCACACGAAATACTTCCTTAATTAGCCTCATTCTCTGAATCTGAATTAGGGTTTTTTTATACTACTTTTCAGTCTTTATAGTAGCAGAAGTCATTGCAACTTCAGAATAGAAAGCAGTGCTGTAGGACAGTGATGGCGAACCCCCAAAAGGGCCTTGGTACTTACCTGATACGCCTCTTCTCATAGTGGGGGAGGAGTAGCCAGGATGGGTTAACCTTATCCTCTTGTTGATTGGACTGAGTCAGATAAGCTCTTGGTATACACTCCTACCTGAACCGGGAGGCTCTCACAACAGTCACTCGTGCCCTTGTGACCTCTAGGCTGGAGTACTGCAATGTGCTCTACATGGGGCTGCCCTTGAAGAGTATTCGGCGACTTCAGCTGGTTTAGAACGCAGCCGCGCGAGCGATCGTGGGTGCACCTCGTTTCACCCACGTAACACCTATCCTCCGCGAGCTGCACTGGCTGCCTGTTGATCTCCGGGTGCGCTTCAAGGTGCTAGTTGTCACCTACAAAGCCCTTCATGGTATTGGATCTGGGTACTTGAGAGACCGCCTACTGCCAATTACCTCCACTAGGCCAATAAGATCCCATAGATTAGGCCTCCTCCGAATTCCATCAGCCGGTCAATGTCGACTGGCAACTACCCAGAGGAGGGCCTTCTCGGTGGCTGCTCCGACCCTATGGAACGAACTCCCCGTGGAGATTCGTACCCTCACCACCATCCAGACCTTCCGCATAGCCCTTAAAACCTGGCTGTCCCGACAGGCCTGGGGCTAAAGATTTCAACCCCACCCGAATAGTATGACTGTTGCACTTTTTAACGATGTATTGTCTTCATGTGTGTAACTTGTTTTGTCCTTCCCTCCCCCTGAATTGTGAGCCGCCCTGAGTCCCCTCAGGGAAAAGGGCGGCATACAAATAAAGTATATTCTATTCTATTCCTGGTCCACCAGGCTCCGCCCAGTTATCAGCGAAGAACTCTATCCGACCCGTTGTGTCATCCACTCCACACCTTGTTAAGGTTTCAAACTTTTTATTGAATTATAACTTGAACATATTAGTGCAATATCCATCATAATTCTGTTACATTACCATGACAGGGAGGGTCTGGTTACTCCTCCCCCACTATGAGAAGAGGCGTATCAGGTAAGTACCAACGTCCTTTCTCCATAGTGAGGGGAGGAGTATTCAGGATGGGACGTACCAAAGCTAACACGTCCCTAGGGAGGGTAACATACTGAGGGCCCCTGGCCACACTAAGCCTGGTGGGATGTGTCCCCCGTTCTATGAACCTCCTGTAATATCCTGCGACCAAATGAAGCATCTGCCGAGGCAAAGGTATCCAATTTGTAGTCCCTCACGAAGGGTGAGGAGGAAGACCACATGGCTGCCCTACATAGCTCTGTCAATGAGGCCTGCGTTGCCCAGGCTGGCGTGGTGGCCGCACTTCGTGTGGAGTGTGCTGTGATGGGGCTCGGTGACTGTATGCCCC
This sequence comes from Thamnophis sirtalis, assembly GCF_051295495.1. Classification (NCBI taxonomy): domain Eukaryota; kingdom Metazoa; phylum Chordata; class Lepidosauria; order Squamata; family Natricidae; genus Thamnophis; species Thamnophis sirtalis. The sequence continues at coordinate 18,844,364 of NW_028261394.1, read as the reverse complement.
GGGACTGGTAGGCCGTAGCAATGCAGGTCCTCAACCACCTGCCTATGGTGGTGGAGGTCACCTTCTTGCCCAGAGACCCCCGGTTGGAATGAGATAAACAGAAAGTTGGGGACCCCTGTGGGGGGTTGCTGGCTGGAACCCATGCCCACCTGTGTGTGTGTGGGGAAACCAGAGGTGGTAACCCCGTGGTAGGGCTGATTCCAGGGAAGCCGTATGCGGGTGGGATTGCCACCCTTGAGGAAGACCCCAAAGACCTGATGTGTCAATAGGGATCCTTGCAATGTGGTTGCCTCCCCTGTAGCCCTACCTGTTGCAGGGACTCCAGGGTCCTTCCCCTTCTATCCCAGGCCTGGAGTGGGCTTAAGGCCACTTGCCTTTTTGTAGAGCTGCTCCAGCTTCCTGTGCCTTCGCCTTTCATACTTAGATGGCTTGGAAGGCTTGTGACCACCCTCTGCCTCCAGCTCTGCCCTGGGGGAAAGGTGCTTCTTTTTATCTCTGGCCTTTGTTCCCCCGCCCCCTTCTGGGCTGCCTCTGGGGTGGTCACTAACTTTGGTTGCTCCTCTGGCCCTCTGGTGGGGCTGCTTGCTGTAGTTTTATAGATTTATAGATTTATAGATTTTATTGTCATTTATAGGCCGCCCTTTTCCCTGAAGGGACTCAGGGCGGCTTACAATTCGTGGGAAAGGAGTGCAAGACAAAACATGAAATAATATGTGAATAAAATAAAACAATAAAACACAACATTCATTCAACATTCGGGTGGGGCGGATGAAAATCTTATCCCCAGGCCTGACGGGATAGCCAGATCTTAAGCGCTGCGCGGAAGGTCTGGACGGTGGTGAGGGTGCGAATCTCTACGGGGAGATCGTTCTAAAGGGTCGGAGCTGCTACTGAGAAGGCTCTCCTCCGCGTAGTCGCCAGTCGGCACTGACTGGTGGATGGAACTCGGAGGAGGCCCAATCTGTGCGATCCGATGGGTCGAAGGGAGGTAATCGGCAGGAGGCGGTCTCTCAAGTACTCAGACCCACTACCATGGAGGGCTTTATGGATGGTGAGTAGCACCTTGAAGCACACCCGGAGATCAACAGGTAGCCAGCGCAGCTCGTGGAGGATAGGTGTTATGTGGGCGAACCGAGGTGCGCCCACTATCACTCGCGCGGCCGCATTCTGGACTAGCTGAAGTCGCCGGATGCTCTTCAAAGGCAGCCCCATGTAGAGCACATTGCAGTATTCCAGCCTAGAGATCACAAGGGCTCGAGTGACTGTTGTGAGGACCTCCCGATTCAGGTAGGGTCGCAACTGGCGCACCAGGCGAACCTGGGCAAATGCCCCCCTGGTCACAGCCGACAGATGATGGTCAAAAGTCAGCTGTGGGTCCAGGAGGACTCCCAAGTTGCGAACCCTATCTGAGGGGTATAGAATTTGACCCCCCCAGCCTGAGCACTGGCCAAATTATTGGGAGGGAAACACAACAGCCACTCGGTCTTGTCCGGGTTGAGTACCAGTTTGTTAGCTCTCATCCAGTTCTTAACGGCCTCAAGACCCTGGCTTATCACGTCCACCGCTTCATTGAGTTGGCACGGGGCGGACAGATACAACTGCGTGTCGTCCACGTATTGATGGTATTTTATCCCGTGCCTCCGAATGATCTTGCCCAGCGGTTTCATGTATATGTTAAATAGTAGGGGGGATAAGACCGAGCCCTGCGGCACCCCATAAGTTAGGGGCCTCGGGGACGATCTCTGCCCCCCAACCAACACTGACTGCGACCTGTCCGAGAGGTAGGAGGAGAACCACCGTAATACGGTGCCTCCCACTCCCACCTCCCGCAGTCGTCGCAGAAGGATACCATGGTCGATGGTATTGAAAGCCGCTGAGAGGTCAAGGAGAACCAGGGTGGACGCATGGCCTCCATCCCTGGCTCTCCAGAGATCATCGGTCAATGCGACCAAAGCGGTTTCTGTGCTGTAACCAGGTCTGAAGCCAGACTGGAAGGGGTCAAGATAACTAGCTTCCTCCAAGGACCGTTGAAGCTGGAAGGCCACCACCTTCTCAACAACCTTCCCAACAAAGGGAAGGTTGGAGACTGGACGGTAATTGTTAAAAACGGCTGGATCCAAGGATGGTTTCTTCAGGAGGGGGTCTCACCACCGCCGCTTTAAGTGCGGCGGGGAAGTGCCCCTCCCGAAGGGAGGCGGTTACGACCGCCTGGATCCAGCCTCGTGTCACCTCACTGCTGTTGGCAACCAGCCAGGAGGGACACGGGTCCAGTATACAGGTGGAGGCACTCACAGCTCGTATGGCCTTGTCCACATCCCCAGAGGCAACATCCTGAAACTCAACCCAGAGATGGTCTGCCAAGCTATCCCCCTGTGTCTCGGCTGGATCTGCAGAGGTGGAGTCCATGTCCGACCGAAACCGAGCAACTTTGTCCGCCAAGAACTGGACATACTCCTCAGCCTTACCCTGTAGGGGTTCCCCCGCATCCCTCCTATTTAGGAGGGAGCGGGTTATCCTAAACAGTTGCAGGTAGTTGCATCCTGCCGGTCTCTTTATTGCCGTTGGGTGTCGCCATCTTGGAACACGCGGCTCCTTCTGGCTTCAAGATGGCGCCCGTGCCAGGAGACAAAGGGCTCCTCTTTTAAAACTCCTGGTCTTGCGGCTTATGCTCCGAGGAGCTGCCATGTGCCCCTGCCGCCGGTTTCCCCGCTTCCAGGCACCGTTAGAGCCTTGGCTCTGCCCATGGACCCCCATCAATGAGGTGGGCCACGTGGACAATGGCGTGGGCGCCCCACGGCGTTTGGGAAGCCACGGTTCACTGCTCAACCCAGTGGGGAGCAGCGGAGCGTTCGGGCACCCAGTAGAGTTCCCATAGTGAGGCTCACCTGGGCGGGGGTCCAGCACTACCCTCGCTTTATGGTAATTCAATTCGCGCCCCGCAGCGCTTGAGGAAGCTGCTGTCGGGAGCGACGGAGAGTTCCAATGCCGCTGGTGCCATCGCGACAGGGCTTGCCTTTGGAAGGCTTGTGCCCTTTGTCTCCTGGTCGCCCGGCAGATTTCTTTTCTGAGTGATGCTTGTCTCATTCAGAGGCCTGAGCAGCGTGCTGCACCCAGGGGGGCTTTTGGCAATTCTTTCGCAGCTCAGGGAGCTTCCAGCTTGCCTGCAGTTGCTGCGGTAGGAAGAGAGATGAATTTTTTTCACTTTCTTTAGATTTCTTCAAATTTATCGGAGATCCAGGATGGCAAATCGTCCAGTTGAGGGACTGAGTCGATAACGGGCGGAGCTTGGTGGACCAGGGGCGTATACCAAGAGCTTATCTGACCAGTCAAGAGGCTACAAACCTTTGTTTCCTCCCTGTAGCTCACCCAACAGCTCATGTCAAATCCTGAAGCATCCTTATTCAGTCACCACACCTGCCCGGATTCACTTATTTTTATACGTCCAAACAACAAATGGGGTCTGCCTGGACCAGTGTTTTTTATACCTTGACAATTGTAACATCTCTGGACATCAACTTGCAAAATTTCCAACGCTGTGTTAGGACATGTTTACAGGTAGTCCTCGAGTTATGAATGTAATGGAGCCTGCCAATTATTTTGTAAGTGTGAGTCATGTAACTTGATCATGATTGCGCCCTGCTTTCGACCTTGGTGGGCGGAGAGATTAGGCAGGGCAAATGTAGCACCTCTGCTGTCGTTCGTAGGATGAACGATGGCTGTGGTGCTGCAACATTCGTAATTTCAGAACTAGTTCGTAAGTACCGTATTTTTTGGAGTATAAGGTCACACCTTTTTCCCTCAAAAAAGAGGGTGAGAATCTGGGTGCGTCTTATACACTGAATATAGCATTTTTGGCCTCCCAAAACCCCTTTGCAAAAATGGAAGTGCATAGCCCTTAGGAGGCTTCCAGAGTGCTCCGGGGGGGGGGGAGGGCAAAAATGAGTGAAAAACGGGCTATTTGTTGCTCGTTTTTCCCCCAGCCCCTAGGAGCACTCTCTAAGCTGTCTAAAGGCTATGCATGGCATTGTTTTGACAAAAAAATGGGCCCGTTTTTGCAAAAAATGGGGTGTTTTCGGGAGGTCTGCAGAGTGCAAAAACTTTTTTTTAAAATTTGCCTCTTCAAAATCTTGGTGCATCTTATACTCTGAAAAATACAGTAGTTCGGGGGAACTATGTCATAACTTCGGTCACTAAATGAACTGCCTTAACTGGGGGATTTCCTGTATTCTCTTTCTGTACTCAGGCTGCTTTGCATGGTTCTGTTTCCTTTTCGCATGGTGGAAAGTAATTTCAGTCCATTGCCTTGTTTTTTACAACAGCAGAACACAATTCCTTCTGGTGAGTTTTCCAGGAGTTCAAGGACTGGGGAAGGTTCAGCCATAGTTCCTGAAAACTCCTGGTGCTGCTTACAGAAGCTGAGTGGCATGATCATGTGGGAGAGTTTAAACCAGAGGTGTCGAAACTTGGGAACTTTAAGACTTGTGGATTTCAACTCCCAGCTGGGGAATTCTGGGAGTTGAAGTCCACAAGTCTTAAAGTTCCCAAATTTCGGCACCCCTGGTTTAAAACATGGTCCTGTTAGTGGAAGACATTGGTCTGCATTTTTGTCTCTTTCACGCACACCCTCCCCAAATGAAACACAACTGTGTAACAATAGGTGTAAACGGCTTAGGCTCCATTTTTCGCCGTCATTAGTGACAGTTACTAAATCAAGGGGAACAATTTTGGTTTCCTTAGAATCTTTAATCTCCTTCCCAACGGCAAAAGTGTGTTTTGTGCCATGCGTGCCCTTTGCTAGTTTTTAATCTTCCCTCTCTCAGGGACAGCCTTCGGCAGCCAATTTACTGCTCCAGCCTGCTCTACGTTGAATTGCTGCACTGACATTAGGTGATACAGATGCACCTGTTAAGACTAGAATCGTAGGGCTGGAAGGGATTTTGGAGGTCTTCCAGTCTAATCCCCTTCCCCTATATTATCCAGGACAAATGGTTATCCAGTCTTTTCTGAAAAGCCTCCAATGATGAAGCACCCACAACTCTGGAAAAGATCCTATTATAGGAAATTTCTCCTTAGTTACAGGTTAGATGTCCTTAGTTACAGGTTAGACGCGGTTGAGGCTGCACCAGGCGGCTAGGTAGCAGGTCAGGATCCCTGTTTAAGCTGTCAGAGGACTCTAGCCCCGGAGGTTCATCTGAGCTCTGGATTGCCGCCAGCAGCCCTGGTGTCGCTCCAAGCTTGCGGCAGCCATTTTGGACAGTAAAAAAGGCATGCTTTTAGAAGTCAAATTGTTTTTTTCGTGCCGCAGCCAGGTCCTCTGCAGATCGCCACTGGGAGGGGTATTAATTGAGTGGCCTTGCTCTGGATCTCTGCGGTCTTTGGCTTCCCCAGGCCATTCCCTGCTTTCTCTCAACTGCACAGATCTGCAGGCGCCTTGGGCCTTCCAATTTGACGCCAAAACTCATTGCTGCATTCTCTGCCTGGGCCCATTGACTCTGCTCTCCAATTCCTCTGGGCTAACTATTATCTAAGCCAAGTGACTTCCAGCAAGTTCAAGCCAGCAAGAGTGTGGGCAAGGCCAAAGATCAGGCAGGACCCGTCTAAGCGCAGCAGACCCAATCCTGCGGCCAAGGGTGCTAGTGCAGCATGTCCTACAAAGGGCAAGCAGCCCAGATCACAAAAGGTGTCTTAAGGCTGAGGAGAGACTGGCAGAGAGAAGCCAGAGAGCCCTAGAGAAACAATTTCAAAGGCTCAGGGAAACTAGGGGCCTGACAAGGAGCTCCCTCTGCCTGCTGATGTTTCTGCTGTCCCTTCCATTGTCGATCCCCTTCCAGAGGAGGTTCCATCGGTAGTGGATGAGGAGGATTTTGGGTTCCCCCAGCCTGAGTGATGGTACGTTGGTCAAATTTTTGGGAGGAAAACACAACAGCCACTCGGTCTTGTCTGGGTTGAGTATCAGCTTGTTTGCTCTCATCCAGTCTTTAACGGCCTCAAGACCCCGGTTCATCACATCCACCACTTCATTGAGTTGGCACGGGGCGGACAGATACAACTGTGTATCGTCCGCATATTGGTGGTATTTTATCCCGTGCCTCCGAATGATCTCGCCCAGCAGTTTCATGTATCACAGATGGCATCCAGCAACTGGGCCTCACATTGCCTCTCCCAGGCCGTGCCAGAGCCAAGACGAAGGTCCCTGACTCTCAGGCACAATCGAGCAAGGGTCTCTCCGCCTGCCTCCTCAGCCATCAGCGAAACATCTGACACTGAGGAGGGTGTTCAGGATGCACCGGACTTGTCTGAAGACGAGAATCTGGCCCCCGATGTTCCAGCATTCTCAGGCTTGTTCAAGCCCTCTATGTTCCGGGCCATCCTCACCAAGGCTAGGGCCTCATCTATTCAGATGGGACTTCCTGCTCAATCAGATAAAACTTCCTCAAACCAGGGCAATAAGACACCTGCCAGATCTCAGGACGAGTGATCTCCCCAAGATCTGGTTCCATCACCCCAACTCTTCCTAGATGTTGTCCGGTGCCAATGGGCTCAGCCAGGGTCAAGGGCCAACCCCAGTGGAATGGATAAAAAGCTCTACTCCATGGAGGCTGGAATGGAGGATCTCCAGAAGCTCCCCCAGGTGGATGATCCCATAGTGGCCCTGATCTCGAACTCAGTCCTTCCAGCGGATCTGCTGGAAGGACTCAAGGCTGAGGACAAGATGGCAGAGAAGGCCTGTCATAAGACTCATATGGCCACTGCGTGGACCATGAAGGCCGCCTCTTCTTCCTATTTCAGTAGTGCAGCCTTATTTTGGCTGCATGTTATTGGCCAATCTCCCAGCTAGCGACACTAGATCTCGCCAGGATGTAAACAAAATAATCACAGCGGTAGAGTATTCAGCCGACGCCTCCCTTAACGCCACCAAATTTTCATCTAGGGCTTTTGCCTCCAATGTCACCTCACGTCGCCTGCTGTGGCTCCATCACTGTCAGGTGGACATGAAGGCAAAACGGAAGCTAGCTTCGGCCCCCTTCAAGGGCGGCAAGCTGTTCGGGGAGACCTTGGACTCGGTACTCATTGAGTCCAAGGACAAACGCAAGGTCTTTCCGGCTGTCACCAACAAGCCAGACTGTAAGGGTCACTCATTTTTTCGCAGGCAGCCCTTTTGTAATGCAGACACCCACTCTACCTTTGCGGGATACACCAGACCTTGCACCCAGTCACAGGACCACTCCCATGAGAAGTCCTCATTCAGTGATAAGAATAGACAGCAGGGAAACCGCACAACGTTCTGAGGTTTTTTTTCAAACCGTTCCTTTTGACGGATAAAGTGACCGTCCCTGGTCCCCTCCCATTGGGGGCAGGCTACAGCTGTATGCTGACCAATGGGAGGAGACAACAACAGATGCTTGGGTTCAGAACACGATCCGTTATGGCCTAACCTTAGAGTTTCTATCGATGCCCCCGCAGACATTCATCCACCGACCCCTTCCCAAATCGCCCTTCAAACGCCAGGTGATGCAGGCAGAGACCAGGCATTTACTGGACATAGCAGCCATTGAGCAGGTGCACCCGGGTCAGGAGGACAGCGTTTTTTATTTGATCCTTTTCCTTGTTCCCAAGACATCGGGGGTGGGTGGGTGAGAGCAATACTGGACCTCAAGAAACTCAATATCCATCTGGTGTACAAGCGCTTCAAGATGCAATTGCTCCAAACCATATTGAGTTGCATCAGATAGGACGATCTGATGACATCAATCGACTTGAAGGAGGCATACTTGCACGTTCCCATTCACCCAACGCATCACAAGTTCTTGAGGTTCCAGTTTGCAGACCACCATTACCAGTACAGGCCCTTCCCTTCAGTCTCTCGGTGGCTCCAAGAACATTCACAAAACTCCTGGCTGCAGTCGCAACAAATCTCCGATCTCGTCCTGTACGGCTCGTCTGCTACCTGGATGACATCCTCCTGCAGTCGTTATCCATCCTGCAAGCACATCAGGACATCAACCTCACCATTCGCACCCTCGAGCAGCACGGCTTTTCTGTCAATTGGGAGAAGAGTCACCTGATTTCAACCTCCAGGATTCAACATCTGGGCATGGTGATCGACTCCATCGCTTGCAAGGTTTACCTCACGCAACAACGAGCGGACAGTATAACCTCCCTTGTGCGACAGATCAGGACATCCAGGTCAGTCTCCATTGTGACTCTATCCCAGCTGCTGGGCAAATTGGATCTCGTGCATTACTGTAGTTCCCTCGGCTCGGCTACATGCACGGAAGCTTCAGTGGTTCTTGCTTCCGGTTCAATGTCGCAAGGCCAGCAACTCCAAGAGGGTAGTGACCATACCTCCAGGGGGTCATTAGGTTGCTCAGGTGGTGGCAGTCACCGGCACTGAGAAGGGGCTCCCTGTTCAAGGATCCAGAACACCTTGTTATAACGACAGACGCCAGCCTCTACGGCTGGGGTGCTCACTTTCAGACACACATGATGCAGGGCAGGTGGTCGCCAGCAGAGCTTTCCCACAACATAAACTGGCTGGAGCTCAGGGCGGCCAGGCTAGCTCTTCGACATTTCCGCCAACACATCAAAGGTGCGCCCGGCCTAATATTGAGGGACAACATTGTCACCAAGGCGTACATAAACCACCAGGGCGGAACTCAATCAAAGGGCCTGATGTTGGAGGCGGAGGCACTCGGGCGTTGGGCCGAATGCTACCTCGAATCACTGAGGGTGGATCACATCTTGGGGGAAGAGAACGTATCTGCAGACTGGTTGAGCAGAACTACAATATGCAACTTGGAGTGGCAGCTCCATCCCTCTCTCTTTTACCAACTATCCCAGAGATTTGGTCTTCCGACAGTAGACCTGTTCGCCAGTCCGACAAACACGCATCTCCCCTGATTCTTCTTGCGGTTCGAGTGCTCCGGAGCGGAAGGAACAGATGGCCTTCGATGTCATTGGCCTCCCGGCGCCCTTTACACCTTCCCGCCTCTCAACCTTATTCCCCAGGTAATCAAGAAGATCCTGTTGGAGGGAGCGGAGGTGCTGCTGGTCACCCCACATTGGCCGAGGCGATCCTGGTTTGCTGATCTTGTCGATCTATCAGTGACCAAACACTGGTGCATTCCTCAGGAGCAGATCTCCCTCAGCCAGGGGCCATTCCTCACCCGGATCCTCAGTGGCTCCAGTTGACCGTCTGGCACCTGAGGGGGACCTTCTGAGGCAGGACAATTAATTGGACAAGGTCATCCTCACCATCCAGGCGGTCTTCCATGGTTCACATCTATGCCGCAACATGGACAGCTTTCGCATCTTGATGCCACTCGGGCCATATCAGCGCCGCCGCAGCAACTATCCCGCAAATCCTTGAGTTTCTCCAGAACGGACACACTGCGGAGGCAGAAGGACGCCTTGGCCACCATATTATCCAGAGACGATACTATACTGCTCAACAGACATTCCAGGGTCCGCAGCTTCCTGAAAGGAGCTACTAACCTGACTTCCCCAATGGTCCACCGGTACCTGGCGATCATTCTGCAGACGTTGACCTTGGCTCCATTCGAGCCTATTCGCTCCATCACCTTGCAACACTTATCATTTAAGACTGCCTTTCTAATTGCCATCACTTCGGCACGCAGAATTTCTGAGCTGGCAGCCTTATCGGTCAGGGAGGACCTCTGCATTGTGCATCCGGACAGGGTCATTCTTCGTCCCCTTCCTCCCAAAAATTAACACCTTGTTTCACAGGTTGCAGGAATTGATTCTCCCTGATTTTTGCCCACATCCCAGGCACCCCAGGGAACGCATTTGGCACAAGTTGGACGTCCACCGGGCGATACGCGTATACAAGAAAAGAACAGCTTTCTGCAGGTCTGAATCCTTCTTTGTATCTTTCCAGCCCACTTCAATGGATAGGAAGGTTACCTCTTTGACTATTGGACACTGGCTCCGTGTCTGCATAAAGCTGTCCTACAAACATCAAGGCCGCCAGTTTCCTCCTCATGTAACGGCTCATTCCACAAGGAGCGCTGCGACCTCAGCTGCTTGGGCAACGCAAGCGCTCATTGAGGAAATATGCAGGGCAGCGCCTTGGTCCTCACCATCTCCATTTGTTTGTAACTATAAGTTGGACTCCTTCGCAGCTGCTGAGGGCTCCTTTGGGAGAAGAGTTTTACAGCGAGTTCTCGCTGCTCCGGAAAACGGGGTCTTTCTTCTTCCCACCCTGGGACTATATAGCTTGGGTATGTGCCATGCTTGGACACTTCAAGCAGTGCCTAGGAGAAAGACCGTTGGCTTACCTGAATGCTCGTTCTCTAGGTGCTGTGGGAGTGTCCAACCCCACCCTGGGGTAGTCTAGTTGAACTGTGTTATTATCTCTGAGGACATAATCCATTTGTTTGCGACGTCCTTCTAAGTTTCATCTCTTTTCAAACTGAACTCCAAAGGAAGCAGAAGGCGTGACTACACTAAAGATTTAAACTCAAGTCCTTAGGCAGCAAGCTGAAGTTAACCCATGCTTGGACACTCCCACAGCGCCTAGAGAACAACCATTGAGGTAAGCCAATGGTCTATCCAGGGTGCATTTGATTTAATCATGATTTAAATCACCAGTAAACAGGCTTGATTTACCTCTACCTGATTTACATCATAATTTCTAAAGAGCAAATGCTATCTCTGTCCCGCAGTGGCTCCTCCTCTGACCCGCTGTTGTCTCACTGACAGCCCCAACATTGCTGAATATACAGCCTCATGTGACATAACTAAGCTCCATTTCATGCAGAATAAACTAATTTTTAATGCATCTTAAATAGAAAACTATCTTTAGATAGATTTTCACTTCAAAAGCCTTTTATTAAAATAAATTTGATAAAAATAAATTGATTTTTTTTAAAAAAAAAAATCCTCATTTTTTTCTCCACCCTGGTACAATCACTTCTCATGATCCTGATGCTCTCCCTCTGTTAGGAATGCATTGTGTTTTGGGGGAACTGCAGTACACTGCTGGCACATACCTATTGGGTGGGCCACTAGGACAGCAGCCCCTAGCCTTTCCTGCTCTGTGAACTGGCAGTTGGGGGGGGGGATAGAGGGGGTGGTTTTGTGCACGGGCCCTCTGCTTGTGAAAATGGAGCTTAGCGTCCTTGCTCACTGCTTGCGCGGCCCAGTTCTCAAGGGGCTGTGGCTCGGGGGTTGTGGACCCCTCCGTTAGGACACTGAGCTCCCTCTCACAGTTTGCTGCCGTTGAGCCAGATGCCACCTTTCCTATACCTGTGCACTTGATTGTACTTGTCTAGGTGCAGGACCTCAACTTTTCTCACTCTTGAACTTCATCTTGTTGGATGGGGCCCCACTGCTGAAGTCTATGAAGAGCCTTCTGAATTTTGAGTCTGTTCTCCAAAGTGTTAGCAGTTCCCTATAAATTGGTGTCATCCACAAAATTGATGAGCTCCCCTACTACCCCTCATCTGGACCTAGATCATTTAGGAAGGTATTAAAGAGCTTTGCCCCCAAAACAGAACCTTGAGGTCATTGTTCCCTCTAAGCTGCGTAGCCACGTGGCCGCGCACGTGGCAACAGAACACCGCGCAGCAGTTTCCAACTGCCGCGCAGTGGTTTTTGTGAGACGCCTTCCACCATAATAGGAGAGGAGAGCCAGCCTGGAGACAGCAATCAGTTCTAGATCCACAAGGCAGAAAGTAAGTAGCTCAGAGAAGGGGTGTGGGGGTTGGGAGAAGGCATGGGACGGGCTCCCAGCAGCGGCTGCTCAGATTTGCCAGAGCGGGAGGGAGGGAGAGAGAGAGTATCCCTCCTTCCTTCAGCCCAACACTCTCGCTGGCATCCCGGCCAGATGAGAGGGACTGCAGAGGGTCTCCTCGAGTCTAGGGTAGCGAGTCATTCAATGGGAAATTTGCCTCTTGGAAGGAATGACCTGGATTGGCTCCCGCGTCATCTCTCCTGCTTCGTCTCTCCTGCCTCTTTGCTTCTCCGTTCGGTCTTTGGGCGGCAGATCGAAAGCGGAAGCCAATCCAGGTCATTCCTTCCAAGAGGCAACTTTCCCATTGAATGACCCACTGCCAGAGAGAGAGAGAGAGGGAGGGAGGGAGGGAGGGAGAGAGAGAGAGAGAGAGAGAGAGAGAGAGAGAGAGAGAGAGAGAGAGAGAGAGAGAGAGAGAGAGAGAGAGAGAGAGAGAGAGAGAGAGAGAGATAGATATATGCTACTGTAAGGTTGAGAAAAAGACCAACTTCATTCCATGGAAACCAAACAAAGTTCATATGGAGGGTTTCTTTCTACGATGGGCTTCTTGGGTCAACAGTGAATATCAGTTATCAAAAATGTAGGTAAAAAGTTAAGCAGGCAATAGGCAATCACCAAAAGGGAAGCCAACTTTCTGAATTCTGTTTCTTTGACTTAGTGACTTATAAATAGTAGACTAATGTTCTGAAAACGTGACCTAAATTTCTATATATTTTAAATAGCTGTAAAGCTATGCTGAAAAAGTTGTTCTCAAGGTATTGTGATAAATTCAATAAAAAGAAGGAAATTCTTGATGAACTTAAGGAGGAATGAGAGTATTGGATAGTAAATAGACAAATAAAATTACCAGTCAAAGAGAATATTTGCACCTCAGGGTTGAAATGAGATGTTCTCTCTTCCTCTTTCCTCTTCCTCTTCTCTCTCTGTCTCTCTCATCCTCTTTCTTTTTGTCTTCTCTTTCTTTCTTTTCCATTCTTCTGTCACTTTTTCTCTCCTCCCTTCTCTCTCCTCTTTGTCTCTTTCTGTCTCATCCTTTCTCTTTGTCTCTCTTTCTCTCTCCTTCTTTCCCACTCTTCTGTCACTTTCTCCTTCTGTCCCTTTCTGTCTCTCTTCCCTCTTTTTTCTTCCTCTCTTCCTCTCTCCTACTCTTTTATCACTTTCTCTCTACCGCCCAACCTGTCCCCATACTTATCTTCAACTGATCATTTTTGCAATAATTTACCTTCTTTTCTAAATAGGCACAGTTCCCTTACTGGATCCCTCGCTCACTCAAACACACACACACACACACACACACACACACACACACACACACATATGCACACACATGCACAAAACCATTTTTCTCCATTCCAATTCAGATCCTATAAATCAATTGCTCTGTGAAACATCTGTGAAAAAAATTCAGGTGCTCAGACATGAAAATGTGCCGCTCAAACACTATACTTTTCTGCACACACTGAAAAAAAATTAGAGGGAACATTGCTTGAGGTCCCTCACTGCATGTTCCCCCCCCTCCCCTGCAGATGCAGTTCCATTAAGGACGACACATTGAACATGGTTTGTGAACCAATAGCGAATCCATCCGGTGGTGGCGCTGTCCATCTCACGTTGTTCTACGTTACCAAGAAGTAGACTGTGGTCTACTTTCAAATCCCTTACTAAAGTCCAAATATTTGGACCACAGCATTTCCCTGACCCACTAATTTAGTCGCTTTATCAAAGAAGGCCAGAAGATTTGTCGGGCGGGATCTGTTTTTAACAAACCCATGCTAGCTTCTTGTAATGGCTTTGTTCGTTTCTAGACGCTCGCAGATCCATTGCTTGATCCTCTTTTCCAGGATTTTCCCAGGTATCAATTTGAAGCTAAATGGTCTGTATTGGATCCCCTCCCCCCTTGTAGATTGGAACCACATCAGTTCTTCCTCAGCCCTTGGGCAGTTCTCCTGTTTGCTCCAGGAGCTTTGAAAGATTCTGTTCAGTTATTCAGAGATCACGCCTGCTCTCTCCTTCAGAACTCTGGGATGTAATCCTTGTGGTTGCGGTACTTAAACTCGTCTAGAGTGGATAGGTGTTTTGTTACCTATTTCTTGCCTTTTTTTGACCTGCATTCCTGCTCTATCTCACTGTGCTGCTTTCGGTACATTGGGCTTTTCATCCCCTCCCATTTGCCTGAAGACAAATGCAAAGAAGAAATTAAGCAGTTCTGCTTTCTCCATAGTGAGGGGGGAGGAGTATCCAGAGTGGGTTGACCTTGTCCTCTCATGATTGGATGAGTCAGATAAGCTCTTTGGGCAACGCCCCCTGGCCAGCAGGACTTCCCCATATTTTGACTCATCCACTCACTGGAAAGGTTGCACCACTCTGGACCTCCAGTAATTTACAAAGGATTAAGGAAAATAAACTTGGACCCAGTGAATCCTGCCTCCCTACATCGGGCACATCCTCCTCCTGCAAGGACTGGACTGCCACAAGCCCACTGGGGCAGCACACAAGCCCACTGGGGCGGCACGCTGTGGCCACTGAGTGAAACAGAGTCACTCAGTGAGGACCTTTGCCGGGCACGCAGGAGGACAGGGCACATGCTTCCTAGAGGCAAGCCCTTGACGCAGAGGCTTCTCAGGAGCACGAGCGCTCCTCCGCTCCCCTCGGGTTGAGCCACGAATCACGGGTTGTTAAAACGCCCTGGAAAGCCTGCGCTGGCAGCTATCACCAGTGAACAAGGTGAGAGCCAGAGAGGCTCAGAAAGAGCTGCAGGAGGCAGGGGGAGGCAAGTGAGACACCCTCCAGTGGCAACGGCAGCCGCATGGCAAGCCTGCAAAGGCAAAAACCATTTCCATGTGCTCCAGCAAAGAGGAGCCTTTTGAATTTGGAGCCGGGGGCCATCTTGAAAACATGTGGTCCAAGATGGTGGCCCCCAGCAGCTCAAAGGAGGCCGGCAGGAGGCCAGCTCTCAGCCCTCCAGCAACACCACCACCGGAGGCTCTGAGGAGCCCTTAAAAAGGTGAGAAACCATCGCAGAGGCATTAGCCAAGGGCGGGGGAGGCAGCAAAGGGCCAAAAGGAGGCTTATCAAGGAGGTTAAAGAGGCAGGCGGTGGAACAATCCCCCCCTCCAAGCCTATCTCCTGTATGAATCACAGAGGCAGCTGCCACAAGGCTTGCAGGAAACCCCCCCCCCCCAACCTGAGAACTCCTACCCCCAGGGCTTGTCCTCCAGTGTTACAGCAATCTTGCCTAACGATGTATGCAAGCCCATTTCTGTCCCTTTTCTGACTGCCAAGCAACAGGAGAAGGCTTCCCCCTTAAGAACACTCTCCTTTAAGTAGGAGAAAGAGAAGGGGGCGAGAAGGCCCTCAGAAGGAGGCTGGCCAGCAGCTCTTAGTAGCACAAGCTGTGTTTTTTTGTGGCTAATTCTTGAGGGCGGGGCTATGTTATTTGCCCCGCAGAGCCATTTTGGAAGAAGCGGGAGGAGAGGCCCCACATGGTCCAAGCCGGCAGCCCCCTGCAGCCTGGAAAAACACAAGCAGAGGGGGGAGGAGTAATCAGCCCGGCTGCTAAAGGCTGCAGCTCCCAATGGAGGGACAGAAGAACCTCCAATCAGGTTAGAGATTACCCCTGAAGGCCTTCCAAGGGTGGGGGTGACTAGGCAAAGAGCAAAATGCAATGCAATACAATTCTATGCAATACAATAGCAGAGTGGGAAGGGACTTTGCAGGTCTTCTAGCCCAACCTCCTGCCTAGGCAGGAAATCCTATACCATTTCAGACAAATGGCTATCCAACAGCTTCTTAAAAACTTCCACTGTTGGGGCATTCACAACGTCTGGAGGCAACTTCTGTTCCACTGATTAAGCGTTCCAACTGTTAGGAAATTTCTCCTCAGTTCTAAGTTGCTTCTCTCTTTGATTAGTTTCCATCCATTGCTTCTTGTTCTGCACTCAAGTACCTTGGAGGATAGTCTGGCTGCCTCTTCTCTGTGGCAACCCCTGAGATATTGGAACACTGCTATCACGTCTCCCCTAGTCCTTCCTTTCAGTAAACTAGACTTATCCAGTTCCTGCAATCGTTCTTCATAGGCTTTAGCCTCCAGTCTCCTGATCCCCTCTGTTGCTCTTCTCTGCACTCTCCCTAGAACCTCCATATCCTTTCTACATCATGGTGACCAAACTTAATGCAGAATTCCAAGTGTGGCCTTACCAAGGCCTTATAAAGTGGGATTAACACTTCACTGGAGCTTGATTTTATTCCTCTGTTTATGCAGCCAAAAACTGTGTTGGTCTTTCTGGCAGCTGTTGCACACTGCTGGCTCATATTAAAGGGTTGTCCACTAGGACTCCAAGATCCCCTTCACAGTTACTACTGTGGAGCAAGGTATTCTGTACCTGTGCACTTCATTTTCGTTGCTAAAGGTAGAACCTTACTTCATTGAATCTCATTTTCTTAGGCAGTGCCCAATGTTCAAGTGTATCAAGATCCTTCTGTATCTTTAGCCTGTATTCTGGAGTGTTGGCTATTCCTGCCAGCTTGGGGTCATCTGCAAATCTGATGAGTCCCCCCACCGATCAGCATTTAACAAACAGAGAGCTAACAGTCATTCTGGCTCCTTCTTATGACCGCTTGAGATAACAGCAGTACTTAAAGAAACAGTACTACTATCATGGCATATATATTGCTAACCCAACTGTTAGCTTACACACCTAACACCCTCATTCAAATCACTGATGAAGATGTTGAAGAGTACTGGGCCCAACACAGAGCCTTGGGATACTCCACTGCATTCTTCCCTCCATGAAGAGGCAGTTCCATCGAGGAGTACAGGTCTGTGCGGTTGGTCAACCAGTTACAAAGCCATCTGGTGTGACTATGTCTAACCCACATTCTTCTACTTTATCTAGTAGTAGGTTATGGTCTACCTTATCAGGACTTGCTGAAGTCCAAGTTAACTATATCGATGGCATTCCTATAGTCCACTAGTGTTGTCACTGTATCTAAGAAGGCAATATGGCTAGTCTGGCATGATCTGTTTTTGACAAACCCAGGTTGGCTTTGGGCTCTTGATCTGTTTTCCTCCCTTTCTGAAGAGGGGAACCACATAACCAACCCTATAGGAGTTCTCCGGTACTCCAGGATCTCTGATAGATATGGTTCAGTTGTTTGGAGATCTCGTCTGCCAGTTCCTTCAGATCCCTGGGGTGTAACCCATCCGGTCCTGGGAATTGGACTTTGGCTAAGGTAGACAGGTGCTCACTTACCATTTCTTCCCTATCTCATCTTGGGTTCCTAATCTGATTTTTGGGGTGCTGTTCTTGATAGGTTGGACTGTTTTATCCCTTTGGGTAAAGACAGATGCCAAACATGAGTTAAATAGTTCTGCCTTACCCCTGCTGCTTGTCACCTTCTGGCCACTTTCTCCCAGCAAGGAACCAATGTTTTCTTAATCTTTCTTGTTTTTAACATGTGGGAAGATGCCCCCTTTTGTATTTTATTTTATTATCATTGTTGTTGTGGTTGTTATTATTATCATCATCATCATTATTTTACCTTTGCAGCAGGCCTTTATTGTGAGCCTTAGCTTCCCTCACTTCATCTTTACACGCACTCTAGTGGCCGCCCATTGAACTCCGTCTGTGTTTACATTCAGAATATCTCTGCGCTAATCCTAGCCATAGAATCATAGCACCCTTATGGCCGGGAGAAAAAGGGTCAGACAGGCCGGTCCCCATGCCAGAACCCACCACAAACTCAGAATGGGATGTCCGACTATGAGAAATCGCAGAAGCACCTCAGATAGCCTATGATCTTAGACAGCATTCGCTGAGGGCAGAACATATAGCAGGGGTGGAGAACATCAGAGCCGACTGGCTCAGCCGGACCGAGGTGGACAATTTGGAGCAGAAGCTGCAGCCAGCAATCTTCGAGGAGCTGGCGGAGTGCTTTGGACGCCCGGAGGTTGACTTATTCGCTACGCCCCTCAACGCTCAGCTCCCGAGGTTCTTCTCCAGGTACCAGACACGGGGGGCAGAAGGGGTGGACGCTCTGCGAAGCCCCTGGCCCAGGGGTCGTCGGTATGCCTTTCCGCCCTTACCCCTGATCCCCAGGGTCATATGGAAAATCCTTCGGGAGGGGGCGGAAGGGGTCCTGTTGGCGCCTCACTGGTCCTGGAGGCAGTGGTTTGCAGATCTCCAGACGCTTTCAGTGGAGAGGCCCTGAGGAATCCCCCAAGAGAGGATATCCCTCAATCAGGGGTCGCTGGAGCACCCAGACCCTCAATGGCTGCAGCTGACTGCTCAGCTCTTGAGCGGAGCATCCTGGGGAAAGACCTCTTCCCCCCCAGGGTGATGCAGACTATCCAGACTGCCCACGCACCCTCCACAGAGCGTATCTATGGCTCCATGTGGCAGGCCTTTGCCTCATGGTGTAACTCCCTGGGGTACAATCCTATCCAGGCCTCAGTGCCTCAGATTCTGGACTTCCTCCAGGCAGGCCGGGACAGAGGGTTAGCTCCTAACACGATTAGGAGGCAGGTTTCAGCCATCTCGTCAGTTCTCCTGCATGGCAGGAGCCAGAGCTTGATTCACCATCCTATGGTCAGGCAATTCCTCAAGGGGATTTCCAACCCCAAACCGCACACGGTGTTCAGGTACCCTTCCTGGGACGCTCCAACAGGCTCTCCATTTGAGCCTTTACGAACAGTTTCCCTTAAATTCCTGACTCATACGGTGGCCTTTCTGGTGGCCATCACCTCCGCCAGGTGGATATACGAACTGCAAGCCCTGTCCACCAGGGAGGATCTCTGCGTCTTCCACCAAGACAGGGTGGGGTTACGACTGGATCCGTCCTTCATCCCCAGGGTGGGCCCCTGCTTCCATCGAACCCAGGAACTGATTTGCCCACTTCTGTCCAGACCCTTCTCACCCGTTGGAGAAGTGGCACACTCTGGGCGTAAGGAGGGCTCTGTGGATTTACCGCAGGAGAACCAGGCCAAACAGGAAATCCGAAGCTTGCTTTGTCTCCTTCCAACCAGGTCCTGGGTAACGAGGTGACTTCCACCACAATAGGCAGGTGGTTGCGAACCTGCATTGCCACTGCATACCAATCGCAGGGCTTACAGACACCAATCATATCACAGCCCACTCCACGCGGAACGCAGCCACATCCACGGCCTGGGCCATGCAGACATCCCTGGCTGAAATCTGCAGGGCAGCCACGTGGGCTTTCCCCTCTCCCTTTGCTAGGAACTATAAACTGGACTCTTGCCTCAGCAGAAGCCTATTTGGCTGCAGGGCGTTGCAGGCGGTTCACAGGGCGGGGTCCACGCCTCAACTGGCATGAGGGGGGACATGGGGCCTCAGGGTTTTCTCTCCCTAGGATCGTGCAGGCTTTGGTACGTCTCACTCTGGATACTCCTCCCCCCTCACTATGGAGAAAGGGCGTTGGCACTTACCTGATACGCCTCTTCTCATAGTGGGGGGAGGAGTATCCAGTCCCTCCCTGACTATGTTTATATGACTAAGTGTTGTTTTATGAAGTTATATAAATATTGATGTCGAAGACGATAAAGCTAAGAACTGAATTAAGAGTCTGGAGTGAATGGTGCAACGAGTCGGATGGAGCTCTTCGTCAAATATGGGGAAGTCCTGCTGGCCAGGGGGCATTGTCCAAAGAGCTTATCTGACTCATCCAATCATGAGAGGACAAGGTCAACCCACTCTGGATACTCCTCCCCCCACTATGAGAAGAGGCGTATCAGGTAAGTACCAACGCCCTTTCTCCCTGCTGCCTGTCTCCACCTTGCCATCTTTGTTTGTTTGTTTGTCAAACGTACAAGATAACAAGTATATGAACATAAACATGAACAAAGGAAGTAAATATAGATAAATGGGGACAATAGGACAGGGATGATAGGCACGCTGGTGCGCTTATGCAGGCCCCCTTTACGGAACTCTTAGGAATGGGGTGAGGTCCACGGTAGACAGTTTGAGATTGACGCTGTGGGGGGATGTAACAACGGAGTCAAGTAGAGCATTCCAGGCGTTGACCACTCTGTTGCTGAATTTTCTGCAATCGAGTTTGGAGCGGTTTACCTTGAGTTTGTATTGATTGTTTGCCTGTGTATTGTTGAGGTTGAAGCTGAAGAGGTTGTTGACGGTCAAGACATTATAGCAGACAATTTTGAGTACTTCTCCCATTAGTGGACCTTTCCTACCTTTTGACGTTTTCTTGTTCCTTACATATTGAAAGAAACTTTTTTGGGGGTTAATTCTGGCATTGCATTTCTTACTTCATTGTGAGCGTTCGTTTTCTGAGTCTTTTGTTGCAGATTTGGTATATTCGCTGGAATTCTGCTCTAGCTCCATGCCCCTCTTATTAGTTGGTTTCCAAGTGGTCTAAGGAAACCAGGAGCCTCCCATTCCAGAATTGGGACTTCTTGAAAGGACTCTGCAAGGGTTGGTTCTATTAGTTTTGTTTGCCGCTGTAAGTGATCTAAACGTCTATGGAGATTGTCAATCATCCAGGCCATGGTTGAGCCAAGGTGCTTCCCCCCCCCCCTCCCAACTCAACTGGCCTGTCTTGGTTTTTTCTTTGAAAATGTTTTGCTTCTCATCCAAGAACTGAAGAAACTTCTTGGATGAGAAGTAAAACCTTTAAAAAAAAGTTAGGTTGCCTTTTGTAAAAAGCATCTTTGGGACTTGCAAGTCATTGGACATCTGAAGGACTTCTGCTAGCTATCTGGCCAATTTCTTGGAGAGGTTGAGCTTAGTTGGAGGTGGAGGGATATTCGTTTTTTATTTTATTTTAATTTCATACATATAACCACAAGTATATCATTACATCTGAACAGAATTATTTGTGTGTGTTGTCCACTCTTATATCTTTCCCTCAACTCAGAACAGCTGTCATTTGCTTTTCTGCTTTCAATACATCATATTATATCCTATTTCAGTGCCGTCCTATCTCCTCTCCCTCTCTGTTCTTCCCTACCTCCTTTCTTTCCTCTACCATTCCTCTCTTCTCTACTTCCCTTTCCTCCTTCTAGGTGTAGAGATATTCTGAAGGCTCTGGTTTTATTCATGCAGCTTGCTAAACTTTGGGATGGGGGGAGGCTGGGGGATGGGTATTTCTGCAGCAAAGCCAACCCTTTTGCTTCTGGGGGAGCAGAGCACACCGGATGCGCAGAGAACCTAAGTCTGGTTAAATTCTGTTCTTCATATGTCGCAGATTGTAATCTTTTTGTGCTCATCAGTTTAGAGTACAGGTAGCCCTCGACTTAACAAAAAGTTCATTCAGTGACCATAACAGTGGCACTGAAAAATGTGACTTATGGCCATTTTTCAGTTACCACCTTTGCAGCATCCCTATGATCTCGTGACCAAAATTCAAGTGCTTGGCAACTGGTTCATATTTATGTCCGTTGTGGTGTCTCAGAATCACGTGATCCCCTTTTGCCGACCTTCTGACAAGCAGACTCAATGGGGAAGCCCGATTCATTGAACAACCATGTTGCTAATGTAACAGCTGTGCCAAGAAAGGTGACAATGTGGGGCAAAATTCACTTAGCAGTTGCTTAGCAACAGAAAGTTTGTGCTTGCTTGTGATCATACATTGAGGACTACCTGTATCTTTGTGCTAGAGAAGATTGGCTTGACCTCTCTGAACAGATCCCCGGGGAATCTGTGGGGCACTTCCAAAACCCTCTCCAGCTGTGAGCCTAAATCCTGATGATGCTGTAATTCAGCAGCCCCCAACCTTTTGGGTACCAAAAACCAGTTCTGTAGAGAGCGTTTTTCCCCGTGGACCAGTGATGGCTTGGTCTTGCATGCTGCCTGTACCAAACGGGTGGGCCTTTGCTTCCTTGTGTGGCCCGGTTTCTGGCATGCCACGGCCAATGCCGGTCCACGTACCAGGGTTTGAGGACCCCTGCTCTCTAATTGACCTTTTGCTCAGCACCCAGAAGCTCCAAGTAAGCGCCGTGTCCTCTCGTGAAGGGTGCAGATCTGCTATTTGTATTAAGTTGCCTCCAAGAGCAGAAACCTTTATAAGGGTTCCAAACTGTAAACGATTCACTGGTGATGTGGTCTAGGGTGATTTTGTGGATTCACATCAATGTGGATGTCGAGGGAAAACAGGCATCTTTTGTTTTTTAGCTTCTCGCCCCACTTAGAGCACCTGTCGGCTTCTGTTGTGGTCCCCCAGCGCCCAGCAGAGCTATCGGCAGATTCAGACAATGAGGAGGTTGGGGAGGAACATCGACCACATGGGGCCAGGGCCGTCTGAAAGTTATCAGATGCCTTTGGAGTCAGACATCAGTGAGGCAGACGAACAGCTGGAGCCTGTTCCCTGTGTGTGCATTTGCAGAGTGTCAGCCAAAGGAAATAGTTAAGGAACAAGTGACAACTTGGGAGTGAGACCACAGGTGGATGGTGAATGGCCCCTCCCATAGAGAATAAAAGAGGAGCAAAAGGGGAGGGGTGTTTGCAGGAGACAATTACTGTATTTTTCAGAGTATAAGACGCATTGGAGTATAAGGCACAGCAAGGTTTTGAAGAGGAAAATTTAAAACAAGTTTTTGCACTCTGCAAACCTCCCCCAAACGGCCCGTTTTTCGTCAAAAATAGGGCACGGATAGCCTTTAGGAAGCTTATAGAGTGCTGCTGGGGGGCGGGGAACAGGCCGTTTGTCGCTCATTTCTGTCTTCCCCAGCCCCTAGGAGCTCTCTGGAAGCCTCATACAGACTCTGCACAGCTATTATAATGTGGAGTTTCAGGATGCAAAAAATGCTGTATTCAGTGTATACCAGATTTTCAGACTCTTTTGAAGGAATTTCAATGACAATAAAGATTATGCTTATACTCTGAAAAATACGGTAGTTCATTTCTGCATTCTTGTCAAGTATTGGGCATTTGAAAGATCTTGGCCTGGCCGCTCTCCAAGCCTAAGAAAGGTTGTTGATTGTGAACTATCTTGAAAGACTGTGGGAGAGGAAAGACTTTGTTGGAGAGGAATTCACTGTAAATTACATAAAAGGGGTATATCGGGATGAGGGCTTGGCTTCGTGCTGCTGGGGGAAGCCTGGGTCAGAACCGCTTGGTGGAGAAAGCCTGGCTCCCAGAGCGTCCTAATCCCTTCTTTCCTTCCCTCCCTTGCAGGTCTCAGTGGCGCAATGGCCAGCATCAGCGTCCGCTCGAGCACCCCGGGCTCCCCCACTCACGTGAGCAGTGGCTCCAACGGGAGTCGAAGGAGAAACGGACTCCATGATGTTGACTTGAACACTTTCATATCTGAAGAAATGGCACTCCACTTGGACAATGGTGGAACTAGAAAGCGTACCTCAGCCCAGTGCGGTGATGGCATTACGGACTCCCCGACCCATAAACGCAACCGTATGATCTAAATGGCAACAATTGTTTTCACCCTCCCCCCCCCCCGGCCCCTTTGCTAAAAACAAAAAACCCCGCCCACTGGTGCTCATCCGCCCACTGGGAAAACAAACTTGAGGTTCTCCCTTCGCGAGTCACACAAAACATGGCCATAAAAGAAAGAATTACACCCGGAGGGCAGACTCCTCTCGAACCTCTATGCCTTTCCTCAGAGTAGATTCTTTAGCAAGAGGATTTCCAACGTTGTGTAGTAGCTAGCAAGCTCATCGCAGGTTAGATCACACATCCATTCCAAGGCTAAAAGTGACCTTACATGTACTCTTAAAGGGAAGAAAGGAAATATCAGACATTTTATTTGGTTATAGAATGCTTTTTGTCCTTTATTTCTTGCTGTGTTTCAATCTTTGCTTCAACAGTATTGCCACTTTAGACAACAGCGTCAACAGCGTGACTTGGCAAGCAAGACTCACATGCTTCCTTTAGAGAGAGAGAATATATATATATATATATATATATATATATATATATATATATATATATATATATATATATATATATATATATATATATATATATATATATATATATATATACACATATACACATTCTTAAATATATTAATATTTTCCTTTTGAAGCCTACTAGACACATAATTTTCTATTTAAACAAGTGTGCACATTATAAGCATTGGCTTGTGTCCATTTTTTAAAAAATTTACAAAGCAGTTGACAGCTGGGAGGTGATGTAAACAGGTTCCCTGGTGGTGATGCGGCAGAGACTTAAGTCATTATGAAAAGTTTGTTTGTTGGGGTTGTGTGTGTGTGAGCTCTAAAGCAGTTGCCCCCAGGCTCCCCTCTTCCACTTGCCCCAGGAATGTCCACCTGGAAGGTTTTGAATGGATTGCTTAAGTCAGCCAGCTGAGTATTTTGAGAGTAGGAGGAATGTGTTTTGTCACTGGGAGGAGATGTGATTTTGGGTAATACAGGTACGTATCCTACCCTTCCTCAGTGTGCAGGGAGAAAACTGGGTGGGTAGGAAATGTATATTTTTTTTAAAGGGGGTTTGGCCTTTGTTTCTTCCCATCATTCTGGTGTGTGTGTGTGTGTGTGTGTGTGTGTGTGTGTGTGTGTGTGTGAGGTTTGAGGGTGTTTCTTTGACATTTGGGCGAGATGGAGAACCTCTTGTCCCCTGAGAGGAAGGTCTGTTTTGGGGGGCCTGAGTGCCGAGGGCTGCAAAATTAAGCCGGACCCCAGTATTGGGGTTGAGCTGGCCAAGCCTTCCATTACCAGCAAAGGGAGGGTAATGTTGGTATAGCAAAAGGAAACCACCGTTTTTGAGTCAGGTATGTGACCCACCCACCCATCAAGCTACCTTGAGAAAGGTAAAAGGGAGAGGGCCAGGACATAAGGGCTGGGTCCAAATTCCCCTCCCTTCCAATCTTGGCACACAGATCCTCCTTTCTGGGTAGCTCCAGAGGCCTGTTGCCTTTTTATCAAAGGAAAGAATTGTAACAACTCCCGGAAAGCCCTGGGAGTTTGAAAATGGTAGCTTAATCTCCTCCATTCTGGTGCCCACCAGGTGTGTTTGGCTACAGTCCCTTCGTCCCTTGCCTTCTGGCTGAGGATGATGGGACCTCTAGTCTGCCTCTGCTGCAAAAGGGCAGTTTGCAGAGTTTCAAAATAGCTTTGGAACCAGATTCCCCTCGAACGTTGCTTGACTGGGCAGCTAAATGCACTGTAGGATTCTTAGTTTAGAAGCCTCTTCATTGCCCCTTCAAGTCAGATGTTTTCCCCCAGATCTCTCGTCTCTCCCAAGGCTTCCTATTTCTCTTCATTTGGGAATGGTGGTGTCAAATCCATGGAGACCTGTCTAAGCAGCAGAAGTCCTTGCAATTGGGTGTTTGTGTGTGTGGGGGCTACTTCAAGAAGGATTTGGGCAACAGTAAGGGGACCTGTTGAATTGCGCACCCCTGTTTTTGCCTTTGGAAAAAAAGTGCAGTGGGAAGCACAGGGTACGCCAACTTTAAAAGGCCACGGATGTTCTCATTTACTTCGTGGATATTTTTAAAAAAACCAAAACTGCTAATTGCATCTTGAAAGTTAAAAAAAAAATGACTACGAGAATTTAAAATTAATTTCCAGCCTCGAGTCTCCGGTTGCATTTATCTTTTAAATGTTCTTTTGAAAGATTGCCAGTGCAGCTCATGGATGGCTTCTTGATTTCATGAGAGAATCCAGACTGCAGGGTGTCTGGGTGGGGTGGTTCTTTCGTGGTTCAAAGAAGCATTTCTCTTTGGAGAATTAAAGCACTTAAATGTTGATGGGTGCAGGATTAAGATTAGTGCAAAAAGATTTTTTTAAAAATTCTGCCAAAAAAACAAAATAAAAAACAAAGAAACGAATAAAATTGTAACCGTTCCACCCGACTAGTGAGCAGAGCCATCTAATAATGCTCAGACAGACAGAAGGAATTGGCCTGGCAAGGAGAAAGGAGACCTTGGGCCACTGATAAAACGCACAGACTCCTTGATTTAAATCACCGGTGCACTGAATGAGTATGGAGCTTTGCTGAGGGTTTTTGGTCCCTGCTTTCTCCAAAGTAGTTACGAGCCCAGCCCAAAATGCTTAGACAGGTGGTCAAGGTTGCTTCCCAGGTAGACTGATAAAAGAAGGGAGCCTGTAGCTCTCCATGTCTGTGTGGAATTTATTCCCATCCCCCCTTCCTTCCTCTTACCAATTAGACTAGGGTAACTCTTCTGTGCTTCGAAGCTTTGCTTTCAGTCTAGCTCCTCTGAACAAAATTATCTGAGCATTTTTTTAAAAAAAATGGTGCCATCTTTTTTTTTTTTTTTTTGGCAAAGAGAAAAAAAACCACACACACAACCTAGGCTTGGATAATAAGCTGGCTGCCCTTATAGTCTGTGTGCTTGTAAAGCTTCAACTTTTTACTTTACTGTTTTTTAAAAGAAAAAACAATCTCTATTTGCTGTCAAAAATATTCACTCTCCTGCCAAAATAATCATCATCTCGATTGCATGATGTAAGAGAAGTGGGTTGTGTCACAAGCAAATTTCCTTATAAAAGCTGGGCCATGGAATAGCCCCAGAGGTCTCTCCTTTACACAGGTGACTTTGGGAAAGACTATAACTCTTTGGAAGCAGATCCTGTCTAGTACTTAAGGTGGAGTAGAGAAATATAGTCTCTCGCAGTTCAACTTTTTTATTTGATTTTATCTGACATGATTGGGATGCCCTTCTGGTGATACTCGTCTCATTCTGTTTTTCCTTGTAAACCAAACTTAACATGAATGTGGGGCAGATTTTACATATAGTGTATCCTGCATTGAAGCTGAGCTTGGCTTGCATATTACTAAAATCCAATTTTTAAATATTAAAACACTTGAGCTATAGTGAAGTAATGCAAAGCTGATTCTTCCCCCCTTCCCCCTCCTTTGTTTGAAATGGAATTCCTGCAAATCTTCAAATGTGACCTTGCTCTGCTGGAGAAATAGATACCTTTTTAAAACCGTAATAAAATTAAATAAAATAAATTGACACCGCCTGCTTTGTTTACTTTCATTGTTGGAGCCAGTCAGAGGGGAGCTGTCATTTGAGGTCTGCGGAGAATATTTGGGGGGCAGGGGCTGCGAGCTGCAATGGGGGGGGGGCACATCACATACTGGGACTGGCATTTTTTTGTGTTTTTCTTGGGTTGGTGTGATTATAGCCTTCGTTTGGATGACTAATCAAGTGCTTGATCATCATCTTCATTTAACAACCTCATAATCGCTAGCAGGGTGGAGTCAGGGCAACTGAATGGAGCTAGCAGAGTGTTTTAATGGCCGGCTGCCCTTCCTGTCGCCAATGTGGAGCTTTGTTCAGCAATGCATTCTCAGTGGTGCCAACTTGATCCTGGGGGGGGGGATCCAATTGGAATGGATCTTAATTTTTTCTCTAACCTTGGCAGCCTGCAAATCTCTATCTGAAGTACAGGTACTCCTTGACTTATGGCATTTCAAAGTTACAATGGTACTGAGAGAAGTGACTTATGGCCGTTTCCCACACATCCATTGAGCCACCTCCATGGTCACATGACCAAAATTCAGACTCTTGGAATGTGACCACGACAGGTTGCAATGTCTTGGGGTCACGGGATCACTTTTTACAAGTCAATGGAGAAGCCACAAGTTGCAAAATGTGGCAAAATTCATTTAACAAAAGGTCTCAGCAACAAGAGTTTTTTGGCTCAATGCTGGTCGTAAGTCGAGGACTACCTGTACGATGGGAGCCTCGGCCAACCCAAGCAATGGAAGGCTTTGGGTCCCACATGCTTTACTGTTCATGGAGCAGAAGGAGCTGCTGTGGGAAGCGACCTTTGTGTTTCTAGGAACTATTTATGTTGGCATAGATCCAGCAAGCATCCTGGATCAAGATTTTTAAAACCGATTGAATATCACAGTTTTCGTTTTCACATTCCGGGTAAATTGCATTATAAGCTAGGTGGCCATAAGAACCAGAAACCTAACTCTCTGGAATGGAAGCTCAAATGTCCACCTTCTGTGCGTTTGGGCAGTTCCCAGGATTTGCATGGATGTGACCTCGGCTTTTTTAAAAAGAGCAGACATGTTTCACAGCAACCCTCGCTTTTGGGCAACATAAAGGTTGCCCTGAAAGTGGGAAGGTGAGCCATATCAAATGGGCTTGTTATGACAATTGCTAGGATACAGCTATGGTGGCGCAATGGTTAGAATGCAGTATTGCAGGCTAATTCTGCCAATTGCCAGCAGTTCAATACACACTGGCTGAAGATTTGAGCCTTCCATCCTTTGGAGGTGGGTAAAATGATCCCAGATTGTTGGGGGTCACAGGCTGACTCAAACGCTTAGAGAGGGCTGAAAAGCAGTGTGAAGTGGTATATAAGTGTGATTGCGATGATAACATCCTTATAGGCTCTCCAGAAGCTACCAATAGGTACAATGGCACCTTGACTGGGGAACTTTCGGAATTGAAGTCTGCATATTTTCAAGTTGCCACGGTTGACAAGCACTGCTCTGGAGAGGCATTCTGCATAAGGCATATATTTTATACACACACAAATACAGACAACAGACATATTTACAAGTTAGTACCTCGGGTTGGTGGTGGTAGGCTGTTGGTTTGAGCTTCGAGCTTGGCAATTTGGTTGCAAACGTTTTGTCACCATTCAAGGAGTCCTCGTCTGTGTTTTAAATTGTTCCCGTCTGTCAGTCTTTGCATCACTTTTTATGAGTTGCAAATTTCAAACTTCAAAGCGTGCTAAATACCCCACTATCCTGTCAGAGCTGAAGAAGCTTCTTGGAGGAGAAGCGAAATGCCTTCGAAAGAAAAGAAAAAAAAGTCCAGTTGCCTTCTGAAAAAGCACCTTTGGGGCCCTACTTTCAATACTATTTAATGCCATTTCTTATTTTACCATCTGCTTATTAGTGAGAATAGACATTATTCTCAGGTACTCAAATTTCTAGGCTGAACCTAAGGAAAATCTGCTTCCCTGGAACTGTTTTGGATTTTACAGGTAAAGGGAATTGCCAGCAAATGGAATGTCTAAATATCTGCAACTGCCACAGGGCCTTGCAATGAGCATCTTGGACAATCCCGATTGAAGAGGTTGTTTGGACAACGCTGGGTTGTCTAGAAAATTCACAGGCAAACTGTAAAAGCAGAGATATTATCTGCTGAGAACACTGTAAAATCACAGCTGCCGTTTCTTCAGCTGCTCTTGGCCTCCATAAGCACTGAGTTCTGCCTAAGAACCTATGCTGCATGTGCCACATGGAGCACACAGACCCTTCTCTGGGCACGTGAGCCGGTGCCCAACTCAGCTCCACCGGGCATGCACGCACGCCTCCTGCCGGCCAGCTGATTTTCAGGTCTCTGCCACGCATGTGGGAGATGTGTATGGGGAGGGGGGTCATGTGCATGTGCAGGGAGGAGTGTGTGTGTGTGGGGAGTATGGGGCGCACCCCCCCGTGGCCCATTTTTGGTCCCAGGAGGCTTCAGGGAGGCCTGTTAGGCCCAAAATGGGCACCGGGGGTGTGTTGTGTGCATGCGCGGAGGGAGCGGGTGTGTGTTGCATGGAGCGGTGTCATGCACACATTGCTTTGTAGGTGTGGACACACATGTGCACACTATTGTGTGCATGTGCACGCTTTTGGCACACAAGGACCAAAAGGTTAGCTTTCACTGACCAAGGGTTTCATAATTATTGGCATAGTATATTAGGGGGTCCCTTTTTTCGCAATTCTTTGGGTTATTCCCACCCAATCCCATGGTCGCAATTGACAGATGGAAATGCCTTTATGTCCAAGAGTTCTTAATGTTTCGGTCAGTGTCCCAGTGACCACTGGGATAACCATAACTTATGATTTATACCACCCCCACCACCATCATAAACCAGAGTCAGGAATGTGGTGCTGCAATGACATTTCCCCAGGTGCTGTTTTTTTCAGGCTGCAACTGGATTTTTCTCATTTTTTCTTTTGAAGACGTTTCGCTTCTCATCCAAGAAGCTTCTTCAGCTCTGACAGGATGGTGCCCGTGGTGCACTTGGACAAGAAGGTCAAGCAAGGATTGTGTGTGCAAACAGTCCTCGACTTAACGACCACAACTCAGCCCAAAATTTCTGTTGCTAAGTGAAACGTTTGTGATGTGAGTTTGCCTCATTTTGTAACCGTCCTTGCCACAGTCGCTCAGTGCATTACTGACGTCGTTAAATTAGTCACAGAGAGACTAATTTACGACCGTTTTTCATAATTACAACCATTGCAGCATCTCCATCATCCCGTGATTGACATTCGGATGATTGACATCTTTCCACTTTCATTTTCAGATCTTGACGCATTCTGAAATTCTCCAGTTCCTGTGTCTCTTATTCTGCTCTGCCCTGGGGCTGCTCCTCCCACGACCCCCACTTCCTTCTTTCCAACCACAGCAAAATCCGGTGTGTTATGAACCGAGACTTTGGACCAGTTTGAATTTGGAAATCCTTCAGTATTTTACCTTGCTCATTTTCTGTCTTTCCCCCCAAGTATATTATTATGTTCCCACACATTTTTCATCACGGCCACACGATAATTTTTGCAGATGTTCCGGGGTGGATGGCTGTGGGATGTTTATCATCAGTATTTTGCAATCACCTTGTAGGATCTACTGTTTCTTCTGCTTTTTTTTTTTTTTGCACAAGCCGAACTTTGAATCATCTGATGTTTTTTTTCTCCCCCAGCAATAGTAATTACTTTAAATACATTCCCTTTAAATGGCAGTGTGGACGAAGGATGCCCCTGTTCTCCTCCTTCAGTTTTTCAGTACAACCAGGTCAATGTCTACACTTACTTTATCACGGTGCAATTATTTTTATCATCATGACAAAGCACAGCTCCCCTGCCCTAGTGCCCCAGTTTCTTGCCACACCCCCTGGGGCTGTGTGTGTGTGTGTGTGTGTGTACATGCTCCCAGCTCTTTGTCCCTTCCACCTCCCTGGTGATGTGACTTCCCCCTGCGGTTCATTGGCTGTCAGGCATCGCCCGGGCAACGGGAGGACACCAAACCGAAGAGGCTGGTCCGTTTCCTTACAGCAGAGATAAGCTTGCTCATTGGCTAGGAGCGTTGCCTATAACAACGGGAAGACGCTGATCAGAGCTGCTTTGGTGGCAGGCAAGCATCTTCGAGGCCTCGGAGGGAGCCGGGGGATTTCCCGGCCTGGCCAAGCTGCCACAGGAGCCATGTCTCAGCCTGCCGTGCTTCTCACCCAGGAGCCTGCTCCGCAGAGCATCCCTGTGTCTGAGCTGCCCATGAAGGTTTACGAGCCAGCTCTGAACACCGGTCCTGACTCCTCCAGCGGTTTGGCTACGGCCGGCTTCCGCACCGCCAAGTTCCTGCCCGAAGAATGGCACCAGAACAACTACATCCGATATCACGAGGCCTTTGCCGACCGCGACCACTCCGAGCGCTGCCGCCACGAGTCCCAGAACCTGGCCAATTACACGGCCGAGTTGGCCCAGCGCACCCAGGAGGACTCCACAGCTAAGGTGGGCCAGAGGCTCCAGGACATCCACTTCTGGAAGTCAGAGCTCCAGAGGGAGATTGAGGACCTGGTGGCTGAGACTGACCAGCTGGCGGCCCAGAAGCTGCGGCTGGAGCGAGCCATCGATGCCACAGAGATCCCCTACAGCATCGCCACGGACAACTTGCAGTGCCGGGAGCGCCGGCAGCATCCTGACCTGGTGAGGGACCAGGTGGAGGTAGAGCTGCTGAAGGTAGGGCATTTCCTTCATGAATGGTCTCTGGGTGCGTGGTTGTTTGCTCGTTCTTGGAGTCAGGGGAGAACTTGAGCTGAGATTGGAGGTTCTGTTTAGTAGCACAGAAGGTCCCCAGTTTCTACTCTGGTATCTCCATCAAACCACAAAAGATGTTTTGGCTGAAACCCTGGAGAACCCAAACCAGCCCAGAGTCAGGTTTGCACAAAAAGGTAATCATATTATGGCAGAGGGTGTGAAGGCAGGTGGGACGTGCCACAAATTCAAATTGTGGTCAAAACCAAGATCTCCCTCCCTCCTCCTCCTCCCTCCTCCTTCTCCCTTCTCCTTCTTCCTTTTCCTCCTCCACTAACAACTCCTCCTCCTCCTCCTCCTCCTCCTCCTCCTCCTCCTCCTCCTCCTCCTCCTCCTCCTCCTCCATCTATTCTATCATCTATCTATCTATCTATCTATCTATCTATCTATCTATCATCTATCTATCATCTATCATCTATCATCGTCTATCTGCCTGTCTGGCTGCCTGTCATCCATCCATCCATCCATCCATCCATCCATCCATCCATCAATCCATCCATCTATCTATCTATCATCTATCTATCTGTCTATCTGTCATCTATCATCCATCCATCCATCTTATCTACCTACCTACTACTTACCTACCTACCTATCATCTGTCTGCCTGCCTGTCATCTATCATCCATCCATCCACCCACCCACCCACCCACCCACCCTATCCATCCATCTATCCATCCATCCATCCATCCATCCATCCATCCATCCATCCATCCATCTTATCTACCTACCTATCATCTATCTGTCTGCCTGCCTGCCTGCCTGTCATGTATCATCCACCCACCCACCCATAATTTGACCCATTCTTCTTTGTGGCAGCCTCTCAAATACTGAAATACTGCTATCATGTCACCCCTAATTCTTCTTTTCTTTAGACTAGCCAAATCCAAAACCTGCAGACATTCTTCATATGGTTTAGTCTTCAGGCCTTTGATCATCTTAGTTGCTCTCCTCTGTACTTTTTCCAAAATTTTGTTTCAAACCCCTGATAATAGTTCCCCCCCCCAAAAAAAAAGGGTACCCAGGATGAGATGGATCTTTAAGAATGTTTTGAACTTTCTTAAGGCAGCAGGAGCTCTAAAACTCTTCCAAAGAGGGGAGAGGGCAACCCATGATCCTCTGGGCAATGACATTGACCCTCTGGAGTGCATCCTATCTGCCAGTGAGCAATTGGCAAACCAGACACAGGTGCAGTAAGTTAAAATACTCTCTATGATGCAGCGGTAGAAGGTCACCAGCAGTTTTTCCTTCACTTGTTGTTTCCTGAGAAGTCTCGGGTAGTATAATCTCTGCTGGGCCCTTTTGACCAGGGCTGCAATGTGAGTTGCCTCAAATCATGTCCTCTTTTTAGCATTGTCTTTCTAAAGGGGTGCTGGGTGTGCTTTAAATCTCTACAAAAGATAACCCTCAATCCCCAAATGAGGAAGAAGTCCACAAACACCAGGGCCCCTTTGCTTTCGGGTGGGGAGGGGGAGGCTCTGGGGTCTTGGAGACTAGAAATATATAGAGAGGGGACAATTGTGCATTGCAAGTGTGTTGCAATACAAACCCAAGACTTCATAGCTAATACTGAACCCAGGTCCTTTAGTTGCAAACATTGGTTTGATCCCCAGGGAGGCTTGAGAGGAAACTGAGTCAAGGCCCTGTTCCAGATGGGAAAGGACTGTTTTCGGCAGTCCAGGGAAGGGGGCACCCAGTATGACAGTAAAAATATCCAACAATCAGGGAAATAGGATGTCCTTGACCTAACCTGCCCCAGCTAGTGTCACGTTCCGGCATTCACGTTGAATACAAACAGAGAGTCATTTTGTTTGGTGAAAAACTTTATCTCTATCTAATATTACGAGATAACCAGCACTAAATGACAATCCATCAATCCATCGGCTGGCTACCCAAGGCAGTGGAGTAGCTCCAATCCCCCTCTTCATCTTCAGTCACCCTCCTTTCTCTCCACCAAGTGAGGTGACCCCCTGGGGAGAAGGCACAGGTAGTTCTGAGCTGGTTGTTAACCCCGTACGCTTCTACCACTCATTCACTGGCATCACCGGTTGAGATGGAAGAATGCCCCAGTGGCAGAGGCCTGGTCTACCATGGGCCTCTCCTCCGTTTTACATCTACCTCTGTTTCCTCCTCCTGTGTTGGAACAACCAAAGGAGTGGCTCAGGTAGGACCACTGCTGCTGCCTCGGCTCCTTCAGACATCATTCAGACCAAACAGGAACTCTGCGAAGTGAAGTATTGATGGTAGAGAACTGACTTTCTGTCACGTTCCGGCGTTCCCATTGAATGTAAACAGAGTCAGTTTGGTTGGTGAAAAACTTTATCTCTATCTAATATTATGTGATAACCAGCACTAAATGACAATGATACAAAAGTAAGCAAATCCAAGTCAGTTCTAACCAAGTTAACACCATCACTCATATATATATACCATTACCCCACCCAGTTCCACCCACAACTCCACCCAGATGACACCCAACCACCAACACCAATCACCATGATCCACACCTTCAGCCACACCCCACTCAGTGTCATCACAGCCTCCTTCCTGATCAGCCGAATGTGAGCAGAAGAGTTATGTCAGAGTAGGCAGTTGCACCCGAGCAGAAGAGTTACTTTGGAGTAGGCAGTTGCATCTGACCAGAAGAGTTACGTCAGAGTAGGCTCTGAAGTGCCGCTGTTGTCCAGGAGGCGTGCCTGCAGAGTATTGAAGGTAGCCACGCAGAGCCACATGCAGCTACAGGCTACGCTGACATCAGAGAGTCAACATCAATGTGGCAGTGTTGGTGGCGTGTAAGCATGGCCGAGCAGGCATGGTGATGGACAGGCTCCCCGCTGAATGGCAGCCCGAGGGCTGACAGCCAGCAGTTTTTGATGTTAGATCTAGCTCTCCAAGAGGTATGCAACCATGAGGGCTAGGAACAGAGGTGGTATTCAGCCGCTTCAGTCTGGTTCGAGCGAAACGGTAGTGGAAATTTTGAGTAGTTCAGAGAATCGTCAAACACCACCTCTGATTGGCCATGCCCTCCCCAATGTTCCCTGTCCTATATTCCCTTGTTTTTTAGCTCAGCTGATTCGCGTGGGAAAACAGATTGCCTCACTTCAGCTGAGCTAAAAAACAGCTCAGGTCACCAGCGCTGACACTAAGGGCGATCTGAGTGCTGTGAGCATAGCGCTCTCTCATAGAATTGGTGGGAAAAGATTTGGAATCCCACCACTGACTAGAAACTTGCCTACGAATTTTATTTTATTTTAAAAAGGGAACTTTTAAAACAAAACGCTGAGCTGTGTTTTGCTTCTGCTTTGAAACCCACAGGCAGGCAGGTCTAAGCGGATGGAAGGGGCACCCATCATTTAAAAAAAATAAAAATAAAATTGTAGTTTTATTTGTAAGTTGCATCAAAGCTTATTCCCGAGCCATTCATTTCTGCTTCTTCAACTTCTTTTGGGATATCTTCTTCTTTTAAGCAACTTCTTCAGGGACACCCATCATTTTAAAGGCTTCCCTTCGTTGCCTTTGCATGCAATTCCCTTGATGTACTCATATTTTTACCGTTTTCGTTTAGGAGACCGAGCTCATCCGAAATATCCAAGAGCTCCTGAAAAGAACAGTGAAGCAAGCCATTAACCAGATGCAGTAAGGCCTCTGTTCAGTATTTGGTCACGACCAACTTCTAAGTTTTGGGGGTGGGTGAGGCGACATGCCTTGAACTGACCTGAGTGTCCTCTTTCTCAAATGAAACATGTAATGTAACTCATCTCCCCCACCTTTGCCTACCTGGTTCCCAACCTCTTTGCACAACTTTGCACAACCAAACAAGACTGTCTGATTTTGTCTAGGCGAAGTTCTGGCCCTGCCACACATTGCCAAATTTAAAAAAAAGTGGTTAAAAATGCAG
Source organism: Thamnophis sirtalis (assembly GCF_051295495.1). Taxonomy (NCBI): domain Eukaryota; kingdom Metazoa; phylum Chordata; class Lepidosauria; order Squamata; family Natricidae; genus Thamnophis; species Thamnophis sirtalis. The sequence continues at coordinate 18,808,972 of NW_028261394.1, read as the reverse complement.
GTCATCTCAACTTACAATCACAATTAGGATTGCAACTTCGCTAAGTAAGAGGGTTGTTACTTTTGCAACCTTTTTTTTGCAGTAGTTTTTAAGTAAATGATCGTGGTTGTTAGCACTTAGCACTTAGACTTATATACCACTTCACAGGGTTTTCCAGCCCTCTCTAAGCCGTTTACAGAGTCAGCCTCTTGCTCCCAACAATCTGGGTCCTCATTTTACCAACCTCTGTCTGGAGGATGGAAGGCTGAGTCAATTTTGAGCTGGTCAGGATCGAACACCAGGCTGTGGGCAAAGTCAGCCCGCAATACTGCATTCTAACCATTGTGCACTATGGGTGGGTGGGTGGAAGGAAGGAAGAAAGGAAGGAAGGAAGGAAGAACAATAGCAATATCACTTAGACTTATATCCCACTTCACAGGGTTTTCCAGCCCTCTCTAAGCAGTTTACAGAGTCAGCCTATTTCCCCCTCAACAATCTGGGTTCCCATTTTATTGACCTCAGAAGGATGGAAAGTGGAGTCAACTTTGAGCCAGTCACGATTGAACTCCAGGCTGTGTGCAAGCCTAACCTGCAAACCTGCAGTTTCCGAAGAGAAGGTGTGGGAGGAGTAACCATGGGTATTAACCAAGCCTTCTTGCCTATTGGAGACTGAGTTAATCTTTTGGAAGCCACACCTCCTGCTCTCCTCTGGCTACCCAGATTAACCTCAGTCTTGGCCTGAACGGAGTGTTACTCTTTCTCTCCCTTCTTTCTGAAAACTTTGGAGTTTTTTTCCTTTCAGCAAGACTTTTTCTCTATCAGGATTATTACTAAGAATCAGCAGATCGTCTCACCATCCTCCTGCTGTGCTCCGCGCCGCTTTTCAAGCTCCGGCTTGCCAGCGCGTGCGCAATCGCCCCGTGTGACGGCTGGTCGCTTTAAGGGGGGTGGAAGTCCCAGAGGCTGCAGGGACAAAGGAGATGACCGCGCAGCGTTCGGAAGGGCCCAGGAGGGTCTACGAGGTCCGGGAACCACCGAGGATCGCCACGGAGGCTTCCAGCGGCGAGAGAGGAACCGGAGGACTACAGCGATCGCCATTTTGGTCAGTCGCCATTTTAGGAGCACGTGGATGAGCGCGTGATCAGCATTCCCCTACGGACGCCGAAAGCGCTCACAAGGCACCAGGAAGCCAGAAGAGGCTTCCCTTTGGGCTCTACCCCGCCGGTGATCCGGGGGGTATTCCAGGAGCGTGCCTGCCGGCAGCTGAGGCCACAATCCAGCGGCAGGAGAGCGGAGAAGCGGATCCAGGACCCGAGGAGGCAGATTCGCATTACAGCCAGCTGCAGAAGGAGGAGGTTGGTGAGCATCGTAACTGTGAGTAATGGCGGAGGCGACCAGGAGCAGGGATACCAGGCCCAGAGCCCCAGGGGGTGCGGATCTGGACGAAGGGCCTTCCAGGGCAGTTTCCCCGACCACCAGAGGCAGATCCCCAGTGAGGAGGGACAAGGCCAGGGCTCCCAAGAAGGCAGCCCCCAGCAGGGAGGCCAGAACGACCAGGGCCTTGACCAGGGAGTTCAGGGCGACCATCAGCCCTTCCCCCTCCAGATCATGTTCTCCCCGCAGGTCTTCAGCCCGGGCTGAAACCAGGGCAGCATCTCCAGCCTCACCTGGGGGCTCCCATAGAAGGCACAGCTCCCTTTCGCCCCCTCTTTCTCCGCCCCCCCCAGCGGATTCAAGAGCGATCCTTTTGGTCGCAGAGCAGTCAGCCCTGCTAGGCCTTGCCTGGCCCCCCTATCTCCTGAACCCAGGGATTATTCCCAGCCACCAGAGCTCCAGCCCGCACTGCCTGACCTCACCAGTAGCTTCCAGGACATGCTAGCCAGGGCCCTCGCCCAGGTTATGGCCTCCAGCCTTACCCAGCAGCCCCAGAGCTCCAAGAGCAGGCCCCCTCAAGAGTCTCCTAGAGGGCAGAGTGATCGCCCCAGCACTTCGGCTGCAAGGGAAGCCAGGTCTCCCTCCCCATTCACGGCTAGTGAGACATCCGACCTAGAGAAGGGAGAATTGAAAGAGGTGGGATTCTCAGAGGATGAAGATCCCCAGGTAGACGAGGATTCCACCGTGGCGGGCCTCCCCCCCCTCCTTATTCAGTTCCTTGCTACGCAAGGCAGCTGCCATAGCGGACATAGATCCACCCCCGGATCCTAAGCCCGCAACTGAACCTTCTGGCAAGGGTAAGAGTAAGAAGAAAAAGGGGCCCTTCCACAGGCCTCCTGTAGCTAAGGAGGAGATCCCCACGCCAGAAATGTTCATGGAGGTGCTCAAGTCACAATGGGTAAAGCCAGGGTCCTTTCCCACCCCAGGGGGAAATGAAAGAAAATTTTACAATCTTAATCAGACTTTCGCCCAGGCTCTAGATTGATTTAGATTTAGATTGCTTTTATTTATAGGCCGCCCTTTTCCCTGAGGGGACTCAGGGCGGCTTACAACCTATAGGGAGGGGATACACGTAATGACATATACAGACAATACACAATTAAAAATAGAAGCAACATTCATTCATCATTCGGGTGGGGACGGATCCCAATCTTTAACCCCAGGCCTGGCGGGATAGCCAGATCTTAAGGGCTGTGCGGAAGGTCTGGAGGGTGGTGAGGGTACGAATCTCCATGGGGAGGTCGTTCCAAAGGGTCGGAGCTACTACTGAAAAGGCTCTCCTCCGCGTAGTTGCCAGTCGGCACTGGCTGGCAGATGGAACTCGGAGGAGGCCTAATCTGTGTGATCTAATCGGTCGCGAGGAGGTAATTGGCAGGAGGCGGTCTCTCAAGTACCCAGATCCACTACCATGAAGGGCTTTATGGGTGGTAAGTAGCACCTTGAAGCGCACCCGGAGATCAACAGGTAGCCAGCACAGCTCGCGGAGGATAGGTGTTATGTGGGCGAACCGAGGAGCACCCACAATCACTCGCGTGGCCGCATTATGGACTAGCTGAAGTCGCCGGATGCTCTTCAAGGGCAGCCCCATGTAGAGCACGTTGCAGTATTCCAGCCTAGAGGTCACAAGGGCACGAGTGACTGTTGTGAGAGCCTCCCGGTTCAGGTAGGGTCGCAACTGGTGCACCAGGCGAACCTGGGCAAATGCACCTGAAGTGGATAATCCGGTGGCCACCCTGGCATCCTCTTCAACGGTCGTCGCAGGCGACACTGCCAACTGCCTCAAACCTGAGGACAAGAAGGAAGACATTGTCCTGCACAAGACGTTCCAGGTGATCACCTGGGCCATCAAGGCGGCCGCCTCTGCTTCTTTCTTTAATAGGCCCACGGTCCTGTGGTTGGAGCAACTGAGGGATAGGACTCCAGCATCAGAGGTTTGACTCTTGCAGGACATTTCCAAGATGCTGGCGGCAACGCAATTCTCAGCAGACGCCACCTTGGACGTGGTAAAGTATGCTTCGCGGGCTATGTTTTCCTCAGTTTCTTCTAGGCCCCTGCTCTGGCTACGCCACTGGCAGGCAGAATCCCGGATGAAGTGGCACCTAACCGGTGCAGACTACACCAGGGGAAAGTTATTTGGCACGGCGCTGGATCCTCTCCTCGTAGAAGATAAAAACAAACGAAAGATCCTCCCGTCAACAACCAAACGGTCGGACCTCTGCCACGCGCCATACCCTAGGAGGACCTCCTACAGACCACCTGATGGCGACAATCAAAACCAGAGGTACCAAAACCCCAGGTTTCACAGACAGGGGGATAGACAATTCCAGAACAGGTTCAGGGGTCAACAACAGGGAAAGTGGCCCTTTTGAGGAGGAGGCGGTCGCCCCTTCCGCAGATTCAAGTGATCCGACCCCGGATCACCCCATCGGCGATCGCCTCTCCATGTTTGCGGATGCCTGGGATCGTATCACATCGGATGAGTGGGTACTCCAGACGGTAAGGCTCGGGCTACACCTGGAGTTCCGCTCCCTTCCCCCAAGTAGGTTCCGCACCTTCACCTCCTCCACAGACCCAACCAAGAGGGCCCTTAAGGCCAAGGCCATTAAACATCTATTAGACATCAGGGCCATCGAGGAGGTCCCAGAGGGGGAGAGGGGCTCAGGGTTCTACTCGAACCTCTTTCTAGTCCCTAAAAGCTCGGGGGGTTGGAGACACTGTTCCCTCTAAGGTGCGCGCGTGCGCGGCCGCGCACATGGAAAGAAATCCCCGCGCAGAAGTTTCTAACTGCCGCGCAGAGATTTCTACCAAAGCAAACGTGGGGAAGTCCTTTGCAGGCAGCTAGAACTGGCCTCCCGCAAAGGACCTCCCCAGTCTTGTTCTGATGAGCCGCCAGTCCTCTTGCTTCTTCTCCTTCATCAGCAAAGCTCCCGCTGGCTTCCCGGCCCATGGCAGTGGTGCCTCTCCCGAGTCTCCCTCCACGCGGAGCACCTGAGCTGGCTCCCGCGTTATCCCTCCCCCTTCCTCCTCTGCCGTGCTTTTGAGGCCGCGGGAGCTAGTAGGAAAGCGGCGGAGGTGGAGGCGACGGCAGGGGTAACCCAGAGCCCAGCTGACTCCACCTCAGCTGGGCTCTGGGTTACCCCTTCCGCCGCCTCCACCTCCGCCGCTTTCCTACTACCGGTAGCTCCCGCGGCCTCAAAAGCACGGCAGAGGAGGAAGGGGGAGGGATAACGCGGGAGCCACCTCAGGGGCTCCGCGTGGAGGGAGTGGCACCACTGCCATGGGCCGGGAAGCCAGCGGGAGCTTTGCTGGTGAAAGAGAAGAAGCAAGAAGACTGGCGGCTTTGAAATGCAACCCCCTGGTCCCGCCGGCCGCGGATTTGATTCGGCGTAAGTGGGGGCCGAACACATGCTGAGCCGACTTTGCGCAGTGAGGCGGAGTAATTAACCCCCCCCCACAAAGAACGTGTTTGTGTGTGTGTGTGTGTGTGTGTGTGTGTGTGTGTGAGAGAGAGAGAGAGAGAGAGAGAGAGAGAATTGGATCAAAATTGGTGGCCAAAGGAGTGGAGGGAGGGAGGGAAGGAAGGAAGGGAGGGAGGGAGGAAGGAAGCCCTGCCCCCTGTGAAAAAAACTGAAGATGGAGCAGTGAATGAATAAACCATAAAAGCAACAAACAGTTAATGCGTAAGTAAGCTGAGGAGCAAGTTCTCAACTAAGGAAGCAATATAAGAAAGAAATATAAAAAGCTCAATATGCCAAAACACTTATTTTAGTCTTCATTTAATTACTTGTATTGTAGTCTGATGTAACGTCTTTTTAAAGTTAACGTTAGTTAGAAAATATAGGGTACAAAACTTAAATAATAAAAAAATTGTACATTCATTTTGAAAAATAAATGCAATACTTGATTAATTTCATATCTTTATTTAAAATAGTTTTGGCATGGCATATGATTTTATTGACTCAGTTGGAAATGATGTGGATGTTGTATCTGATTCTGAGGTATATATATTCTTAAGTAACATAACATATAGCATATTGTCCAAACTTGCTAGACTATTTAATTGATCTTTAAAGGGGGAGAGTTTCATGATAAATTATTTTATTACATTTATGTTGCATTTATATATTATATTTATTACATTTATATTCCACATTATATATTTGTATTGTTATTTTAGTGTATATTGTCAATTTCGATAGATATTATATTGATATATCAATACTGATTTTAATCATACTAAATAACAATTACTGCTATTATTTATCAGCATTACATATTTACAGTTTTTAATATCGAGTTAATCGTATTTTAGAATAATAGCGTTATCTTTTAATAGGATAATTGGCAAAATCTAATTCACATGTAATGGGTTGCATTCCAAAGGAATGTGAGAGGACAGGTTGCCTGCAAAATGCCAGGACCCAGGCCAGGACCCTGTTGGTGCCATGTCTCTCTCTAGCCAGTCTAACAATCTAAAAGCTGAGCAGAGAGCCTTTTTTTTTTTTCAGGGTGAGCGGAAAAGTATAGTCTTTGAGTGGCACTTTTCATGCCTGGCATTCATCAGGCTGAAACCTCGCTAGCAATCGGCGCTTGACGCTTGGTATGTTGCGCAAATGTCCAGCAGACGTGACAGCAGTTCAAACTGTGGCTCTCTTAGGTGCTCAGGCATGAAACTGTGCAGCTCAAACACTATACTTTTCCGCTCACACTGAAAAAAAATTAGAGGAAACATTGGTTGGAGAGCCACCCTGGACCTCAAACTACTCAATGCCAGGGTGGTATACCGCAAGTTTAAGATGGCTTCCCTGAAATCCATCTTGGAAGGCATCCGGCTGGGCGATTTCCTAGCCTCCATCGATCTCACAGAGGCATATCTACATATCAGGATCGCCCCGGAACACCGTAAATTCCTGAGGTTCTCCCATGAGGGGAACCATTTCCAATACAGGGCTCTACCTTTCGGGTTGGCCTCAGCTCCCAGGACCTTTACCAAGGTGCTTGCAGCAGCAGCAGGTCACCTACGCTCCCTCCCAGTCTGTTTATTCTGCTACCTAGACGACATCCTCCAGGTCTCCTGACTCGGCCAGGTCTCCTGACTCAGCTACAAGGGACTTGGGTACTACCATCGACACTCTTAGATCCCTGCGGTTCTCCATTAAGAGAGAAGAGTCACCTCGTACCCTCCACTAGGCTCCTTCACCTAGGATCCATCATCGATTCAGTGGCTGGGGAGGTTTTTCTCTCCCAGGATCGCAAGGACAGCATTGTTAAGATGATTCACGAGGTTCGCAAGTCACGCTCTGTCCCTGTAGTTCTTCTTTCCAGATTCCTGGGGAAGTTCATCTCGTGCATAGGGATCGTGCCGTGGGCTTGTCTACATGCCAGGGAGCTCCAGTGGCTCCTACTGCCCCATCAGAAGGCCAGGACGAGCGACACATCCTTCAGGATCCGGGTGTCACCCCAGGTGCTACTATCTTTCCGCTGGTGGCTGTCTCCAGCTCTGAACAGAAGCTGCCTCTTCAGGGAGCCGGCAAGGATGACGCTCACCACTGATGCAAGCCTCTTCGGCTGGGGGGCCCATCTGGAGAACCAGATCGCCCAGGGCCGGTGGACTCCAGCCGATCTGAAGCACAACTTCAACTGGTTGGAGCTCAGAGCTATCCACCTGGCTCTTCGGCACTTCAAGAGCATAGTAAGAAGACAACACATCCTAGTCCTGACAGACAACATAGCAGCCAAGGCACACGTGAACAGACAAGACGGCACCCACTCCAAGGCCCTTCGCGACAAGGCGCTCTGTCTGGGAAACTGGGCAGAGAAGCACCTGTCGTCAATCAGAGCAGAGCACATCTCCGGAACAGAGAACCATCAAGTGGACTGGCTCAGCAGAGAAACGATCAACAACGGAGACACCCCTCGATCTTCCACCAGATCTGCGAGAGGTTCGGTCATCCGACGGTGGACCTGTTCGCGACCCCGCAGAACGCCCAGGTGCCGGAGTTCGTCTTGAGGTTTCCGACCACGGGAACCATGGACACGGACGCTCTCCGGTGCAGTTGGCCACCAGGTCTTCTCTACGCCTTTCCTCCCCTTCCCCTCATTCCCGGGGTTCTGAGGAGGGTGGTAGCGGAGAGGGCAGAGCTGATATTGGTAGCTCCTTTTTGGCCGCGCCATCCCTGGCTGGCAGATCTAGTGGACCTGTCCACAGCTCCTCACTGGAGAATCCCAGCGGGGGAGGTGGCACTTCACCAGGGGTCCCTAAAGCACCCGGACCCGGAGTGGCTTCATCTGACCGTCTGGCGCTTGAGCGGGAACAATTAAGACAGGCTCAGTTTTCCGAAGAGGTCATCAAGGTGGTAGAGGCATCCAGGAGGCAGTCCACCACCCGTATCTACAACGCCTCCTGGGTGGCATTTTCAGACTGGTGCCGGGGTAAGGGCCTCTGTCCAATGACGGCCTCGGTTCCCCAAGTCCTGGACTTCCTCCAGGAAGGTCATCAGAAAGGCCTAGCCACCAGTACTCTTAGACGACAGGTCTCCGCCCTTTCTACGGTCCTAGGGGTGGTGGTGAACGCTTCTCCCTTGTCCCAACATCCGGTTCTTAGATGGTTCCTCAAAGGGGCGGCGAATCTGAAACCCTCAGTGGTCCATCGATTCCCCTCCTGGGACCTGCCCACGGTCCTCCAGGCCCTGACGGAGGCACCGTTCAAACCCTTGAAGGAGGTTTCCCTTCAGCTACTGACCCTTAAGGTCGTCTTTCTGGTCGCCATCACTTCGGCCAGAAGGGTCTCGGAAATCAACGCTCTCTCCAGCAGAGCGGACCTCTGCACCTTCCTAGATAACAGGGTCATCCTCAGACTCAACCCTTCCTTCATGCCCAAGGTCAACTCCCCCAGAGGGCTAGAGGTCATTCTCCCGGACTTCTGTCCCCATCCCTCCGGGGAGAGGGAGAAATCCTGGCATAAGTTACACGTTAGAAGAGCCCTGCGCATCTACTTGAAGCGCACGGCGTCCTTTAGGCGTTCAGAGGCCCTCTTCGTGTCCTTTCAACCATCCACCTGAGGGGCTAAGGTCTCCCCGGCCAGCATCAGCAGATGGATCAGAGCGGCCATCTCACAGGCCTATGAGGCTCGGGGTCTCCAGGTCCCGCAGGGTATCACAGCACACTCCACTAGAAGTGCAGCCACCTCAGCTGCCTGGTCCACCCAGGCTCCCATAGAAGAGATCTGCCGGGCAGCCGCCTGGGCCTCCCCGTCTCCCTTCATTAAACACTACAGATTGGACGCCTCTGCCTCTGCGGAGGCCTCCTTCGGCAGAAGGGTTCTGCAGGGAGTCCTGGACTCTCAGGGGGGCTCAGGCCCGTCTAATCCCTCCCAGGACATCTAGCTTTGGTATGTCCCATGGTTACTCCTCCCACACCTTCTCTTCGGAAACTGGCAGTTGGACCTACCTGAACTGCATGTTTCGAGGAGAAGTGTGGGAGGAGTCACTTCCCTCCCGATGAGGCACCCCGCGCCGGGGGGGGGGGCTGAGCGCGTCCAGATCAAAGCTAACGGTTAGGAAGGATTGGTGTTGGCTGTTCTCTTTATCTTCCTTTCAGACGCCGTTACAATCCATCAGTTAATCTGGGTAGCCAGAGGAGAGCAGGAGGTGTGGCTTCCAAAAGATTACCTCAGTCTCCAATAGGCAAGAAGGCTTGGTTAATACCCATGGTTACTCCTCCCACACTTCTCCTCGAAACATGCAGTTCAGGTAAGTCCAACTGCCACTGTGCCACCTCATCTCTTTTAAGTAGGAGGAAGGGACATTAATCTTACTTGTATAGGACCCATACTTTACATTGTCAGGGTTGTTATTGTAATGTCAGTGCCAAGATGAAGCAAACTGACTGGCACAGACTGCAAAATCTATGTCTTACTTCACACATATGTACTAGGTTGTCCCACAGTTTGACGGTTTAACAAGCCAAGTCAATGGGGAAAACACTCAACAACCGTGTTACTAACTCAGCAACTGCAACAATTCACTCAACAACCGTGGCAAGAAAAGTTTGCAAAATGGGGCAAAACTCACTTGACAAGTGTCTCACTTAACAACAGATATTTTGAACTCAACTGTGGTCGATAAGTCGAGGACTATCTGTAAAGCATTTAAAAAAAATAAAGAAAGCCAACCCCAAAATATCAACCACAGCAATAGGCTAAGCTGCTAGGGAAAAAAAGAAAAGAAAGAAATCTCTTTTTCAGGGAAGAAAACTGAGCGTGATGGAACAACTCAGTAATTTTCATTTTTTTACTCAAGAAAAATATAATTGTTGTTATTTGGTTCATTTCCTGTTCATCCACCAGATGGCGGTATAAAATCGGAAACAAGGAGACAGACATGCTGTGCAAGTTACAGATTTAATAGGCTGATTTTAAAAAAATGGTTTGTGGGCAAAATACAGTAAATCAGAGAAGAGCCTGAGGTTTTGTTTTGTTTAAAATCTCCCCTATGCTTTATTTTTGTAGCCAAATACAGGAAAACCAAAAAGAGCCTAGAGATCTGAAAGCAAGTTAAATTATTTAGGTTTATGGATAATAAAAGACAAGCGAAAGTGTTGAATCCCAAACTTACGTTTTCTGCTTTGGACTCTGTATTATTTTATGGCTCGGTTCATTTGTAAATTGCAGATTTTTCTTTTTAAAAAAGTGCAACAACCTTCTTCCAAGTCCCTGCCAATATTTCCTTGTCTGTGCTTGCACCTGCTTGGCAGCTCTTAAATTCTTTACAAAATGCATCCCTGTTTAATTCTTACTGGTGATTATCACATACGCAGAGCGATTTGAGAGAGATGATTCCTCAAATTATATTCCAATTATTTTCAATTGCACTCTTGAGATGTTCTTAGCATGACATTACATCCTGTCAAGCTTTCTTATTTTTCAGTTTAAATTTCCAGCAGGTGACACGTAGAACAAGAAGTATTTGTCATGTATCCTGTTTGAAACCTGGCGCTTTTATTGGAAATACAAAATGTTTTTTTTAAAAAATATATATGGAAAGCTATTCTGAAATTAATCAATGTTAGGTTTGTGAACATTTCCAGTTTTCAAATAAGTGTCCTATGAAAGCAAAACTAATGTTCAGAAATAGTGTCACTCTTTGTTTGTATTTTAATATTTTTATTTTCTCAAGAGGCCACTGAATTTTCTGGTTTTTCTTTGAAGACATTCTACTTCTCATTCAAGAAGCTTCTTCAGCTCTACTGGATGGTGAGGAATGGAAGGACCATTCAGCCAGAGCTGAAGAAGCTTCTTGGATGAGAAGCCAAATGTCTTAAAAAAAAATCAGAAAGTCCAGTTGCCTCTTGGGAAAAAAAGCACCTTTGGGACAACCATAACTTGGATGACTGAGAATCTCTATAGACGTAAGGTAAGAAGATAACTGTTAATTGTCACTTTTTTTTGTGAACACACCGGGATATATATATCACACTTTACTCACACAAACACGAAGCCGAAAACTCCAGTCTGAAGGCGGCAAGTGAGACCTTGCCGAAACGTTGCCAAGACAATGCCTTCAGCTTCGTGCTTGTGCGAGCAAAGCCTGATCGGAGGTGCCGTCTTTCTATAAAACCCAAACCCATCCCATAGACGAAATGCAACCACCATCCAGAAGCCAAACCACGGTGGCATCACCAACTGCTGCACCCCCCCCTCCGACCCCCACACAAAGCAAACTGACACATGCCATGAACACATGGCCAGATGGTAAACTTGGAGCCAAACCAAAGCCCGGGATGTTACATCAAAGCCATCTGCTCAGGACATTACATCACAGAACTCAGGAGGTTACAACACAGCCAACCTCCCAGGATGTTGCAGCACAGGACTCAGGATATCACTACACTAGAGCTCAGGATGTCATCACACAGTCCATTACCCAGGTCGTTACAACACAAAAGACTAATGGGGACACAGCCAGTACTTCAGCCACACAGGATGTTACGAAACAGCCGACTAATATGCATACATCAATTACATCAACTAATCAAGATGTAACAACACAGCCAACCAACCCACTTACAGCAACAAAGCCAGCACTCCACCATCCCCCATCTATATTTATAAAGAGACGGCAGCTCAGATCACACTTTGCTCACACAAGCACAAAGCCGAAGGTACCAGCCTGAAGATGGCGAGTGGGACCTTGTTGAAATGTCACCAAGTTACTCTCAATCTTACACGGGAAAAGACCCAAATATACATATGTGTGTGTGTGTGTGTGTGTGTATGTGTGTGTGTGTGTATGTATAAGTATAATTGGGGCATACCAGGGGTTGTGACTTTAAATATATACCTTTCTCCCTGGCTCAGCTGATAACGGATCAGAGCCTGTGGCTTAATGGCTAAGACGTCTGCCTAATTATTTATTTATTATTTTTATTTACTTTATTTGTATGCCGCCCTTTTCCCTGAGGGGACTCAGGGCGGCTCACAATTCAAGGGCGGGGGGAAAAACAAACGAGTTACAGGACATAGAGACCATACACAGCTAAAAACACAACAATCATACCATTCGGAGTGGGGCTGTAAGTCTTTAGCCCCAGGCCTGTCGGAACAGCCAAGTTTTAATATTTAATATAGCCCAGGTTCGAATCCCAGTAAAGGTATGGCTAGCTGATAAGAGCTAAATAGCTTGAAATAGATCTATACTAGTCTCCCTTTATTTATTTATCAGCACAAATAAACACACACACACACACACACACACACACACACACACACACATATGTTTTTACACCTTCGCAGAAATCCTGTGTGGGGAGGCTCACTTCACTAAATTGGGCACTAAACTTTGTGACCCCTCACCTCTCCAGGTTAAATCGGGACCACAAGCAGGTCTGCGAGATGGATTGGTCAGACAAAGTGGAAACCTACAACATCGATGAGAAATGTGGGCGGTACACCAACCAGAGCACCAACATTCAATTCCACCCCAGCTCCTCCAAGTTTGAGGACAGGTGAGACCAAGTCCTAGTTGGGGATGAACCAAGGTCACCAATGATGGCATGGTTGGGCGAAACCCCCTGGTCCATCTTCCTTAGTCCCCCTCCTCTTCCGTTTTCTGCCCTCAAAGCAGAGCCCTTTTCAATGCACATTTGACCCTGGTCCTCCTTCCCTCTTTCTCTCTTCTCCCTTTTCCAATCTGCAATTCTGCACTTTTGCAAATGTTTATCTTAAGGGATGATGCTTGTAACTCAGCGTTGAAATGAAGGAGTCCTTGGAGCTGCTTGTTTCCTTGCAGACATTTCATTATCCTAACCTAAGTAAATAACCTTATCAGTGCCAGAAGGGAGGGGGAGTTGCAGAGAGGAAGAGGAGGACTACGACTGTGGGGTCCTTGGTGTTCCTGAGCGTGCTTCTTTTTTTCTTTTAAAAAATGTTTTTATTATACATTTTCCTTTATAATACATCACATTTTCCATTTTACAACGACAGTCCATCTCTTTCCGTCTTTTTCCTTGTCCTTCCCTCTCTTCCCTTCTTCCTTCTACTTTCCTCTCCTTCCCTCCTCCCTTCTCCTCCCTTCCCTTCCCCTCCACTCCCCCCCTCTCCTCCTCTTTCCTACTCCTTCCCTCTCATCCCTTTTCCTCTCCTCCTTTTCTCCCCTTCCCTCTCCTTCCCTCTCTCCTTCTCCTTTCCCCTTCCTCCTTCCCTCTCCTCCCTTTTCCTCTCCTTCTCTCTCTGCTTCCCTCTTCGTCTGTCTCCTTCCTTCTCCTCTTCCCTCGGCCTTTCTCCCTTCCCTCTCTCCACTTCTCTTTCCTTCCATATTTTTCTTTTCGTTGTTGTATATAAATTTCCATTTCCCTACAAAGTACAGTATATTTTCCAGGTACTCTCTCTTTCAAATGTAACTGTACATTTTCTTGAAATTACATTAGAAGAAAAGAAGCTTAAAATCTACATGAGCAGTGTGTTGATAGCAGTAATAATCATAATTATAGTAACAAATTGATAATATTTATTCTTTGTATTAATAATCTTTCATTATTTGATTAATCATTCTCTTAACCTTTTAATTTCTATCTTTTGCTTCTATTATCTAACTATTGATACCCATAGGGTCATCTTTCAGTTTCTAATCTACTTAATATTTGAATGTTGTTATATAGCAAATCTATTAGTAATAGAAATAATAATCATAGTTATAGTAACATATTGATAATATTTATTCTTCATATTAATATTTTTTCATAATTATTTTCATAATGATTAATGTTGATTAATTATTCTCTTAACCTTTTAATTTCTATCTTTTCAGTTTCTAATCTATTTAATACTTGAATGTTATTATATAGAGATATACGTAGCGATATTTCCCCCATTTCTCAATTCTACCTCTATCCTAGTTCTCACGCACCCAACTTCTGGCTTGAAAGGTATTCTACATCTCTCCCTCAACTCCTCCCCACAAACTGTTATTACCATAAGTTCTTGGGCCGTCTCCTTCGCTCCTTCCCTGGGATCTTGTATCTTCTTGCCTCATTTGCATTTAATCTAGAGTATAATTTGCTTTTTCTCTTTCATATGTTTCTACTATCTTCTCTTTTTTTGTTTTTTTGTGTCATTCCCCCTTCTTCTCCTGTTTTTCTTTCTTTCTTTTTCTATTTTCGCCTTTATTTCCTGGGATTCCAGTTCTTTATTCAGTGCTGTTTGTTCATAGCACTCTGGTCTCACAATTATATCTGGAATCAATTGTTTTATCTCCCTGTGGTTCCTTGTCATCTCTTCCTGCATGTCTTTGGACATTAATAATATTCCTTTTAATAATACATTTATTTCTCATTGTTGTGACAGTTTGCCTTATTTTAGTAATTTAAAATTTTACTTTACTTTACTTTAAAGCTTTACCAAAAAGTCTCTCACAATCCCAGTTTCTTGTCTATCATACCAAGAGAAAATAGCCAATATTCCAGCAGTTCACAGATCACTCTGTTGAATTAACCATCTCTTCTTAGTTTCAAAGCAAGTCCAAACTGTTTCACACTCACACATCATCCACCAGATTTGTAGATTTGTAATCCTCAAGGTTCTAGCAGTTAAATGCTCTCACAGTCTCTCTCCAAACAGCCAGTATAATCAATTGCAGATGTCTTCAGCTTCTCTTTTAGGCATAAGGGATCTTTACTTATCACTTACTCATGTTTGTAATGTCTTCCCCGGCCTTGTTCAGCTACACATATGGCCCCAACACTATTTTCTTTTTATTTTCTTCTTTTAATCCTTTTTCCAAACTCCCTCACTTCAAGATGACAACCAAGGTATAGCACAATATTTTAAAACAGTTTAATTTGCTGAAAAACTAGCCGATCCAGGCTTGTCTTTAAAGTTTTTAACATTTTTTGTTCGTTCTTTCTTTTCCGGGTCTGATATTCGCTCCCAATTTTTAGTCACTGCTTTTCTTTGGGGTTCAGAGAGGACCCTACCATCACTTCAGTTGAGTCCCACTCTCCTCTCCTCAGGGGGTGCTTTAGGGAAAGTTTCACAGCAAAAATTAGAGATTTCTCACCCACATCGTACACACTGTTGCAAGATCTATCCCATCTTCTCTTCTGCTTCAGCTGTCATGGCTTCAGTTCAGCCATAATGGCCGTCCTCTCTTCCACCGGATAAAGGGGTTTTCTTTGGGTCAAACGAGGAGACTGTGTTCTCCTCGTGGCTTCCAAAGCATCATCATCCCTCCAGGTGACTTGGTCCCATAGGGCTTCTCCAAGCGGGAGAAATAGATGGGACTTCACGGGGCTCCACTCCTCTGTGTCTCTTTGCCGTGACTTCCGCTGCCCTCCCCAGCTTGCTTCTTTTCTTGCAGATGTTTCATTAACCTAACTAGGTAACCCCCTCAGTGCTAGAAGGGAGGGGGAGTTATAGAGAGGAGGAGGAGGACTGTGTGGTCCTTGGTGCTTTCTGAGCTTGTTTGTTTTCCTGCAGACGTTTCATTACCCCAACTAGGTAACATTATCCATGCTAGTCTTAGAGAGCACCTCAACGTTTACCTTCCCCAAAGCCTGTTGATGCTCCCTTCTTCTCTCACCGTGCTGATAAGAAATTAAGCAAGTCTTGGAGATACTGGTCAAATATTTGGTTTCATTGAGTGGAAAATAGCATCTACATCAATGTTTCTGAACCTTGGCAACTTGAAAATGTGGGCATCTTCAGGCTACCAAGATTGAGAAACATTGTTCCACACATTGGACCTTTGATGAAGGTAATTTCAGAATCAAAGATGCCACTGCTTCAAAATTAGTATCAACGGCCATCCAGCTATGATGCTGTTAGTTCTAATACTGTGGATGGGGAAGCACCAGGATCAGATATTTTATTGATTCCCTTCTAATTCTTACTACTTGTGTTGATATTCTGCCTTTTCCCCATAGAGTATTTTCACTTGACTGTTTTGCTTGGTTGTGTTTGATTAGGGCTTGGACCAGTGGTGAAATCCAGCAGGTGCTGGAGAACCAGTAGCGGAAATTTTGAGTAGTTCAGAGAACCGGCAAATGCCACCTCTGGCTGTCGGGAGGGAATGGGGATTTTGCAGTATCTTTCCCCTGCCATGCCCACCAAGCCACACCACGCCCACCAAGCCACGCCCACAGAACCGGTAGTAAAAAAAATGAATTTCACCCCACTGGCTTGGACTCCTTTGCCTGTGTTTTTGCACATTGTCTTGGTATCTGTCACCTTGGTGGTGGTTTAATGCAGTGGTCTCCAACCTTGGCCACTTTAAGACTTGTGGACTTCAACTCCCAGAGTTCCTCAGCCAGCAAAGCACCAAGCTAACACCTCATGTGACTCAGAAACTAAGCCAAGTTAATTTAATCTTTCTTTTAACTTTTGTAATATGTGTTTTTATGTTGTACGCCGCCCTGAGTCCTTTGGGAGAAGGGCGGCATATAAGTCCAATAAACCTGAAACCTAAACCTGAAGTTATGCTTACCATGTTTTGGGATAAGAGATTACCAAGAAATCTCAGGATTATAGGTCAAATTAGGAAATAATTGAGAGAAGAAGGCAGCACTTTTATGGCTACTTCTGTGCTGTTGCTAAGAAGGCTTAAAATTTAAGTTCAATCCAAGAAACTCTTTATCACCTTGGACAATATATTCAGTAACTCAATCTTGACATTTTTCATTATCACCCCAGGTAGCTTTGAACAATATTAGTAGTTCTCTCCTTCTGTTGGCATCAGGACAACAGTCCTTAATAATGACTCAATGGCACATAATCATTTAATCAAGAGACAGAGAGTGAGAGAGCAGGAGGGTGGCCAATGAGCTTCATGGCCAAAAAGACTTGACCTGGATTCCCCTGATTCTCCTGGAAGGTCCACCTTTCTCCACACTCTACTGTCAATTTCCCTACATTTTTTTGAGATGGGTTCCATACGAATGAAGACTGTCCTGTAAATTTAGGCCACAGATTAAGGTTCTGGCTATATGATTTACATCCTCCCCCTCCCCGTATCTTCCCTGCAGTGCTTCCACCCCAGAGACGTGGGCCAAGCACAGCCATGACAACATCTACAGGGCAGAGCGAGAAAGGCTGGCTTCCGTCAACCTCCGTGCCCTGGTTGACAATATCCTCCATGACACAGCCGAGGATCTGCGCATGCAGTTTGACATAGTGAACCAGGCCTTTGCCAAGCGCTGTGAGGAACTGGAGGATGCCAAGCACAAGATGGAGCACAGTTTACGAAAAGTATGGGCCCACCTGCTCTACTTCTCCCACTTGGGTCTATAGCAATTCGCCACTGCCAACTTGCCATGGCCAACTAACCATGGCCAACTCACCATGGCCAACTCACCAAGGTCAACTCACTATGGCCAACTTACTAAGGCTAACTCATCATGGCCAATTCACTAAGGCTAACTCACCATGGCCAATTCACCAAGGCTAACTCACCATGGTCAACTCTCCATGGCTAAATCACCAAGGCCAACTCACTAAGACTAACTCACCATGGCCAACTCACCAAGGCTAACTCATTAAGGCTAACTCACCATGGCCAACTCACTAAGGCTAACTCACCATGGCCAACTCACTAAGGCTAACTCACTAAGGCTAACTCACCATGGCCAACTCACTAAGGCTAACTCACCATGGCCAACTCACTAAGGCTAACTCACCATGGCCAGCTCACCATGGCCAACTCACCAAGGCTAACTCATTAAGGCTAACTCACCATGGCCAACTCACTAAGGCTAACTCACCATGGCCAACTCACTAAGGCTAACTCACTAAGGCTAACTCACCATGGCCAATTCACCAAGGCTAACTCACCATGGTCAACTCTCCATGGCTAACTCACCATGGCCAACTCACTAAGGCTAAATCACCAAGGCCAACTCACTAAGACTAACTCACCATGGCCAACTCACCATGGCCAACTCACTAAGGCTAACTCACCATGGCCAACTCACTAAGGCTAACTCACCATGGCCAGCTCACCATGGCCAACTCACCAAGGCTAACTCATTAAGGCTAACTCACCATGGCCAACTCACTAAGGCTAACTCACCATGGCCAACTCACTAAGGCTAACTCACTAAGGCTAACTCACCATGACCAACTCACCAAGGTTAAATCTCCATGGCCAACTCACCAAGGCTAACTCACCATGGCTAACTGATGACAGATATGGAACAAGAAGAAGAAAGAAAGAAAGAAAGAAAGAAAGGAAGGAAGAAAGAAAGAGAAAGAAAGAAAGAAAGAAAGAGAAAGAGAAAGAAAAAGGATGCAAAAAGAGGGACAGAAAAATGTGAATGTCAAAAATTAAAATAATTCTATTTAATTTAAATAGTTAAATAGAATTGTTAAATTGTCCCACAAGTGAGTTGTCCCACAGTAAGTTGGCCGTGGTGAGTTGTCCCATTCCCCTCCCACTGTGGGTGAGCTGACTGCAATGTTGATGCTTGAAGTCCAGCTCTTGAGAAAACATGGGAGCAGCTTTTAAAAGATGGGGAGGAGAGTTTGAGTTAAATCCCATAAATATTTTTGGGGGTGGGGGTGGGAAAGGATCCTGCGTTTGTGAGACCACAGAGGATTAAACCAAGGAGGGTGGTCTTGTTGATCTCAATCTTCCTTTGTACAGCAAATTCAGTTGATCTTCAACTTCAGGCTTTAGAAGGAACCTGGTCTGTTGCAGCTATAGAACAGGATGTGTCTGCTGCAGTTTAGGGATGAGACTATTCCAATGTTTTTTTGGTAAAAGCACAGGTGGTCCAAAGCGGATGGATGATTTATCACCAGAAGGATCTTGCTTTTAGTGGTGGGATTAGTGCAACAATAGAATAGAACAGAAAATGGACCCGTGTCCCTCCTGGCTGGTAGCTAACAGCAGGGAGGTGACACGGAGCTGGATCCAAGCGGTTATTACCGCCTCACTTCGGGAGGGGCACTTCCCCGCCGCACTTAAAACGGCGGTGGTGAGACCCCTCCTGAAGAAACCATCTCTGGATCCAGCTGTACTTAACAACTATCGTCCAGTCTCCAACCTCCCCTTTATTGGGAAGGTTGTTGAGAAGGTGGTGGCCTACCAGCTTCAGCGGTCCTTGGAGGAAGCCGATTACCTGGACCCCTTCCAGTCCGGCTTCAGACCTGGTTACAGCACAGAAACCGCTTTGGTCGCATTGACCGATGATCTCTGGAGAGCCAGGGATGGAGGTCATCCCTCCATCTTGGTTCTTCTTGACCTCTCAGCGGCTTTCGATACCATCGACCATGGTATCCTTCTGCGACGACTGCGGGAGGTGGGGGTGGGAGGCACTGTTCTGCAGTGGTTCTCCTCCTACCTCTCGGACAGGTCGCAGTCGGTGTTGGTCGGGGGACAGAGATCGACCATGAGGCCCCTAACATATGGGGTGCCGCAGGGGTCGGTCCTGTCCCCCGTACTATTTAACATCTACATGAAACCGCTGGGCGAGATCATTCGGAGGCACGGGATAAGATACCATCAATATGCGGACGATACACAGCTGTATCTGTCCGCCCCGTGCCAACTCAATGAAGCGGTGGACATGATGAACCAGGGTCTTGAGGCCGTTAGAGACTGGATGCGGGCTAACAAGCTTGTACTCAACCCAGAAAAGACAGAGTGGCTGTTGTGTTTCCCTCCCAACAATTTGGCTAGCATTCCATCACTCAGGCTGGGGGGGCAAATTTTACACCCCTCAGACAGGGTTCGCAACTTGGGAGTCCTCCTGGATCCACAGCTGACCTTTGATCACCACCTGTCGGCTGTGACCAGGGGGGCATTCGCCCAGGTTCGCCTGGTGCGCCAGTTGCGACCCTACCTGAATCGGGAGGCACTCACAACAGTCACTCGTGACCTCTAGGCTGGAATACTGCAACGTGCTCTACATGGGGCTGCCCTTGAAGAGCATCCGGCGACTTCAGCTAGTCCAGAATGCGGCCGCGCGAGTGATTGTGGGTGCACCTCGGTTCACCCACATAACACCTATCCTCCGCGAGCTGCACTGGCTACCTGTTGATCTCCGTGTGCGCTTCAAGGTGCTTCTTACCACCTATAAAGCCCTCCATGGTAGTGGATCTGGGTACTTGGGAGACCGCCTCCTGCCGATTACCTCCTCGAGACCGATTAGATCTCATAGATTAGGCCTCCTCCGAGTGCCATCTGCCAGCCAGTGCCGGCTGGCTACTACGCGGAGGAGAGCCTTTTCAGTGGTAGCTCCGACCCTCTGGAACGAGCTCCCCGTGGGGATCCGTACCCTCACCACCCTTCAGACCTTCCGCGCAGCCCTCAAGAACTGGCTATCCTGCCAGGCCTGGGGGTAGAGATTGATCTGCCCCCACCCGAATGTTGGATGAATGTTGTTTACTTTTTAATTATATGTAATGTTATATGTTATTGTCTGTATCCCCCTTCCTATGAGTTGTTAGCCGCCCTGAGTCCCCTCAGGGAAAAGGGCGGCCTATAAATAAACCTATTCAATTCAATTCATTTCAATTCAAAAGAAAAAAAATAGAATAGAATAGAATAGAATAGATAGAATAGAATAGAAAAAAATAGAATAGAAAAAAATAGAATAGAAAAAAATAGAATAGAATAGTGGAATGAAGAATAGAGTAAAATGGAATGAATGGAATAGAATAAAATACAGAATAGAGTAGAATAGAATAGAATAGAATAGAATAGTGGAATGAAGCATGGAATGGAATATATTAATATAATATAATATATAATATAATAAATATAATAATAATATAATATAATAATATAATATAATATAATTAATATAATATAATATAATATAATATAATATAATATAATATAATATAATATAATATAATATAATATAATATAATATAATATAATAATATAATAAATATAATATAATATAATATAATAAATATAATATAATATAATATAATATAATATAATATAATAAATATAATATAATATAATATAATATAATATAATATAATATAATATAATATTGGAATGAAGAATAGAGTAGAATGGAATGGAATAGAATAAAATACAGAATAGAATAGAATAGAATAGAATAGAATAGAATAGTGGAATGAAGCATGGAATGGAATATAATATAGTATAGCATAGCATAGCATAGCATAGCATAGCATAACATAACATAACATAACATAACATAACATAACATAACATAACATAACATAATATAATATAATATAATATTGGAATGAAGAATAGTGTAGAATGGAATGGAATAGAATAGAATACAGAATAGAATAGAATGCAGAATAGAACAGAATAGAAAAAATTAGAAGAGAATAAAGAATGGAATAGAATAGAAAAAATAGAGTAGAATAGAAAAAATTAGAATAGAATAGTGGAATGAAGAATAGAGTAGAATGGAATGGAATAGAATAGAATAGAAAACTGTAGAATAGAATAGAATAGAATAGAGGAATGAAGAACAGAGTAGAATGGAATGGAATAGAATAGAAAACAGAATAGAAAAGAAAAGAATAGAATAGAACAGAACAAGAATATAACAAGAATAGAATAGAATAACAGAGTTGAAAGGGACCTTGGAGGTCTTCTAGTCCAGTCCTCTGCTTAGACAGGAAACCCTATACCATTTCAGACAAATGGTTATCCAACCTCTTCTTAAAGACTTCCAGTGTTGGGGCATTCACAACTTCTGGAGGAAAGCTGTTCCACTGATTAATTGTTCTAACTACCAGGAAATTTCTCCCCAGTTCTAAGTTGCTTCTCTCCTTGATTAGTTTCCACCCATTGCTTCTTGTTCTACCCTCAGGTGCCTTGGAGAATAGTTTGGCTCCCTCTTCTTTGTGGCAGCCCCTGAGATATTGGAACACTGCTATCATGTCTCCCCTAGTCCTTCTTTTCATCACACTAGACATACCTAGTTGCAGCAACAGTTCTTTATGTGTTTGGTATAATACTATATACTTTTGGTATATACAATAAAAGTATCCAGAGCTGTTTGGCTTACTGTTAAGAGCAAATTCAAACTTCTGGTAGTAGCTTAAAAAAACGTCTGTTATTATGACATCAAGTTGTTTTGCATGGACTAGATTCTTCTCATCTGGTGCAGATTTTAATCAACAGCAGCCTTCTGCTACATCAAAACTCCACTGGGTTTTCCTTGAAACATCTCAGCACAATTTACCTTCCAGAATATTTGTAACATGATTTTGCAAATCTGCAGATGATACTAATCCAGCAGGAAAAGCTAACGCCCCAGAAGGCAAGCTCAGGATCCAAAAAGATCTTGACAGACTTGAACAATGGGCCCTGTCCAACAAAATGAATTTTAATGTGGAGAAAAGTGAGGTTTTACACCTAGGAAAAAACCAAAGGTTCAAATATAGATTAGGTGAAACCTGGCTCAAAAACAGTAGCTGTGAGAGAGACCTTGGAGTCCTAGTGCACGATCACTTAAACCTGAGCCAGCAGTGTGCGGCAGCTGCCAAAAAAGCTAATGCAATCCTGGGTTTTATAAACAGAGGCATACAATCAAAATCATGTGAATAGTATTAGTACTGGTTTATAAAGCCTTAGTAAGACCACACCTGGAATACTGCATCCAGTTTTGGTCCCCACATTACAGAAAAGATGTTGAGACTTTGGAAGAAGAGCAATAAAGTTGATTAGGGGACTGGAGAACTAAAACATATGAAGAACAGTTGCAGGAACTGGGTCTGTCTAGTTTAATGAAAAGAAGGACATGGGGAGACAGGATAGCAGCCTTCCAATATCTGAGGGGCTCTGACAAAGAGAATGGAAACTAACAATGGAGAGAAGCAAGTTAGAAGGAAGGAGAAACTTCTTAACAGTGAGAACAATTAATCAATGGAACAAGTTGCCTCCAGAAGTTGTGGGTGCTCCATCACTGGAGGTTTTCAAGAAGAGATCGGACAACCATGTCTGAAATAGTACAGATCTCCTCTCCTGCTTGAGCAGGGGGTTGGACTAGAAGATCTCCAAGGGCCCTTCCAACTCTATTCTGATTGATTGATGGAATATCTTCTTGGAAATAATTGAATCTTAATCTCCACATACCTTGATTCTTGTCTTTGCAAATTGTGGTCGATCCATACACCATTGATGAACAGTTACTGTTTGTTTGTTTGTTTGTTCCACTATCTTTCATATCCGCTTTGAACAGACCCTCCAAGAGATTGGGCACCAAGAGCATAACATTGAGGCCCTGAAGCAGGCAATTAAGGATAAAGAAACACCCCTCAAAGTAGCTCAGACAAGGCTGTATGATCGCTCCTTTAGGCCCAACGTGGATCTCTGCAGAGACACTGCCCAGTTCAGGTAAGTCACTGGGCAGTATCTTAATTTAAAGGATGAGGATAATAATGATGATAATAATAATGTACAGTACATCGCTGTTTCTCAACCTGAGCGATGCAGTGTCCTAGAGGTGGAGCTCTCGCCTCACAATCAGGAGGCCATGAGTTCAATCCTAGGTGGAGGCAGATATTTCTCTCTCTGGGCACAATGAGACTATATTTGCTGAATATAACTCCACATTGGTGACAGGAAGAGCATCTGGCCAGTAAACGCTCTGCTCCATTCAGTTGCCCAGACTCCAGTCCTCAAGGGATTATGATTAAATGATGAAGATGATCACTGTTTCTCAACCTCAGCAACTTCAAGATCTATGCACCTCAATTCCCAGCATGCTGGCAGAGGAATTCTGGGAGCTGTAGTCCACCCATTTTAAAGTTGCTGAGGTTAAGAAATTCTGATGGAAGTGATGGTTGAGCATCTCACCCACTAAACGAAGAATAAAGATTCAATCTTCTGGTCTTGTAGGGTAAGGATGTTGCTTCCAGGTGGCATGTGTGAATACCATGAAGTTGGTAGAAGGGGTATCTGCAGGGTGTGTTCCAAAAAAATTGAGATAACAGCCTTGAGTGTTGATGGCAGATTACAGCCAAATAAAGCTAATTTAGCTAGTGTCTTCTGAGTTATTGTTTAGTTATATGCAGTGGTGAGATTCAAATAATTGAACTGTTTCTCTGCCCTAATGATTTCTTCCAATAACCAGTTCACCAAACTGCTCAGAAAGTTAAAAACTGGTTCCCCTGAGGTGGTGGGAACTGGCTGAATCCCACCACTACTTATATGGCATTTACAATGAAACGTTTAATAATTTTGGTAAAGGTAATTTGGTTTAATTAGCAATTCTGGCATGTTTTCAGTCTCCACGTTCTAATATTTTTTAAAATAACCTCGATCTGGAGTCTTGAAGATATTTATTTAGAAATGAACTCTCTAGGTTTTCGAAAAGTTACCTGCATTTATAGTTGAAAAGGGATCCAAACTTTTTCAGTCAGCACAGAAGGACTGAAGCAGATGTGAACTGCTTTGTAAACACACTTGGAGGAAAAATGGGCAATGGGCTGTTTATGCCTTTATTTTATTTATTAAACAAATTTATATGTCTACTCAACTCACGGTGTTTCTGGGCATCTTATTCAATGTTAACAGTTTATTTCTCGGTGTGTCTGAATAAACGAAAGAAGAAAAATCCACAACTATTGGTAGTCCTCAACTTATGACTGCATTTGAGCCCAAAAGTTCTGTGGGCAAGTGAGACATTTGTTAAGTGAGTTTTGCCCCAATTTACAACTTTCCTTGCCACAGTTGTTAAGTGAATCACACCAGTTGATAAGTTAGTAACTTCGTTGTTAAGTGAATCTGGCTCCCCCATTGACTTTGCTTGTCAGAAGGTCGCAAAAGGGAATCATGTGACCTTTGAGACACTGCAGCGGTCATAAATATGAACCAATTGCCAAGCATCTGAATTTTGATCATATGACCATAGTGATGCTGCGAACGTCATAACTGTGAAAAATGGTCATAGGTCACATTTTTCAATGCCGTTGTAACTTTGAATGGTCACTAAATGAACTGTTGTAAGTCAAGGACTTAGCTGTATACAGTGTCAACTCTGAAGTGAACCTGGCTGAAGCCATCTTGGGCTGCCTCACAGTTGCCACAAAGCCTGAGAGAGAAGAGGAGGGGGGGAGTAGATAGCCCAGCTTACAGTTAAAACAAAAAGTTTTCCTGTGAGAACCAAGGTCATAGGTGGCTGGTGAAGGAGGAGAGGAGCCTGCCAGATATAGTCATTGGATAATGTGACTGATGACATGGGGGGGGGGGGAGTTTAATTCTTTTAATTAGTTGAAAACCACAGGAACTTTCAGAGTTGGTTTTTACCAGCTGTGCCGATAGGATGTATTCAATAAACATCCTCCTTGAAGAATCTATGTGCCTCAGAGTTCTGCTTTCAATGGGTGTGTTACTTGGACGCTGACGTACAGATTATACAGAGTAACAGAATTTGAAGGGACCTTGGAGGTTATCTAGTCCAACTCCCTGCTCAAGCAGGAAACCCTATGTCATTCTGGATAAATGGCTGTCTAGTTGCTTCCTAAAAGCCTCAGGTGATGGAACACCAGAGGTGGATTGATGCTGGTTTGGCCCGGTTCGGCTGAACCAGTAGTGGAATTCAGGCCTGGATCACATAACTGACAGCGACCCAGGCCTGCCATGCCCCCGAACCAGTTCCCTCAGTGCCGCTGGACCATTGCCATTTTGGAATTTAGTGACTGCGCATGCACAGTTCACTGTAAATTGTTCTGTGCATGCGCAAACAACAATTTACATTGAACAGCGCTCGTGCGCGCAGCTCTCATCTGGCATGTGCAGGGTTGCAAACCGGTAGTAACACCAGCAACAATCCATCTCTGTGGAGCACTCAGAACTTCTGGAGGTAAGACTGGTTGATTGTTCTCCTTTGCTTCTCTCCTTGGTTAGCTTCTGTTGAATGCCTTTTGCACGTACATCTTTCTCCTCCACAATACCATAAAATCAAAGGACTGAAATTAATCCAAGGAGCGGAAATAATAGTTTTTCCAGTCTTTCAGATGGAAGTGGAATTTTTTTTTAGAGGCCAGAATTTCTGAATCTTGCCTATTTATTCTATTAAAAAACGGCTGTTAAATTGTGTGCTCTGGCAGCTCAGATTAATTCTGCTCTTAAATGTCAAAACAGAAGAATTTTTGCCCGGTGAATTAGAGATATTCGTCATTTCACTCATCAAATATTGCTGGTTTCCTCAATTGCCCCCAAATATTTTGTGACCTCCTGTCCGTACAAATCACAAAGGGTAAAATTCTCTTATGGTTTTTTTTAATGAGAGTGTGAGTGAGGAGCAAGGCTTTCTAGACAACCTACAAGGTCCCTTCCAACTCTGTTAATCTGTTTGTTTAATCTATCTATGGAGATTCTCAGTCATCCAGGTCCTGGTTGTCCCAAGGTGCTTTTTCAAAAGTCACCTGGCCTTTGTTTTACCTTGAAGATGTTTTGCTTCTCATCCAAGAAACTTCCTCAGTTCTGAGAAGGATGAAAAAGCACCTTTGAGTCCAAGTCTTGAGGTACAACAGATTCAATTTGGACCTTAAAATCCCATGAAAAAGGTGGAAAAATGGCTTTGTGGGTAGCCATTAGTGGGAAGAGGCTGTATCTGAAAAACTACCCACAGATTATTCCAGGGAGGCATAGATACAGAGGCGTAATAATGCTTATTCACCCCAATTAAGCTTTTTAATTAGGTGCAATTTTTTCTGGATAAAATCAATTGCTTACCATTCCTATAATCAACTAGAAAAATATCCGTTTGTCTCTCTTTGAACATTGAAAATGTTTTTATTTCTTTTTATCCACCTCTTTTTTTTATTAAATTCGAGTACTTGATTTTTTGGGAAAGGGTATTAGTGTAGATTATAAACCTTTCAAATGTAATTCATTTGTGTTTGTTAATTTATTTAAAATATTTATATGACTGCCCATCTCCTCTATAGATTATTTTAAATGATTTCTGTGGAAGACACTAAAACGTGTCTATGTACAACATGTTACTCTCGTTTCTGTAACGTTTAAACTGGATTTAAGCTATAACTTTTTTGTATCTTGTGATTTACGTTGATTGTTTTTATTTAGTGTCCTATTATGATTTATGTCGATTGCTTGCGCTGGCCAGGCCCACACCCAGTTTAGTGAAGGGTAAAAAAAAATTGCGATAAGTCACGTGATGACGACGCCTTGGCGACGCGAGTTTGATACCCCTGCCTTATTTAGTATCCTGTGACTATCACTGAGTGGTGTATCTTATGATTTATGATGATCGTATTTTATGATTACAATCATGATTTCTCACTTGCTGCTTGTATGTACACTGAGAGCTTATGCACCGGAGACAATTGTGTGTCCAACCACACTTGGCCGACAAAGAATTCCCTTGTTCTTATTGAGATCGCTGTGAGACAGATCCATTTGCTCATGGAGTATGGCTTAGCACAGGGCAGGGGTGAAATGCTACCGGTTTGGGCCAGTTCATCTGAACCTGTAGTTAAAAAAAATGCTACTGGTTTGGGTGAACCGGTAGTCAGCTGTGTCCCGTGATTTATATTTGCTAGAAATCGCACAGCACAGCTAATTGTCACACAGCTGATTGTCAGAACTTTTAAAAAACTTTTTGTTAGCATTTTTAAAGTACTACTTTGTGAGCAAACCGATAGCAGATTTCAGAGCATTTCACCCCTGGCACAGGGGTGTCAAACTCAAGGCCCAGGGACCAGATCCGGCCTGCAGGTGCTTAGAACTGATCAGCGGGGCTGCCCTGGAAATAGCGAAGGATTGGCCTGCGGTGCCTCTGCCAGTGAAAATGGAGCTTGCGCGGGCCATGCATGCCCCCCCCCCTGAGCTCGGTTTTTGCTGGCAGAGGGTTGCAGGAGGTTGTTCCAGCTGAAAAAGGAGCTCAGGAGCCCGTTCTTGCCCGGCGGAATGCTTGGGATGGCACCCCTGATACAAGTGACATCATGCTGGCCAGGCCCACCTGGCCACCCCCTCCCCCCATTCAAACACAACCCTGATATGGCCCTCGATGAAATTGAGTTTGACACCCCTGCTTTAGCAAGATCTGCATTTCTATTTTAGATGTATTGGTGAACATTTCCTAGAAAACATTATCTCCAGGCCAGTTTCACCCCCAGCTTCTCATCTTCTACGGTGAGGTCTCGATCCACACCACCAACATGCTCCCCTCTTTTGTCCTCCATTCAGGCTCATCAGCGAAGTGGAAGAACTGACGGAATCCATTGACTCTCTCAAAAAGAAGCTTCTGGAAGCCGAGCAAAGCCTCCGGAATCTGGAGGACAGCCGGATGAACCTGGAGAAGGAGATTGCCGTGAAAACCAACAGCCTTTTTATCGACCGGCAGAAATGCATGACCCATCGTACCAGATACCCAACTATCCTGAAACTGGCAGGCTATCAGTAGGATGTCACTGGAAGTGAAGGAAGCAATCAGTTTTGGTCCCTGAAAGCTCTACTTTCCTAAATATGTTTGTGGTTGATGGTGCCATTCTTTAGTCTTGTAAACGCTTCTGGGATAAATTATTAAAATATAGAATTGTTGTGGAAGATAGGGTTGGTACAAATTTTATTTATTAATTTAACACGGTGTTTCCCAACCTGGATCAGTTTCTGTGGCATGGACTTCAACTCCCAGAATTCCCCAGCCAGCAAGGATTTGCTGGGGAGTTCTGGGATTTGAAGTACACTCCTCGGAAACCGGTCCAGGTTGAGAGACATTGATTTAAATGATTTGTATAGCCACCTCTCTCGCTTTTACATGATTCTAGACAGCTTACAATAAAATAAACTACATACAATGCACAACAGAAAATAAAAACAAAAGACATAGCAATTGGATATTATCCCTCCAACTTTCCACCCAGTCAAGAGATATTGTAGTTTAATTCTGGCTTGCTGATCATGTGCAGGGCCCATGAGGTCTGGTGGGCAGAAAAGCAGGATGGAAATGCTGCTTTAAATAAAGTCCTTTATTCTCTCCACATTAAAATGTAGGCAATTTTTGTTGAATGCAGATAGTTGAAGCGTTTGGAGGATTTTCCGATTCAGAAAAGCTGACGAAGATTTATATAAGAGGTATATTAAACCTGAAAGTGATCATAATTAATTCTTCTCTGCATTCTCTTTTCTAAGTAACTTAAGGGAAATAGAACCAGTCAATTTGTTTTCCAGCTTCCACAGTCCCTACAAGCTAATTTAACACCAGGCTGCTCCTTGTTATGAATATTTAAGATTTAGGCTCTTTTTGTTTATTCAGAAACAATTTTCTTCAACCATCCATCATCTTCACAGATTGTAGAAGAGGGCACAACAATAAACATAATGTAATCAATAGTGCAACCCCGCTCCCCCCAGCCGAATGAGGTAATAAGGGCAGCCATGCAAATCGGTTTTGAACTTTTAACAAAAATATTGTTTTCCCAACTGAAATTTCTTCCAGTGGGTGTTTCTGAATTTTGTTGATTCACAAAAATTCTGTTCTGTTCTATTGTATTCTATTCTATTCTCTCTTCTCTTCTCTTCTCTTCTCTTCTCTTCTCTTCTCTTCTCTTCTCTTCTCTTTCTGTTCTGTTCTATTCCTTGTTCTGTTCTGTTCTATTCCTTGTTCTCTTCTCTTATTTCTTTTCTGTTCTGTTCTATTCCTTGTTCTCTTCTCTTCTCTTATTTCTTTTCTGTTCTGTTCTATTCCTTGTTCTATTCTATTCCTTTTTTGTTCTGTTCTCTTCTATTCCTTGTTCTCTTCTCTTTTCTTCTATTCCTTGTTCTGTTCTGTTCTCTTCTATTCCTTTTTCTGTTCTGTTCTCTTCTATTCCTTGTTCTGTTCTGTTCCCTCCCCTCCCCTCCCCCTCATCGGTGGAATGAACTATGATTTCTTTAACAGCACTTGTCTAAATCAGTGTTTTTTCAAACCCGGCAACTTGAAGATGAATGCCTGTGGAGAATCTCAGTCATCCAGGTCAGAGTTGTCTCAGAGGTGGTTTTTTCTTCAGGGAGAAGAAGAAGACACTTTGCTTATCATCAAAGAAGCTTCATTGGTTCTGGTAGGAGGGCGGGGATGATGGGTGGATTAGTTCTGATAGGATTGGGGTTGGGGTGGAAGGACATGTCATCTGGTCATTAGCACACACACACACCCCCCAGAACTCTTGAGGCCACTTGTGGGGGGGGGAGTTATCTGTGCCCTCAAGGTCACCTGGATCAGAGTGCAAATGGGGGTAGAACCTCCTTGGAACTGCTGAAAGGACCGTGTTGTATGTCAATGGACCTCTGAAGATGTATGGACGTCAACTCCCAAAATTCTTCAGCAGGCCAGTCACTTCCCAGGAATCCTGGGAGTTGAAGGTGACACTTCTTCCAAGTTGCCAATCTTGAAAAATCACAGGTTGAATATGCCAATTCTAGTGTCAATGGGTAGGCCGTCTAACTATTGAAATGCAGCATCATTTATATTTTAAAAAAATCAGTTACGGGACTGGTATGTGCCCTCAAGATGCAATCTACAGTTTGACATGGGACCTCATAGTCACACTGAGGGGTGCCCCATTTATAGTCCCAGCAGACATTGTGTGAGGTGTGAATCCTATTCAGAATTGTCCATTATTGATATGGTAGTTCAAACCTTGGCAAACCTTTGTGGGGTCATTTATATGTCTTCCTATGTCTGGGCGTTCAGTGACCCACTTGGCTTTCCGTTGGGAATCAATGTTGTTGGGAAGATGTAGTATAAGTGTCAGCAGGTCAATACTACTTGTGCTTGACTCAAAGAATCCTTCATTTTTCCTTGGGTTCACACAAAACACATACACCTGTAGTTACCTCGTGCCGTACGCCTTGCCCTGCTTCCTCTTCCCCACTCAAGTCAGAGTCTTTCTCCCAGCCCATTTATAGATAAGTCATGGGAAACTGAGCTCACCCTTCAGAGAACCCAAGCAGTATGCCAGTTCATGGCTTAGTACCAGTAGTGCGTTGCAGGCGGTATGCCCCGGTACGGGCGTATCGGTGCCTATCCAGGTACTGTTCCAGTACGGTGCTCCAGAGGGAGGACCTGCCCCCCTGAGCTTTTTACCTGTATTTGAGCTATTTGTCGCTTCTGCGCTCGCACACGGAGTGCACGGCACCTGCATGACGCTCTGCCGAGCAGCTGGAGCATCGTGGAGCTCACGGAGGCATTGCAAGAGGTAGGGATGCATGTGTGACTGTGCGTGCGTGCTGTGCACATTCATGTGGTGGACTCCGGGCACCCTTGCACCGTACCGGTTGCAACAGGATCCAGAACCCACCACTGCTTAGTACATTGTGTAAACCTAGTCATCAGATTTGTTATGTAGGGTTTATAGGTTAGCACGAATGATGTTGTTAAGTTCTGGCATTCACATAAAGAGAGAGTCATTTGGTTTGGTGAAAAGCAAAATCTAAGAAACTATCTAAGAAACTACGTGATAACCAGCACTAAATGACTACTATACAAAGGTAAGCAAATCCAAGTCAGTTCTAACAAAGTTAACCCCATCACAGTAGATATACCATTACCCTTCCCAGTTACACCTACAAATCCACCCAGTTACCCCAATGATACCCCTAATCACCAGCACCAATCACCATGACCCTCAGCCACACCCCCACTCAGTGTCATTATTGCCTCCTTCCTTGTAGGCTGCACCTGAGTGGAAGAGCTACTTCAGAGTAGGCAGCTACACCCAAGTGAAAGAGTTACTTAAGAGTAGGCAGCTACACCCGAGTGGAAGAGTTACTTCAGAGTAGGC
The DNA here is from genome assembly GCF_051295495.1 of Thamnophis sirtalis. Taxonomy (NCBI): domain Eukaryota; kingdom Metazoa; phylum Chordata; class Lepidosauria; order Squamata; family Natricidae; genus Thamnophis; species Thamnophis sirtalis. The sequence continues at coordinate 18,777,333 of NW_028261394.1, read as the reverse complement.
TCTGAAGTGCAGTTGCTGCCCAGGAGGTTCTAACAGGCTCCACCGACATCAGAGGGATGAGGGGAAGGGCTTTGGCAGTGCCCCCAGCAGTGTTAGCGGCATCATCAGCATTGGCGGTGTGTAAGCATGGCTGAGCAGGTGGCATTGGCGGCGTTGGCAATGGCGGCATGGAAGCCCTTGCTGAGGTCGGGAGGTAGCGGTGCCACAGAAAAGCCGCTACCCCACAAATGTCAGCACGAGGGCTGACAGATGTCTTGCGCATTTCGTGAACAAGGTTCCAATATTTGAGGGGCTGCCATGAAGAAGAGGAGGTCGACCTATTTTCCAAAGCATCAGAAGGCAGGACAAGAAGCAATGGATGGAAAATAACCAAGGAGAGAAGCAACCTAGAAATAAGGAGGAATTTCCCAACAGTGAGGACAATCAACCTGTGGAACAGTTTTTGCCTCCAGAAGTTATGGGTGCTCCATCACTGGAGGATTTTAAGAAGAGACTGGACAGCCACTTATCTGAAACGGCATAGGTTCTCCTGCTTGAGCAGGGAGCTGGACTAGAAGACCTCCAAGGTCCCTTCCAACTCTGTTATTCTGTTATCTATTAATGGTCCCACCTTGTGCTGTAAATCACTAGTATTAGCCACAGATCACTTTTATTTATTTATTTGTTTTTTTATTTGTCAACATCTACGAGGTAACAGGTATTAGTATAGACAGGGACATTTTCGCATGAGATTAGTACAAATAGATGGATTTAAATAAGTATAACATGGCCATAAACACATAAAATGCGTACATATCAATGGGGACAGTAGGACGGATGGTAGGCACGCTGGTGCGCTTATACATGCCCCTTTAGGGACCTCTTAGGACAGTGTTTCTCAACCTTGGCAGTTTGAAGATGTGTGGACTTCAACTCCCAGAATTCTGGGAGTTAAAGTCCACACATCTTCAAACTGCCAAGGTTGAGAAACACTGTCTTAGGAAATGCGTGAAGTCCACGGTGGACAGTTTAAGATTAAAGTTTTGGGGGTTTGAGGAGGTAACAGAGTCAGGTAGAGCATTCTAGGCGTTGACCACTCTGTTGCTGGTCGTATTTTCTGCAATCGAGTTTGGAGTGGTTTACCTTGAGTTTGTATCGATTGTTTGCCCGTGAATTATTGTGGTTGAAGTTGAATAGCCGTTGACAGGTAGGATGTTATAGCAAATAATTTTGTGTACTACACTTAGGTCAGAATGTAGGCAGCGTAGTTCTGGGTTGTCCAGGATTTTCCTTTTACAAGGAAGCTCCATATTCCTTGATTGGGGAAAGGTCAGATCAAGAGTCAGAGAAGCTGCTGTCTCTCTCCCCCGCCCCATTTATTTTGCTAATCAACATGAGTATCTTCTCCCATGGAGTCTACCTTCACTCGGTTCACTTTCCAGGCTGCCAATGAGCTCAGAAAAAACAAAAACAAAGCACAGTTGGTAAAACTATACATAAAATATAAGCCTGCCAGATGTTGAGGCAGAATTAATGAAATGCAGCATAAGCTGGAATGCACACTCCGCAATTCATTGGCTAATAAAAAAGCAAGGTACTAACCTCAGAAGACATTAAGCTTCTGCAAAAGAAAACACAATTAGCACAACAATAAACTTTCACACCCCTTCTGCCATAATCTTTGGTCTATGAACCAGGAGATTTTGACTTCTCCAGAGATCTGCTGTCAGCTAACATGCAAACTAATTTATTGTTTGCATTAGAAGGACAGTACCTTAGTCTGATGGCTTTTCTCTGCCCATGGGTTTTAAAAAAAAATTATACATGCTTTTGAAATTTATATCCTCATATATTTCTGCACCATATAGCACACAGGCGTTCTAGCCACCCTGCACTTATTTATGTAATTCATAATGTGAATTTCACAATAACTTTACAACACACCAATCATTACCTTTTCACATTTTAAACTCCCCGACTCCTCAGGGTAACTTTTAAAACAGAAATCCGCTCAATGTTAGCTCTTCTTAAAAGGTACCTCTGCTGACCTGGATAACTATCTCAGGTGACCTCAACATGAGATGGGAGGGAAGTCAGGCTAGGAAGTCATGTCCATGCTCAGATTTTCAACTGCTTTTCTTCAGACAAGAGAACTTAGAATAGCTTTAATGTCACTTTAAATGTACACTAATCAGCCTACATTAAAATGAAATTTTGTTGCATACAGCTCTCAAAGGGTCACCACCTTCAATATACACTACATAAACATGGCAAACAAACAAATAAATATGCATATACCCACATACCAAGATATATTCTATGATACAGAGAAACAACACAGTCTAGTTCAGATGTATACATGTACCCGGCAAGAAAAATGAATTTTGTGAGTTTCACAGACGGATGGCCTAGGGAATGAAGCTGTCCTGCTAGAAATACTTTGAACCTCCTCCCAGAGGGAAGTGACAGAAACAGATCATAAAGGGGATGTGTGAGGTCTCTAACAATGCTTTGAGCTCTAAGCACAGAGCACTTATAAGCAGCATCCTGAATAACAGGAAGCGAGCTTCCTATAATCTTCATGGCTGTCCTCACCACTCTCTGTAGGAACTTTCTATATAAGGTGCTGCTGCCACCAAACCAAACTTGTACCATATTTTTCAGAGTATAAGATGCTCCTTTTTCCCTCAAAAAAGAGGTTTTTTGCCTTCTGAAACTCCATCCCCTTAGCAAAAATGGCCATGCATAGTCTTTAGAAGGCTTCCAGAATGTTCCTGGGGGCTGGAGAGGGCAGAAATGAGCGAAAGCATGCTGGTTTTTTGCTCCTTTTTGCCCCCAGCCCCCAGGAGCAGTCTACAAGCCTCCTAAAGGCTATGCATGCCCCCCTTTTTTTGCAAAAAAGGGCCATTTTTGGGCGGTCTGTAGAGTACAAAAAAGATGGTGGACCATCTTTTGCAAAAATAAAGCTACAGCAGTAACATCCTTCTTTACCTGGTCTGACTCCTGGTAGCCCTTCCTTCAAGAGCAGTGTGGAGAAATGCAGGTAACGTTCTGCACCCGATTTCCATGATAAAACAGGCCATTGCCATTCAATTACTCAACTGTGGAATCCTCTTGCCGTTTCTACAGCTTTCTTTGCCCAGTTTAGAAAAAGACTTTATCACAAGATTTCCTTAAGGTATGTTTTAAAAAAAGGCAGATGTTGATAGCCTCTGACAGCAGGGACAGGATCTGGATCTCAGGGGGAGTCTACTCCAGCCCATGACTTTGGCGGGCTGGAGCTGTTCCCAAGCAGCTGTTGTAACCCCCAAAATTCAGGGCCCAGGTTCTTTCCAAGGCTGCTCCTACTATAGTGTTGACAGATGGAGGCAACTTCTCAGCTGCAGGTGATTCAGAGAGGAGCAAAACCCCAAGTTCTGTTTTGCTAGAAGGCCTGTCCTGCTTGCTTAGAAATTATGCAGGATGATGGGTCATCATCAGTTCTAACTCAGTGAACAGAGAGACCCAGCAATCAGGCAAGTCAGCTTCTCTGTGTAGAATTTATGGGACGGTGGTGGAGGCTTAGCAAGAGATGGTTTCAGACGGTCGTTTGGGATGCAGAGCTCCGTAAAGGTCTATCGCATTAACAGCTCAGAGAAAGGACATAAACAGATTGCCCAGCTCTGCATCACTTGCCATATTTTTCTTTCCAAACTCTTGGCTATTTCAGTTTGTAAACTCCTTAGAAGTTCTTCTGTGGGATTCTGTGAAATGCCATCATTGCAGGTTCACAACAAAGACCAACCACACAATGTTGCAGGTTCACAACAAAGACCAACTACACAATGATTTGTAGTATGCTAATGGCCATTTACTCTGGGCACCCAGGCTGCAGCATATCTATCTATCTATCTATCTATCTATCTATCTATCTATCTATCTATCTATCTATCTATCTATCTATCTATCATCTATCTATCTATCTATCTATCTATCTATCTATCTATCTATCTATCTATCTATCTATCTATCATCTACCTACCTACCTACCTACCTACCTACCTACCTACCTACCTACCTATCTATCATCTCTCTCTCTCTTTATCATCTATGCATATCTATCCACCTGTCCATCATCTATCTATCATTTATCATCTCTCTCTATAGTTACCCATACCATCCATCCATCCATCCATCCATCCATCCATCCATCCATCCATCATTTATCCATATCAACCATCTATATCTATCTATCTATCTATCTATCTATCTATCTATCTATCTATCTATCTATCTATCTATCTCTATCTATCTACCTACCTACCTACCTACCTACCTACCTACCTACCTACCTACCAACCTTATATCTATCATCTCTCTCTCTTTATCATCTATGCATATCTATCCACCTGTCCATCATCTATCTATCATCTATCATATCTCTCTATAGTTACCCATACCATCCAACCATCCATCCATCAATCTATCTAACTATCATCTATCATCTCTCTCTATAGTTACCCATACCATCCATCTATCCATCCATCCATCCATCCATCCATCCATCCATCCATCCATCCACCATCTATCTATCCTCTCTCCCTCTCTCTCATATGTGTGTGTGTGTGTGTGTGTGTTGTATTTGTGCTGATAAATAAATAAAGGGAGACTAGTATAGATCTATTTCAAGCTATTTAGCTCTCATGAGCTAGCCATACCCTTACTGGGATTAGAACTTGTGCTGTATTGCATCTTAGGCAGATGTGTTAACCATTAAGCCACAAGGGTCTTCTCCTTATCAGCTGAGCCAGGGAAATAAGTATGTATTTAGAGTCACAACCCCTGGTATGCCCAAATATGGGAGGATGTTTACTGCTTCCATTCTCTGTCTATTGGCTCGTCACAAGAGACCATCCAGACAGAAACCCAATATTTTTACTGTTGCCTTTGTTACATTTGTGTTGTATTTGTGCTGATAAATAAATAATCTATACTAGTCTCCCTTTATTTATTTATCAGCACAAATACAACACAAATGTAACAAAGGCAACAGTAAAAATATTGGGTTTCTGTCTGGATGGTCTCTTGTGATGAGCCGATAGACAGAGAATGGAAGCAGTAAACTTCCTCCCATATTGGGGCATACCAGGGGTTGTGATTATATATATATTCTATGCATATCTATCCATCCATCCATCCATCTGTCCATCATCTATCTATCCATCTATCATCTCTCTCTATAACCTACCTTCTATCTATCTATCTATCTATCTATCTATCTATCTATCTATCTATCTATCTATCTATTATCTATCTATCATCTATCTATCTATCTATCTATCTATCTATCTATCTATTTATCTATCTATCTATCATCTCTCTCTATATATATAGATATCATCTATGCATATCCATCCATCCATCCATCCATCCATCTGTCCATCTATCCTCTGTCTCTATAACCTACCTTCTATCTATCTATCTATCTATCTATCTATCTATCTATCTATCTATCTATCTATCTATCCATCCATCCATCCATCCATCCATCCATCCATCCATCCATCCATCCATCACCCATCCATCCATCATCTATCAACCATCTATCTATCATCTCTCTCTCTATATATATCATCTATGCATATCTATCCATCCATCCATCTGTCCATCATCTATCTATCCATCTATCATCTCTCTCTATAGCTATCTATCTAATCTCTCTCTCTCTCATCATCCATCATCATGTATCTATCTATCCTTGGATTGGAAGGGTGCTTTTTATTCTTTTCTCATCTTCCCAGTTTATAGACTAGAACTTAGAAGTTTGCCACGGCATTTCCACCTGCTAGCCACGTTTGAACCTGCCATTTAAGGTTCTGTTGGCTGCTACGAGGCCAGTCAGAAGGTTTCACTTACACCTAAAATGCTCCCAATATTTTAAATGGGCTCCGGCTCCAAATACCGGAGACTCCCACTTAATCTAAAGTTATCTTTCTTCATGGTTTGACAAATATGAGTTGCAACTTAGGATATTGCACAACCTCAATCTTTGAGAGAAGGGCAGCTCTCATTCCTTCCAGTTATCATGAATTTATTTAATTGTCCAGATTAGCAAAGTCACTGCATCTTTGGTGCATCTTTTGTCTTGAGGCGCCAACGAAGAGCTTCCCTGGGCTGCTTGATCAGATGCTGCCCTGCCTCTGTCCTGCTAATGCTAAGGAAATGGACTGGCTTTTATTGCAAATCTCATTAGCGCAGTGGGGGACAGCACAGGAGGGAAAAAGCTGGTGAGGTAGCTGTGAGCTGCTTTTTTAAAAAAAACCCCAAACCTATCAACCTTTATTAAAGGAAGCAATTATATAATTACAGATAACAGCTCTCAAAAGGTTTTAAATACAGTCCAACGGATGAGTGATTTATATTGAAGAGCACAGTGGAACACCAAGGCCAATCTTTTTATGACATTTTATTTCTTGCCTCCTGGTTCTCACACTCTTCACTTGTGATAAAAGAACACTGTGCCATCTCCATCACTGGTAACTGCTCCGAGGAGGAATTTGAAAGGAATTCTCAAGCGTCCTTGATGCAAAGAGAAAAAACAAATATTAGCCTATTCTCCAGAGAGAAGAAAAAGATCCATTGGTTTTGATTCATCTAATAGCAGAGTGAAGGAGGGGTGGGAACCTGCAGGAGACCCTCTCATGAAGACACAATCCAGCCCAGGGCCACTGCAGATGGATTTACAGTCGAGGTAGACTATGAATTTGGAAATTCCTGATTTGCTTCACAAAAGCAATAGCAATAGCAGTAGACTTATATACCGCTTCATAGGGCTTTCAGCCCTCTCTAAGCGGTTTACAGAGAGTCAGCATATTGCCCCCAACAATCTGGGTCCTCATTTTACCCACCTCGGAAGGATGGAAGGCTGAGTCAACCCTGAGCCGGTGAGATTTGAACCGCTGAACTGCTGATCTAGCAGTTGCCTGCAGTGCTGCATTTAACCACTGCGCCACCTTGGCTCTTCAGAAAGAAAAGAAAAACAACAGTAAAATAAACGCAATGCACAAAGAAATTAGGCTGAACTAATGTTCTGATCTAGGCTTCCTGATACAGTAAAAAACAGATGCTTAGTCCCCCAAATCCTCTTTTTATTTCAAAGGCTGTGAATTATGTTCATTCACAACCCATAATGAGTCCCAAATAGTTTGTAAAGAGTCGAACAGTAGGCTGCCAAAGTCTTTCGGGATAAGGCAGATAAGCACCCACCTTTATCTTCCTTGAAATGCTTCCAAAGACGTCATTGGCCTCTAGCTTGGCAAGGCCACACGGAGCAAAGAGTCCAAACTTATTTTCAGAAGGTAAACTGGACAGCATGAACCAAGTTGCTTCCTGCAAAGGCTCAAGTGCCTTTGCTCCTCCTTTGTGTGCTATGGGAGGGGCAAGTTACCTCCAAGCCTTACTCCTGAGTTGTCCCTTTTGTCTTAACTGTTCTTGCCTTCTGGTAGCTCTGCACATGCACGCACTGGGAATAGGGGAGCCTGTTCCTCTGCCTCTCTGCTGTCCGACTCTGGAGGCTCCAGAGGCAGCACATAACTCCCAGATGGCCCTGGCTCTGTCTCTGCCTCTGACACAGAGCCCTCCTCTGAGCCTTCCGTAGACTCCAGGACTGGCCCATGTTCCTCCCCATCCTCCTCGCTGTCTGATTTCGCAGGCCACTGGTGGACCACAACAGCTAAATCCAATGCTACTGTCTAGAACAGGGGTGTCAAACTCAATTTAATTGAGGGCTGCATCAGGGTTGTGTTTGACCTTAGGAGTGCTGGGGTGGGCATGTCCAGCTCAACATCACTTGTGTCAGCATCTGTGGTGGCCCAAGCACACTGCCAGAAAAAACAGCTCGGAAGGCCAGTGTGCGCCCCCCACAAGCTCCTTTTTCGCTGGCAGAGGCATTGTGGGCCGGTCCTTCGCTGTTCCCCAGGGCAGCCCAGTGGGCCAGATTAAGCACCCCATGGGCTGGATCTGGCCGCCGGCCTTGAGTTTGACACCCCTGGTCTAGAACATCAACGCTTCTTTCTGAGTTTAAAAAAGAGCACAGTAAAAATAGCAAGCTGTTTGCTAACTGGTGGAGTTACAACTACAAGGAGGCCATTTTGCAGCTGCCCAACTTTGCAAGGTTGGACCAGACAAGGAAAATGTCTTCACAGGAATATTGGAGCAATACTTGATGGCAGAGTCTCCCAAGCTTTGCAACTTTAAGATGTGTGGACTTCTACAATTCCCTAGACAGGATATATTTCAACTAGCAGAATTCCCTCACCAAGATGCTGCTGGAGAATTCTGGGAGCTGAAGTCCACACATCTTACAGTTGGGAGACATTGAGCTGGAGAATCTTGTAAGTCTGCCAGTGTTCTACTTGGCCTCCTTCTTATACCTCCTTGAATCAGGGAAGGGCCAGGCTGAGCCTCTTAATACTACTTCATACAAAGGCCTGGAGACTAAAACATAGAAAGAATGGTTGAAGGGTTTGGGTTTGGCTAGTCTAAAGAAAAGAAGAATTAGGGGTGACATGACAGCAGTTTTCCAGTATTTGAGGAGCTGCCACAAAGAAGAGGGGGGGGGCAAATTATTCTCCAAAGCACGGGAGGGCAGGACAAGAAACAATGGTTGTAGTCAGTTGTAGTCAAATGAGAATTGTGGTACATTAATTGTAAGATATACAAAGATTTTTGACTTAAAGTGTATAATCTAATATGAACTATAAGTAAAGTGACCAGATTTTAAAATTGGTAAAGCGGGACACCATTGGGGGGGGGGGGAGAAGCAGGCCTTTTTCCATTTCAAGGAGCTGCCGCTTCTTCCACGGCCTCCTTCTCCCCCCACACCCCTTGGAAAGCTTCGGGTGACTCCTGGGAGGTGGGCGTCCGGGCGGGAAGAGCTGGAGCGATTGGGTTGATCGGTTTTTTTTTTTTTTAAAAAAATGCCGGATTCCTTGAATGCCCGCGTGTGTGCGCAACGCAGCAGGCCTTTTTCCATTTCAAGGCGCTGCCACTTCTTCCACGGCCTCCCCCCCCCCACCTCTTAGAAGTCCAGCCAGCTGCCCGCCAAGCTCTCCGCGGAGACTCACCCAGAGTTTTCACCGCAATTTGCCTGGTGAAGGGAGGCGGCAGGTTGATGCAGACCAAATCCACATCCTGGTGCAGCAGGACCTCGTCTATCCGGCTGGTGTAGAAGGGGACGCTCATCTCCTTGGCCAGTTCTTCTGCCTCTTCCTGAGTGCGGCCCCAGAGCACTTTGACCGCGAAGCCCTCATCTTTTAGAAGCGGGATGATGATCCGGGCGGTCAGGCTGGTGCTGAACATGCCCACCCCGGGCAGCATGGTTGTTGCTGCTGCGGCTGCTTCTGCCTGCTTCCCTCCACCCTCACCTTTTTCCTCCCCTTCCTCCTCCTCCCCCTCGCTGCGATCTGGATGCTTGACGCGCCTTCCTTTCCTTCGCGTTCGGCCCTTTTGAGGAGTGCCTCAAGATTACAAGCAATGCAGGGTTGCTACACTAAGGGCGTCCGGTCCCAACTGGGAACTGCTGCTGCTGCTGCTGCTGCTGCCGCTGCAGGGACCCAGTGTCACCTGATCCCTGCAGCAGTGGCTGGCTCTGCTCCCGGCTGCGGGCCCCTGCCGCGTCCAGTGCGTCTTCATCAGCAAGCAGGTTGCCTGTCCGGCTTGCTGCCACTGCCCCTCCATAGCCGGGTCATCCCAAGCGGAGCTCCCCGCGCCTAGCTGCGTTGTGCACACATTTTTTAAAAAAAGCCGGATTCGTTGAATGCCCACGTGTTTGTGCCACGCAGCTAGGCGCGGGGAGCTCTGGGTTGTGCACGTTTGGGATGACCTGGCAATGGAGGGGCAGCGGTAGCGAGCCAGGCGGGCAACCCACTTACTGTTGAAGACTTGCTGGACGCGGCAGGGCAGGGGCCCGCGGCCGGGAGCAGAGCCAGCCACTGCTGCAGGGATTGGGTGCTGCTGGGTCCCTGCAGCAGCAGCAGCAGCAGCAGCAGCAGCAGCAGTTCCCACTTGGGACCGGGCGCGCTTACCGTAGCAACCCCGCATTGCTCATAATCTTGCGGCTCTGCACGAAAGGGCCGAACGCAGAGGAAAGGAAAGCACATCGGGCATCCAGATCTCAGTGAGGAGGAGGAAGAGGAGGAAAAAGGTGAGGGTGGAGGGAAAGCAGCCGGGCAGCCTCCATCAGGTGGTGAGGTGAGCTGCATGCAAGGCCGCTCGGTCAGCCCGCCCCGCGACTCCTGCTAGTGCTCGGCAGCGCACAGCCACCGCGCAGCCTCCAGCCCTGCAGGCTGCCCTCCCGGCACACAGCCACTATCTATAGACAAGATAGACCTGGAAAAATGAGTGAAAATGTTTGCAAGAGGAAGCCACGTGGTGGAGCCAAAAAAGGGGCGGGGCACCCTTTCTACAAAAATTGGGACTTTTTTAAAACGCCCCGGGATGCGGGAAAATTATTAAAAAGCGTGACTATCCCGCCGAAAGCGGGATGTCTGGTCACTTTAACTATAAGTAATGACTGTGGAAGAAATGCACGAACGTTATCTGTAACCAATCAACACGCTTTCTACAAGATGTAATGAAGGATGATTCTTTTTTGTGTGTTTTTATTTAATTAAAATTAAAAAAAAATCAAAAAAAGAAATAATGGTTGGAAACTAACCAAAGAGAGAAGCGCACTGGAATTAAGGAGAAACTTCCTAACTGTGAGGAAAATTAACCAACATTTCAGAAGTTATAGATGTTCCATCACTGGAGGTTTTTAAGAAGAGACTGGACAGTCACTTGTCTGAAGTAGTATAGGTTCTCTTGCTTGAGCAGGGGGCTGGACTAGAAGACCTAGAAGGTCCCTTCCAGATTCTATTCCTGTTCCTGTTCCTGTTCCTATTCTATTCCTATTCCTATTCCTATTCCTATTCCTATTCCTATTCCTATTCCATCCCCTCCCCTCCCCTCCCGTCCCGTCCCGTCCCGTCCCATCCCATCCCATTCCATTCCATTCCATTCTATTTTATTCTATTCTATTCTATCAAAAGGCTGAATAAGCTTTTGCCCCTCTTGCTTCTGCAGTGGCTTCTGAATATCCCCTTCAAGGTCATCCCAGTGGGATCCTCTGTTGTCCTATCATACATATGGATGGAAGCATCTACTGGAAGGTCACAAAAGTCAAAATGGCAGCTGCAACCATGTCTCTCTTGTGCAGGCCTTGAGAGTAATGGATGATCCTGTGGGCAATTTGTAGAAATCATGGTTACATTGGCCCTCACTGTTTGGAGAAGTGGTCCCTAGTCAATCCTCCTTTGAAGTGCCGGACTGCAGGTTCAATGCTTCCCACCCTGGGGAAGGGTGGATGGTGGGGGGTGTAGTCCCTGTTTCTCTAGATGTGCCTGGAAGAAGAAGCTTGCTTAGCAATTTTGCAAAACTGTTCTGAGCTGCAGAAACAGATTCTTCTCCTGTCTTTGTCTCTAGTGACCTTGGTCAGTTGGTTAGATTTAAGAACATTGCAGGTCCATCTGAGAAGAATTTCAATGAAGCAATTTATGGGGAAGTTAATTGCTGAGTTATGCACAAACCAAGAAGTCTTTAGCTAAAGGGCAAGCGTGTGAGCAGCAGCTTCTACCAAAGGTGTCCTGGGGCTCCGCACACCAGCCATAAGACCAGAAAGCCCCTCACTTGCTGTGAGATGCACTTACGGACAAAAGCACCTTTGCTGAGAAGGGGCCAAAAACTCCTGGGGAAGCCAACCATGCAAGATGTCATCCCTGAAGCTAGCCTGACTGAGATTATTTTGAGACTTCAGTGCTGACCCCCAGAGAAGAGGGACAGGGAGGAGGGAACAGAGATAGTTGAGGTGTGGGAGCCCCCAAAACCCTCTTTCTCTTGGGAACCAAGGACATTCCTGAAGGTGCTCAGAAGGAGGGGACTGGAATCAGCTAGCAATGGGACTGATTGTATTGAAAAAGGGAAAAACATTTACTTTTAATTAGCTGAAAACTGCGGGAGTACTCAGAGTCTGTGCCAATATGACATATCCAATAACTTATTCCTTGAGGAATCTACCTGCCCCAAAGTTTGGTTTGCTATGGGTATGTTACTTGGAACCTGACAGAGGAGCAATGAAATGAAGCTCATATGCACTCCCCCCTCCTACCCCAGGTACCCAATTCGCATGGGAGAATATCTGGGCTGCAATGACGGGATGAATGAAGATGAGGGTCAGAGCAAGCCAATATTTGGCTTATAAACTCGCTCAGCTCGTTCTTTCTTCCCCAAATGTGGTGGCATCAGGGAAACATTGGCTGAGGGGTCTTCAGTTTCATTCCTGGATCCACTACACTTACGCTGTAGCATCCGAGTCAGTCTGTTATATCAATGAAAATAAATTAGGCCAACCAATCTTGCCCTACATCAGCAGGGACAGCTAAAGTTGGCAGCTCTCAGGATGCAGATGAAAAAAGGATTGGGCTTTGATTCTGGGATGGCACTGCCATCCAGACATTCTCATCTCCATCAAGGAATTTGACTACTCTGACTCACAGAGTTGGAAGGGACTTTGGAGGTCTTCTAGTCCAACCCTGTGCTCAAGCACAAGACCCTGTACCATTTCAGACAAATGGTTGTCCAGTCTCTCCTTAAAAGCTTCCAGTGATGGAGCACCCACAACTTCTAGAGGCAAGCTGTTCCACTGGTTGATTGTTCTAATTGTTAGGAAATTTCTCCTTAGTTCTAAGTTGATTCTCTCCTCGATTAGTTTCCATCCATTGCTTCTTGTCCTGCCTTCAGATGCTTTGGAGAATAGGTTGCTCTGTTTGAAACCCTTCTTGGTCTCCTATCAGAATCTAAGAACTGCTTTTTTTGATACAACCAAAAACTCATCCAGGTGTTGAAACACTCCCAAAGCTGGCCAGGAAGGCAAGTGTGACCTTCAGCACCTGCTGTTCACCTCTTCTGGCCTGTGGTTCAGAAGAACAGGAAAAGCCCTTAAGATGAATAGCCCTTGGCAGCTTAAGGCTACCAGTGTCTGGAGAGGGGAGCAAAGAGGAATGCCAGGTCACATTACAGGGGTCACATCCATGGTGCATGATGTTGAAATGATGACTGTGGTGTGTTTAGAATGCAATACTGCAGGCGACTTCTGCTGACTGCTGGTGGTCAGCAGTTCGGCAGTTCGATTCTCGCCGGCTCAAGGTTGACTTGAGAGGTCCATCCTTCCAAGGTTGGTAAAATGAGGACCCAGATTGTTGGGGGCAAAATGCTGACTCTGTAAACCACTTAGAGAGGGCCTGTAAACCACCATGAAGTGGTATATAAGGCTAAGTGCTAGTGCTATAGCTACAGTATGACATCCTGATAACTTGTATTGGATGCCTTTGACCTTATTTTCCATGGATTTCTCCAGTCTCACGTTGAGTTTCTGGTCTTCACAAATCTACCTTTTTTGCACAAGCTGCTCTTGTCCCTGAAAGACCAGATGTGGAACTCCAGCAGTTTCTTTCTTCCTCTCCTCTCTCACCTGCTTCCTGGGTCTCAGAGTCCAAGTGAGCTTAAAGCAATGTTTAGTTCTAACTAAAACCCGCCATCCTGGGCCCAATATATGGGAAGCCAGGGTCTGCCTGTCACAAGCCAGGACAAAGGGTGAGTGACGGAGGAGTAACACCTCCTTAAAGAACCTTGGTCCAACTGGCCTGGCTGGTAGCCCCTTGCAAGGGCCCCTTCCCAGAGTTACAGGAGAAGACGGTCAACGGTTTTGAAGGCGGAAGAGAGCTCTGTGCCCCAAGGGCAGATCAAGCAGCAGAACCATCTTCCAGGAGAAGGGAAACTGATTACAAATCTCCACTGCCTTGTGGCTGCATCCACTCCTGGAAAAGGCTTCAGGAGTCAACCTCCAGGCAAAATCCAGAGCCGGAGTCCTGGAAGCAGTTCTTGACTGTGTACAACCATGTTCTGCTAACTCCTGTGACGCAGCTGGAACCCATCGTATTAGCTCTGCCATTCCATTGGATTATTTCAGTGACATGGAGGGGGGCGGATCTACTGCTTGGGTAACAGCCTATCCTCCAGGCTTCGTGCTCTGCGGAGGACACTCCAGCTTTACCTCTTTCTGGAGCATGATACCATCGTCTTTGGAGACTGAAGGATGCCAATGCAAGTTCTAACTAGCTCTTGGCCCGGAAGTCCCTTACCTTCTGGTTGTCGATCTGGTTTCTGTCTCTCCTTCTCGCAACTTTTTCTTTCTCCCTTCCAACTCATTTTTCAGTTGTGCACAGCATCTGGAAAAAGGACATGCTTTTCTTACAAACTGTGCTTGCACCCAAACTTGGGGAACATAAGCTAAACCTTAGGAGCTCCCCCCAGGAAACCACCATGATGCCTGTCAGTCAAGAGGGGAGCGATCCATCAAGTAGGTAATTAATTGCTGTCCTGTGGTGAACCCGAAAACCTGTAAACATCCACTGTCTTCCCTCAAAATCGAATGTCTGTGCCAGGAGAATTATACACCCCCCCCCGAAAATTGATGGCAACCCCCCCTCCCAAATCACTGGCTGGAATCTCTGCAGGTGTGTGTGGTTGTCTTACAGATCTGTAGGAAACAGTGTGTTCTTGGTGCCAAAAGAAAAGAGTGTCAACTTGTAAAGTGTTTCCACGGCTATTATCAAGCTGACATAGAAAAGGGATACATACCTTTGTCCAGAGTCAGATCTCATATTTCTACAGCTGGCGTGTGAGGTGTGCAAGTTCATAGCCTGCCACAGCATCTTATTGGTAGATGTGATTTATGACACAGATGGAGGGGAGGGGAGACACAGGGGTAAAGTTCAGGCGCCATTAAGTGGAAATGTCAGCACCACTAGAACATTCCTCCAGCACATCAATTAACCCCTCCCAAATACCAGCCCCCCCTTCCCGTTTCATGGCAGCTGAAGCAACAGCAAGGCAGAAGCTGACATCCGGCCGTCCCCCGGAAAAAGGCTGTCAGGCCTGGAAGAAAAAAAACAAACAAAATAGACAAACGACAAAACACAAAAAGAAGAGGGAGGGAGAATTAAGGCTTGTCAGGATAAGCAGCATAAAATTTCTGTAGCAGGCGGGGAGCACGAACGTGGGATTTATCAACCCATTCCGTGTGGGAGGGGGGAAAGTGCTTCCAAGCCACCAGGTATTGGATGCGATTACGGTGCCTGCGGGAATCAAGAATGTCACGAACTTCAAAATGATGTTCCCCATCAATCAGCAACGGAGCAGGAGGAGGTTCATCTGGGGGGCGTAAGGGGGAAACCCGAACAGGCTTGATGAGGTTGATGTGGAACACCGGGTGGATTCGGTTGAGGTGTTTGGGCAATTGTAAACGAACAGAAACAGGATTGATGACTTTCACAATAGGGAAAGGGCCAACATATTTGGGTCCTAATTTCTTTGACTTCTGCGAAGTGTGCAAGAATTTCGTGGACAAATACACCAAATCCCCAGGGCGGTATTCATAGGGCTGAGTGCGTTTTTTATCGGCTTGCTTCTTATGGGCCTTATGGGCAGCGTCCAAAGTGGAAAGAGTCAGAGGCCAAATGCGACTGAGACGCTCACTCCAGTCTGCAACCGAAGGAACTTGTGGTTGCTCACTAGGCAATTCGGGAATAGGAACAAAATCTTGGCCGTAAACGACCCGAAAAGGGGTGAACCCCGTGCTGGAGTGAACCGAGTTGTTGTAGGCCACCTCAGCATGTGGTAACAAGTCGACCCAATCGTCTTGTTGATAATTGATGAAACAACGTAAATATTGCTCAAGGACGGAATTTGTACGTTCACAGCCGCCATTAGTCTGAGGATGGTAGGCGGAGCTAAGGCCTTGGGCGGACCCAATGCGCTTGAGAAATTCCCTCCAAAAATTAGATGTGAATTGGACCCCACGATCGGAGATAATACGGTCGGGCACCCCATGCAAACGGTAGATGTGTGAAATGAACAGTTTAGCTAATGCCTTGGCAGAAGGAATTTTGTGACAAGGCACGAAATGAACTTGCTTGGAAAACAAATCAGTGACCACCCAGATAACGGTATGCCCCTGGCTTTCGGGAAGCTCAACAATAAAGTCCATAGAAATCTCCTTCCAAGGGGCAACCGGGCGAGCGACGGACTGGAGGAGTCCCTGCGGTTTCCCCGGCGGTTTTTTGGCTGCAGCGCAAACTGGGCAACTGGCCACATAAAGTTCAATGTCCTTTTTCAAAGAGGGCCACCAGAATTGTCTCTTCACGAGATGCAAAGTTTTTACGAACCCAAAATGACCCGCCAATCTGGAGTCATGAGCGCGACGAAGGACGACAAGCCATAAGGATGCGGGGATGTATAATTTAGCACCAATCCACGGTAGATCGTCCCTCATGGTGCACTCGTCCCGATGGTTCAGAAACCAGTCGTCGTGAGGAAGAGTTTTTTTGAGGTCAGAAAGTAGATCTTGAGGCACTTCCCTCTGAGCTTGGGTCTGTTGACGTGTGAGTACCGGAGCTGCCAGGAGCGGTTGGACGATACTAAGTTTAGAGCAATTATATTGAGGTAATCTGGACAAAGCATCTGCCATGAAGTTCTTCCCGCCCGGGATATACTTTAGAGTGAAATTGAAACGGTTGAAATATTGGGCCCATCGCATTTGTTTGGGGGAGAGATGACGAGGCGTTCGCAACGCTTCCAAGTTCTTGTGGTCAGTCCAAACCTCAAATGGGTGCTTAGCGCCCTCTAGGAAATGGCGCCAAGTAGCGAGAGCCCAACGGACCGCGAAAGCCTCCTTCTCCCAAACCGCCCAATGCCTCTCCGTGTCAGTGAGTTTGCGGGAGGTGTATGCGCAAGGCTGCAAGTTACCTTGGTAACTTGCAGTAGAATGGCCCCTACGGCGACATCACTGGCATCAGCCTGGACGACGAAAGGCCAGTCGAGATCAGGATGCTTAAGAACTGGTTCAGCGGCAAAAAGGCGTTTAAGTTTCTCGAATGCCGCCTGGCATTCCATGTTCCAGTCCAAAGGCTTATTAGGTTTAGGCTTCGGGTCGCCTTTCGTCTTGAGCAAATTAGTAATAGGAAGAGCAATCTTAGCAAAAGAGGGAATGAATTGACGGTAGAAATTAGCGAAACCCAAAATTTTTTGCAATTGTTTACGAGTTTTGGGCGCGTCCCATTCAGTGACCGCCCTCACCTTTTCAGGGTCCATTTCAATGCCATCAGGGGAGATGCGATAGCCCAGATAGTCAATTTTAGTTTGGTGAAACTCACACTTAGACAATTTTGCATAAAGGTCAGCGGCACGGAGTTTTTTCAAAACAGTGCGCACCAGAGTGACGTGGTGGTCATAACTGCGAGTATAAATGAGGATATCGTCCAGGTATACAATAACGCCCTTGTACAGATGATCGTGCAAGATCTCATTAATAAGTTGCATGAAAACAGCAGGAGCCCCCTGTAGGCCAAAAGGCATAACCCGGAACTGGAAGCAACCAAGAGGGCAGTTGAAAGCAGTCTTCCATTCGTCCCCTTCCTTAATGCGTACTCTATAGTAAGCTTCTCGGAGGTCCAATTTAGTAAAGATGCGGCCCTTCCCCAGTTGTGCCAACAAGTCTTTCATCAATGGGAGCGGGTAGAGGTTCTGAGTTGATACAGCGTTAAGATTTTTAAAATTACAGCATAAACGAAGAGAGCCATCTTTTTTTTCACGAAACAGTACAGGGGCAGCCACCTTGGGTCGAGCCGGTTCAATGAAACCACGTTTCAAATTTTTGTCAATGAAAGAACGCATCTCCTCCATTTCCCTGGGCGACATGGAGTAAATCTGGGGTTTAGGGAGTTTAACCCCGGGTAAAATGTCTATGGAGCAATCAGTAGGCCTGTGGGGGGGCAGAATGTCCGAAGATTGTTCGCTGAAGACTTCCTTAAGATCCAAATATTCTTTCGGAATTTTCTCCTCTCCTGCAATCCTCTCCTGCCCACTAGCGGCCACTTCAGGAACGTCAGTGATAGGTTGGTCCGGAGAGCCCACCCCCACTGGAGGCACCTTCGAGCGAACGCGTAAGCGGCCTGTCCGCCAATTTATGTGAGGGTTCCACTTCCGGAGCCATGGGATGCCCAAAATGAGTGGCCTGTCCATGCCAGGTGCGACCACAAAGGAGATTAATTCAGTATGGGTACCCATCCTCATTTCCAAAGGCTCCGTAAAAAAATGGGCGGGCCCCCCCCGCAATGGATCCATCTATTTGGCAAAACACAATTGGGGTTTTCAAAGTGCGCAATTTGAGGCCCAATTTTTCCACCATGGCTGGGTTGATCATGGATCGGGAACAGCCTGAATCAAGTAAGGCCAGGAGGGCGGCAGGTTTCCCCTCAGGAGGAACTTTTAACTCAATAGGGATTAGCAGGGGCCCCTTGTTTGAACTCACCCAGTGAGGCGATGTGTCGTCATCGGAGTCCTCCGAAGAAGAGGAGTTAGCGTCCGCGTCTCCCTCTAATGGCTGGGCAAAAGGAGGGGGGTTGGATTCCACAGCGAAAGCCGTTTCCTTCTTCTTCTTCTCAGGGCCCCTTCCAGACTTTTCCTCACGTTTGGGAGGGAGTTGAGCAGAGAGGGGTAATTTAGCGCGACATTCGGGGGCGGTGTGCCCTAATTTGCCACAACGAAAGCATGTTAAAGGCCGGGAGAGGCCTGAAGGGGGCCCCCTCGCTTCACCTCGTCGTTTGAAGAGCGATTGAGTGGCTGGAGGGGGGAGGGACTTGGCAGCCCTCTCTTTCCGCTTCCTTCTTTCCTCTTTAGCATAATGGAGACGGGTTAAGTCGAGTTCAGCGTCTGCTGCATGCTCAAACCATGTGATTAAACGTCTAGGCAGGTTACGATTGACACATTGCTGATAAATGTCTTCATTTAATCCTTCAGCAAATCTGTCCAGTAGGGCGTCCTCCCCCCAACCTCTCATGTATTGTGAAAGACACTGAAATTCTTGGATGTATTGGGCGACAGGTTTATCGTCTTGTCCAAAGGTTAAAAACTTCAATTTGCTCCGCTTCTCAGTTAACGGGTCATCAAAACGTTGGCGGAAAGCCTCCATGAAACGGTTGAAATTCCCCAAGAGGGGAGAGCCAGACATATGCAAAGCAGTTGACCATTTAGCAGCTTCACCATCTAATGACAAAAGAACCATTCTGACCCTCATGATGTCAGTTTCAAAGTCTCGGCCATAAATCTCCATGTAATTAAACACTTGCATAAGAAAAGAGGCCAGGCTAGCAGAATCACCATTGTAACGCACAGGCAAGGGAGGGATTTTTGCCATCCGATGTCTTCGGGGGGGAGGCCCTCCTTGGTCAGCAAAACCTCTAGCCGCAGGGGGTGAAGCAGGCCGAGGGGGAGGGGGAGATGGCGGGCGTGGGTAACGTTGCCAATTTCTCCAGTCTCTTTCCTCCTCCCCCCTTCTTTCCCCCAAGTATGTTTGACCCCAATAATCAGGTAATTCACTCCGCTGGGGTTTTCTCATGGGCCCCTGGTGCTGCCAGCTTCTCCAGTCTCCTTCATCTCCTCCCCTTCTTTCCCCAAAGTACCTTTGGTTCCAATAGTCAGGGAATTCGCTTGTCTGGGGTTTTCTCACGGCACCCGGCTCCAGCGATGGTTGTCGGGGTGGTCTTTGGGTGATTCCAGCATTCCAGCTTGTCTCTGTCTCTCTTTGTCCCACCGAAGTTGACCATCGGGGTGGGGGGGGAGGTTCAGGCTGGCTGGAAATTTGCAGTTGAAATAAATCTTCGTGTAAGGAGAGGTCGGGCGGGCTGGGCTCATGTAGAGAAAGGTCGGGAGGTCCTACTCCACTGGAATCCGCACCTCCAACGGCCCCCTCCTCCTCTCTGATCGGAGAAGACATTATCTCCCTTCTCGGTAGACGTAAATCTCCTGGAAAGGGTTTTTTTTTTCAGACTTTGCTTCTTGTCAGCACCACTCCATTACATAATTAGGAAAGAAGACTAAGAGACTCCATGGATTGGAAATCAAAAGTACTTTTACTAATTATAAATGGTAAGCGAGCAGTAGCGAAGCAAAGTCTGCTTAATTAGGCGCGGAAGCAATTGATATATAGAATAGCCCGGTCCCCCCCCACTTAGGATCATAGCTCCAGTCCAATCATAAGTCCTTCAAGTGTCAGGTGTGAGATAACTTCAAAAAGACAGGCCGAAGATGGAATGTCGAGGCCGTTGATGCAGGCGGGAAACACACACGCATGCGCAATCCCAACGTCTGGTACATCCTAGAACATTCCTCCAGCACATCAATTAACCCCTCCCAAATACCAGCCCCCCCTTCCCGTTTCATGGCAGCTGAAGCAACAGCAAGGCAGAAGCTGACAGGAAATCAGATTTGGCTCTGCAGCAGAAGAAAATGCCAAAATGTTGCTCCTAATAAATGACTGGATTTCTTTTGAACTTTGTCTTGAGGCTCGTAAATTACTTAGGTCATCTTTTGGAAACTTCACAAAGAGTTTAAAGAGGCTCTTCCATCTTCTTCCAAAATAGCTTTCTTTGGCTTGGCTGATCATATCTCAATCTTTTTTAGTTAAAAACGTCCCTTGGTGCTTACGACAATGGTGCCCAACCTTTGCCACTTGGCAGCCTGGCTGGAGGGCTGGCAGGGGGGGGGGGCGAAGAGGGAAACTGGGGCAAGCATGCAAGTGCACATGCAGGCAGCCCTTTATTTATTTATTTGGTTGTTCGTTTGTCAAACATGTACAAGATAACAAGTATAGGTATGAATATAAACATGAACAAGGAAGCAAATACAGATAAATGGGAACAGTAAGACAGGGACGGAAGGCATGCTGGTGGGCTTATGCACTCCCCCTTTACGGACCTCTTAGGAGTGGGGTGAGGTCCATGGTAGACAGTTTGAGGTTGAAACTGTGGAGGTTTGATGATGTAACTATGGAATCAGGAAGAGCATTGCAGGTGTTGACCCCTCTGTTGCTGAAGTCATATTTTCTGCAATTTTTGAAGTGGTGAACCTTGAGTTTGTATCAATTGTTTGCCCATTTATTATTGTGATTGAAGCTGAAGAAGTCGTTGACAGGTAGGATGCTGTAGCAGACAATTTTGTGCACTATGCTTAGATCAGACTGCAGGCGGCGTAGTTCCAGGTTGTCCAAGCCCAACATTTTGAGCCTGGTGGCATAAGGGATTCTATTGTGAGTAGAGGAGTGGAGGTCTCTTCTCATGAAATACCTCTGGACCCTTGTGTGAGTGGAGACTGTAGTGCACACACGCAGCTCGACTTGCATGAGTGGTGAGCTGCTGCACAGGCGCGAGTGACTGCTAGTTTACGGCATAAACAAGTTGAGTTTGTGTGTGTGTGTTTGTGTGTGTGTGTGTGCGTGTGCCAGCCACTCGGGCAGCCCAATTCTGAATAGGCCAGAGCGCAGTCATGGGCTGCTGCCCAGAGGTTGGGCACCCTTGGCTTAAGGGAAAGGAATCGCTCTCTCCAAAGTGAGTCAGACCAACAGGCTATCTCTATGTGACTTGCTTTAAGACAACTTTTGGTTAACATGAATAAATTCCACCCAGCCACAATGTCTAATTAGAAAAGAAAAGAGCTGGAAGGGATCTTGGTGGTCTTCTAGGCCACCCCTCTGCTCAAGCAGGAGAACCTATACTATTTCAGACAAGTAGTTGTCCTGTCTCTTCTTTAAAAACCCCAGTGATGGAGCACCCATAACTTCTGAAGTGTTGGTTAATTGTCCTCACAGTTAGGAAGTTTCTCCTTAATTCCAGGTTGCTTCTCTCTTTGGTTAGTTTCCAACCATTGTTTCTTGTCCTGCCCTCTGGTGCTAATTTGACCCCCTCTTCTTTGTGGCAGCCCCTCCAATACTGGGATACTGCTATCATGTCACCCCTAATTCTTCTTTTCTTTAGACTAGCCAGACCCAAATCCTGCAGCTGTTCTTCGTATGTTTTAGTCTCCAGGCCTTTGTATGAAGTAGTATTAAGAAGAGGCTCAGCCTGGCCCTTCCCTGATTCAAGGAGGTATAAGAGGGAGGGTTTGTTTTTCCCAGTTGCAATGGGTGGCTGTGAAAGTTGGACCATAAGAAAAGCTGAGCATCAAAAAATGGAGGCCTTTGAACTCTGGTGCTGGAGAAGACTCCTGCGAGTCCCTTAGCCTGCTAGGCGATCTAACCGGTCAATTCTAGAGGAGATCAACCCTGACTGCCCTTTAGAAGGCCAGATCCTGAAGAGGAAACTCAAATCCTTTGGCCACCGAATGAGAAGGAAGGACTCCCTGGAGAAGAGCCTCATGCTGGGAAAGATGTAGGGCAAAAGAAGAAGAAGGGGATGACAGAGAATGAGGTGGCTGGATGGAGTCACTGAAGCAGTCGGCGTGAGCTTAAATGGATTCCAGAGGATGGTAGAGGACAGGAAGGCCTGGAGGAACGTTGTCCATGGGGTCACAATAGGTCAGACATGACTTTGCAACTAACAATAGCAACAACAAAGAGGGAGGGAAGTAGAACACTGGCAGACTTGCAAGATTCTCCAGCTCAATGTTTTCCAACTTTAAGATGTTTGGACTTCAGCTCTCAGAATTCTCCAGCAGCATGCTAGCTGGGGAATTCTGGCAGTTGAAGTCAACATATCCTAAAGTTGCCTGATGGCTATGAAACACGGGCAGAGTGCCCATCGCACCACCCCAGCTGCCATCTTGGCACTTTTGACCATAACACTTCAGACATCCCTAGTGATGCATTCTCAAATGCTTGGAAGGTATCAGGTTACTTACATCTGATTTAAGCAACACTTTTTGGAGATGCTATTAATTGGTGCCACCTTCAGTTTTTCTCTCTCTTTAAAATAAGTTGTGTATTTGCAGGGGGAAAAAAACCAGACTTGCTTCTGGTCTCCCCAAAGAATAAGGAGTCTTCTGAAGTGCTTGTGGAATATTAAAAAAAGCAGATAAATATTCACAGTTCACAGAAACACGTTTGCATCCAAATGTAACAGTGGGAGAAGCATATAAATAATGCAGGGGATTTCTTGTGCTTTGTTGGCTTATTTTTATTTATTTGATTTTTTTGTTCCATCTTTATTATTTTTCATAAATAATTCAAGGCAGTGAACATACCTAATACTCCCTAATACTCCCTATTTCTCCCACAACAGCAATCTTGTGTAGTGGGCAGGTTAGGCTGAGAATGAGTGGCCAAAGGTCACCCAGCCATGTTTTACATGACTAAAGCAAGACTAGAATTTACTGTCGCCTAGTTTTCAAGACAGCACCTTCACCACTAGACCAAACTGGCTCTTATTACCCACTGCTGATACTTAAATCAGGGTCTCCCTGTAGCTTAGAACATAGAAAGTAGAATAAGAGAATTGGAAGGGACCTTGGAGGTCATCTAGTCCAATTCCTTATTCAGGCAGGAAACCCGATACCATTTCAGACAAATGCTTTTCCAGTCTCTTCTTAAAAAGCTCCAGTGATGGAGCACCCGCAACTTCTGGTGGCAAGTTGTTCCACTGGTTAATTATTCTCACTCTCAGGGAATTTCTTCTTAATTCCAGGTTGCTTCTTTCCTTGATTAATTTCCATCTGTTGTTTCTTGTCTTCAGGTGCTTTGCACAGCTTGTGTGGCCAGACTGTGAGGGACTCCCCCAAAGCGTTAGTCCTCGACTTACAATCATTCATTTAGTGAATGTTTGAAGTTACAGTGGCATTAAAAAAAAAGGCTTTTGACATTTCCCCACATTTGCAGCATCCCCATGGCCAGGTGATCAAAATTCAGACACTTGGCAACCGTCTCATTCTTATGGCAGTTGCCATATCCTGGGGTCACATGATTCCTTTTTTGGCGACTTTCTGGCAAGCAAAGTCAACAGGGAAAGTTGGATTCACTTAACAACTATGTTGCTAACTGAACAACTGCACCGGAGGAGGGATGCTACCGGCATTACTGCACGTTCGGCGCGCATGCACATTTACACTTAAAACGGTCTACGCATGTGCAGAACATTAGAAAAGGGGGAAAAGAGTACACTTCTGGAATGGAGATTCTTCTGCGCATGCGCAGAAACAAAAATAAAGATGGCGCCGGCAACCATAGAACCGGTTCGGATATGTGGGTGGCCGAGTTACTATCTACTCATCCAAACCGGCCTGAACCCACCTCTGAACTGCACCAAGAAGAATGGTAAAATGCAGCAAACCCCACTGAATAAATATCTTGCTTAGCAACAGAAATTTTGGGCTGAATTGTGGTCATACATCAAGGGGGAAAAAAAAAGGGGGGGGGGAGGTTTAGAAACTTTATTAATTGACTTTTATTTAAAAGATGTTATAAAAGTGTAATGTTATTGGAGGACTTTTTGAAATAGCTAATGAATGCCATTATGTGGTTGTGTCTTTAAGTATGAATGATTTGAGGTAAAAGCATGTTCAAATAATTGTAGTCAAGTGAGAATTGTGGTACATTGATAGTAAGATATACAAAGATTTTTGACTTAAAGTGTATAATCTAATATGAACTATAAGTAATGACTGTGGAAGAAATGCACGAAAGTTATCTGTAACCAATCAACACGCTTTCTACAAGATGTTATGAAGGATGATTCTTTTTTTGTGTTTTCGTTCAATTAAAATAAAATAAAATTCAAAAAAAGGACTATCTGGTAGTATCACAAGGCCCTGTCATGCGGAGACTGGATGGGAATACCAATTGATCTGAAATGGACACAGCAAGGATGCCTGCAAATGGTTGTGTCTGGTTTAAAAGGTTTCGTTTGCCCATTTGGTAATATTTAAATCAGTGTTTCCCATCCTTGGCAACTTTAAGGCTGGTGGATTTCAACTCTCAGAATTTATAGCTGGGCTGTGGAATTCTGAGAGCTGGAGTCCACCCACCTTTTAAGTTGCCAGGGTTGGGAAACACTGACTTAAATAGATCCACTGCATTTTCTTTCATGCTGCAGAAAGATATGCAGGAGAGAACAGGATATTGGGCTGTCTGCAGGGAAAGGCAAAAAAGTCAAGATGGCAGCCATGGCAATGCAATCCTTAACTGCATTAACAGAGGGATACAATCAAGGTCAAGTGAATACCACTATAACGCCTTAGTAAGATCACACCTAGAATCCTGCATCCAGGTTTGGTCACCACACTATAAAAAAAATGTTGAGAGTCTAGAAAGAGTGCAGAGAAGAGCAACCAGGATGATGAGGGGACCAGAGGCTCAAACATACGATGAACGATTGCAAGAACTGGGCATGGCTAGTCTAGTGAAGAGAAGGACCAGGGGAGACATGATAGCAGCCTTTCAATATTTGAGGGGCTGCCACAGAGAGGAAGGAGTCAAGCTATTTTCCAAGGCACCTGAAGGCCAGACAAGGAATAATGGGTCAAAACTGATCAAGGAGAGATTCAACCTGGAAATGAGGAGGAATATCTTGACAGTGAGAGCAATCAACCCATGGAACAGAAGTTATGGGAGCTTCATCACTGGAGGCTTTCAAGAAGAGACTGGAGTGCCATTTGTCAGAAATGATGTAGGATTTCCTGCTTGGGCAGGAGAGGGTAGGTCTAGATGACCTACAAGGACCCTTCCAACTATGGTAATCTGTACTCTGTAAGAGGGAAGAGCTTTGACTGAATGCTTCTGGTTCCAGTTTTCACTTTGTCGACCAGCCACGGGTGAAAAATTCAGCTCAGAAAGAAGCAATATGCGGGGTTCTCAAAATATTGTGCCCCCCATTCTACCATATTTGGTGGTCCTGTACTGAGGCCACGAAATATTGGAAAAGGATTAAAAAATGGTTAAAAGAGGTTACCGGGGCAAATATTGAATGGAGACCTGAGAACCTGTTACTAAGCATCAAACCAGATAACATAAGCAGTTCAATATGGCATTTGAGCCTGCATATAATTGTGGCCGCAAGAATAACCTATGCACAATTTTGGAAATCCACCACTATACCGCCGGAAGATGCTTTAATTAAAAAGATCTACGAATGTGCAGAAATGGACAGAATGACGGGTTGGCTGAGGGATAAAGGAGAAACAGAACATTATCTTAGCTGGAACCTATGGTATATGTGGGCGACTAGGAGAACAGCAGGGACTTAAAATGGGGAAAGTTAACATAGGTACCGTAATAGATCCCTGAATCTTGCAATGAGAAGATGTGGCTTAGAGACCTAATAATGAGGAAAGAAAGAAAAACTGGGCTGTGAATGACTGTCACCGTGGGGGGGGGGGTTGTATGTCTAAAACGGCATTTGTACCTGTATGTTTTACTTTATATTGTTATGTATGATTTGTCTTGCTTATGTCATTGTATTTATGTCACTGTATTGTTTTTTCTGTTTTTTAAAGGTAATAATGTTTAATAAAAATTATATTTAAAAAAAAAATATTGTGCCCCCCTCTGTCCAAATACTGGAAACCTTTCCTTTCCAGCTTTAATTCATTGGGTTTGGCTATGGCAACTGGGTTAATCTACACATCATAAATAAATGCAGAGATCACTTTCCAGCAGGCCTTTTGTTCTCGGTGCACTTGAGGGAAAGTATTACCTGCAAATGTTGTAAAGCAGCTTCTCATCAATTTTATTAATCACCTCACTTCCTAGCAGGGTTCTGTTGCTTCCTAGAAAAATGGGTTTTCATGCGATTAGAGTCCTGCCAGGCAGCTGGCAAGCCACAAGTGTGCAAAGGTGGTTTTGCAAAAGGTTAATGCCAGGAGCAGAAAGGCAACTTTTCAAAAAGAAAGAAAAAGGATTCAGGATAGCAGGGCAGAGGTGGACTTTCTACTTAACTTAAAGGGGCAACCTGTCTCATGATGATCAGCCAGTGGAAGCCACACACAACCAGGCACCACTTAGATATTAGACACACCATGTTTTCCCCAAAATAAGACAGGGTCTTATTTTTTTTACTCCCAAAATAAGGGCTTGACCTTATTTTTGGGGAGGTCTTATTATTTTTTCGATGCAGGAGGTGGCGAGTGTGGTCACCTCATGGCTGCTGCTGTGTTGCAATATTTGTGGGCAGGGGCTTATTTTAGCGCATGTCCTCAAAAAGCTCTATTGGGCTTATTATCTGGGGAGGTCTTATTTTCAGGGAAACGGTAGAATAACAGAAATCATATATTCTGTTATAGTATAGTATAGTATAGTATAGTATAGTATAGTATAGTATAGTATAGTATAGTATAGTATAGTATAATATATTAGTATAGTATAGCCTTTATTGTCATTGTACCTCATGTATACAATGAAATAGGTTTTAGTCTCACTGGTGCAATTCATGACAAAAAATACAAACAACGTAAATAGTATAAAGAATAAAGAATAATCCCTATGCAAGAAATTAGGGAGAAAAAAGAAAAAGAAAGAAAAAAAAACTAGTGTGTGCATGGAGTGATTGTGGTTGTATTTAAAAGTCTGACAGCCCAAGGATAGAAACTATTTTTAAACCTGTTTGTTCGGCTGGCTATACTTTGATGTCTTCTGCCCGGTGGTAGAAGTGCAAAGAGACACTGACCAGGGTGTGAATCATCTGTGAGTATCTTCCTTACTCTGCTAAAGCAGCGAGACCTGGCGATGTCACCCAGTGGTGTCAGAGGGCAAACAATGGTTTCTTCTGCCGAATTGATCACTCTCTGTAGGTCTTCATGTCCGCAGCTGTTCAACCAGCATACCATACTGTAATACAATATGTGAGGACACTTTCTATGGTGGACCAATAGAAAGAGACCATCAGCCGTTGTTCCATCTGATTTTTTCGCAGGATTCTAAGGAAATGAAGTCTCTGTTGGGCCTTTCCAATCACCAGAGATGTGTTGTTTTTCCAGGTGAGATCTTGACTAATAAGCACTTCCAAGAATTTAAAAGAGGAAACCCTCTCCACACAGCCCCCTCGATATACAGTGGGGCCAGGGGTGGGTTCTGGTTGCTGCTACTGCTGGTTCACTCAGGGATGCGCCTTGTGTGTGCGAGGTTTGTGTGCCAAGGTGGCGCAGTGGTTAAATGCAGCACTGCAGGCTACTGCTAGATCAGCAGGTCAGCGGTTCAAATCTCACCGGCTCAGGGTTGACTCAGCCTTCCATCCTTCCGAGGTGGGTAAAATGAGGACCCAGATTGTTGGGGGCAATATGCTGACTCTCTGTAAACCGCTTAGAGAGGCCTGAAAGGCCTATGAAGCGGTATATAAGTCTACTGCTATTGCTATTGCTATTGCTATTGCTATTATTACTTGATGCAGATTATGTGTGCATGCACAGTACTAAGAAATTGTTTCTGCACATGCGCAAGGTGGCAGTGCCTATGGGGCTGCCGAGAGAACCTGTTTGGGGGTGTGGCAGGCCAAGTTACTACCTACTTGGCCGAACTGGTCCGAACTGGTAGGAACCCACCTCTGAGTGGGGCAGGTGCCTCTCTGTGCTTCCGGAAATCTAGCACCATTTCCTTTGTCTTACTAGTATTTAGATGCAAGTTGTTTTTTTGAACATCATGTGGATAGCTTCTGGACTTCTTCCCTGTATGTAGAGAGAAGTTCCTTAAGGATGGGCTGAAAGCTCAAAGACTGATCCTCTGTCCCAGTGACCGACTCAGATTGCATCCTGCAACATTATCCAGAGATACGCAGATTTGCCTTCATTCACGAGAGACAGTTGAATCTAGCAGCAGGAAAAAAAATGCTATATTTGGCTATGAGTAACATATGCAAATAGTCCCTGGGAGACTTTCATAATAAGAGAGAGCTGTGTGCCCCCAGCATAGTCCTAGATTCTGCATTTTACTCCTAATCCTTGCCTTAAAACTGTAAAGTTCCAGCAGTTTCCCTGAGCCACTGAAATGCCCAAGAGAGAGGAGACTCGAGATGAGGCTTCCAAAAAATATCAGCTTTTATTTATGGCTGTAGCAAAAGCTGGGTGACAAAACTATATTCCAAACATACAAACAAATGCATGTAAGGAAGAGCTGCCCCCTGCAAGAGGAACTCAGAGTATTAGAGCCGAGGTGGCGCAGTGGTTAAATGCAGCACTGCAGGCTACTTCAGCTGACTGCAGTTCTGCAGTTCGGCTGTTCAAATCTCACGGGCTCAGGGTTGACTCAGCCTTCCATCCTTCCGAGGTGGGTAAAATGAGGACCCAGATTGTTGTTGGGGGCAATATGCTGACTCTGTAAACCGCTTAGAGAGGGCTGAAAGCCCTATGAAGCGGTATATAAATCTAACTGCTATTGCTATTGCTATTATATACCTCTTAGGCAGATAGAAACAAAGTTTACCCAATCAGAGACAAAGATTCGTTACCAACATTGATGTTTAAAGCGTCCTTTTGTTCAAACTCCTGTCTCTGTCTACCTTATCTGTGGAGGATTCCTATAACCTTGTGTAGGGGGTGGCAGCCCCCATTTGCCAAGTTGTTTTTTGGCAGAACACTTTAAGGATTTATGAGCCTGGAAAACTCCCTGGTTTGGTTCCTCTATCTATGGGGCCTGATATTCCTGTGTAACAATTTCTTCTAGGTTTTCAAGAATGTGCCTAGCTTGGAAGCCAAGAATAGAAGTGAGACACAACAGTGAGATAACATTTGCAGTAATGCCATCCAGTATTAAGGTTACAATTTGCTAGGCTAGAAAACAACTAATTTCTGACAGTATTCAATATAATAAGCAGAAGCCAATAACAAAGCTGAATTCTTAATAAATGATTTCTAACACTATATCATATCAGAAGCAAACAGCAAACATTGGTTTAATCAGTAACAATTACATATAGTAACATAAGAAATTCATAATAAAAGCAAATAACCAATATTGATTGATATTTATTGATATTTATTGATATTGATTGATATACTCCTTCAAAACTTTTTACTGAGGTCTGTGGAATTCTTCCTTTGCTAATCATGGCTTGCTGTGAGGCATTTGTAGTTTTCTTCCCTTTGCATTTCTTCAAGGAAGGCAGAGCAGTTGCTGTGGTCAGACCAGGGGTGAGTACCTATACTAGTTGGTACCGGTTTGCTGTGCGGGGGCGCTTTGCCAGGCCGAACCGGGAGCAATTCACCTCTGGGTCAGACCAAATTTATTTCCAAAATGGGCTTTCGTATGAAGACCATGGAATAGTTGACCCCAGACAGGCTTTATGCATGTTCAGCCATGCCTTATTTCAGTAGTGGGTTTCAAAAAATTTTTTGAACCTACTCTGTGGATGTGGCCTCCTTTGTGGGAGTGGCTTGCTGGCCATGTGACCTGGTGGGAGTGGCCATGTGTTCTCTCTCTCTCTCTCTCTCTCTCTCTCTCTCTCTCTCTCTTTCTCCTTCCTTTTGTCTCTCTGTTCCTTTTTCCTTTTTTTCTTTCATCTCTCTCTTTTTCTTTCTTTTTTCTTTTTTTCTTTTTTTCTTTTTTCTTTCTTTCTTTCTTTCTTTCTTTCTTTCTTCCTTTCTTTTTCTTTCTCTCTCTGTGTGAGTCTGTGTGTGTGTGTGTGTGTGATTCAATGGTGGGTTTCAAATTTTTTTGGAACCTCTTCTGTAGGTGTGGCCTGCTTTCCGGGTCCACTGGTGGAATCTCTTCTAACCAGTTCGGTAGATTTGACGAACCGGTTCTACTGAACTGGTGCGAACTGGTAGGAACCCACCTCTGCCTTATTTGCAGTCTAGAAGCAGTGGATAGCTCTGCAGAAAAAAAAACACACACATAAAAATATAAGCCCTTGCAATACAGTTTGGCAGTAGTTGCCAAGATGGAAAAATAAGGATAGGAAATACTCAGATCGGAAGTGTTGGGAGAAATATCCATCTGGTTAAGTTCCAAGCTGGCAGAAAGGCACTGGAGACAAGATGGAGGCTGGAGGCTGATTGGAAAGAGGGTTTAATGATGAAGCAGAAAAGCACATGTTTGTGGTTCTGGTGCAGCTCAACACATGAAGTTGAGATGGGGGGGGGGCTTTTATACCTTCTCCTGGGCTTTGCACGTGAGCTTCCTGTTCCTGTGCAAGGGCATGTATTCTATTGACTGTTGTCTGACTCCCATGGGGCCACGTTTGTCTGAGCTAAGTTTGATTGAAGTTTGGACTGCTGATACAATGTCCTTAGGAGATGGTGCCATGTGGTGAGCTCTGCTGCTAGATGGGTGAATCCTATTATGTCCGGGGTGGTGGTGTCATATCTTAATCCCATTAGCATGCACGCTCCAGAATCTGGAAGAGAGCAGCTGCCTGGTGTGCATGCGTGCTGGACCAGCTGTCTGGCACGCAATGCGTGCGATAGAACCTGGAAGAGAAGCTGGCCACCGCACATGTGCCCACAGAAAGGGCTCTGTGTACCACCTCTGAAACGCGTGCCATAGGCTTGCCGTCATGGGTCTAGTGGCTGTTTGGTTCCTCAGTAAT
This sequence comes from Thamnophis sirtalis, assembly GCF_051295495.1. Classification (NCBI taxonomy): domain Eukaryota; kingdom Metazoa; phylum Chordata; class Lepidosauria; order Squamata; family Natricidae; genus Thamnophis; species Thamnophis sirtalis. The sequence goes on along the minus strand of NW_028261394.1, from coordinate 18,745,942 downwards.
GCCTTTGGCAGATGCTTTGGCACGAATAGCGCAGACATCCACTCCCTAGCAAAATCAAGTTTTTCACATTTAAAAATAAGGCAGGGTTTATTAAGGACACACGCATACACAGGAAGAACTCCAGATTCTTTTTCAGAGGTGTACGTACAGTTTGTGCAAATCTGTTTTGACTAACTTCTTTCTGTTTATCAAGTTGGTCTATGTTTATCTTAAGGTAGGGGATCTCGGCTCTGAAGGTCTGGAGACTTTTTTGGTCACCATGATATAAAAAAGGTGTTTAGACTCTAGAAAGAGTGCAGAGAAGAGCAACAAAGATGATTAGGAGGCTGGAGGCTAAAACATATGAAGAAGAGTTGTAGGAATTTGGTAAGGCTAATTAGTGAGAAGAAGGACTAGAGGGTGACATGATAGCACTGTTCCAATGTTTGAGGGGCTGCCACAAAGAAGCAGGGGGAACCTATTGTCCAAAGTACCCGAAGGCAGGAGAAGAAGCAAGAGATGGAAACTAATCAAGGAGAGAAGCATCCTAAAACTCAGGAGAAATTTCCTGACAGTAAGAACAATTAATCACTGAAACAGCTTGACTTGAGAACTTATGGATGCTCCATCACTGGAAGCTTTTAAGAAGAGAGTGGACCAGCCACTTGCCTGAAATGTATAGGGTTTCTTGATCGAGCAGGGGGTTGGACTAGAAGACCTCCAAGGTTCCTTCCAACTCTGTCATTCTGGTATTCTGTTACTTTGGAGGAATGGAGAGCAACTTAAAAGGGGAGGGGGGCCATTTCTTTGGTTAGCCTTGCCCAAACATTGTGTGAAGAAATGAACATCTGCTGTAAGCTTTCCTTTCATTTGCTTGTAAACTGAGCAGTTGTCATCATGCAGCATTGGAGTATTTGTGATACACAAGTGAAAATTAATTTTAAAAATCATTCTTTTGTTCAACACAAATTACATGATTGGTTTTATTCATGGAGGGTTGCTCAAATTCTTCTAGGGGTGCAGTTGGGACTCTGTAGTCAAAACAAAATACTTTCTCTTGGGAATCAAGGACATTCTCACAGTAAGAAGAAGGAGGGGGATGTCACCAGGCAACCAGACGGAGCTTTGATTGGACCATGTGACTGATTGTTATGAGAAAGTGGAAGCACTTTAACTTTTAATTAGGTGAAAACCGCGGGAGCCCTCAGAGTCGCTTTTCACCAGATATGTGCCAATATGTTATTTCCAATAAAGTTATCCTTTGAGGAATCCACCTGCTTCAGAGTTTTGCTTGCTATGGATTTATTACTCACAATCCTGACATTAGGTGGATCTCGACAGAGTTGAACACTGGACCCTATCTAAAAAATGAAACTTAATGGGGGGGGGGGAAAGTAAGGTTTTACACTTAGGCAAGAAAAAACAAATGTACAGGTATAGAATAAGTGAAACTTGGCATAGTAACAGTAGTTCCGAGAGGGATCTTGAAGTCCTCCTGCTTGAGCAGGGGATTGGATTAGAAGACCTCCAAGGCAATAGTGCAATTCAGCCGGTTTTATCTGGTTCGGGCGAACTGGTAGGGGTGGTGGCAGAAGGCTCCGCCCTCCTGCCTGGAAGTCATCACGCCCCATTTTGACGCTCTGCACATGGGCGGAGATGACGCGTGTAATCGAAGTGAGTGTGTTTGCTGACATTTGCAAACAGGTAGTGAAGGTAAGTTGATTTCACCCCTACTCCAAGGTCTAGCTCTCTTCGGATTGATTGACAACTGTATCCAATGAGATCAACATTTTTTCCAGTTTTATGAGGCAGTCTGCAATTTGCACAATGGATATTGAAGTGAATTTATTCAGGAAGACTAAGCACAGGAATACACCAGGGACAAAGTTGGAAAATACTGCATATTCATGTGTTCCCAGTCATTTACAGTAGAGGAATATCTTCTCTTATCGCAAGCCAACAAGGTCTTTTGTCTGATAAAAGCTATTTTCCACGTCTCTCCTTCTTCTGAGAGAGTGCAAACATGGTTTGAAAATGAGGCATAATTTCTCTTCTTCCATTTTGCCTGATAAGTAATTTCTGGAATGTAAAAGTCTGTGATGGTTTTGCACACCTTCCAGTGGAAGAGTAAGGACTCTGTTTTCAATAAAATTTTGAATTTTAGTCTAAAAACAACTCTCAAATCTTTCTGGGAATTATCAGCTGCACCTTCCATTTCTTTATGTATCTTTTAAATTTTGACTATATAATAAGAATAATCATATACATTATAGAGAACAATTTTTCCATGCAGATTAACATCTGCAATTTTGTTTTACATAATAAAGTAGTTTTAATTGCCTCATTACAAATAAATTTAATTTGATCATATTTTAATTCCATAGTGATGTCCATGGCTTCTTGCTTGAATGTTAATGAGATTGTATCAATAATGTAGTTTATGTTAATAAGATCTATATATAATCTTAATAAACTAATTCATTTCTAGTTTTTTTTTATTCTTCTACACTTGCTATTTTTCACTACCAAAGGGAATGATGACTGCTTTCTTCCACTTGATAGGCATAGAAAAAAGGTGTTTTTTTTTACAGGTAATTTTTTTTAGAAAAGTACAAAATATAGGCAAAATGCTAAAATACTCTACAGTAGCAAAGTTAAACCATCTGTAAATCTAAAAATGTTCAAAAAGAAGACAGAAATAAATAAACCAATAATAAAATTAAGATAATATTACTAAAAATACCATATAATATTAGAACATAATCACATACCAAATATTATTATAAAATACCATAAAATCTGTACTCAAAAAGAACATCCTTTGATCAGTAGAAAATACTGCCTTTTCCAAGACAGATAAGTTAGTTATTTCCAAAAGTCACACATGTTAAAATTGCTAAAGATGAGAAACATTGGCCTTACTTGTTTATTTATTTATATTTATTTATGCCTTTCAATGGGGACACGGTGGTTCAGTGGCTAAGACGCTGAGCTTGTCAATCAGAAAGTCTGCAGTTCAGCGGTTTGAATCTCTGACGCCGTGTAATGGACTGAGCTCCCGTTACTTGTCCCAACTTCTGCCAAGCTAGCAGGTCAAAAGCACACAAAAATGCAAATAGAAAAATAGGAACCACCTTTATTGGGAAGGTAATATCGCTCTGTGTGCCTTTGGTGTTTAGTCATGCCGGCCACATGTCCACAGAGACGTCTTCAGACAGTGCTGGCTCTTCGGCTTTGAAACGGAGATGAGCACCGCCCCCTACAGTTGGGAACAACTAGCACTTATGTGCGAGGGGAACCTTTACCTTTATCTTATGCCTATCAACTTGATTATTTTCATAACTACCTCAGAGCAGTGACCATTCCTAATACTCCTCCTATTTTCCCTACAACAACAACCTTGTGAGGTAGGTTGGGCTGAGAGAGAGTGACTGACCCAAAGTCACTTAGCTGGCTTTCATGTCTGAGGTGGAACTAGATTTCACTGTCACCCAGCCAGCTTTCATTGATAAGGCGGACTAGAACTTCTTGTCTCCTGGTGATTGACTCAAAACCACTCAGTTGACTTTCATGCCTAAGGCAGGAATATAGTTCACTGTCTCCTGGTTTCTACCCTGTTGCTTTAAGCACTGGACCAAAAGAGCTCTCTTTTCATTTTTTAAAGCTTAGTATCCAAATTAATTAATGAAATTCACCTATAAGAAGCACAAAGTTTGGGATTTTGAATTTGCTCTTAGAATCAACTTTAGAAAACAATGACAACAATAATAATCACAAAGCAACATAAAACAGTCTTATAAAACAGTAGAGGAATTTTACTCAGCCTTAAGAGATCCATTATGAACTTTTTATTTCTATTTCTTTGCTTTATAGTCAAATAGACACATGACAAATGTCTTTTAGAACAAATGGATCTTTTTCTACATACTCACCAAAGCATCTCCAGTTCATCTTTTCAGTCTCTGACTGGCCAGCCACTTTCCCTACATTTGCTCGTCATGATTCCATCAAATGTTTCATGTCACCTAAAAAGATTTGTTAAATTTTTTGGATCACATTAATTCAGGACATGCCTCTGTCCTTCACAGAACAACAGTAGAAACTGAACAAGGAGAGATTCAACCTAGAAATGAGGAGAATTTTTCTGATAGTGAGAGCTATCAACCTATGGAACAGAAGTTGCCTTTGGAAGTTGTGGGAGCTTCATCACTGGAAGCTTTCAAGAAGAGACCAGACTGCAATCTGTCAGAAATAGTGTAGGGGCTTCTGCTTGGGTGGGGGGTTGGACTAGATGACCTAAAAGGTCCCTTCCAACTCTGTTAATCTAATTTAATCCAACTATCACCAACCTTTGGGCTTCAGCCTATGACCCACAACAACCAAGAGGATTTTCACTGTCTCATACTTTCTTCGACCCAGCCGAGAATTTAATTCACAATTAAATCTACATCTTCACTTCATTCTGGGACACTCAGACAAATGTGCACTCATATATAGAAATAGCTTTACTGTCAGAGCGAGGTTCAGCCATGGGAGCTTGCTGGGTGAGGCTGGACTGTCACTCTCTCTCAACCAAACCCAACCAGTGAATTGCAGTAGTCTATTTGGGAGATGACTTCCTAAGTTACTTTCTTTGTCCAGGAGAAAGCTGGTCAAAGGTTCTCCTGGTCATGTCCTCCAGCCATAGCTCTAGAGCAGGGATGGCTAACCTTTTCCCCATCACGTGCCAAAAGTGGGGGGAGCACGTGGGGGGGTCATGTGCAGACATACCCACACCCATAATTCTATGCATGTGACCTCCACCCTCCCCCATTTTTGGCTTGCGATGGACCCATTTTTCACCCTCCCCGGGCTCCAGTGGCTGTCCAGGAGCCTGGGGAGGGTGAAAACAGCCCCCCGGTGCCCCCCCGAGGCCCTCTGGAGGGTGAAAAATGGCCCTACGGGCAACTCGGAAGTCACTTCCTGAACTTCTGCTTTGCCCATAGGGCCATTTTTTCCCCTCCGGAGGCTTCAGGGGGCTTCCCTGAAGCCTCTGGAGGGCAAAAAATTGCAGAAAATGAAGGCTGAAGTCAGCTGGCTTTGCGCTGGAGATGACAGGGCAACGCCTCACGTGCCCTAACAAATGGCTCTGCATGCCACCTGTAGCCCTCATGCCATAGGTTCGCCATCACGGCTCTAGAGTCTAGTTAGAGTCATAAGTTTCGCTAAATCCCCAGATTGCACACCTGCTCATTCAGCAAAATTCAGCCACTTCAGAAGTGATAAAGGGCCCTCTTATAAGGAAAACCTGTATAAAATGTTCTATAGGTGGCACTTCCCACTGGCGCGATTCGGAAAGATGTTTAAAAACATGTCAGCCAAGTGTTGGAAATGTAATCAGGTACCAGACATGTATTACCACATATGGTGGACAAGTGCAAAAACAAAAAAGGACAAAAATAGAAACATGTCTAGAAAAAATGTTAAAGCAGCATATAGATTATAAGCCAGAAATATTTTTGTTAGGTATAGTACCAATTAAGTATGATAAAGGGAATATATATTTAATATTACACATTTTGACAGCAGCAAGAATTGTATTTGCCCAGCACTGGAGAAATGAAGAAAGACCTACAAAAGATGAAATTAAAAAAAACCCCTAGATTGTGCAGAAATGAACAGATTGACATTAAAGATAAAAGAAAAAGAAGATACATAATATTTTCAAACATGGGGGTTGTTTTACCAATGTCTGGATAATAGAGGTAGAAATTACGAACTGAAAAAGTATTATTATATAATCAAATTGATCCAGACAATACATTGTTCGCAAAGAAAGTATGCATGTAAAGAGAAAATGTATGTATATACAAAATAAATACGGGACCAAGAAATTCCAGTTAGCCTATGCTTAAGATCAGAAATGATTTAAACTGTTAAAAGTTAGTTCAGTAAGAAGACGCTAAGGTCAATGTAGAATGTCATTAATTTCTTTATTTCTTTTTTCTCAATAGATTTTAGACTGTGTTAGTTAAAAATCCATACCGTGTACGGGTTCTGGGAAGTCGGGGGGGGGGGGAAGGAGGAGGGGGTTGGGGGGGGTGGAGGGAGGGAGGGGCATACAAAAAAACCTGTACTTCAATGTTTTAATGATTGACGAATGATGAAATATTTGTGTTTTTTAAAAGAAATAAAACCTTTGGAACGGACAAAAAAAAAAGAAGAGAAAATGTATGCATAAAATGTTTTTTTATTTAAAAAAAGTGATAAAGGGCATATCCACAATGCCATACTGCATTTCCCTGAAAATAAGGCAGGGTCTTATTTTCTTTTGACCCCCGAAATAAGCGCTTGGCCTTATTTTGGGGGAGGTCTTATTATTTTTGAGGTGCAGGAGGCGGCGAGCGTGGTCACCTCATGGCTGTTGCCGTGTTGCAGTGTTTTCAGAGAGGGCTTATTTTAGCGCATGCGCTCAAAAGCCCGTTTGGGTTTATTATCCTTGGGAGGGCTGATTTTGGGGGGGGATACAGGGTACATACTAACAGCTCTACAGTATATAATGAACAATGAGTATAAATGTGATGGAAAGGCTCAAGCAAATAGGTTTTAGAGATGAAACCACTTCCCTGTTGCGTTCAAGCCACCTTGAGGACTGACTCTTCCAAGGACAAGATAAGGCAGCAAATATTGACCTCAAGCTGCTTTGACTATTATTGTGTTGTTGAGGTTCTATTGATGGCATATGCTGCATGGAGGACCTTCTCCTTAGCTCCTCTGCTCCTCTGGCAGATGTTCTCCAAGGCAGATGGAGCGTAATAAGAAACCCCCTTAAATTAAAGGAGGGACCCACCTCAAATATAATTTAGTACTAAAAGTGTTTTCATTCCTGGCAGCAAATCCAATCCCATCCCAGGTTTTGCCAGTGTCCCTATTTCTGGGTTTCCCTCTGTCTTAGAAATGTTCAAATGAACATTTTGGCTAAAATCTTCCTCGGCCTTGAAAAGATCTACAAACTTTTGGTGCTTAGAACCATCTGCAAACAAACAAACAAACAAACAAACAAACAAACAAACAAACAAACAAACAAACACCAATCCTCTCTTCTCCTGTTTTTGCAATTTCATGAGAAAGGAAGGAATCTCACGAATGAAGGCAAATCTATGTGTCCCAGGATAATGTTGCACGATCCAGTCCAGTTCTGGCAATAGGACTAGAGGTTTTGTCTTCTGAGCTTTCAGACTCAGATAGGTAGATAGATACAGATTAACAGAGCTGAAAGGGACCTTGTAAGTCATCTAGTCCAACCTCCCACCCAAGCAAGACCCTACACCATTTTTGACAGACGGCAGTCCAGTCTCTTCTTGAAAGCTTCCAGTGAACTCATGCTGGAGCCCATCCTCAGGGTACCCATCTCTAGCTGAGTGTGTGATGGGAACTTTTAGAGAGAAGTTCCCTGAGGATGGGCTCCTACACAAGTGTGAAAGTTCGGAAGACCAAACCTCTGATCCCGGTGTAAAAAGTTAGCACCCACCTCTCTCCCAGAAGAATGAAATATTTTAGAAAATATTAGAATATTATATTTACCTGGGTGTGAAATTGAGGGACATGCTCTTGGAGACAGAAACCCAGCGCTAGCTTCTTGCCCCCCAGCAGATATTTTGGTGCCAGCTTATCTACAAGACAAAAGACCTTCCAGGATGATGGAATTATCCTTCAAGGCAAAGCCATTCAGGCACAATAGGAATTGCCCTTCATTGCATCACCTAGCAAGATTCAACCAAGCTCAAGACAACCTCAACTATGACTGCATAGCCCCGTGAGAGTCTGACAACCAATAGGATACATTTCTTGCACAGGAACAAGAAGCTCAAGGGCAAAGCCCAAGAGAGGGTATAAATATCTCTCTCTCTCCCCCCCTTCCCCCCTCTCTCTCTGCCATGTGTCCAGCTGCTTAATAGTTCTGCTCCATCAAACCATTCCAATCATCCTCCATGTTTTCAGTGTCTTTCTCCCCATTTGGAACTGAACCCAGATGGATATGTCTTCCAACACCAGTGACTGACCCCCGACTGGAGCCTGCAAAAAGGAATCTACCCAAGAGAGCTCTTAAATGGAGATCAGCTACTCCAATTGCTCTTCTCTGAATCCCTCCTTGAGTCAATGTTCACTCAAGGATCCAAATTTTGCTGGTGGCTGGCAAGACCACTTCCAGGTAAACAGCTGTAGACTTTCAAAAATTCTTGTGGAAACTTTGCTCATGATGTCGTGCTTCATCAGCACAGCATAGGGCCTGGATTCAGAAAAAAAATTTTTTTTTTCCAGAAGATCTTCCAGGTTCTTCCCATTGCTTGACACCATCTGGTCAACTGAGACTGGTTTCTTCTATCACTTCTTCAGAGCCAAAACCAGCAAGGAAGGACTTTTGGAGGAGTATCAGCACCCACCAGGAAAGTCTCTGTGTGACTGACAGTTGAGTTGTGGCACCTAATGTTTCTTTTGGAGACTAATGTTTCCTTTGCTTGCAGAATTGAATATGCCCAGTCTAGTGAAAAGAAGGACTAGGGGAGACATGATAGCAATGTTCTCATATTTGAGGGGCTCCTGCAAAGAAGAGGGAGGCAAACTATTTTCCAAAGCATCAGAAAGCAATGGATGGAAACTAAGCAAGGAGAGAAAAAACCTAGAACTAAGGAGAACTAACAGTGAGAACAATTAACCAGTGGAATAGCTTGACTTCCGAAGTTGTGGATGCACCATCATTGGAGGTTTTCAAGAAGAGACTGGACAGTCACTTGTATGGAAAGGTATAAGATCTCCTGCTTGAGTAGAGGGTTGGAGTAGAAGACCTCCAAGGTCCCTTCCAACTCTGTTATTCTACGATGACGGTGACTAGACAATTGTTCTTTGAATGGCAGGGCTCAGATTCTTAAATTGACCAGACAATTCTCGGATCACCAAGCTCACAAAAGAGCAGGAAGGAAAGAGAAGAAAAAGCAGCTTTTAAGCTGAAACAAACAAACAAACAAACAAGCAAGCAAGCAAGCAAGCAAGCAAGCAAGCAAGCAAGAAAGAAAGAAAGAAAGAAAGAAAGAAAGAAAGAAAGAAAGAAAGAAAGAAAGAAAGAAAGAAAAGGGAAATCGATTCCCAGACATTGGTAGAATGTTAGATAACCAGCTCAGCTGGTTTTGCTTTGAAAGATCAATGGTTAGAGAGCTGCATCTCTTGGAGAAAGTTCAACATGGACTTGTTCTCTTCTTGAACTGACTCAACTACCTTCAATGGTGATGAGGGGTCCATGAGTATGTCCTTAGGAAAGAAAGACTCTGGACTCCATTTGGTTGGAATGATAGGTTCTTTTACTAAGGTAAGTGGTTGCAGTGAAAGAGAGGATAGATCTGAATATTCCTGTCCAAAGGTTACAATTTTTCCCTTTCCTTGGTTCTTCTCCCGTGACCAGTTTGTCCAATAGCAGGCTGACCAGATGTTTTGGGAACGGCTTGGTGGTTGGCGCCACTTGATGAAGTTTCACATTCCTTTCTCAGGCCAGGTGTCCTTGAAGAAGACTGGTTTTGTGGTCCACCAGCCCAGCGGAGCTGGCAGCAGAATCGGACAGTGAGGAGGTTAGGGAGGATCATGGACCAGTCCTGGGGGCTGAGGAAAGCTCAGATGAGGGCTCTGCGTTGGAAGCAGAGAAGGTGCTAGACAGCAGTGAGGCAGAGGAACAGCTGGAGCCTGTTCCCAGTGTGTGCCATGCACAAAGCTGCTGGAAGACAAACAACAACTAAGACAGGAGGGTCAACTTAAGAGTAAAGCCACAACTTGGAGGTGATTGCCCCTCCCATAGGAAACAAAAGAGGAATGAATGGGGAGGGGGCTTTTGCAGGAAACAATTTGTTTCTTAGATCATTTCAAGAGTGGTAAGTTCTGTTTCTGACTGTAAGAGACTCTGTGCCGTGTGTGTGGCCTTGCCCTGCATTTGGAAACTAGTTATCTGGCAGCTCTGCAAGTGAGATAAGGTTCGTGTTGATAAATATTCCTCTGAAAGACTGCTTGCCAAGCCTGGCTGCCTGCAAATGAAAGGAATTCACAGTCGTGTAAATAAAAGAGATTTTGCCAGGACCGAGACTTTGCTTCATGCTTTTTAAGGATGCCTGGATCAGAACAATGGGGTATTCCAGTCTTGGCACCTCTAGATTGCATCAAGGCTGTTCCCCTCTCCCCTTTTATTCTTACCTTCCCATCACTACTACTATACATTCCCTTGCTCCTTCTCCCACTGCTCTTGCATTTTAGGACCGGATGCCAGCAAAATATAGAAGCTGCAGATGGCAGATCTGACAGGGTCTGTTTGGGTCAAAAAAGTCAAGATGTCAGTTTTGACTGCACAAATACCGAGTCACCCCTTGCATCAGGCACATGTAAAAAAGAGGCAAGGTTTTGAATTGTGCAGTCCAAGCTGCCATTTTGACTTTTAACACAAGAAGCCCATCTATCCTGCACAAACCCAGGGCATGTTATTGTGCAAAATTGGCAGGAGCACACAGCTTGTTACTAGGTTGAAACATAATGTTTTTAGTACAGTAAAGGTGTTAGATTGGCGTGACATTCGTCCGTACGTAACAAAAGGAATCACAAATGTTTTGGTTTGCATCTTTGATTAATGAGGGAAAGGAATAAATAAAATAAGCAAGAATGACTAGAAGGTGGAGGTTGATAATGCTTTTACCTGGTCTGCTGTTTCTCCCTTTACCCTTTAAATCTTCTCCTTTGATGCCACTCTTTAAGGTTTTTTTCTTTGACCTGAAATGAGAAATAAACTATATTATGGGGAGAAAAAGAAGGATCCCTTAAAGACTTTGCAGAGAAAATGAGGAGTTGAACCTGGAAATAAGGAGGAATTTTCCGACCGTGAGAACAATCAACCCATGGATCAGAAGTTTCCTTCAGAAGTTGTGGGAGCTTCATCACTGGAGGCTTTCAAGAAGAGACTGGACTGCCATCTGTCAGAAATGGTTATCTCCTGCTTGGGCGGTGGGGGGGGGAGAGGGAGGGGTTGGACTAGATGACTTACAACAGTGGTCTCCAACCTTGGCAACTTTAAGACTTGTGGACTTCAACTCCCAGAGCAAAACTGGCTGAGGAACTCTGGAAGTTGAAGTCCACAGGTCTTAAAGTTGCCAAGGTTGGAGACCACTGACTTACAAGATCCCTTCTGTTAATCTGTTAAAGATATTTCTTTCTTCTAATTCTTCCATTCATTTAACTCCTCTTATTTCCATTTCTCCAGAATCAACTACAGATAATCCTTGATTTATAACAGTTTGTTTAGTGACCATTCAAAATTACAACATCACTGAAAATAGTGACTTATGACTGTTTTTCACACTTACGACTGTTGCAGCATCCCCATGGGCATGTCATGAAAATTTAGACACCTGGCAACTGGCTCATATTTATGACGGTTGCAATGTTCCTTTCTGTGTCGCTTTTCCGGTAACAAATGTTCATGATGTGGGATTCCTCCTGCCAGCGTATAGATTTCCAGGGGCGATAATAGGCTGGCAATTGAACCGTTATCTGCCTTACAGCGAAAGCCAAATCAGGTTCTTTGTGTGCAAACCCTCCGAATGTGGCCAAGGGAATTCTAGTCAAAGCAAATTGACTCAACCTGGAAAACAGGTTTGTGTTCCCAGGCAAGGACAGAGATATAAAGGTAAAGGTTCCCCTCGCACGTATGTGCTAGTCACTCCCAACTCTAGGGAGCGTTGCTCATCTCCGTTTCAAAGCCGAAGAGCCAGCGCTGTCTGAAGACGTCTCCGTGGTCATGTGGCTGACATGACTCAACGCCAAAGGCGCACGGAACGCTGTTATCTTCCCACCAAAGGTTGTCCCTATTTTTCTACTTGCATTTTTACGTGCTTTCAAACTGGTAGATTGGCAGAAGCTGGGACAAGTAATGGGAGCTCATGCCGTTACGTGGTGCTAGGGATTCGAACCGCCGAACTGCCAAACTTTCTGATCGACAAGCTCAGCAGCCACTGAGCCACCGTGTACTGTGGAGGACTAACTTAACGTGGTTAAGTGAATAGTCCACGTGGTAAACTATTCACTTAACATCTGTGGCAAGAAAAATCGTAAAATGGAGTAAAACTCACTTAACAAATGTCTCGCTTAGCAACATAAATTTTTGGCTCTATTGTGGTTGTAGGTTGAAGACTACCTGTATTGTCTTAAATAAACGCCATAAATGTTGCCTTGTCTGAATTCTTTGAAAAAGATGCTTTTGGGGTGATAAGAGGGCAGAGAAATTTGTTTAGTTTGCATTGGAGCACAAAGTTCATATTGTAGAATCAAAATTTGTACTGAAATTCTTGTTATTCTAACTTTGCACTTTCTTTTAAATTTAGCAATAGTGTTCACTAATGGCCATAATAGTTATAGAAACAAGAGTAGCAGGGGCCGCAGTGAAGTGTATGAGGAAAAAGCCTGGCTCTAGCGAGAAAAACGGCCCATTATGCCATTTCAAGGGAAATGGGTGGCACAAATAGCACGTTAGGAAAAATTGCATATGGTTGCAGAAAGGTATACCAAAGAGCCAAGAAATGTTAGTGTGATGCTTCAGAATGCAGGTCATCCTTCTCCCCACCCCTCTTCTTCTTCTTCTTCTTCTTCTTCTTCTTCTTCTTCTTCTTCTTCTTCTTCTTCTTCTTCTTCTTCTTCTTCTTCTTCTTCTTCTTCTTCTTCTTCTTCTTCTTCTCCTTTTCCTTCTCCTCCTCCTCCTTCCCTCCTTCTCTTTCTTCTCCCACCTCCTCCTCCTCCTCCTTTTGTCTTCTCCTCCTCCCTCTTCTCCTTCTCCTCCTCCTCTTCCTCCTCCTCCTTCTTCCCCCTCCCCCTCTTTTTTTCTTCTCCCTTCTTCCCCTTCCCCTCCTCCTCCCTCCTTCCCCCTTCTTCCCTTCCCCCTCTTTTCTTCTCCTTCCTCTCTCTTCTCCCTTCTCCCTTCTCCCCCTCCTCCTCCCTCCTCCCTCCTCCTCCTCCTTCTCCCCTTCCCCCTCTACCCCTTTTCTTCTCCTTCTTCCCTCTTCTCCCTTCTCCCCCTCCTCCTCCACCCCTTCTCTCCTTTCCACCTCCCTCCCACTCCTCCTCCTTCTTTCCCTTCTCTCTTTCTTCTCCCTTCTCCCCCCTCTTCCCCTCCTCCTCCCTCCTCCTCCTCCTCTTCCTCCTCCGTCCTTTTTCCCTTCCCCCTCCCCCTCTTTTCTTCTCCTTCTTCTCTCTTCTCCCTTCTCCCTCTCCCTCCTCCTTATTCTCCTTCTTCCCCTCTTCTCTTTCTTCTCCCTTCTTCCCCTCTTTCCCCCCCTCTTCCCTCTTCCTTCTCCCTCCTCCTTCCCCGCTCCAGGAGCTGGAAAGGCAGGACTGTGATGCTAAGGGCAGAACCAGAATTTGTAGCATGAAGGGGAGGCGCTTTTTAAATGCCAAGATGAACTGTGCCTAACAGAATGCATGCTTTTATTCCATACCACCCCCCCCCCCATAAATTTACTTTGTGGAATTTTGCTCTTGGAAAATATATAACCAATCATTTTGGGGAACTGAAATCCCAAGACGGCAGCCTGGATCGGGAAGTGCAAAACACACAAACAAAGAAATCCTGGCAGGAGCAAACCGCTGCGGACTCAAAGGCGACAGGGAGGTAAATTTTCCTTGTGCAAAAAACTGCAACGCTGGGTATGAGGTGAAGCAAATTTTGGCACAGTCACCTTGGAAGGTTTGGGGCATTGCACAAAAAAAAAAGTGTGAGAGAGGAGAGTTTGCATGTATGCCCCAAAAACCTCCTTTAAATCAGAGGCCCCCAAACTTGGCAACGTTAAGACTTGTGGACTTCAACTCCCAGAATTCTCCAGCCTTCTGGGAATTGAAATCCACAAGTCTTAACGTTGCCAAGTTTGGGGAGGTCTGCTCTAGATGCACTTCTGGTTTTGGGGTTTCTGAGGAAAGAATCCAAACCGAGAACTGATTTGGCCACGAGGAACCTTTTATTCTTCCTGTTCAACTGGCAGCTTCCTCCAGCATCAGCCCTGCCTGCCTGTCTGCAGAGCCATCCAAGACACATAAAGGAAACCTCCTGCTTTGCGCCTGACCCACTTAGAGAGAGAAAGATCCAGTTGTAGAGAAACATTTGTCCTGAACGAGGCAGTCAAGCCAGCCTGCCTGGGGGCCAAGGATACATCTGCCACAGAAAGAGCTGTGATCACATCCAAACTATGATTCAACCCCCTTTTATAGCCCAAGTCAACTTTGGGCCTGGTCAGCTTCCCCCCACCCGCCCCACCCCCAGAAGTGAAAAGAAACCCCTCTTCTCCTTCTTTTAAAATTATAATTCATTCTCTCTTTCCTCTGGAGCAATGGTCTGTGGAGTTCAGAGCTACTCTTGTCTTGAAGACGGATTTTGGTGGTTCCATCCATTTGTCTCCATTATAATCCCTCCGACAAAACAGCTACCGTATGTTTGGATGCATACACTTTTATAATATTGGGATTATTATTTTTTAAAAAAACATTGTATTCAAAAGTTTTGAGCTGTGTTTAAAATGGAGGGCTTTTACAAGAAGGACAATTTTACTTATTTGTTTCTAACAGGTTTATGCTAAAAAAAACATACCACTTTAAGTATACATTTAAATAATTGTTATTCTTCTTTACGTTTGTCATTCTTATACTGTTATTTCATTTAATGGGTTATAATGTACAGTTTGAGTTGCTTTATTTACCATCCCTTCCTCCTGTTGTAAGACCACCTTATTTTCCCTTTCTTTTCTCCCTCCCTCCCTTCTTTACATTCTTCCTTCCTCCTCTCCTTCCCCTTCCTTCTTCCCTTATCTTTCTCCTACTCCTGCTCTTCCCCCTTCCTACCCTCTTTCCTTCTCTTCCTCTCCCTTCCACCCTCCTCTCCCTACCTCTTTCTTCTTTCCCCCATCTTCCTTTCATTCTCTCCTTTTCTTTTTCTATTGTTGTTGGTGTATATTTCAAAACTTAGTTTATGTTTCCTTGGAATGGTATTTCCGCCAACCCAAATATAATTTGATATAATTTCTTATTCCCTTATCTTCGCTAATCTATCTGTGGGAAGTTATCATCCAGCCCTCTCCCAGAAAAATGAAATATCCTAGGAAATATTGAAAAGGCAGAATATTTCTCTGGATGTGAAAAGAAAGAAACATGCTTTAAAAGACAGAATAGTTGCCTGCCCATCCCCACTTTGTCAATAGGCCATTGAGAAGGCCAGGCTAGCCCACTTTACATAATAAAGACTTCTCCACTGCAGCTGCAGGGGGAAGGGATATTACTCAACTCTCCAAATGGCATCTGAGAACTCATCTATACCTGGATTCAAAACAGCCTAGAGAGTAGCCCCCTGCATGGCACCATGGGAGTCTGACAATCAATCAGAATACATTTCTTACACAGGAACAGGAAACAGAGAAGTGGGACTAAACAGGGTATAAAAAGCCTAGCAAGCCCCTTCCTCAGCCCTTCTCTCTTCTCCTCCATCAACATTGAAGCATGTGATCACCTTTTCTGTTCAGGGCTCAAGCCATGTGGCCCTGTCCAACAATAAACCATCTTTCCAAGCAGCCTCCATGTCTCCAGTGTCTTCTTCCCCACTTGGAGCTGAACCCAGAAGGACATTTCTTTCAACATATCCTAACTATATTCCCCCTCTTTATATCTCGCTTTTAGATATATACTTATATATTTAATATTTTCTTTTCTGTTTTCCCCTTCTCCCCCCCCCCCCCCCCGAAGGGCTTGATGCTAAAGAAATTGGAGGCACATCCATCTGATTCAGTCCCAAGCAGGGAGAAAGAAGCTGGGAAGAACACTGGAGGCTAATTGGAAAGTTGGTTTATTGAACAGAACCACAAAGACAGGGTGCAGTTCGGGTCAGCTGATCTGATAGTTGAAGGAGTGGATGGATTTTTATAGATTGCTGTGACTTTGAAGTTGGAGCTGTTCTGGGTGTGGTGGGCCTTGTGTTCTATTGTGGCTAATGGCCTTGTGTTGGACTGCTTTCTAATCCTGCCATTCTGCCTTTGTTAGATCTGCTGCAAGGAGTTTCGGAATATCCTGTCTTGAATGGATTTCTGCCTGCAGTATTTGCTTTGCTTGTGAATAGAGTCATCTAGAAACTTGCCTTCCTCTTTCAATAAGCTCTTTACTCTCTTAAGTGCTGGCATCTGCTGTGGGCTGTTAAGAAAGACTTGGGGGCTGCTTCCTGCCTCTAAAAACATGTTTCTCCATTTCCCCTCTAGGGAAATATAACATCCTGCCTTTTTAATAGTTCCTAAAATATTTTATTCTTCTAGGAGGGGCAGGGGTAGGGGGGCTTCCTACAGGTGTGAATAGCTACATCTTCAGCAAGAGAGTTAATCTTTCTCTCTCCACCCCAGGCTTTCTCAACCTTGGCCAAATTAAGATATGTGGACTGCAATTCCCAGAATTCCCCAGGGGTTGCTGGGGCTGTCTGGGAAATTCTGGGAGTTGAAGATTACACGCCATAAAGCTGCCGCAGCTGAGAAACAGATAGAGATTAGTTTCTCTTTGCAGGATGTGAAATGGTATTGCCTTGCGAGCAGCACTTTGAAAAGATTAACAGAATAATTTCTGTAATCAAAGCATTCTGAAGAGCCCATCACAAACACGTCCGTTTTGTCTGGTCCATTAGCAAGCACATTCAGAAAGGATATTTGCAGGAGGGAGCGCTTCTGGGGTAAGCTAACAGGAGTGACAGAAGACCCATCTCTGCTTCCTTGCCACCTTGGTTCCAGAATAACAGAAAAATAGAGTTGGAAGGAACCTTGGCTTGGAGGTCTTCTAGTCTAATCCTCTGATCAAATAGGAGGCCCTATACAATTTCAGACAAATGGTTGTCCAATCTCTTCCTAAAAACTTCCAGTGATGAAGCACCCACAACTTCTTGGAGGCAAGCCATTCCACTGATTAATTGTTCTCACATTCAGGAAATGTCACTTCATTCTAGGTTGCTTATCTGTTTGATTAGTTTCCATCCCTTTCTTCTTGTCCTGCATTCAGTGCTTTGGAGAATAGAACTGACCATCTCTTCTTTGTGGCAGCCCTTCAAATACTGGAAGATTGCTGTCATGTCACCCTTCTTTTCATTAAACTAGACATACCCAGTTCCTGCAACCTTTCTTCATATCTTTTAGCTTCCAGTTTCCTAATCATCTTTGTTGCTCTTCTCTGCACTCTTTCCAGAGTCTCAACATCTTTTTTACATCGTGGTGACCAAAACTGGATGCAGGATTCCAAGTGTGGTCTTATCAAAGCATTATAAAATGGTATTAACACTTCACGTGATCTTGATGCTATCCCTCTGTTTATGAAACCAAGGATTGCATTGATTTTTTTGGCAGCTGCTGCACATGACTGGCTCATATTTAAATGGTTGTCCACTAGGACTCCAAGATCCCTCTCACAGTTACTACTATTGAGCGAGGTATGGCTCATTCTACACCTGTGCATTTCTTTCTATTTCTATGTTTCCATTTCTATTATATTCCTATGCATTTGGTTTTTTCAGCCTTCCTTCCCACAACTGCAACTGAAGAGTCAAAAGCCAATCCTCGTTTCAGACTGACACTGAAGGCATCCGAAAAAGAAACTAGCCCAAAATAAAGAGAAATAACGGGAGATGGGAAAGAGAAATTTGGAGGGAGAGATACTCAAAAAATCTATTGAAAAGTGAGAAGAAAGATACAGAAGAAAAGATATAAGATATATAAAAAAAGAAAGAGAGAAGAAAATTTTAAAATAGGAGAATAATAGAATGATATGATCCAGTAGAAAGAAATATTGTTAACAAGGTAAAAATATTTTTTAATTAGAATGTGTGGGAATTATATTAAGAACCTTAAAGCTGTTGAATAATTATGTTGATTATATAAAACTTGAAATTTGAAACTTGAAGATACATATTGGTAATAGAAAATAGATGGAAAAGAAATGATAAATTGTTTATTTTTAAAGAGAAAGAAAAATTATATTGTTTGTACACGTTAAAAAACTAGAAATTGGAAAATAGGAGAAGAAAAGTAGCACGGCTAAAATTGGAAATAATGGAAATATAATGTAAAATGAATTATGTCTTTTGGAGGGAATGTTAAAGTGGGAATTCGGACAGCACTCTGTTCACAAAAGAATTTTTATTATGTAACAAAATAAATAATTTTTTTTAAAAAAGATTGAACAAATGGATCCTTTTTACAGGACTGGTACTTACATTCCACCCTTCCCTCTTCAGGGCCTGCCTGGGCAGTGACAATTTTACAGGGTATCAGTGATAACATATTGAGCAATAAATAACCAGCTGTGCAACTGGTATAAATCAGAATTGTGCAAGTTTTCAGGGATTGTAACATTATAAAATCATTGATTCTTTCAATCTGCTGAAAAAAAAATTGTAGGTTTGTTATTTCCGGGTATTCCCTAACTTGCAGAACTCTTTCCTAAACACATAAATAGCTTCTCTTCTATATTTCCTTGAGATGCTCATAAATTTCCCCAATGTTCCTTTTAAAAAATGCCTTCTAAAAAAATATATATAAACACATCAAAGGCAAACATTTTTCCATTCAATGTTTGGAAGCATGTTTAAATTTCTGGAGGCTCATCTTCCAAATAAATAATGTGTGAGGCTCTGGGTGTATTTTGATCTCACGAATAAGAGGGGCCGAAGGATTGTGAGGAGTGTCCTGTCCAGTGGTGAAATTCATTTTTTTTTACTCCTGGTCCTGTGGGTATGGCTTTGAGGGCGTGGCAGGGGAAGGATACTGCAAAATCTCCATCCCCACCCCACTCAGGGGTCAGCCAGAGGTGGCATTTGCCGGTTCTCTGAACTACTCAAAATATCCACTACCAGTTCTCCAGAACCTGTCAGAACCTGCTGAATTTCACCCTTGATCCTGCCCCATCAATTTGCTCCCATGGAAATTAGAATTAGAATAACAGAATTTGAACTTAAAGGTCTTCTAGTCCAACCCCCTGCTTAGGCAGGAAACCCTACACCACTTCAGACAAATGGTTATCCAACATCTTCTTAAAAACTTCCAGTGTTGGAGCATTCACAACTTCTGGAGGCAACTTCTGTTCCACTGATTAATTGTTCTAACAGCCGGGAAACTTCTCCTTAGTTCTAGGTTGCTTCTCTCCTTGATCAGTTTCTATCCATTGTTCCTTGTCTGGCCTTCAGGTGCCTTGGAAAATAGCTTGACCCCCTCCTCTGTGTGGCAGCCCCACAAGTATTGGAAGACTGCTCTCCTGTCTCCCCTGGTCCTTCTCTTCACTAGACTAGCCAGGCCCAGTTCCTGCAACCGTTCTTCATATGTTTTAGTCTCCTAATCATCTTTGTTGCTCTTCTCTTTTGAAGAAAATCTATGGAAGAGTTCCAGCTTGGCCCTCAGAATCAACAACCTTGAGCCACCTTCTGTTTTGGCTGTTGTGAAAACCTCCCGAAGATAGAGGAGAAGGACGGAGCAACAACAAGTTGGTTCTGAAAGAAAGTAGAAGAAAATGCTTTCCCTGACGTGGCTGTTTTGCAGCTGTTCCTCCTCCTTTTCCCCTCCTCTCTGGCATCCGGACTTCTTTGCAGAAATCTGTGTTTTCCTAGACGGAGGAGCTTTCAAGAGCTCTCACTAAATCTCAGGGTGTCCCAGTGAGATCATCCCCCACCCCTCTGGGTGCCTGTTGTGGCCCACGGAAAAAAGCTGCCAGGAAGACAGACTGAAGGAAACAAGCATTGCTCTTGTGGAGCTCGATGTTATCCTTCCATCCCTCCATAAAAAGATCTTCCTGAACATCCATCAAACCAGAGGTGCGTTTGTCCATTTTTAATGTTGTTTTAAACTCTGCCTTTAAGGGTTGCTCAGACCTCTTCTCCCGCTTCTGTTTTTCTACTTTATTCTCAGGCTGCTTGAAAATTTCTTTCAAATTCCTCTTGGCTGGATTTTTCCCCACTTGTTTCATTGTGCAGGTGGTGAAGAGATCTACTGCTGGGAATGTCTGTGGTCATGGTTGTCCCCAAAGTGCTTTTTCAAAAGGCAACTGGACTTTCCTGGTTTTTCTTTGAAGATGTTTCGCTTCTTGTTGGAGAAGCTTCTTCAGAAAGCTCTGAAATCACTTAAAAAGCAAATATCATTAGTGGAAACCGAGGAAGCTTCTTGGATAAGAAGCTAAATGTCTTCAAGCAAAAACAAAGAAAGTCCTTTTGAAAAAGCGCCTCTGGGACTACAGGTAGCCCTTGACGGTTCATTTAGTGACCATTCAAAGTTATAATAGCCCTGGAAAAAGTGACATGACCATTTTTCACAGTTATGACCTTTGCGGCTTCCCCATGGTCACATGATCAAAATTCAGAGGTTTGGCAGCTGGTTTATATTTATGACTTCAGACGTTGTGGGAGCTTCATCACTGGAGGCTTTCAAGAAGAGACTGGACTGCCATCTGTCAGAAATGCGGTAGGGTCTGCTTGGGCGGGGTTGGGCTAGATGACCTACAAGGTCCCTTCCAACTCTGTTAATCTGTATCTGATGGTTCCAGAGTCCTGGGATCATGGAATCCATTTTGCAGTCTTCAGACAAACAAGAGTCAATAGGGAAGCCAGATTCGTTTAACAACCAGCTTACTAACAACAAATGTAATAATTTACTTAACAGTTGTGACAAGAAAAGTTGTAAAATGGGACAAAACTCACTGAAAAAATAGAATAAAATAGAATTAGGGTAGGGTAGAGTAGAGTAGAATAGAATTCTTTATTGGCCGAGTGTGATTTGACACACAAGGAATTTATCTTGGTGCTCTCAGTGAAATGTTTCACTTAGCTACATAAACTTTGGGTTCAATTGTGGTCATAAGTCAAGGACTATCTGTACTGCTGTTAATATTTCCAGTCACACATTTTTCTATTATTCTGAGTAGCAGAAAAACTTCAGAGTTTGAATTATAATGAACTAACTAAACTAACCAACTTGCAACAAGCAAGCAAGCAACTTCTTCCTATGAAATTGTGGGAAGCTAGGAACTCCATATCACCAGAGAGATGTTTCTCTAGTTAATAGCAGGACATCTGCAGGCTTGGCCAGTGAGCAATTCACTTAGAGGCAGTACATCAGATTATCCCCAGAGTAATTTCCCTGAAATTCTCTTTTTCTTTGAAAAGAAAAGAAAACAAAGAAAACAAATTGATTGACTGGTTTAGAAAGAACGCAGAGAGAGATATTTGTGCTTTGTGTTCAGTGTTTATGTCCCATATGTATATAATTTGAAAGGAGAGCACCGAAATAGGAAGGGCAGGAAGACATTGCTCCTTTTCAACATCTGCTTTCAAACAACTGGAATGAATCAAGCCGGAAAAGTCAAGCAGGAGGGAATGTCATGATTAGGAGGTCTGGGCTGGCCTGACTTTTAGGCAAAATAAAACATACACTTTGAATTCTGAGGTGGATCAATGTTCAATGCTTCTATTTTTTTCAGTAATAACTTTGGATACCGACTGTATCCATCGTAAGTGACTTTTTTAAAAAGCCCATTGTAAGTTTGAATGGCCATTAAATGACTGGTGGCAAGTTGAAAACTATCTGATTTTTTTTGTTTTTTCCCAATGCTTCCCTCAGTGTATTCAGAATAACAGAGCAGGAAGGGACCTTGGAGGTCTTCTAGCCCAGCCCTCTGCTCAAGCAGAAGAACCTATATCACTTCAGATAAGTGACTGTCCAGTCTCTTCTTAAAAACCTCCAGTGATGGAGCACCCACAACTTCTGAAGGCAAGCTGTTCCACTGGTTAACTGTCCTCACTGTGAGGAAGTTTCTCCTTAATTCCAGGTTGCTTTTCTCTTTGGTTAGTTTCCACCCATTGTTTCTTGTCCTGCCCTCTGATGCTTTAGAGAATAATTTGACCCCCTCTTCTTTGTGGCAGCCCCTCAAATACTGGAATACTGCTATCTTGTCACCCCAATTCTTATTTTCTTTAGAGTAACCAAGCCCAGATCCTGCAGCTGTTCTTTGTACGTTTTAGTCTCCAGGACTTTGATCATCTTAGTTGCTCTTCTCTGAAGTTTGTCCAACAACAACTTTTTTGTAGTGTGGTGACCAAAATTGGTTGCAGCATTCCAGGTGTGGTCTTACTAGGGTTTTATAAAGCAATGATATAAAAGTCTTCTAGTCCAACCTCCTGCTCAAGCAGGAGACCTTATATCAGGAGTGTCCAAACTTGGGAACTTTAAGACTTGTGGACTTCAACTCCCAGAATTCCCCAGCCAGCATCTTAAAGTTCCCAAGTTTTAACACCCCTTCCCTCTGCCATTCCAGATAAGTGGTTATCCAGTCTCTTCTTAAAAACCTCCAGTGATGAAGCATCCACACCCTCTGGTGGCAAGCTGTTCCGCTGGATGATTGCTCTCAGTGTTAGGAAGTTTCTCCACAATTCCAGGTTACTTCTCTCCTTGGTTAATATTCCAAAGGCAGATGGGCTCTTTACTTCTAGAAAGATCACCCGTCCCGAGGTTTTGGTCCTTCAAAATTGACTCAGTCCTCTGAACTGAATTGCAGATGTGCCCCTGTCTATCCCTGGGGTTAGCATGGTGAAGCTGACCCTTTCCTTTTTGCAAGGGCATTGCGAAGGACACACTTCTAAAAGGCATTTATTATGTTGCCCTGAACATCTTGAATTTTTTTTAACCCTCTGTTGTTGCCTAGCATGACTTCAATCTAATTGCAGTCATTGATCAAAAATCCAATATAGTAAACACAATCTAAAATGTTTTCAAACATTCAAAAGAGTTTTCCTCCTAGAAGCAAAATTGCTTTTTGGGGCTGTTTTCTGGCTTGGAGAGAAAAGCCATTTTCAAGGCCTTCTCTGTTTTTATTTTTAAATTCTCCTTGCCAGCCAGTTTTGTGATCCTTGATGTTGTCTGTATGGGGTTATTGTGTGCACCATCAATCTTACGTGGGTCTTAAAAAACTTGGCTGCCCCAAACTCTTGTTTTTAACTCCAAAATCCAGGCCATTTGAACCTATAGTAACATGTTTACAGGTGATCCTCGACTTATAACCATTTGTGTAGTGACTATTCAGAGTCACAATGGTATTTTAAAAAATGACTTTCAACCTGTCTATCTGCACACTTACAACCAATCAGCATCCCCACGATGTGACCAGAAGTGAAAGTTTGGCAACCGGCAGCATCCCAGGTCACTGGAGACTAAAACATATGAAGAACGGTTGCAGGAAATGGGTATGTTTAGTTTAAGAGAAAGAAGGACTAGGGGAGACATGATAGCAGTGTTCCAATATCTCAGGGGTTGCCACAAAGAAGAGGGAGTCAAGCTTTTCTACAAAGCACCAGAAGGCAGGATAAGAACCAATGGGTGGAAACTAATCAAGGAGAGAAGCAACTTAGAAGTAAGGAGAAATTTCCTGACAGTTAGAACAATTAATCAGTGGAACAACTTGCCTTCAGAAGTTGTGGGTGCTCCATCACTGGAAGTTTTTAAATAAGAGATTGGATAATCATGTGTCTGATCTCCTGCCTAAGCAGGGGGTTGGATTAGAAGACATCCAAGGTACCTTCCAACTATTCTATTCTATTCTATTCCATTCTATTCTATTATTTCCATTCCAATTCCATTCCATTCCATTCCATTCCATTCCATTCTATTCTATTCTTTCCATTCCAATTCCAATTCCAATTCCAATTCCAATTCCATTCCATTCCATTCTACTCTACTCCACCACTCCACTCCATTCATTTCTATTTGTGCTCCTATATGTGATGTGGTCTGTTAAAACTCTGGGCAGGTATTTATACTTTACCTCGTCTAAGTAGCTTAGTTGAAGGTTTTATTTTGCTTTGCTGAATATTTAAAGGCAATGAAGAATATTACATGATCACGTCGACGTCTAAGCATTGTTTCTGCTGAGCATGATTTGGCCCCTTGTTTTCCTTTCTGCAATCCAAGGTTGTGGCTGCACATTCTTGTGCTACTAGAACAAATGCTATTTCTTTTCCACACCACTTCAACCTACTTTCCTCTTGTGTGCTGTCATTATAATCAAAACACAAATTGTTCGGGGTTGAAGGGAAAAGCTCCTCTCATGCTCCTCTAATACAACCTGATTCAAATAAGTCCCGTTTTTAAATAAACTATATGAAATTGTATTATGGTATGATTTTATATTACATTGCTAAATGGAACTGGGATGTTTGATTCTTTTTGCCATTCTCTTAAAAGGAATTCAGAACAAAACAGAAAATGGATTTTTGTGGAGGAAAAGTCTCTTTTTCAACAGCTTCCTTTATTCTGCATCAATTTGTTACTTTCTATCAACCTGAAAAGAAAATGGGATGGGGTGGGGAGGGAAAAGAATTAGAGATTAGAAGGTTTGCTTTAATTTCCAAGGAGAGACATTTTCTAAATTGTCCTAGGAGGAATACAGGTAGTCCTCAACTAACAACCACAATTGAGCCCAATTTTTTGTTGCTAAGTGAGACATATGGTAAGTGAGTTTTTCCCCATTTTAAGACCCATTTTGCTGCCGTTGTTAAGTGAATCACTGCAGTTGAAAAGTTAGTAACCTGGTTGTTAAGTGCATCTGGCTTCCCCATTGACTTTATTTGTCAGAAGGTCACAAAAGGGGATCACGAGACCCTGGGACACTGTAACGGTCATAAGTATGAGCCAGTTGTCAATCATCTGAAATTTGATCACATGTTCATGGGGACGCTACAATAGTTGGAACTGTGAAAAACGTTCTTAAGCCAGCTGGGAAGTTCTAAATGGTGAGAATAGAATAGAACAGAACAGAATAGAATATAAGAATAATGTAATGAAGAATTAGAGAATAGAGTAGAATAGAATAGAAAATTATGAAATGAAGAATTAGAGAAAAGAAGAGACAGAGTAGAATAGAAGAATAATGGAATGAAGAATTAGAAAATAGAGAATAGAGTAGAATAGCATAGCATAGCATAGCATAGCATAGCAGAGCATAGCATAGCATAGCAGAGCACAGAACAGAACAGAACAGAACAGAACAAACAGGAAGGGACCTTGGCTTGGAGGTCTTCTACTCCAATCTCCTGCTCAGGCAGGAAACCCTATGGATAACTGCAATGCCACTTCCTAGCCCCTGGGGACACTACTGCTGACATACGGCTGAAGAGTCCACAGGTAGTCCTCTTTTAGTGACAATTCAAAGTTACAACGGCACTGAAAAAAGTAACTTAGGACCCTTTTTCACACTTACAAGCATCCCAGCATGGTTACATGATCAAAATTCAGACACTCGGCAACTGACTCATATTTATGTCCCAGGATTATGTGATCACTTTTTGTAAGCTTCTGATGAGCAAAATAAACAGGGAAGTCAGATTCACTTAACAGTCATATTGCTAATTTAACAACTGCAGTGATTCACTTAACAAATGCGGCAAGAAAGTTTGTAAAATGGGGCAAAACGTAAAATGGGGCAAAATGTAAAATGGGGCAAAACTGAGCCGAGGTGGCGACGTGGTCTAACCACTATGCCACCTCCGCTCAGTTTTGCCCCACCTGTAGTGCAGCACTGCAGTTCAGCAGTTCAAATCTCACCGGCTCAAGGTTGACTCAGCCATCCATCCTTCCAAGGTGGGTAAAATGAGGACCCAGATTGTTGGGGGCAAAAGGCTGATTCTGTAAACTGCTTAGAGAGGGCTGTAAAAGCTCTGTGAAGGGGTATATAAGTCTAAGTGCTATTGCTATTCCTTCCTCCCTCCCTCCCTCCCTCCCAACCTCCCTCCCTCCTTCCCAACCTCCCTCCCTCCCAACCTCCCTTTCTCCCTTCCCACCCAGTGGTTAGAATGCAGTATTGCAAGCTAACTCTGCCTACTGCCAGCAGTTCGATCCTGACCAACAGGCTCAAGGTTGACTCAGCCATCCATCCTTCCGAGATGGGTAAAATGAGGACCCAGATTGTTGGGACCAAGAGGCTGACTCTGTAAACCGCTTAGAGAGAGCTGTAAAGTACCGTGAAGCGGTATATGTCTAAGTGGTATTTCTATTGCTAAAATCTCTTAACTAATGTCTCGCTTAGCAACAGAAATTCTAGGGTCAGTTGTAGTCGCTAGTCAAGGAGTTCCTGTATCTTTCTCCTACTAGGCTATCAGGTTGGCAGGAAACAGCAGCACACCTTTCTCCCCCCTGACTCTGTGAAATTTTTTAATGGGGCAGATATTTCTAAAAGAGCAGCTGTCAGGGTTCCAAATAACACCCAAAAGTAGTAGAGTCCAAGGCAAAGTATTGTTCAAAGTTTCAATTTATTAAGAGAGCCATGTTGGCACATCTGGGAAAACCTGAATCTGAAAGCTTCCCGGTTTTCCCCACCCAGTTGAAAGTTCAAGACCTTGCCCCCCCTCCCCCGTAAGTCTATCCCATGGTCCAATCTCCCACTGCCATGCTGGCAGCTTCCACCCATCCAGTTCCGGTCAGGTGCAGAGACAAAGGATGACCTTGGCTTTCTAGAAATAATTTTGTTATGGCTACATAGTATGCCACTCCTTACAATCCCCCCTCCTATTTTCCCACAATAGAAAATGCATAGCAGACTAATAGAAAGTGTGGCAAGCCAAAGATCCAAAAGAAAAGATCGCTGCAGGCGTGACAGCAGCTGAGTTTCCTTTTTAAAACCACTTACCCATCTCTTCTTTGGTCAGTTAAAGATGCATCCCACCTTTCTCCTGCTCTTGGTGTGTTTTCTGCATGCCAGCAGTCTTCCGGGTGAAAAGGCACCCCCAAAGAAGAGGGCCGGGAGGCCTCCACCGTGTGTAAGATGCTGCGGGCAGGACGAGCAGCCGGCCTCCATCACTGCTTCCCGATTCGCACGGATGACCACCGACTCTCGTTATGCGACCCCTAAGATCCATCCCACCATTGATATCCACATCTTAAAAGGCAAGCAATCTCTTTTGATATATTTCCCCTGCACCCTCCATTTCTCCAAAGCTCTGATCTGGATCTCTTCTTGTGTCACATAAACCAGATAGGAAACACCGTGTCGTGCACGACAGTCAGGAAACTCTGATGGTCCAAATGTACATAAGGGTTTATTGCAAGCTCTCTATAAGAATCTGAAGTGTTGATGGTCCAAGCCATTTGACAATAGATAAGAGTCAAATGGAATCCAAGGATGGCTGGACTTAGATCTCTTGTGGGTGCCAAGGGACTCAAGAGTGATGATGTGTTTGACCCCTCCAGTGGTGGGTTCCTCTCCCCGTAGCTACCGGTAAGCTACTCACGGGGCCGAGTGTCCTGTTCGTGCATGCGCGCCATGCATGCATGTGCACTCCACCGCCCCTGCAACATCCAGCTGCTTGTTGGCAGTCATGCAGGTGCCGCACGCTGTTCACGCGTGTGCAATTGGCTGGTTGCTTTAAAAACTGGTATACAACATGAGCGAGTGGGTGGGCCAAATGGGCCACTGGACCGGTACGCTATTAGCTGCTCCTGGCTACTACCAGTATGGCTGTACTGGGCTGTACCGGCTGGAACCCACCACTGGATCCCTCCCTTGAACTCAGGCTCATCACCTACATACAGCCACGCAGGCTACTTCCACTTTATTGTAAAGCTACATTTCAGAATCATGCCAGTCTGAAAGTACAATTATTTCACTGTCACTTTTATGGCCCATTAACTCAGGGACAGCACCACCCATCATCCAGCTGTTTCTTATCAGAACATTCTCCGAGCAGTATATCTCTTCACCTGATTTCCCAAGGCCATTCTCATGCAGGATCACAGACTGCAATGAAGTGGTACAGATTAATCACGTTGAAAAATCCCTATTAATAGGATTAGGTGAACATGACAATTCTTGCATTTTCTTATGTTTGCAAATGTGTTCCCTTCGGCTTTCCCTACTTTTTAAGTTGGGCCAGTCACATGACATGATGTCCTACCTTACAGCTGTCATGACTGTATAACCTGGAGTCAAGGACTACCTGTTTGAATATCTTCCTGGCTTCCCATCCTTCCATTCAGGAGAGATACTAGGAAAGGAGTTCTCCATTGGAGTCTTTGCTCAGCAGGGCATTTAGACCACAAGGCTATTGTGGCCTGTCGGCTGCCAGCAGAGCTACCAGCAGAGTCAGATGAGGAGAGGGGGAGGGGATGCCTGGGCTGGCTTCAGAGTCTTTGGAAGGCTCTGATGAGGAAGCAGAAGCAGGTGGAGAGCCAGGGCCTTCTGTCTGCCCCCAGGTGGAGAGGCAACTATCTTCGGGGCCTGAGCTGAATGAGGGGGAGGAACAGATGGGACCCATCCCAGATGCAGGTATGCACAGAGAGAAGAGGAGAGCAACGGAAGGCAATAATCTGGCTCTGAGCGAAAAGAAGTTGTAGATGCTAGCCACCCCCTCTCTGGCTGAGAAATAAATAGGAGAGGTTTGGGAGTGGCCAGTTGTCTGTTTTCCAGTATACATCAATCAAGTCTGATTCCTTTGCCAGAAAAAGGTTTGTCAGGACTAATTGCTCTGTATTTGAGGTGCCAACTGAGTCTCCCTACTGTTGTGGCCAACCAGCAGCCAGCAGAGCTGGTGGCAGACTCAGACAGTGAGGAGGTGGGGTGGGGGTGGGAACATGGGCCAGTCCTGGAGTCTGGGGAAGGCTTGGATACGTTGGAGGCAGAGAGGGGGGCAGGGCTATCCAGCAGTTACCAGCTGCCTTCAGAGTCAGATATCAGTTGGGCAGAAGAACAGCTGGAGCCTGTTCCCAGTGTGCGCATGCACAGAGTTGCCACACGAAGGGAACAGCTAAGGAACAGGGGTCGACTTGGGAGTAAGGCCATAGGTGGATGGTGAATCGCCCCTCCCATAAGGAATAAAGAGGAGCGAAATGGGAGTGGAGTTTGCAGGAGGCAATTAGTCCAGTTCATTAGGGCGAAGATCTGTTCCTGACTTCTTGCCAAGTAATTGCTGCTACTGCTTGGCGTTTGGGAGATATTGGCCTGGCAGCTCTCCAAGCCTGATAAAAGTCTGTAGTTGTGAAACTTCATGAAAGACTATTTGCCGGGACTTTGATGGAGAGGAATTCCCTTTAATCTAAATAAAAGGGGTTTTATTGGGACGAGGAGTTGGCTTCATGCTCTTGGGAAGCCTCGGTCAGAACACCGACTGGGAAAGAACAGGGAGTGAATTTGCCTCAGCCAGTGTGAACAAGCACTTACTGTTTCTGCTTGGCTTAATCATTGAAGGACTTTTTAAATCTTGAGTTCTCATGTGAATAATGAACATGTGGACTTTCATTTGTGACTAATTGGTATTGTCTATCCAATGTGGATAAAGACTGTTCATGCCCTGTTTTAAGAAAAAAGGGGTTTGTTTTACTCATAAGTGGTTTCTCATTGCTTGCAAAGGCTAGGTCAGAACAAAGACCTCCAAGGTCCTTTCCAGCCCTCTAGCTCTATGACTGAGAAACATCTTCTCTATCATGTCCAGCTCTTAAATCAGCCCAAAATAACCCAACAAAGAAAGCAAAATCCCTACTCCCACAGCGCCCTCTTTGGCAGGAAAAGAGAACTGGGAAAAAAAAGGGCAGGGCAGTGTTTCACACCACCTAAATTTGTGACACTTTATTCCTCCTTGTCTCCCTAGGAGAAAAAGGTGAGATGGGGGAACGAGGACTTGCAGGGCTCGAAGGCAAATCAGGTGAGCCAGGCCTGCAGGGATCCCATGGCCAGAAAGGAGAAAAGGGTCAGGTGGGCCCCACCGGCCATTCCTGCAAGCAGCATTACGCGGCCTTTTCGATCGGACGTAGCAAACCCCTCCACAGTTTGGATTACTACCAGCGGGTCACTTTTGACACAGAGTTTGTCAACCTCTACAAGCATTTCAACATGTTTACGGGAAGCTTCTTCTGCTACGTCCCCGGGATCTACTTCTTCAACCTGAATGTCCACACCTGGAACTACAAGGAGACCTACCTGCACATCATGAAGAATGAAGATCAAGTGGCCATCCTCTACTCTCAGCCCAGCGAGAGGAGCATCATGCAGAGCCAAAGTCTCATGCTGGACCTCCTGGAAGGAGACGAGGTCTGGGTACGAATGTTCAAGCGGGAGCGGGAGAACGCAATCTACAGTGAGGAATCAGATATCTATATTATCTTCAATGGCCACCTAATTAAGCCAGCTGTAGAAGGAACTCCAGGCCAAGGCTAACGTAGCAGAGGTGGCCCGTCTGTTCGTCAAATGGTGCTTTTCCATGGTCTGCAGCAACAGAGCTTCTTGCCTTGTCCGGGGGGGGGGGGGTGTCTATGGCTACTCATCATGGCCAACTCGCCACAACCCACATGCCACAGCCAACTTACCATGGCCAATTCGACACGGCCAACTTGACACAGCCAACTTGCCATGGCCAACTCATCCCAGCCAACTCATCACGGCCAACTCACCACAGCCAACTTACCACGGCCAACTCACCCTAGCCAACTCACCATGGCCAATTCACTATGGCCAACTTGTCATGGCCAACTTGTCATGGCCAACCTGTCATGGCCAACTCACCATGGCCAACTCACCATGGCCAACTTGCTGCGGGAAAACTCGCTGCAGGACAAGAGTTACATGAATATCAAAGAAATGGTGGAATAAAACAATTAATAATTAAATTATTAATATATTTAAAAATAATTAAATTGAATTGTTGAATTGTCCTGCAGTGAGTTATCCTGTGCTGACTTGGCCAGGGTGAGTTGTTCTCTTCTGTGCCCAGGGCCCCAATGGCACTAATTTATAAATAGGTGCTACTAGGCTTATGATTCTTCCAGTGTTGTGATGGAGACACAATCTCAGATCTTTGGGATCCTCTGGGTAGTTCTCACAAAACTAAGACCAGTTTGAAAAGACTTCTTGACCAGAAGACAAATGAGTAAGGTTGATCACCATCCCCACTGCTCGAAGGACTCCATCCATCACTTCTTGGAATACTTGACCATCTTTTGAGGCAGAGGACACGCTTCAAAGAGAAGAGGGGGGAATCCAAAATACAAAGATGACATTGTCTAGAGTGCAGCCATGTGCCATTTTATTTCCTAAGAATACTTCTTGGCTTCCTGTGGGTGCAGAGACATCCTTGGGAATCAGAATGATGGCAAAGATAGTATGTATGATAAACTTAGTCCTCAATTTATGACCAGTCATATACGGGCTATTTGAATAGCAGACTTGTTAGAGTTGGAAAGGACCTGGGAGGACTTCTAGTCCAACCCCCTGCCCAAGCAGGAGACCCTACACCATTTCTGACAGATCCAATCTCTTCTTCAAAGCCTGCAGTGATGAAGCTCCCACAACTTCTGGAGACAGGCCTTTCCACTGGTTAATTGTTCTCATTGTTAGGAAATTTCTCCTTAGTTCTAGGCTGCTTCTCTCCTTGATTAGTTCTCATCCATCATTTGTTGTCCTGCCTTCAGGTGCTTTGGAGAATAGAATACAGAATAACTGAATTGGAAGAGACCTTGGAGGTCTTCTAGGCCTAATGTGTGCTCTCTCTTTGTTCATGAACTGGGTTTGTAATCAATATTATTGAACAGGGATTATTGAGGTGCTTAAAAATAATAAAGAAGGATATCCTATGAGAAACGTGTTCTTTCTCATTTCTTTCTCCTCTATTTCCTTTTGTGCTTTTAACATTTTCCCCTTTCTGTTAGGTATATTAAAAGAGTGGTGGTCAGTCTCTTTTCATCTAAGGATCTCCTTTTGTGATGTCCAACTGGGAGAAAAGTGTATTAATAAAGTCATAATTACATCTACGCTACAAAGATTATTTGATGATGGATTGAATCAGTGCTGTGGCAAAATTAAATTAGAGGTTAATTTAGTTTTGGTCTCCCTTAGAATATAGAATTGCACAGCGGGAAGGAACCTCAGAGGTCTTCTAGTCCAACTCCTGCTCAAGGCAGGAGACTTCATACCTTCAAACTCATCCCTACTCACAGAACACAGAATTACAGATTGGAAGGGACCTTGGAGGTCTTCTAGTCCAACCCCCTGATCAAGCAGGAGACCCTACACCAGAGATGGTGAACTTTTTTGGCACTGAGTGCCCAAACCGGAATGCACATGCATGCATGCGCTGGCCAGCTAGTGCAGATACTCGGTGGCCAGTTGGTTTTTGTGTGTGCTGAAGCTCCAGAAACCCGAAGACCAGCTGGCTGGCGCACACGTGCCTGGTTTTTGGCTGTTTTCTGACCATTTTCAGACTTTTTTCCTGGCCATTTGCAGACTGTTTTCAGGCCATTATTTGGATCAAAAATGGCCAGGAAAACAGCCTGTTTTTTGGGCATTTTCCAGGCTGTTTTCAGGCCATTTTCCGGCGCTCTGGCATCCCTGAAGACTATGCACAACAGAAACCAGGAGAGCAGCTAGTGACGGCATGGCTGCCCACAGAGAGGGCTCTGCATGTCAGCTCTAGCATGCGTGCCATAGGTTCGCCATCACTGCCCTATACCATTCCAGAGAAATCGTTGTCCAATCTCTTCTTAAAAGCCTCCACTGTTGGAGCACACACAGCTTCTGGAGGCAAGTTGTTCCACTGATTAATCGTTCTCACTATTAGGAAATTTCTCCTTAGTCCTAGGCTGCGTCTCTCCTTGATTAGTTTCTACCCATTGCTCTCAGGTGCTTTGGAGAATAGCTTGACCCCCCTCTTTTGGGGGGCAGCCCCTTTAAATATTGGAACACTGCTATTGTATCACCCCTAGTCCTCCTTTCCATTACTCTTTTATTGATACCTGATTTATAGTAATGGAACCACAAAAGTGGCTGGAAGTGGAAATGCAGTCCATAAATGGAGAAGAATCCAAAAGAAAACATTGAACTGATGACCTTCAGCCTTTGCCTGAATAAACCCCATGAATGGAGCTCTTACACCATCCCCAATAACTGCTAAATGACATTTGTCTTCAAAGTGAGCCAGAATTTGTCTTTCTTTCTTTTAAGATCTCCACTTTGTGAGACATCCCAGAACATACTATGGTCTTCTGTGCAATCCCACCATCTTGGACAAATGCTATAATTTCCCTCCTCAATTGTCTTTTCTCGAGGTTAAAACCTACTCATCTCTCTCCTCAGTCACCTCTCGTAAGAATCTTATCTTTTGATCCTCCTTCTCCTTTTTGGCAGCTGTTCCACTTTCTCTGAATCTTTCTCCAAAAGGCTACCCAGAATTGGACACCCAGAATTGGTCTGAGTGCAACTGTACGTATTGGAAAGGACACTTCTACCAATGTACCCTAAAACTGCATTTGCTTGTTTAAGAGCCTCATCACACTGAAGTCAAACATTCACTTTGGGACAAGCTGTAATTTCAGAAATTTATTTATTTTCATCACAGTTTAAAATTGCCCATCTGTCTCACGGAGGGACTCTGGGCAGTGCACAAGTGAAATGTTAAAATTAAATAAAGTATGTAATATTGAAAAAGAGGCAAGTGATGCTAAACATTAATTAAAAGGTGGGGGAAATGCTATCACAATGGCTCAGTTGGTGCAACATTGCTTAAGCTCTCAGACTAGGGAGATACAGGTGTTATAATATACCCCCCCCCATTCCAATATATGAGGATTTACATGACTTTCACCCTCCCATTCGTCCTTGCATGTGGGAAAAATTTGTATTTTACACAGCATATATCCTATGTGCCGTTTTCAGCAATGGAGACCTCCTTCAGTCACAGATAGTCCTCACTTACCATGTACCTCCTCTAATGCCCAAATGACACAGTAAAAAACAGCTTTGTGACTTTGTTCACATTTATAACTAGCGCAATTTCCCACAGTCAAGCAATAAGCCTTCACTAAGCAACTAAGATGATTAAAGGCCTGGAGACTAAAACATATGAAAAAGCTTTGCAGGAACTAGTCTAGAGAATTGAAGGAATAAGGGAGATATGATAGCAGTCTTCCAATATCTCAGGGGCTGCCACAAAGAAGAGGGAGGCAAACTATTTTCCAAAGCACCAGAAAGCAGGGGAAGAAAAAAGGAATGGAAATGAATCAAGGAGAGAAACCAACTTAGAACTCAGGAGAAAATTCCTGACTGTGAGATCAGCCAGCCAGTAGAACAACTTGCTTTCAGAAGTTGTGAGGGCTCCAACACTGGAGACTTTTGAGAAGAGACTGGACAGCCACTTGTCTGGAATGGTATAAGGTCTCCTGCTTGAGCAGAGGGTAGGACTAGAAGACCTCCAAGATCCCTTCCAGCTCTATTCTGATTTATTCACATGATTCACAGTTAATTGAGAAGATAGAATAAAACTGTAGTCACATTATGTTTTGTTTCGTGGCCATGGTGTTTCACTTAACACAGAAAGGAGAACTCAAAGGTGCTTTTTCAAAAGGCAACTGGGCATTTCCCCCCGCCCCCTGATGAAAAAAAAGACGTTTTGCTTGTCATCCAAGAAACTTCATCAGTTGTGATGGAGGTAGGGGTGGGACGATGGAAGGATCGCTTCTGACTGGATGGCTGTGTGTGTGTGTGTGTGTGTGTGTGTGGAGAAGGATCATATATCTTGGCAGTCTTCTGGTCGTTAGCATTCTCTCTGAGAGACATTGTGACCCCTTGGTTGGCTCCCCCCCCTCTACCTCCAATCTGGATGAAGGAGAAGTGAGATTGCAAACCCATCACAGTCACATGATGCCCTGCTTAGTGACAGTGGCACTTAGTGACTGACTCCCTTGCCCAATTGTGGTTGCTAAGCAGAAGAAAGGCTGAGTGCCAAAGAATGGAGGCCTTTGAACTCTGGTGCTGGAGAAGACTCCTGCATTGAGTTCCTTGGACTGCAAGGCAATTCAACCAGTCAGTCCTAGAGGAGATCAACCCTGGCTGCTCTTTAGAAGGCCAGATCCTGAAGAAGAAACTCAAGTACTTTGGCCACCTAATGAGAAGGAAGGACTCCCTGGAGAAGAGCCTCATGCGGGGAACGATGGAGGGAAAAAGAAGAAGGGGACGGCAGAGAAGGAGGTGGCTGGATGGAGTCACTGAAGCAGTCAATGGGAGCTTAAATGGGGTCCGGGGGATGGTAGAGGACAGGAAAGCTTGAAGAACATTGTCCATGGAATCGCAATGGGTCGGACACGACTTTGCAACTAACAACAACAAAGCAACAATAACTACAGCTAGTCTAGCACTGTCTAGACTAGCACTGATGATGTTATCTACTTTGGATAACGAAGCGTCTGTAAGAAAACAAGCCAGCTCGGAGAGCACCAGGGACCCCTCATGTCAACCCTGAGCTACAAATATTCTCCTTTATTAGAATGTCTACCTGTGCAGTTACCTCCTCTGGGTTGTTGTAATTGCAATGCATAGTTCTTTCCTTACGTCCAGAGCTGCTACTTAGCCTGGTATCCCCCAGCCCAGCCCCAGAATACGTTTAGACAATGAGAGCAGGAGCCCCCTCACCCGCTCTGAATCCCCAATCATGCCCACATCTGTTTGCCCCAGCTATGGGGATGTTTGCAATACGACTCAGGGGAATCTTCGCACTGACACTTTGTAAGTGCCTGATAAGGAAGCTTGTAAACTTGTAAACAAGCCCATAAACCCTGTAGATCCACCGGGTTTACAAAGATAACTGAAGCGATCCAGGCTGCTTGTTTCCACTGAGTTAGAATTAACTTAGTGGGGCTGCAGGCTGGCACCTTTTCAAAGTCCCTGCCCAGCATGCCACAATGATCTGGAATGGGGTAGCTTTTAAGATGAAGATTGGATGCCTTTTTTAGAGAATAATAAGGACAAGGCAGAAAGCATGTGTAGCCAGAAGAAAATAAGTTTTTCTTTAAAAATATTCATTTTAAAATCAGTTCATAAACCTTTTATTTCCTTTGTATGTTCATTCCCCGCTCCTGTCTAAATCCTCATCTACATATATAAAAATCTGTGTGTGTGTGTGTGTGTGTGTGTGTGTGTGTGTGTGTGTGTGTGTGTTCCAGCATAACTCTGGAACGCCTCGAGCAATTTCAACCAAACTTGGTACACAGATGACATACTCTCTGGGAAAACATGCTGTGTGGGTAAGACACCTCTAACACCCCTTGGTGTGTGTGTGTGTGTGTGTTCATATGTGTGTGTTCCAGCATAACTCTGGAATGCCTGAGCCGCTGAAATGAAAAGGACTGAATTATATCTATAGTGTCAAGTCACAGTACTTTTGACAGTGATAGTGGGCATTTTGGATTCACATTCTGTTAAGATACAGCCTGTTGTGCCTTAAAATGGCTTCCACTGTACAGCACAGTGGAGTTGCCATGATAACAGATTTGCAGTACTCCACAAGGGGGCTCCCTCATAATACAGCATTGGGATAAATACATGCCCGGGCTACGCTGGGTTATCAGCTAGCATTACCTAAATCATCATTTGATTTTAGCATCCGACCAAATTGGCAGGGACTGGGAAGGACGATGGGGTACCACAGAGGGACCTTTGGAGGGATGTCTGGGCTGAAGAGAGAACACGGATGCTCTTTAACCTCAAACCGTCGTTGACATGAGAGGACAAGCAGAGTTTTACTCTAGAAGGACCAAACTATTTTTTTAAAAAAAATCACAAATGTAGATTGTCATCAAAACAGATGTGTTATTATTTCTAGTGAAGGGTATGCACCTAATGTAGAGGTGCCCAGAGCGGAACTAATTCTGAAAAGTTGTTAACAAATTCAAGTCAAGTCAGAATAGACCTGGAGGGGACCTTGGCGGTCTTCTAGTCCAACCCCCTGTTCATGTAGGGGACCCTATACAATTTTAGGCAAGTGGCTATCCAGTCTCTTCTTGAAAACCTCCAGTGATGAAGCACCCACAACTTCTGAAGGCAAGCTCTTCCACTGGTTAATTGTTCTCACTGTCAGGAAGTTATCCCTAGTTCTAGGTTGCTTCTCTCCTTGATTAATTTCAATCCATTCCTTCTTGTCTTGCTGAATGCTTTGGAAGATAAGTTGACCCCCTCTTCTTTGTGGCAGCACCACATTTACTGGCATACTGCTATCCTCTCACCCTTAATCCTTCTTTTCTTTAGACTAGCCATACACAAATCTTGCAACTGTTCTTGCTATGCTTTTGTCTCCAGGCCTTTAACCATCTTAGTTGCTCTTCTTTCCACTTTTTCCCCCCAAAGCATTATTTTTCCAAAATAGTAATTGTTAGTATGAGAGAAGGGGGAAAAAAATAAAACAAACCCTGTTGTGTTATTCTAATTTTGATAAAGGTAGGCTCCCTTTTAAAATGAATGCAACCCCTGGTGACTTCATAGGTCCATCCTGGTCCTTTCCTGTATGTGGGATCATTTTTGACCCCCAAAATTGGGCCTAGTAATGATTAGGAAGGGACGTGGTGGCTCAGTGGCTAAGACACTGAGCTTTTTGATAAGAAAAATCGGCAGTTCGGCAGTTCGAATCCCTAGCGTCGTGTAACGGAGTGAGCTCACATTACTTGTCCCAGCTTCTGCCAACCTAGCAGTTCTAAAGCGTGTAAAAATGCAAGTAGAAAAATAGGAACCACCTTTGGTGGGAAGGTAACAGTGCTCCATGCGCCTTTGGCATTTTGTCATGGCAGCCACATGACCATGCAGACATCTTTGGACAGCGCTGGCTTTTTGGCTTTGAAATAGAGTTGTGCACTGCCCCCTAGAGTCGGGAATGACTAGCACATACGTGCAAGGGGAACCTTTACCTTTTAATGATTAGGTGCTGTGACTTAGCCTGGGAGAGGCCATTTAGGTGGCTTCTGTATCTTTTCTCTTCCACCAATTCCTTCCTTTTCCCTCTGAACAAGCCCTGTGAAAGCTCTCCAGGTGGCAAGCAGAGCCAGAGGACATTTACGGTCGATAAGGAAGTCAGCCCCATTCGCATTAATGGAGGGGGTTCGGGAAAACCAAGTGGAGGCTTAGTAGAGATAGCAGGATTGCACTTATCTGCAGAAATGGAAAGTGCATTTGATGTAATCGAGTGGGAAAGGCAAATAGAAGGCACTTTGGAGTCAGGTGGACTTGGAGGTTATACAACCCAACAGCGTCACACTGGACTTTGTACAAAAACAGGGAAATCGATTTCGGTTTCTCTCCCCATTCGGGGAGGAGAGGTGAACAATGTGACCTAAACAATGTTGTAAGAATGCTCCCCAGGGCAAGTATCCCATGTGATAAATATATGCCCCCCCCAGTTGTTGTTTTTTAGCCAGACTTTCAATTTTGATATTTCATTTCTTCTTCTCTGGACCTTCTCAAGCTGCTCCCTTTTCAGGTAGATGGGGGTGGAACAGAAGGGAGGTCAGAAACATTCAAAGATCAAATATCTTCTGCTTCCCTCACCGGCAATGTGAAACAGGGACATTGGTGGGTAAAGAGGGATACAGTCAAGATCAAGGGAGGTACCTATACTACTCTATAAACATCTTAGTAAGGCCACACCTAGAGTACTGCATCCAGTTTTGGTCACCACACTATAAAAAAGGTGCTGAGACTGTAGAAAGAGTGCAGAGAAGAGCAACCAGGATGATTAGGGAACTGGAGGCTAAAACATATGAAGAACGGTTGCAGGAACTGGGCATGGCTAGTCTAGTGAAGAGAAGGACCAGGGGAGACATGATAGCAGTCTTCCAATATTTGAGGGGCTGCCACAGAGAAGAAGGAGCCAACCATTTTCCAAAGCACTCGAAGGCCAGACAAGGAATAATGGATGGAAACTGACCAAGGAGAGATTCAATCTGGAAATAAGGAGGAATTTTCTGAGCGTGAGAACAATCTACCCATGGAACAGAAGTTGCCTTCAGAAGTTGTGGGAGCTTCATCACTGGAAACTTTCAAGAAGAGACTGGACTGCCATGTGTCAGAAATGGTTTAAGGTCTCCTGCTTGGGGGGGGGGTTGGACTAGATGACCTATAGGTTCCCTTCCAAGTCTGTTAATCTGTATCTGAAATTGCTTCAAATGCTTCACAAAGGAATGGTGATAGTGGGAGAATAACTGTTAAAGGATGACTGAAGCAGGATTGTGTGACAATTCTACATCTTGACTCCTAAGTAAATCCAAGAGATTTCAATTTAAAGTAGGTCTGGGATAATACATTTAACATTTAGTGATTAGATCCACAATTATATGTGAAACAATCAAAGCTATATCTCATCACCATTTTCCTTTCCTTTCCTCATGCTTTATTTTATTGACATTGGATTTTATTTTAATCAAAAAAAAAACCTGAGTTAATCTTTTTGGATATTAAATAATTAAAAGAACAAGAGGCCTAGACAAAAAGATATTGATGTGAGGAAGAAAGGAAAGAAAGAAAGAAAGAAAGAGATGGTGAGAAAAATAGTTACAGACTGACCCCTAATTTTTATTCTGCTTCACAGGTTCCTAATATGGTAAGGTTGTGATAAAGAACAAAGATAAACCCTGTTAATTTTAGATATTTATTAACTTCCCTATTTTGACTTCCAACATTCCCAGGCTGAAGGCTTAGATTAGAGCTAGGTTATATGAAGAAAAATAACAATCACAAAGATATCCCATCTAAAGCATGGGGGCTGTCAGATAAGGAATCCTAGAACAGGGAGAGACATAATATTAGAATAGCAATAGCAATAGCCCTTAGACTTATATGCCACTTTACAGTGCTTTTACAGTCCTCTCTAAGCAGTTTACAGAGTCAGCCTCTTGCTCCCAATAATCTGGGTCCTCATTTTATCAACCTCGGAAGGATGGAAGGCTGAGTCAACCTTCAGCCGGTGAGAATCGAACTGCTGGCAATTGGCAGTCAGCAGAAGTAGCCTGCAGTATTGCATTCTAACCATGGCAGAATGCTATCTATCCTGCCCAACTTGGTTTTAAATGTCAGTTTGTGCTTTTTTATTTGTTCATTGCAACATGAGGCTATCCATACGTTTGGGTGTCCTCATCTGACCGCTCACTTGTGTTCTTGCAATCTGGTGGTGAGCTGCCTCCCGACATAGTCACAGGGGCAATCCATGCAGAGGATCTGGTAGATTACATGATTAGAAGCAGGGATGGGCTGCTACAGGTTCGCCCGGTTTTGGGAAAACCTGTAGCTAATGTTAGGGCTAATTTGGAGAACCTCCAAATCCCACCCCTTGCTGGCCCTTCCCACCCCTCCTGCCCCTCCCTGCCCCTCCTTGCCCCCCCCAGGACTCTCCATGTGGCCCATTTTGGATGTGAGGTAAGTGCAGAGCCCATGTGACGGCTCAGAGAGGGGGAAAATGGGCCTCATGGAAATTCTAAGAGCACCTCCGGAGCCCGGGAGAGGTAGTTTTAGCCCTCTCAGAGGCTCAAGGAAAGCTTCCGGAGCCTGGAAAAGGCAAAAATGCCTCCCCCCCCCCGCCGTGGTGTAGAAGGCTGACTAGGTCACGCCCACCATGGCCACGCCCACCCAGCAACCGGGCAGAGAAACCATTGCTGAAATTTTTGAAGCCCACCCCTGATTAGAAGTATCTCCCATCTTCAAACAATCTTTACGATGGATAATGTTTCCTTCTATAGTAGCTTTTGTGCAATGTACAATGTCCGCTTGCCGATCTCGGAAGCTATGTTCTACTGCTTCCGCAATGTTTTGGATGTGGCAGGATCAGAGGTGGGTTCCTCCCAGTTTGGCCCGGATCGGAGGAAGCGGTAGTAGCAGCGGTGGGAGGCTCCGCCCACCCATCTGGATGCTTCTGCACATGTGCAGAAGCATTGCAGGCAAGCTTGCGCAGGTGTCAGGCCTGCAGCCACATTTCTCTTGGATCTTTGGCCTGCCACACTTTCTATTATTCTACTAGGCCTTTTCCTATTGTGGGAAAATGGGAGGGGGGATTGTACAGAGTTAGATACTATGTAGCCAAAACAAAATTCCTTCTAGAAAGCCAAATCCAGGAAGACGAGGAATGTGATGGGGACCCCACCCCCTGTGGATGGGCTCCGGAGTCATCGCTGGCCACGCAGACCC
The DNA here is from genome assembly GCF_051295495.1 of Thamnophis sirtalis. Classification (NCBI taxonomy): domain Eukaryota; kingdom Metazoa; phylum Chordata; class Lepidosauria; order Squamata; family Natricidae; genus Thamnophis; species Thamnophis sirtalis. Next base: position 18,704,956 of record NW_028261394.1, on the reverse strand, counting down.
TCGCTGTGGCTCCATGCCATGGAAAACATAGGCGTTCATGCACACCCCACACAATTACAGCCTCGGAGACTTGGAGTAATTGTGCGGGGTGTGCTCATGCCTATGTTTTCCATGGTGTGGAACTGCAGCTGGAAGATGAGGAACCTGATGGGGACCTGCGGGGCCTCATCCTTCTGAAGAGGACCTGTCCCCAAAGAGGGCTGATGTGGTGGCATCGGTCTTGGGATGTTCTGTGGAACCCCCAGGGAAAAACACCGCAGGGGATGGCTTTCTAACCAGGCAGCTGTCAGAGAGAAGAGGGCAGCGCGTTCCTGTGGGCTTGTGCAATAGGTGAATCCTTGCCTCCTGTTCCTTCTTCGGCTGCTGCACAACCCCACGTGGCGTGCGCTGCTCTCTTCTCTCTGACAGCCGCCTCATTTCCAATGGAGGGGATGGAGAATGCATGGATTTCCCACTCCCTATTGGTAGCGAGGTGGCTGTTGACGGCGCAAGCCTGGTGCGGACTGGCGGGGTAAGCGAGCTGTGACTGGGCGGGTGGGGGGAGTGAGCAAGGGGGCAGGCAATGGGAGGGGGCGTTCTGGTACGTGGCCTCCGGAAGAACAGGTACCGGAAGACACACTAAATTTGACGAACAGGTACAAGCGTACTGGGGTGTACCCCCTGAAACCCACCCCTGATTTGTGTTCAGTAAAATGAAGGGACTTTAAAAAAACAGACTGAATGATAATCCATACATTGATGGCTATTCATTCTACAGGGGCAGCTTTATCAATTGCATTTAAACAATTTATTTGTCAATTTGTCAAGTTCCTATTCTCAGTACATCCTTCAAGGAGCCAAAGGCTTATAAAATTCTTTTCTCTTATTATCCTCTGTTGGCTAAAATGGAGAATTGCCATAGACGTAAGTCCTCCTCATTCTTTTAATAGCAATAGCAATAGCAGTAGACTTATATACCGCTTCATAGGCCTTTCAGGCCTCTCTAAGCGGTTTACAGAGAGTCAGCATATTGCCCCCAACAATCTGGGTCCTCATTTTACCCACCTCGGAAGGATGGAAGGCTGAGTCAACCCTGAGCCGGTGAGATTTGAACCGCTGACCTGCTGATCTAGCAGTAGCCTGCAGTGCTGCATTTAACCACTGCGCCACCTTGGCTCTTTAACAGATTAACAGAGTTGGAAGGGACCTTGTAGGTCATCTAGTCCAACCCCCTCCGCTCAAGCAGGAGACCTCACACCATTTCTGACAAATGGCAGTCCAATATCTTCTTGAAAGCTTCCAGTGATGAAGCCTCCAGAACTTCCGAAGGCAACTTCTGTTCCATGGGTAGATTGTTCTCACGCTCAGAAAATTCCTCCTTATTTCCAGGTTGAATCCATCCATTATTCCTTGTCTGGCCTTCAGGTACTTTGGAGAATAGGTTGACCCGCTCCTCTCTGTGGCAGACCCTCAAATATTGGAAGACTGTTATCATGTCTCCCCATGTCCTTCTCTTCACTAGACTAGCCATGCCCAGTTCCTGAAACTGTTCATCGTATGTTTTAGCCTCCAGTCCCCTCATCATCCTGGTTGCTCTTCTCTGCCCTCTTTCTAGAGTCTCAACATCTTTTTTATAGTGTGGTGACCAAAACCGGATGCAGGATTCTAGGTGTGGTCTTACTAAGGCTTTATAGAGTGGTATTAGTGCCTCACTTGGTCAGTTTCCATCCATTATTCTTTGTCTGGCCTTTGGGTGCCTTGGAGAATAGCTTGACCCCCTCCTCTCTGTGGCTGCCCCTCAATTAAGCCTGCTATCCTCTCTCATTCTGAACAAAGTGCTACCTTAGTTCCCTTTCAGGGTTAGCTTCTTCACTGCAGTTGCTCTCAAAAAGCAACTTCTCCACAGTTTAAAAGATACACACTACACACTTTCCTTTTGCTCCATTAGTGTAAGTATAACTTGGGAACAGACTTTAACAAAATCTCTGTTTACTGATGGATCTTGAACATGGGGATCTATGTAACAAGATGAAATTCAGTGGTGAAAAAAATTAGGTTCCACATTTAGGCAAGAAAAACCAAATGCACAGGTGTGGTGTAAGTGGTACCTGGCTCAATAATAGTAACTCTGAGACGGATCTCAGCCAGCCGTGTGTTGCAGCTGCCCAAAAAGCCAACACAGTTCTAGGCTTCATAAACAGAGGGATAAAATCAAGATCAGGTGAAGTGTTAATGCTTTACAATGCCTTGGTAAGCCCACACTTGGAATCCTGCATCCAGTTTTGGTTGCCACGATGTAGAAAAGATGTTGAGACTCTCGAAAGTGTGAAGAGAAGAGCAACAAAGATGATGAGGGGACTGGAGACTAAAAAGTATGATGAACAGTTTCTGGAATTGGGTCTGTCTAGTTTAATGAAAAGAAGGACTAGGGGAGACATGATAGCAGTCTTCCAATATCTAAAGGGCTGCCATAAAGAAGAGGAAGTCTATTCTCCAAAGCACCTGAATGCAGGGCAACAAGCAATGGAGGGAAACTAATCAAGGAGAGGAGCATCTTAGAACTAAGGCGAAATTTCCTGACAGAACAATTAACCAATGGAACGACTTGCCTCCAGAAGTTCTGTGGGGACCAACACTGGAAGTTTTAAAGAAGTGATTGGACAACCAATTGTTTGAAATGGTGTAGGGTTTCCTGCCTGAGGGGGGGGGGTTGGACTAGAAGACCTTGAAGGTCCCTTCCAACTCTACCTTTCTGCTACTCTGTTATCCTTATTGAATTAATTTGATGTGTGTGTGTGTGTGTGTGTGTGTGTGTGTGTTGCACATTATATTAAGCCATAGTACTGAATAGTTTGGATTTGCACCACATGCTAAAGAACAAACACACACACATACGGAGAATAATATGACTAAGCATAGATTGTTGTTGTGTGGCATTTTGCAGGAAGATAAACAAGACCGCATTATTGTTCCTCTTATTTTAAATAGTGCACAGCAATTTACTGATACTCAAAGCTCAGCTGCTTAAAGGACATGCAGGGCATGATATTAATCACATTAAGGCAGGAACATTCCTACTTGGGGGGAGGTGATACAGAGCGAAGGCTGCTGAAAGGTGGGTAGCTGTAAATGAGCAGAGACAGATTTAGCTTGTTTTCTGTGACTGTTCAAGAAAACTCAGCTGCATTTTATATTTTAAGGAACGTTTCTGTGGACCACAATGGACTCTTCCTTGCTTTGGTTTGATGGCATCCTGCCATAAAAATGTGGGTGAGTGGGTGGGAGATGTTGGAAGAAATGTCCTTCTGGGTTTAGTTCCATGGGGCCATGCAGGGGCAACTCTCTAGGCTGTGTTTTGAGTCTAAGTTTGATTGAGTTTCCAGATGCCATGTGGTGAGTTTCTGCAGAAGGCTAATCCCACCTTTATTATGTAAAGTATACTAGCTCAGGCTTTAATGGCTCATTGACAAAGGGGGGGGGGCAGGAAGCTGCAGGGAGCTACTCTGTCTTTAAAACACGTTTCTCCCTTTTCACATCCAGGGAAATATAATGTTCTGCCTTCTTAATATTTCCCAGGATATTTCAGTTTTCTAGCAGAGGGGTGGGTTCCTACAGGGAGAAGCAGTGGGATAGGGAGGATGACAGGGACCAGAGGCACCACCCCGAGATAAGAGCCAAGGGTTTAACAATTCAAGGACGCCGGCATGAGAACAGAAAGTAAATACCCAACAAAGAGGCACCAAACTGTTACCAAAACACCTAGTTTGAATACCATTGCACATTAAAAAAGAACCAAGGAGGGAGGGCCCGGGAGAAGGGAAAATAACTAGGTTTATGTGGGAATATTCAGATCTGGCTTTGCTTACATTGTAAAGGCTTTAGCAAAAGTATACCATTTGCTGCAAATGGAGTCAAGAGTCTTTCTTTACCAAATGCCAAGTTGGGACAGTCCTGACAGTCATCCAAGTTGTGGGTTGGAGTTGTTCTTTTCTCTTAAGTGGACAATTATATTACTGTAGGAAGTTATCACCTAGCCCTCTCCCAGAAAAATGAAATATCCTAGGAAATATTGAAAAGGCAGAATATTTCTCTGGATATGAAAAGGAAGAAACATGTTTTAAAAGACAGAATAGCTGCCTGCAGCTTCCTGCCCATCCCCCTTTGTCAATGAGCCATTAAAGCCTGGGCTAGTCCACTTTACATAATAAAGAGTTCTCCCCTTCAGCTCCAGAGTGATAGGATAATATTGGCCCTTTACCCAACTCACCACATGGCATCTGAGAACTCAACTAAAGCTGGATTCAAAACGCAGCCTACAGAGTTGCCCCTGCATGGCCCCATGGGAATCTGACAACCAATCAGATACAAGATCAAGATCAAAGGCCAGAGAGGGCATAAAACCAGGGACTCAGCTTCTCTTCCTCCCTTCCCTTCACTTTTTCTTCACCAACATTAAAGCATGTGATCAACTTTTCTGTTCAGGGCTCAAGCCATGTGGTCCTGTCCACCATTAAAACCATCTTTCCAAGCAGCCTCCATGTCTCCAGTGTCTTTTTCCCCACTTGGAGCCGAACCCAGAAGGACATTTCTTCCAACAGTACTTAAACATGAGCCTGTAGTGTGTGGCGGCAGCCAAAAAGCTAATACAATCCTCGGTTGTATAAACACAGGCATAGAATCAAAATCAAGTGAACAGTATTAGTAGTGCTTTATAAAGCCTTAGTAAGGCCACACCTGGAATATTCTGCATCCAGTTTGGTCACCACATTACAAAAAAGATGTTGAGACATTGGAAAAAGACAAAAGAAGAGAAATTAAAATGATTAGAGGCCTGGAGACAAAAATATATGAAGAATGGTTGCAGGCATTGGGTATGTTTGTCTAGTGAAAAGAAGGACTAGGGGATGACATGATAGCAGTGTTCCAGTATTTGAGGGACTGCCCCAAAGAAGAGGAAGTCAAATTATTCTCCAAAGCGCCAGAAGGCAGGACAAGAAGCAATGGATGGAAACTAATCAAGGAGAGAAGCAACCTGGAATTAAGGAGAAACTTCCTGACAATGAGGAAAATTAACCAGTGGAACAGCTTGCCTCCAGAAGTTATGGTTGCTTCATCACTGGAGGTTTTTAAGAAGAGTCTAGACAGTCACTTATCTGAAATTGTATATGTTCTCCTGCTTGAGCAATGGGCTGGACTAGAAGACCTCCAAGGTCCCTTCCAACTCTATTCTGATTGATTGAGAAATTCTGGGGCTATTCTCAAAAGATGAGAAAAGATGAGACAAAAAAAGAAAAATAGAGAAATTATAAACAAGCCACTGAATAATCTTAATTGGGCTATTCACCTTAATGGATTGTTTTTCAAATGTTTGGGTTCTGCTTTGATTCTGTCTTTTATTTTTTCATAATGACTCTAAAATCATTTCAGGGTTTTTCAGTATGAACTGTTTTTATTGAAGTACTTCATACGTAAGTAAGCAAGCAAATGAATAAATGTGTGGAGGGAAGGTGATTTAATCTTTGCACCTCTTTGCGGTTGAAAAATCAATAAGACAAACATTGGATCCCTTTCTGTGCCAGCAGCTATTCTTTGCAAAGGAGAGAAGATATCAGTTGCTCTCCTTGAAATACATTTCTCCTAACTTGTGGGATTGCAGATTCAGATTTCAAAATTTGGAATCGGAAAAAGTTCTCTGACATGTACATGCCTGTAGCAATTCTCAATCATCCAGGTCATGGTTGTCCCAAAGGTGCTTTTTCAGGAGGCAACTGGACTTTGAAAGAGAGAAACTTTTTCAAAACGAAAAAAAAAACAAGAAAATCCAGTTGCCTTTTGAAAAAGCATCTTGGGGACAACCATGACCTGGATGACTGAGAATCTCTACAGACCTTTAGCTATACAATTTGGGATGAACACCCTTTGTGGAAATAGGAATGGATTTCCAGAGGGGAAAAAAATTGCAGACTACAGGAACCAGGAGCATCAACTCAGGTGACCCCGAGGACACATATAAACCTCCAAGGGCTTCTAAAAGGATGCAAATAACCAGCTGTCTGCAAGAGGTATAAATCCTTCCATTTCTCACTATCCTGTCAGAGCTGAAGAAGCTTCTTGGATGAGAAGGGAAACATTGTCAAAGAAAAAACAAGAAAGTCCAGTTGCCTCCTGAAAAAACCCTTTTGGAACAATGTAGTACTTGTAAACAGGGCCACCTTGGTGGTGATGATAGGCTGCCCTGTTAGTGGGAAGAAGGAATGACTCTGAGGGACCAAGACGATACAGCAGATAAGAGTAAATATCTCTTAGAAAAACTCTGGTCCTGCCTTAGGCCTGAAAGTCGGCTGGGAGATTTTTGGTTAATCATGTTTCTCAGCCCAATCCACAGAAGAGGTCATATCAGTTATGGAGTTAAAACATAGAATAATACATAGTTAAAATATAGAAAAATAGGGGTTAGATCAGGGGTGTCCAAACTTGGGAACTTTAAGACTTGTGTACTTCAACTCCCAGAATTCCCCAGCTTGGGAATTCTGGGAATTGAAGTTCACAAGTCTTAAAGTTCCCAAGTTTGGACACCCCTGGGTTAGATATTGAGAGTGGAGCAATAGGCTCCACCAAGGTCCTCCATTCCGGCGGGAAAATACTGGAAGCTCATTGGCTGAGCTGTCTGACAGCTCCCTATAAAAGGGCTAGCTGTCTGAAAGGCTAGTGCTGGATCTGTATATAGTTTGCTGAATAAAGAGCTGTTGTTGTCACTGAAGCCTGAGTCTTGTCTCCTCCATTCACCCTATGTAACAATAGGGTGGAAAGGACCTTGGAGGTCTTCTAGTCCAACCCCCTGCTCAAGCAGGAGACCCTACAACATTCCAGACAAATGGCTGTCCAATGCTTTCTTGAAAACCTTTAGCACCCACAACTTTTAGAGGAGAGCTAATTAATTGTTTTGTCAGAAACTGGAAAAAAATCAACACACCCTCAGATGAAACTACAATCAGGAAAATACTCGAATGTTCAGAAATGGATAAAATTGATAAAAGAAAGAGACGAATCGGACTTCTATAAAGTATGGAATAAAATGTACAAGTGGCTAGAAATCAGAAGCCAAAACAGAAAACAGAGAATACAAATATATGGTGATACAACTAATGAATATTATTAGTAAGGTGACCAGATTTTCAGATTGGTAAAGTGGGACACCAATTTCCGGGGGGGGGGGGGGGGCTTGATTAACAATTTTATATGGAGCAACAAAAATTTTCATAGAACGCAAAAATAGTATTGTAATATATTATATATTTTTATTTCAACATAACTACAATTTACTCTTTTCTTACTCATTATGTTAATAATCTAAAAAAAAAATAAAGTTATATGATTTTATACAACATAAAATTCAACGAGGGTGAAACACACTAAATCTGGCAAAGCTGCCTTGCACCAACCTGGCCTGCCCATAGAAAAGCAGCCACTTTGAGACACATAAACCTGGTCTGAACATATTGCATCAGAAAGAAAGCATTTGCAAAAAGGAACATTTCTTGTAGTAAATATATTTTATAAACAATTAAAAAATAATTTCCCCCCAAAATAATTAAAAAAAGATATTCTATAAATAAAAGAAATCCTTAAAAACCATTGTTAAGTATTACACTAGTAATAATTTACACTGTAACCATTTCAAACCATTCCACACAGAATAAATTGAAGTAAAACAATTTTTAAAAATTCTATACTCAATACTTTGAAATGTATTGTGCATAGAATTTTTAAAAATAGTTTTACTTCAATTTATTCTGTGTGGAATAGTTTGAAATGTTTTACTTCAATTTTTTGTGTGGATTCTGTGGGGGGAAAGCTAGGCCACGGCGGTTACTGCCAGCCCACGGCCTCACTAGGGAAGACCTTCACAAGGGAAGGCCTTCCCTTGCGAAAGCTAGGCTGCCGCCACCCACCCAAAGCCTCCCGAGTCCCGCTGAAGCAGCAAGAAGGTGAAGGCGAAATGAAGGTCAGACTCAAGCAGCCCAAAGCTTTTAAACTTAAACTTTTCTGCCCCCAGCCTGCTCATTGATTGGCTGGACTCCAGTCAATCAGTGAGCGGCAGGCTGGGCTGGCTTAGTGCAGATGGGCGGGGGAGCGAGCAAGCTGCAACGCATCAAAAATGGGGGAGCGAGTGAGCGAGCTGCAACGTGACCAAAATTAAAAATTAAAAATCGGGACTTTTTAATAACGACGCAGGATGCGGGACAAATTGTGGAAAATCGTGACTGTCCCGCCAAAAGCGGGACATCTGGTCACCTTAATTATTATAAGTGTTAATATTATGTCTGCTACATTACAAGACAAGGTTAAAGTAATAGGAAGGCAATGCAGAAGGGAGAATTATAAAAGCTAAGCAGGAAAGCTGATATAGAAAGCTGTAAAATTACTGTATATTGTTACGTATGTTCTGTGTTTTTTTTTCTTGTGTCTTCTTTACTGTTTTTAAAGATTAAAACATTCAATAAAAATTATATATTAAAAATAATAATAATTGTTTTGTCAGGAAATTTTTTCCTGAGTTCTTGGTAGCAACTAAGGTGAAATTGATTGATACAAGTTAATCAATTGATTAACACAATTGATTAATTAACAGAACCAACTTTGTATGGAACCAATTGGATGGGCCTGGCACCTGGGTCTGACGAAAGCTGGGAAGTATGGAAATTGTTGAATGGACTGTACATGGATATTACAAGCGCCAGAGATGGGGTTATCTGGTGCTACTGTTCTTTGCAATTGTGTTGACATGCAGACAACAACACATATGTATACCTACCCTTTGTATTCCAATCAGTGTACACTTGAGGACTTCACGCAGTGCAGCTGAACACAGTTAGGGTTGTTAGTTTCTGGGCAAGATCTGTTTCGTTTGTACATGTTCTAATCTTGTACTTTACATTTTAATTTTCATGTCATATAGTGTGCCTTATTTTAATTATGATGCTTCTGATGCTTGTCCATCAAGTCAGGATCACTCTTAGTGACCATAGCTTCTCTTAATGGTGATCTGTCCTCAATTTGCTCTTTCACATTTCCCAACACTGCTGTCCATCTCCACTGTAATTGAATCCATCTGCTTTCCTGCTCGTCCGCCTCTTCTCTTGCCTTGCCAAGTTTATATTCTCCCAACAGGGGTCACCTAAGGTGTGAGGGCCATCCCAGTTAAAGCCAACAGGCTCTTTTATTGGGTAGCAGTGATATCAGAAGATGCTGGAGGCAGCTGTTCACCTCAAAGACAATGGCTAAGGCACCAATTCCGCATTAAATGACTCCTGTGATAGTCCTTCAAGAAACCTCTTGGGTAGACAAGATAAGGTTACAGCATGGGTGTCAAACTTGATTTCATTGAGGGCAGCATCAGGGTTGTGTTTGCATCACCAGGGTGGGTGTGGCCAGCTCAATGTCATTCATGTTGGGGGTGCTGTGGTGGCTCGAGGGCTCTGCCAGCGAAAATGGGCTCCGTTTTTGGCTACAACAGTCTCCTGTAATCCTCTGCCAGCGAAAACGGAGCTTGGGAGGGCTACCCTTGGTCCCCCCAGGCTCTGTTTTTACTGGCAGAGGCACCATGGGGCAGTCCTTTGCTGTTTCCAGGGTGGCCCCATGGGCCAGATCTAAACACCCTGCGGTCCAGATTCGGCCTCCGGGCTTTGAGTTTGACACCCTTGAGTTAGGGAGATACCCACACAAATAAATGACAAGAACTGATATTCAGAAGTGGGTTCATTGACACGTTGCCTGAGGAAAGAGGCAGATTTTTCAAGGCTCTTGTAGAGGGTGGCAGCCAGGTTGAAGGTGCATGGATCTCAGGGAGGGATGGGATTGTTATTCCAGAAGGCGGGTGCTGTGGCTGACTCCAACCAATCAGAATAGAGCTGGAAGGGACCATGGAGGTCTTCTAGTCCAACCCTCCTCTCCAAGCAGGAGACCCTATTTGAGACAAGTGACTGTCCAATCACTTCTTGAAAGCCTTCAGTGATGGAGCACCCACAACTTCTGAAGGCAAGCCCTTCCACTGGTTGATTGTTCTCACTGTTAGGAAGCTTCTCCTTAATTCTAGGTTGCTTCTCTCCTTGGTTAGTTTAGTCTGATTGTCACCAGTCACTTAGCGATTGTTCGAAGTTATCATGGATCTACTTATGGGAGGTACTTACAACTTGGATTTGAAGTTCTGATGGTGCAGGAGAAGGAGAAAGAGGAGGAGGAAAGAATGAATGAACAAAATGCGCAATATCCAAAGTAAGTTTCTTTTAGAGATTATTATTACTACTATTTCTTCTTCTTCTTCTTCTTCTTCTTCTTCTTCTTCTTCTTCTTCTTCTTCTTCTTCTTCTTCTTCTTCTTCTTCCTCCTTCTCTTCCTCCTCCTCTTCTCATCCTCATTATTCTTATTCTCCTTATTCTCATTCTCCTTATTCTTCTCCTTCTCCTTCTTTTTTCCTTCATATTCTTCTTATTCTGCATTGCTGTATTCAGACAACCTCAGCAGAGTGGGAGAGAGAATGGAAAAGGGAACAATGAGAAATGTATCTTAAACCAACCGTCAATCTCATAGCAACAGAGTTAGTTTTTGATGTAAATATTGGTAGGATAGAGCACACAGATGTCAGGAAAAAGGAACTGAAGGGAATACAAATTAAAATGCAAATCTCTGCTTGAGACGCTTTGAGGTAACTGTAAACCTCTATTTCTCTTCTTCTTTTGTCCTCCTCTGTGGCTGTCAGAATGAGCTTCTGGAACTTGGAAGGGAATTAAAATCAGTGCAGGTAATAGGGTGCGGTGGTAGAGTCCTGACTGGGTTGTTAGATAGGACTGTATCACTTCAGGATGCAAGTGGGTCAACTTGGGAGTAAGGCCACAGGTGGACGATGAATGGCGCATCCCAGAGGAAATAAAAAAGGAGCGAAAGGGGAGTGGAATTTGCAGGAGACAATTAGTTTGCTTAATTTGCCACGTTTTGCAGATATCAGCCTGTCAGCTCTCCAAATCAGATAAGGTCTGTGGCTATGAATCCTCCCTTGAAAGACTTTGCTGGATGTGAATGAGCAGAATTCACAGTAAATTAATAAAAGGGTTTTTTTGTTGGGACAAGAAGAGCTTCAGGCTCTTGGGAAGTCGAGGTCAGAAGAGATCCGTCTTAGCCCTTTCTCGGTATTTCTTGGTCACATTCAAAACCTGTAGCTGCAGGATGTGAAGCCGGAGAGCTTTCCCTAAGAAAGGCCGACCAGCCAGGCCAAGTGGATGCAACCCGCCTTGATTCACCTAGGAGGAAAAAGGGGGTGGGTGGGTCTTTTACGTCAAGAGGCTGCAATTCAAATATTCCACTTCGACGTCTGCAGCATATCCTGCGCTTCGTCTCTGTTGGCAACAGATATTTATATGCACGGTTCAGACAGCAATGGTCTCGAAAGGTTACGGCTGGTATTTGGTGGTAATTGATGCATTAAAAGCTTTCCTAAAATTGCTAATTAAGTTTGATGCATTGCAATAATTGCGGTGGCGTGCAGCCCCGGGAAATGGGCCATGTGCAAAAACTCGGTGGAAGCTTTCAGAGAAGCAGGAACAACCAAAAGGGAAAAGGGGTGATTGTGTGAGAGATCTCATATGCGAGGTCAGGAGAATCACTTCTAACAGGGAATAACAGAACTGAAGGTTAAACACTCCTTTGCATCACTGTTTATGCATGGACACCTGTCCTCTCTTCATGCACCGATTTGACATGATTATGTTAGTGTAACTCCAGAATCTATTTTGCTGATGGCTTTCTCTCCTTGCATTGGCACCACAGAGCATCAGTCCAAAACATTTCAAACTGGGCATGGCTAGTCTAGTGAAGAGAAGGACCAGGGGAGACATGATAGCATTGTTCCAATATTTGAGGGGCTGCCACAGAGAGGAGAGGGTCAAGCTGTTTTCCAAGGCAACCAAAGCCCAGACAAGGTATAATGGATGGAAACTGACCAAGTGAGGTATTAATACCACTTTATAAAGCCTTAGTAAGACCAGACCCAGAATACTGCCTCCAGTTTTGGTTACCACACTATAAAAAAGATGTTGAGACTCTAGAAAGAGTGCAGAGAAGAGCAACCAGGATGATGAGGGGATTGGAGGCTAAAACATACGATGGATGGTTGCAGGAACTGGGCATGGCTGGTCTAGTGAAGAGAAGGACTAGGGGAGACAGGAGAGCATCTTCCAATATTTGAGGGGCTGCCACAGAGAGGAGGGGGTCAAGTTATTCTCCAAAGCACCTGAAGGCCAGAGAAGGAATAATGGATGGAAACTGAACAAGGAGGGATTCAATCTGGAAATAAGGAGAAATTTTCTAACAGTGAGAACAATCAACCCATGGAACAGAAGTTGCTTTCGGAAGTTGTGGGAGTTTCATCACTGGAGGCCTTCAAGAAGAGACTGGACTGCCATCTGTCAGAAATGGTGTAGGGTCTGCTTGGGGGGGGGGCAGAACCATGAGGCATCATTGGAAGAGTATGGAGAAAAATTATACAGGTAGAGAAGATACAGTAGTATATTCTCTCAAGTCCATTATAGCATGTCCAAATGTGGGTGTGTCAAATTGTTCAACTTTCAATTTCAAAATATTAGGCATGCTCAAAAGTTATGAGATATCTTGGGGATTATAAAGATATTTTGGTTACCATAATATAGTTTAGATGTGCTTGGTAAATAACTACATAACATCATAACTTTTTAACATTTTGTTTGTTTCATACAAATGGAATGCAGGGAAGAGAGGAGGGAAGGAAGATTTCCCAAAATGTGGAAATGGCCGTAATAGAAGTCACCACAATTATGACTTCTCTTTTCCTCTCTTGGAGCCAACCAGGCCTTGTGAGACATTTCTGACTTGCAATGCTATATTAAGGTTTAATCTGTACAGACATTTCAGTCCTTAAGTACACAGAAAGAGGCACTCCTTGGCCAGATGACTAGATTGAACACTGGGCGTGTGGGATTTGGATCATAAGGAGGATTGGGAGTGGAGAGAATAGCTAGTGAGTTTTGTTTTCTGAGCTCAGTTTATTTTGCATTTTCATAATTTAGCTAAGGAAGAGACTCCCTTCCTTCCTTCCTCCCTCTCCCCCTTCCTTCCTCCACTCCGTCCTTTCCTCTTTATCTTCCTCCCTCCCTCCCTTCCCTCCCTCCCTTCCCTCCCTTCCCTCCCTTCCCTCCCTTTCTTCCTCTTCCCTTCCTCCCTCTCCTTCCTTCCTCCCCTCCCTCCCCTTCCCCTTTCCTCTTTTCCTCCCTCCCTCCTTTCCTCCCTCCCTCCCCTCCCTCCCTCCCTTTCTTCCTTCCTTCCACCAATCCCAGCTTAGTATTTTTCTCATTGCTCTGGGTACTTTTTCACTTCAGTGTATGTTTTTTATATTAGCCGGTGATCTTATAACCAACTCTGGGCAGTTCCCAATCATGATCCATTTCTTATTTTGAGAACGAGCTCTTGTTGAGGCTAGAAATATTCCCTCTTGTCTTTTTTCTCCTTTTTTCTCTCTACAACTACTTCAGAAGTTGTAACCATTTGCCCAATGGCCAGGGGAGGATTTCTCTCTCTCTCTCCATATATTGTTTTCTATACGTCCATTTTTACCTTCACGCAAATAAGTGTGGAGCATAGATAAGATATGAACCAATAAATAATAAAGTTGGTAATGAAGTTACGATAACTTGTGGCTTAGCAGAAGTAGATAATCTTAATTATGGTTGCTGGGCAGCATATGAAAGAGTTGACTTCATTTAAAGAATAAAAGAACAAAGCCAAGGAAGATGTGACATCGAGAAGAAAGCAAACATTAACAAAGGGCTCTTTTTTCAGAACATAGAAATATCTGGTGTTGCACTTTTCTGCTTTTATCACATCCTCTCGGGTTGTGTGTCCAGTTCAGGATCCCACACAAAGAATTCTGAGAATCTGGAAGAAATTCTAGTGAATCTGGCTTGTAGTGAAAAGGACCAGGAGGGACACAACAGCAGCGTTCCAATATTTGAAAGGCTGTCACAAAGAAGAGGGGGAGGGGTCAGCCTATTTTCCAAAGCACTAAAAAGGAAGACAAGAAGCAATGGGTGGAAACCAATCAAGGAGAGAAGCAACCTAGGACTAAGGAGAAATTTCTTGACAGTGAGAACAATTAATCGGTGGAACAGCTTGCCTCCAGAAGTTGTGGGTGCTCCATTGATGGAGGATTTTTAAGAAGAGACTGGAAAACCATTTGTCCAGAATGGTATAGGGCAGTGGTGAAATTCATTTTTTTTACTACTGGTTCTGTGGGCATGACTTGCTGGGTGTGGCGTGGCTTGGTGGGTGTGGCTTGGTGGGTGTGGCTTGGTGGGTGTGGCAGGAGGATACTGCAAAATCCCCATTTCCTCCCAATCAGCTGGGACTCAGGAGGCAGAGAATAGATGGGGAAGGGGGGGGGGGAAGCCACACATGGCAGTTCTCCAAACTACTCAAAATTTCTGCTACCGGCTCTCCAGAACCTGTCAGAACCTGCTGGATTTCACCCCTGGTATAGGGTCTCCTGTATAGGGTTGGACTAGAAGACCTCCAAAGTCCTTTCCAGCTCTGATATTCTATATTCCAAGTTCAGTGATAAGCAGTGATGATGATTGGATGAGCTATGAAGGAAGATGGAAAGAACTGGGAGGTTTAGTTGTGGAAGAAAAGGCTGTTTTGCCAAGAGCCGGTGCAGTGATCAGGTGCCAACAGCAATTTTTGACCAGAGACAATGAATACACTTGTAAATGAAGGAATTGTAAACTTTATTATTAATTTTAGCAAGCAGATTGAAAAACATAAAATAAAAAGCATACATATTAAGCAAGATGATACCTAAATCTCTTAAAAGGTGGCGGGAGCTCCTTAAGGATGGCAAATTTCCACAGTGCTAGATTCCCTGCAGAAGCCCTAATAGCAAAATACCCACTTTAAAAAAGAATAATAATGAAAACATGGCACCAGGATTTTGTGGCCCTGCAACTGCCAGGACATCTCAAGACCTGAGCTTGACTGGCTGACACCTGACTCCGAGATGGGAGTGCAAGATCTGAGCAAGACAAGCTTTGAAGTTCCGTGAAGATTCCAATTCAGAATAGATCTGGAAGGGACCTTGGAGGTTTTCTAGTCCACCCCCCCCTCTCTTCTCCTTTGTTAAGCAAGCGAGAATGAAAAACAGGAAAGGTGGGTCTAGACCTGTGATGGTGAACCTATGGCACGCTGGCCACAGATGGTGCATGGAGCCATATCTGCCGGCACACAAGTGGTCAGCTTCAGCGCACATGTGTGGGCCAGCTGTTTTCGGCCTTCTGGAGGGCCAGGGGAGGCCGTTTTCGCCCTCCCCAGGCTTCAGGAAAGCCTCCAGAGGCGTTTTTCACCCTCTCCAGCCTCTGGAGGCTTTCCTGAAGCCTGGGGAGGGCGAAAACAGGGAAGGGGGATTGTGCGTGCATGCACAGGTGGGCGGGGCACATTGCGTTGTGAGTGTGGGGCGCACACAAGCACAATTTTGGCATGTGCTTACAAAAAGGTTTGCCATCCCTGTTCTAGACTTTTCGAGATGTGAAGGAGAGATCAAAATATGTCACTAACTCTTCACCATCCATCATGGTCTTCCCTCATTGCCAGTACAAAGGCTTAACAGGAGATATGAGGGCACCAGGGGAGGCATCCACTTACTTTCCCTACCAGTTCACAAATGTGAGCTTGGCCTTCCCCGCATGCACTTTGGCTTGAAAATCTGCCTAAATAGGACGGCATAGAGCCGTGATGGCAAACCTATGGCACACGTCTGAATTTTGATCACATGACTATGGGGACGCTGCAAAGGTCGTAACTGTGAAAAGTGATCATAACTCCCTTTTTTCAGTGCCATAGTAACTTCAAACAGTCACTAAAGGAACTGTTGTAAGTTGAGGACCTGCCTGTATTTCTAGGGAGCTGCCACTGCTCTGGACAGACTAGTTATAATTCAGAATAAACCGCATCCATAGCCTGCATGATCTAACTTCTGTGGGGTTTTTTAGCCCCTTTATTTCTTTTGGCAAGAAATAAATAAAGTAGCTTTTGGTTTCCATGATGTAGAAAAGATGTGGAGACTCTAGAAAGAGTGCAGAGAAGAGCAACAAAGAGGATTAGGGGACTGGAGACTAAAACATATGAAGAACGGTTGCAGGAACTGGGTATGTCTAGTCTGATGAAAAGAAGGACCAGGGGAGACATGATAGCAGTCTTCCAATATCTCAGGAGCTTCCACAAAGAAGAGGCAGCCAAGCTATTCTCCAAAGCACCTGAGGGTAGGACAAGAAGCAATGGGTGGAAACTAATCAAGGAGAGAAGCAACTTAGAACTGAGGAGAAATTTCCTGACAGTTAGAACAATTAATCAGTGGAACAACTTGCCTCAAGAAGTTGTAAATGCTCCAACACTGGAAGTTTTTAAGAAGATGTTGGACAGCCATTTGTCTGAAGTGGTGTAGGGTTTCCTGCCTAAGCAGGGGGTTGGTCTAGAAAACCTCCAAGGTCCCTTCCAACTCTGTTATTCTAATTTAAGAGGGAAAATGGCTTTTCACCCATTAGCAGTTTGCCAAGAAACTTTCCCCCTGGTTTGTCTCTCCACCCACCCCATTTTTTTTTGTAAAAGGTAAAAATAAAAATGTGGTTTCAATGGTTGCATTAAAAAAAAATCCTCTCACTATGACATTTATTTGCTCATTAGCAGGCGGCAGCCAATAAAATCAGATGGTGCTATTTAGATAAGAACCAATAATCTAAAAAGCATTGATGGCCGGTTGGTACACTTGCCATCGGCCTCGGGGCTCTCTATCAAGATAACCAGAGCAGATGCTGTTTTTACAGCTTGCTGCTCCTACGGTGGTTTCCCTCCACATTGTAGGATTGGTCCCAGGGAATTATCTCTGGCCACCCGATTGACTGACTGGGGGTAAAATAAACAATGAAAGAAGCCGACAGAGCACCATCTTCATAGAAGGCCAGTTATTTAAAATGATCAGCAACGCTGGAAAAAGTCTGGTTTTTGGTTTCTTTTTTTCAGGACAAAGTGAATTTAATTTCCTGGTCTTTTCCCCACTTGTAGTTTATTTGGCTCCAAAATACCCAGACACTTCTATACTACTGTAGAAAGTTAGCACCCACCTCTCTCCGAGAAAAGTGAAATATTTTAAAAGGCAGAACATTATACTTCCACTACAAGAGAAATCCTAGGGTGGCTCAGTGGCTAAGATGCTGAGCTTGCTGATCAGAAAGGTTGGCAGTTTGGCGGTTCAAATCCCTAGCACCGCGTAACGGAGTGAACTCCCATTACTTCCTCCAGCTTCTGCCAATCCTAATTCTTCTTTTCTCTTGACTGGTCAAACCTAAAACCTGCAGCCGTTCTTCGTATGATTTAGTCTCCAGGCCTTTGATCATCTTAGTTGCTCTTCTTGGGACTTTTTCCAAGGTCTCAGCATCTTTTTTGTAGTGTGGGGACCAAAATTGGTTGCAGTATTCCAGGTGTGGTCTTAGTACTAAGGCTCAGTGACTAAGCTTGTTGATCAGAAAGGTCAGCAGTTCGGTGATTCAAATCACTGTGTAATGGAATGAGCTCCCATTACTTGTCCCAGCTTCTGCCAACCTTGCAGTTCGAAAGCACATAAAAATGCAAGTAGAAAAATAGGGACAACTTTAGCGTTTCGTATGCCTTCAGCATTTACTCATGCCGGCTACATGTCCCTGGAGACGTCTTTGGATAGCGCTTGCTCTTTGGCTTTAAAACAGAGATAAGCACCTTCCCCTAGAGTCAGAAATGACTAGCACATACTGTATGTGCAAGGGGAACCTTTACCTTTACCTTTACCTTACAAGAGAAATAGAAATCTTAAAGGGAACAGAAACGCAGAGCCACAGTTCCCTTCCCCCAAGCAGATACTAAGATGAGGCCAGCTTTTAGAAATGCAGATTTGGTAATCCATTCAAGGCAGGATATTTTGAACAAAGGAAAAATTAGGTAGAATGGTAGGATCAGCCCTCACTCAAGATCCAAACCAGGGAAGTCATTAAGACACAATAGGAATGGCCCAACACCCTTTCAGGACCCAAGCCTTCTCATTACATCATCTTGGAGAGTCCAGGCTTCAATCAAACTTAATTCAGACAACCTAAAAAGTTAGCTATGACCCCCGCATAGACCCCCTGGGAGTCTGACAACCAATAGAATACATTTCTTGCACAGGAACAGAAAGCTCAAGGGCAAGGCCCAAGAGAGGGTATAAATATCCCCCTTCTCTCTCAACTCCAGATGGTCAGCTGCCAGGACTTCAAATCCATGTGGTCCTGTCCACCATTAAAACCATCTTTCCAATCAGCCTCCATGTTTCTCCCAACTTAGAACTGAACCAGATGGATATTTCTTCCAACACTACATCGTAAGCAAGAGCCTGGTCTGATCCCATTTTCAATATATATTTTTAATAGCCACATAGTAATGCTCCCTTCCAGAAAATAGCGGAGATTAACAGAGAGTTGGAAGAGACCTTGTAGGTCGTCCAATCCCCACCACCACCACCACAACCCAAGCAGGAGACCCTACATCATTTCTGATAAATGGCAGTCCAGTCTCTTCTTGAAAGCTTCCAGTGATGAAGCTCCCATAACTTCTTTTTCCCCCCATAACATTTTATAATTTTCCTTTCACATACATTCACAAATATACATTCTTGTAAATACTCTTAACATTTATCTATTAGCTATTAACATTTATCACAATCTTCTTATGAGTATAGAAAACACAGTTGGGGCCACTTTCCTGCCACCCCGTCCGCCATCTTGTTTCGCAACAACCCTACTCCTTCCATCTTCTCAACTTCCCTTTTCTGCTTTCTCCTTTCCTTCTCTCCTTCCTCTTTCCTTCTTCCCCTCCCCCACTCTTCTTCTCCTCCTTCTTACCCTCTTTCCTACTCTTATTCCCCTTCCTTTCTCTGCTTTACCCCTTCTTCTTTTCCCTCCTCTTCCTCTCTCCTTTCTGTTGTTGCCCTTACTTATTTTCTTTCTGTAGTGGATTCTCGGAGTGGCATT
Source organism: Thamnophis sirtalis (assembly GCF_051295495.1). Classification (NCBI taxonomy): domain Eukaryota; kingdom Metazoa; phylum Chordata; class Lepidosauria; order Squamata; family Natricidae; genus Thamnophis; species Thamnophis sirtalis. The sequence continues at coordinate 18,685,865 of NW_028261394.1, read as the reverse complement.
CCAGGGGCCCAAACTTTATATTTACATTAAAAAAAGTTCCCATAACTTCTGAAGGCAACTTCTGTTCTACTGATTGATTGCTCTCATTGTCAGAAAATTTCTCCTTGTTTCTAGGTTGAATTTCTCCTTGGTCAGGTTCCATCAGTTATTCCTTGTCTGACCTTCAGGTGCTTTGGAAAATAGCTTGACCCACTGTCTGACCTTGACGTTGTGGCTCCAGAAGGTACGGTGAGTAGCGAACCTTCCCCCCTCCCATTCGTGGCAGACTTTCATTGAGCGAATGAGATGGTAGGTCTGACAGGCTACCTGTGTCACTGTGTGAATTAAGGGGGTGTCTGTCTTAGATGTTTTCATACATCTCTGTCTTTGCAAGGGGGCTTAAAGTACCTTCTGACAGTTTGTTGCTCTGGCAACGCATCTTTCCTCTCTTCGTCAAGGCCACCCGCTCTACTCTGTATGCTGCCACTACTGTTGAGTTGACGCAAGCAGCCCAGTCCTGTTCAGTCATTGTGAGATTCTATTTGCATTTGTGGAAAAGAACAAACTGACCATCGGCTATTCTTCAGGCAACTTGGAGTATTCTCCCCTCCCCAACTGTATTGGAGTAATACATTTTCTTAGCCAGAAAGAACCACAGACATCATCTTGGCATAATGTCCATCCGACGATGACTGAACTTCATTTAAAATCTCTAAAAGAGAAAACTTATGCAACACATGGAATGTTAAACCCCAATAAACAAAACACAAGTGATTGTTTAATGCACCTTCTCTGGACCATACTCTTCCCTAATAGAAAGGCCTGATTCACTCAAGATGCTACAGCTGGTTTCCTACTCCCACGGTGAAACACAGCTTATTTTAGATTGGTCTCTCCCTCCCTGTCTTTAAAGAGAAGAAGATAGAATGAATGATCTGGAAGGGACCTTGGAGGTCTTCTAGTCCAGCGCCCTGCTCAAGCAGGAGAAACTATACCATTTCAGATAAGTGACTGTCTAGTCTCTTCTTAAAAGCATCCAGTGATGGAGTGTGCACAATTTCTGAAGGCAAGATGTTCCGCTGGCTAATTGTCCTCACTGTTAGTAAGTTTCTCCTTAATTCCAGGTTGCTTCTCTCTCTGATCAGTTTCCATCCATTGTTTCTTGTCCTGCCCTCTGGTGCTTTGGAGAATAATTTGTCCCTCCTCTTCTTTGAGGCATCCTCTCAAATACTGGAACACTGCTAAGACGCTGAGCTTGTCGGCTGTTCAGTGGTTAGAATTGCCATGTAACAGAGTGAGCTCCCTTTATTTGTCCCACCTTCTGCCAACCTAGCAGTTCAAAAGCACATAAAAATGCAAGGAGAAAAATAGGAAAAATTTGGTGGGAAGGGAACAGCAGCCTGAGCGCCTTCAGCATTTAGTCATGCCGGCCACATGACCACAGAGACGTCTTTGGACAGTGCTGGCTCATCGGCTTTGAAACGGAGATGAATACCGCCCCCTAGAGTCATGGATGACTAGCACATATGTGCAAGGGGAACCTTTACCTTACTTACTAATACTTCAGAACTAACTAGAGAGAACTAATTCCTGCAAGTACCACCTTATGCTCTACAAGATCTAGTCATGCAGTGGCCAAGGGCATGATTATATTGATGGACACACATGCACACACCCAAACCACACTTCAGGGCTTGCCAGATTCCTTGCTCCTCCTAGCATTATTATAGAGTTGAGAATGAGTTTCTCTAAAACTTTTTTTGCAGAGGGAAAAAACCCAGCAGGGAGAGTTTCGGTGCCACTGGCTATTGCAACAGCCTCCTGATGTAGAAGGAAAGGAAATGGTTCAAAGGGAGGCAAGGGTATCTTTGTCATAAGGCATAACCTCTGGTTTTCAGTCTATAGCCAGCCCAGGGCTATCTATGCTTTTTACAAAGCCACTTCCCCTGGAGCTGTTCCAGGTCCTGAAAGCATAGGCAATACCTCCTCACTGGATCACAGCATTACAACCCCACCCTATGCAGCATTTGTGCTCCTTCCCTTCTCAACATTTGAATCTCCAGCTTAATTATGGCACAGCAATAATGAAAGAATTGTGCAAGGTAGGGGTTGTCCATCAGAATTATCCTGTTTGAAGGGGCTACGTTGGCCCCTAGCTTAACTTTTAACTTTTTTTTCTAACTCTAGAAAAAGTGCAGAGGAGAGCAATCAGGATGATGAGGGGACTGGAGGCTAAAACATAGAATGGATGGTTGCAGGAACCAGGCATGGCTAGTCTAGTGAAGAGATGAAGAGATGGGAGACATGATAGCAGTCTTCCAATATTTGAGGGGCTGCCCCAGAGAGGAGGGGGGTCAAGCTGTTTTTTGTCAAAACAACTGAAGGTCAGATAAGGAATGGTGGATGGAAACTGACCAAGGAGAGATTCAACCTGGAATTAAGGAGGAATTTTCTGGCAGTGAGAACAATCAACCAGTGGAACAGAAGTTGCCTTCGTAAGTTGTGGGAGCTTCATCCCTGGAGGCTTTCAAGAACAGACTGCACTGCCATCTGTCAGAAATGGTGTAGGGTCTCCTGCTTGGGTGGGGAATTGGACTAGATGACTTATAAGGTCACTTCCAACTCTGTTAATCTGTTAAATTTCATTCCCACTCAGGGCAAGCATCCAAATGAAAGTATCTCAGATAGAAAGCTGTCCAGCCTCTTCCTGAGCATTTCAGATGACATGTTGACCTTTGGTGAGGAAGGAGTTTTAATTCTGCCCCCAAAGATCCAAGATAAATCCAAGATACTGTATCGTGTATTCCGGAATTAGAGGAAAGGATCTTGACCTCCATTTCAGGTTTTCCAAGAGTGCTGTTCTATCCACACTCTCTTTCTACACAAGAAAATGTGTTCCCAGATTCTTTTCTCTCTCTTCATAGACTTCATTTTTAGCCCTCTGTTCACTGCCCTTTTCTGATTGTGATAATGGTAAGTGTGATAAAAAAAAACTTTTCACAGCACCATAGTAATTTCAAATGGCTGCTAAACAAACTATCATAAGTCAAGGGCTACCTGTAGATACAGATCTTCTGCCTCACTTTATTCTTTGCCCTTTCATTAAGAGCCTGTTGACCTAAGGCCATGGCTCTTAGGCACATCTTGTTGCTCTTAGGCACATCCACATAATACATATTTCCTTGCCTTCCTCCTGCTATGGTGATGTTCTGACTGAGACTTCCGAAGAGCAGGAAGCAAACTCCTTTTCCCAACAAAAACCCCTTGTATTCATTGACTGTGAATTCTGCTCATTCACATCCAGCAAAGTCGTTCAAGGGAGGATTTACAGTCACAGAGCTTATCTGGCTTGGAGAGCTGCCAGGCTGATATCTGCAGAACTTGGCAAGGAGTCTCAGAGAGTCACGAACCAATTAAGCAAACTAATTGTCTCCTGAAAACTCCCCTCCCCTTTAGCTCCTCTTTTATTTCCTCTGGGAGGGGCAGTTTATTGTCCACCTGTGGCCTTACTCCCAAGTCTACCCCTGTTCCTTAGCTGTTCCCTTCGTGTGGCAACTCTGTGCATGCGCACACTGGGAACAGGCTCCAGCTGCTCTTCTGCCTCACTGATGTCTGACTCTGAAGGCAGCTGATAACTGGAATATGGCCATGGCCCCCTCTCTGCCTCTGACACAGAGCCCTCATCAAAGCCTTCCCCAGACTCCAGGACTGGCCCATGTTCCTCCACAATCTCCTCACTGAATCTGCTGCCAGGCCACAACAGGTGAATTTGGCTAGGCACTACATTTGACCTACCCTTGTAAAGCATTTTATGAAGGGCCTTCTTTTCATTGCAAACTTCCTTGACAGATAATTGCTCCATGAGATTTCTGCTTTCAACTTATAATTCCCACTTATAAAACTCTTCAACCTCCCCAAAATCGAAGATCTTACTGTCTGCTTCCCTCATGGATTGCCAACAAATCAAATGCAAACTTTCCATTTGAAACGGTCATCATCTTCATTAATCATCATCATCATCTTCATTTTACTGCTCTTCCCCTCAAAGGGAATTAAGGTAAGGATGTGCAAAGGTTTTTTTGGGGGGTAATTACTCTTCTTTTGAGCTGAGAGTAATTTGTGAAATATTTTGTTCCCTCAAAATTGTGTTTCCCAGTTGCATTTATGAGAAGACATGACAAGGGAAAGTGGGTGGAATTATCAGACCAGAAATTTATGGTAGACAGTTCCTCTCCCCTGCCCCCAGTGCACTCATGTTTCTTCAATGTACCACCTAGCTTTGCTCTTCCTCTCGGCAACAGTAAAATGTTTTCTGCTCTTTTTAAGCCACATTTGAATCATTGGCAACATCTTGCCATTCCACCCTCAATTCTCACGCCTTCCATTCGGCAATGCAGTTTGCAAACATTGGCTCAGCCTGTGATGCCTATTTAGTGGGCAATTAATTATTTTTGTCACTTCTTGCATGTTTATTGGTCAAGGTAAATTGCATCTTTAATTAAATAGTTGATGGGGGGGGGAATGCCTGCTCATCCAGTGGTAAGGGGGCAACCGGTTGAAAATGTGGAGTCTAATTAGCTCCTCACTGGTATCAGAGTGGATCAGTGTGACCTTGAGTTTGGTATACACACAAAAAAAAATGGTTGAGGAACCAGCTCCATGAATAAAGTAATTGTAGAAAGCAATATGCAGCAGCTGCCAAAAAAGCCAATACAGTTCTAGACTGCATAAACAGACGGATAGCATCAAGATCATGTGAAGTGCTAATACCACTTTATAATGCCTTGTTAAGGCCACACTTGGAATACTGCATTCAGTTTTGGTCACCACACTATAAAAAAGATGTTGAGAATCTAGAAAGAGTGCAGAGAAGAGCAACAAAGAGGATGAGGGGACTGGAGGCTCAAACATGGTTTGACGGTTGCAGGAACTGGGCATGGCTAGTCTAGGGGAGAGAAGGACCAGGGGAGACAGGATAGCAGTCTTCCAATATTTGAGGGGCTGCCATAAAGAGGAGGGGGTCAAGCTATTCTCTAAGGCACCTGAAGGCAGGACAAGAAGCAATGGGTGGAAACTAATCAAGGAGAGAAGCAACCTAGAACAAAGAGAAATTTCCTGACCGTTAGAACAATTGATCAGTGGAACAACTTGCCTTCAGAAGTTGTAAATGCTCTTTTAGACTGTGTTTGTTAGAAATTCATACCGTGTACGGGTTCTGGGAAGTCGGGGGGGGGGAAGGAGGAGGGGGGTTGGGGGGAGGGTGGAGGGAGGGAGGGGTATATATTAGGCTAGACAAGAATTTGGTGGTAAACTAGAATTATTTTGACATACAAAAAATTGTACTTCGATGTCTTACTGATTGAGGAATGATGAAATGTTTGTCTTAAAAGAAATAAAACTTTTGAACAGAAAAAAAGAAGGAAAAAAAAAGAAGTTGTAAATGCTCCAACACTGGAAGTTATTAAGAATATGTTGGATAACCATTTGTCTATAGTGGTGTAGGGTTTCCTACCTAAGCAGGGGGTTGGACTGGAAGACCTCCAAGGTCCCTTCCAACTCTTCTCTTCTCTTCTCCTCTTCCCTTCCTTTCCTTTCCCTTCCCTTCCATTCCCTTACATATCTTCTCTTCTCTTCTCTCCCCTCCTCTCCTCTCCTCTATTCTATTTTAAACTGAAGGGCTGCTGTGTGTGCTTTTGATCTAAGACTGGCTGGAGAATTTTGAAAGGCCATTGGTGGTCAGCTGTGCTCATCCCTTTCCCTTAAAACAGGGCCAGCCCTTTGGGGTGAGCCGTGTGAGGATACAGAATTCATAAGAGCAACTGAAATGCTCCTTTGTTGGTCTAGGTCAAAGTTTCTTAATCTTGGCAACTTTAAGATGTATGGAATTCAAATCCCAGAAGAACCCCACCAGCCATCTTGGCTAGGGAATTCTGGGAGTTGTGGTCTACATGTCTGAAAGTAACCGAGAAACGCTGATCCAAGCTATAATAACAAAATTTTGAACGACAGACAGTGTTTTCTCTCTCTTGCCCTTATTCCCAAAAGAGATAAGGCCAGGAAATTTTTTTTCCTAATGTTCTCTTCTGTTCTCATGAAGGAGTATATGAATCAGCATGAATCAATATTGGCTTTTGCTTATATACTGTATACTGTCAGAAAGTAATTGTTTTCTAGCATAGCAAATTGTAACTTTAATACTGGACTGCAAATGTTATCTCACTACTGCATCTCACTTCTATTCTTGGCTTCAAAGCTAGAGACATTCTTCAAAGCTAGTAGAAGAAATTGTTACATTAGAATATCAGGCCCCATAGACAAAGAAACCAAACTAGGGAGTTTTCCTGGCTCATAAATCCTTAAAGCGTTCGTTCTGCCAAAAAACAACTTGGCAAAGGGGGGGGGGGCTGCCACCCCCTACACAAGGCTATAGGAATCCTCCACAGATAAGGTAGACAGAGACAGGAGCTTGAACAAAAGGATGCTTTAAAATCAAGGTTGGTAACGAATCTTTGTCTCTGATTGGATAAATTTTGTTTCTATCTGCGTAAAATGTATATAATACTCTGAGCCCCTCTTGCAGGGGGCGGCTCTTCCTTGCATGCATTTGTTTGTACGTTTTGGATATAGTTTTGTCACCCAACTTTTGCTTTGACCATAAATAAAAGCTGATATTTTTTGCAAGCCTCGTTGGAGTTTCACTCTCTTGGGCATTTCAGTCGCTCAGGGAAACTGCTGGAACCTTACACTCAGATTTAAACCATGTTTTGCTAATGGTCATATTCCTTCCCTAAGGCCATCTCTACAAGAGAACTCAAGTACCATTTTGAAAAGGGTGAATTAGAGCAGTTTGTCTTAACATGGGAACGGCCGAATTCCCTAATCTCTACAAGTGACCTTCATTGGTTCTTCAGCTCCCCCATCATTTGGTGGAGATAATCTAACAACTATTTGTTCCTGAAGATTTATGTGTCTAGGATTTCTGTCTCCCACTCCCTCCCCCCTGGGCCTGTCTGTGTTTTCTTTGGGGAAATGCAGTTCAGCCCTTATTCAATTAATAAATGCCAGGGTGATATTTGCACAAGCAGCCTGTTTAAATACAGGTGAAGGTGACGATTCATTCTGAAACGGAGTGAAAAGCTGAGAAGCAGAAGTCTTCATTGGAGCTTTGGGACAGATGATTTTCCTTACCCACCTATTTAATCAGGATTTAGTTCTGTGGGCGGGGGCCTCCCTCCTGCACAAGGTTATCTCATGTTGCACTCCCAAATTGCATACTGAAATCTGATTTTTAGTGGTGTGATTTTCCCACCCAATTATGAAGATGCTAAGTAAGAGGGAAAATATAGCACAAGCCCTGATGAATGGTGTCGCATTATCACAAGGACTCCCTGTGATCTATGGAGACCAACACAGCTTCAGCACAGTCTCATCTAATCCCCAAGGCCACCTATATTAACTGGATCCAAGGATTAGAAACATGTGATGGAAGCAAAGTTTGTAAGGAAGGAGCAGGAAAGCTACAGAATATGACCCACCTTCCATTCTAATTCGGGAAATTGGTTTTTTAAACTCATGTAAAGTCATGTAAAGTCTGCAACTGGCTGTGTGAATGGACAACATCTTGCTAAGGCAACACCGTCATTGCTTTAACACCATCATTGCTTTAAAAGGGATGTAAATGTAGATTTACATCCCTTTGAATGTCAACATACAAAATGTAATGAAAGAAAAGATTACTTCAAGGTTACTTCATATAAAACTTCTGTGCTTCACATCTATTAAGTTTTCCCAAATAAACTTTGCTAGCTTCTTCAAAACTCTTTTAAGTTCCCAACATATTTGTATATGTTATAGAGCCGAGGTGGTGCAGTGGGTAGAGTGCAGTACTGCAGGCCACTCCAGCTGACTGCTAGATCAGCAGTTCAGCGGTTCAAATCTCACCGGCTCAGGGTTGACTCAGCCTTCCATCCTTCCGAGGTGGGTAAAATGAGGACCCAGATTGTTGTTGGGGGCAATATGCTGACTCTCTGTAAACCGCTTAGAGAGGGCTGAAAGCCCTATGAAGCGGTATATAAAAAATCTGCTATTGTTTCGAAGAAAATTAGTTTTCAATTAGCACACTTGCCCAATTTCTTTTCCCTATCCCTATTTATTCATTTCACCAAAGAGTTTGCTTTTGAGTCAAACGAAACAAGCGTTGATGCAAACCCTTCTGCATCAAACTTTTCAGGCCTTTTGGTTTGAGGTGGCCAAAGGATGCATCTGGATGTCTTCTTGGATAAGCCAACATCATTTAAAAAAAATAAATATGCTAGTTTGGAAAAGTGTTACTTCATAATCAGGGGTAGGATTCAGCCAGTTTGCACCACTTTGGGAGAACCGGTGGTTAACTTTCTGAGCAGTTTGGTGAACTGGATGTTGGAAGAAATCGTTATGGCAGAGAATCGGTTGTTAAATTATTTGAATCCCACTACTGCTTCAGTTCCTATATTTAAAGATGTGGATCTCTACCACCTCTACAATCCTTAATTTTAGATTGGTGTGGAGTAGTCAAAGATAACTTGAATTCTTGATTTGCTTGAGGATATAACAAGGGCCAAGAGCATCCTGGGGTTCCTGGTGTAATGATAGATTGAATATGTACTTCTTTAAAAAAACACATAGCTTTAAGCAAAATAAAACTAAGCAATATTAAACAATGACAGGCAGAGAAAATTATCTGCAATTTTAATTAATTCTACCTTTGAGATTCTTGCTCTAGTGACAACAAGATGGTGTGCATGAGTGTCATTATTGCACAATCACTTCTTGAGTTTAGTATGCAGTCTTCCTGGCTTCCCCTGCCAACATTCAATACCATGGGAAGTCACCATCAATAGTCAACTCTCTTTATGGGGCACTTTCAATTGCTCCGTTCAGTCCCCCCCCCCCATAGAGTCTCCTCCTACTGTGATGTTCTTTTTCCTTTGTCGAGCAGGACCGGTTCCCCTACCATAGAGTCTCCTCCTAGCGCAACATCCTTTTTCCTCTACCTGTCCTGACCGAAAGCCTTATCAATTGTGGAGCCCACCAGTGACAGGGAGCCACAGTAGAGGGAAGAAAGAGCCACAAGCGGCTCCAGAGCTGCAGGTTGCCGATCCCGGGTTAGTGGAACAAGGAGAAGGAGCCAGCAAAGAGCACACTGGCTTGATAACATCAAAACTGATGCAAAGTTGGACATCCAACAACAGAAAGCAGCTGTGCTTGATAGGAGAGCATAGAGAACACTTGCTTATAAAGTCGCCAAGAGTCGGACACAACTAAATGGTTGGAATAACAGTCCTGCCCTAGAAAGCTAGCTTGGTGACCTTGAGCCAGACACTCACTCTCAACCCTAGGAAGGAGGCAATGGCAAACCATCGATGAAAAACCTTGCCAGGAAAACTACAGGGATTTATTTAGGATGTTTCTGAGAACTGGACACAATTGTATGGAAGAGTGCATGTGTCCTACCTGGCACTAAAGGAGATGAACCCTTGAGGTTACCTCTTCTCTAAGATCTAAGGGTGCTTTATGATATGTCTCCATCATGCTCAGAATGTCTCATCTCACCACCAGCAGAGACCGAGCAAGAGGGCATGTGGAACACTTTGTGTCTTCACTTGGGCCACTGTTGCCAGGGAGATGCAGCTGAAAATGGGATAAGTGATTGATAGTAGCGTGCAGCATTTCCATCTCCTTTGAACCTACTGGGCTTAAGTATTTTAATGGGCATTAGATTGTTCCCTCTGGACCATTTCTTATAGCAAAATAAGAAAAACAACAGCTACGAGAGGACGTACTGTAATTTAAAAAAAACCTGTTCAAAGAAATGTGTTTTATTAACATGCATTCAAATGGCAAAAGGTCTCTCTTTTAGCCACCAGTCCAATCCTATTTGACTTCAGCTTGCTCTAGATTCAAACTTTACCTAGAACAGGGGGCGGCAACCTTAAACACTCAAAGAGCCACAAAGGTCCTAAAAGGAAGCCCCCCCCACATTCACATCCGTTTCAAAGCCTGAAAGAGCCAGCACTGCCTGAAGACGTTCTCCGTGGTCATGTGGATGGCATGACTAAAAGCTGAAGGCACATGGAATGCTGTTACCTTCCCACCAAAGGTGGCCCCTATTTTTCTACTTGCATTTTACATGCTTTCAAACTGCTAGGTTGACAGAAGCTGTCAACCGGGCAGTTGACAGTAATGGGAGCCCCCTCTGTTATGCGGTGCTAGAGATTCGAACTGCCAAATTGCTGACCTTTGTCATCGACAACCTCAGCGTCTTAGCCACTGAGTCACCCATCCCTTTAAAAGAATATTAGATCCTTCCAAAGATATAGCGGTAGTCAACTTGCCATAATTGAAACCAACAGTTCTGTTGTTCTGGTTGTTTAGTGACTTAATCACTGCAAGGGTTAAGAAAACAACACGGTTGTTAAGTGAATCTGGCTTCCCCATTGAATTTGCTTGAAAGAGGGTCACAGAAGGAGATCACATGACTTTGGGACACCGCAACCGTCATAAATAGGATTCAGTTGCTGAGTGTCTGAACTTTGATCCCATGATCCTGGGGATGCAGCGATGGTCGTAAGTGTGAAAAATGGTCATAAGTCCCTGTTTTCAGGGCTGTAATTTTGAGCAGTCACTAAATGAACTGTGGTAAGTTGAGGATTGCCTGTAGATAGGCAGGCTGCCCTATCTTCTGTCTCAATTATATTAAATCACAACAATGCACATTTTAGAAAAGTTGAAATGAAGTTCTGTACCTCCCAATATTTTAAGAACTTTTGAATGAACAAAATTTAAATGTGCAACTCATGTGCATAGAGCTAAAAATAGGTTGCTGTTAGATTATAAGAAAAAGGTATAATAAGATCAAACCCTCCACAGCAAGTAGGACTCCCAAGGACAGCTAATAAAACACAGACACCTATTTTCACTCTCAATCATGCTCACCTGTGGGTTCCTTGGAGGGAATGGGACAACTTGTCACAGCCAACTCACCATGGCCAACTTGCCACAGGATAACTCGCTGGGGGACAATTTAACAATTCTATTTAATTATTTAAAATAAAAAATATTTTAATTTTTGCCATTTGTATTTCATTCTGTTGCTCCTTTTGCTTTCCGTCTTTAATGGTACTATTCCATCATTTCTTTGTTATTAATGTAATTCTTGTCCTGCAGCAAGTTGGCCATGATGAGTTGGCTGTGATGAGTTGGCCATGGTGAGTTGGCTGTAGTGAGTTGGCTGTGGTGAGTTGGCTGTGGTGAGTTGGCTGTGGTGAGTTGGCTGTGGTGAGTTGGCCATGGTAAATTGTCATAGACCTTCCTTGGAATGTCTCAGCCATTGCTGGAGGCCTTGTATGCCAGAGATGTGTGGGGCAGCAGACCTTGCTTGGATGTGACTGAGCTGTGGGAATTCTTCAGTTCACACAGCTGAGGGAGAAAACCAGAGGAAGAGAAAATTTGGGCAAACTTTGAAGGGCTCCAATTTATTTCAAGTGGTTCCTGTTGGCCTTAACTAACTCTCAACTAGCAATTATACCTGGTGAAGCTCAACCTATCCTTTTGCTGAGGGTTTGTTGCATGGGTTTATGTACTAATGTAGCATGTTTGTTAGATTGGGGGAGATAGATCACCTGCACAGTCTCCGCTCTTCATCTGCAATTTAATACATTGAAAAAGAGAAGACCTTCTGCTATGGAAGTCATAATGATTGTTCCTTCCTTTATATAATATAAAGGTAAAGGTTCCCTGCGCACGTATGTGCTAGTCATTCCTGACTCTAGGGGGCAGTGCTCATCTCCGTTTCAAAGTTGAAGAGCCAGCATTGTTCAAAAACGTCTCTGTGGTCATATGGCCGGCATGACCAAATGCCAAAGGCGCATGGAACGAAGTTACCTTCCCACCAAAGGTGGTTCCTATTTTTCTATTTGCATTTTTTACGTGCTTTCGAACTGCTAGGTTGGCAGAAGCTGGGACAAGTAATGGGAGCTCACTCTGTTACGCAGTGCTAGGGACTTGAACTGCCGGCCATTCTGATTGACAAGGTCAGCAGCCATTGATCCACCGCGCCCCTTATGCAATATAGCCTAACTTTTTTTGTATCATATTTGCCTATGTACCTGTGGAAAACCTTCATGCAGGATAGAGCAAGAATGAATGGAGTACAATAGGTTCCAGTTACCAGTTGTGAAACTTTTCATGATGCCCAGAATTCTAGGGTGAACACGGCAACAAAGGGCTGGGAAAGAAAATGTCTGTACATTAAACTAGAAGGTTAGGCCACCACCTTCTCCTGGCCCCGTCCCCTTGCAGTAGATGCCACCATGTATTTCAATCCAGATGCATCTCTCTTTAAGCCACAGAGACTTGCTACACTTTGCTAGTTAGCATGTGCCCATTGAAGTTGTCATTCCTCTGTGGCAGCATTGTGTCCTTCAGATGGGTGCTCTTCTCCTGCCGGAGTTCAGTGGGGTCCCCGTCTTCAATGCTATTGCCTTTGTGGAGGCACAGGACCTTCTGAAAGCTCTGCTTGAAATTTTCTGAAAGAAATCCATAAAGAATGGGATTGGCACAGCTGTTGGCGTAAGAGAGGACCACCACGAAGGAGAAAATGCCCACCAAGATGGGCTCCTCTGGCAAGATGAATATCAAATTGACAATGTTGACAATGTAGAAGGGAAGCCAGCAGAAAACAAAGACCACAACTATGATGACCACCATTCGGGTCACTTTCCTCTCTGACCGCCGGCGTCTTGTAGAGCCAACTCTGATCCCAGAGGATTTCACTTTGATGACAATCAACAAATAGCAGAGGCATATCACCAGCAAAGGACCGAAGAAACCCAGCACTGATGTGTAGATGATGAACACAGCTGACCATATCTCAATGGGATCAGGCCAGCTCATGTTACAGGTATGAAAATCTTCCTGGACATCAGCAAATATAATCATGGGAAGGACTACCAAAAAGGATAAAGTCCAGACTGCCACACTGATCAATTTGGCTATCCTTGGCTGGCGCCACTTGGTAGATTTAATAGGATGGACCACTGCAAGATAGCGGTCCAGGCTCATGACAGTCAGGCAGAAGATGCTGGTGAATTGGTTAATGCCATCAAAAGCTGTCACTAGCCTGCAGGTGAATGTTCCAAAGGGCCAGTAGGAGATGGCATTTTGGGTGGCGAGGAACGGCAAGCCCAACATGAAGAGGACATCGGCGATAGCCAAGTTCAGAATGTAGATGTTGGTCACTGTCTTCATTTTGGCGTAACGCAAAACCACATAGATGACCAAAGTGTTCCCACTCAGTCCGATAACACAAACCAGAAGGTAAATTATAGGTATGAAGACAGGACGGATACCGGAGGAGGCGGAAAAATCCTTAACTGTTACATTATCTGTTGCGTTTGTCAAAAAGGAGACATTAGTCTCTGGAATCATGGTTGATAGGTACAAAGCATCCATGGTGTTGTTCAATTTGTGTAGGCTGTTACCGGTTGTTTTAATTAGAAAAAAGAATTTATCCAGTTCTGTTTTTGTTGTTCAACATTTTCATGCTGGAAGAAAGAAGAAGAAGCATTGATCCAAAGGTTATTTCCTCATCCCAGAATTCTACAGTTGGCAAGGACCATTTAAGGCATGGGTCCCCAAACTTGGCAACTTGAAAACTTGTGGACTTCAAGTCCCAGAATTCTCCAGCCAGAGAATTCTCCAGCCAGAGTTGAAGTCCACAGGTCTTCAAGTTGCCAGGTTTGGGGGCCTCTGATTTAAAGATCCCTTAGGAGCTTTCTCACCATGACTGCTAAAACTGATAACACAGTTGCCCCCAACTTGAGATGGGAGGACAAATTAAAACTATTAGAAATGGAGTCTATATCCACTCCCAAAGGTGAGCTGAACTCCTGGTGATTTTATAGATGGATCCATATCATTTTCTTAACCATAGATATGGTTTTCTGCTGCATTCTTCCAAAATGATCTTTTAATCTACATGCCTGAGAAGAGGTGGGGCAAGTTATGTTCATAAACCACCAAGTTCTCTGAGACCTTCCATAATGGCTCTAGTTCTGTGGATGTTTAATAGATCAACAGAGAACATGGCAGAAGAAGCAAAGAATGTGCTCAATGACAATTTGTGTAAAAAATAGAATGGAATGGAACAGAACAGAACAGAATATTGGAATGGAATGGAATAGAATAGAATAGCAGAATTGGAAGGGACCTTGGAGATCCTCTAGTCCAACCCCCTGCTTAGGCAGGAAACCCTACAACACTTCAGGCAAATGATTATCCAACATCTTCTTAAAAACTTCCAGTGTTGGAGCATTCATAACGTCTGGAGGCAAGTTGTTCCACTGATTAATTGTTCTGTCACGAAATTTCTCCTTAGTTCTAAGTTGTTTCTCTTCTTGATTAGTTTCCACCCATTGCTTCTTGTCCTGCTCTCAGGTGCTTTGGAGAATAGCTTGGCCCTCTCTTCTTTGGGGCAGCCCCTGAGATATTGGAAGACTGCTATCATGTTTCCCCTAGTCCTTCTTTTCATTAAATTAGATATACCCAGTTCCTGCAACTGTTCATTGTATGTTTTAGCCTCCAGTCCCCTAATCCTCTTTGTTGTCCTTCTTTGCACTCTTTCTAGAGTCTCCACATCTTTTTTATATTGCAGTGACCAAAACTGAATGCCGTATTCCAAGTGTGGCCTTACCAGGGCCTTATAAAGTGGCATTAACACTTTATGTGATCTTGATTCTATCCCTCTGTTTATGCAGCCTAGAACTGTGTTGGCTTTTTTGGCAGCTGCTGCACACTGCTGGCTCATATTTAAATGGTTGTCCACTAGGACTCCAAGATCCCCTTTTAAAGAGAAATTTGGTCAACAGCATGGAATGTGAACAAGATTGGGGACTCTCCTCATTTTTCTACCATGTCACTAACCATGAGTGAAATTGAGGCAATGACCTTCAACCTCCCAGAAAGCTATGACACTTGAAATGAATGGAACTATCCAGGAATTACTAGTCAGATGCACCCTTCTTTATCTTCTTGAGATCAGGCAAGCTTGTTTGATGCTACTCTTGGCTGTGATTTCCCCATGACAAGAATGCTTCTTGTTTGGCTGGGGAATTGTGGGAATTGAAATCCACACATTTTAAAGCAGCTGACACCAAGAAGCACTGTTTCAGAAGGAAGCAAAATAATGAGGATGGAGGAAAACAAAGATCAGTGTTATTTGTTATGAGAAGTACTCATGCAATGAATTAATCAAAAAATTGCATTAAAATTGGCTGGATCATTTATTCTAGTATGGAGAATATTCACCATATCAGACCTGCTGTGAGGAGCCAACCCTTGCTGATACTGGGAAAATAAACCATGGTGCCTACATTATAAATCATCAGTGCCTAACGTGCATTTCTACTTCCTATGTGCGTTGTTATGTGGAAATCTTATTTTACAGACCACAGGGCAATGACAGCAGCTTAGTCAGCCCAAACACAACTTAATCAAACATAATGTTGCAGAAGCAAAAATTCCCTCATGCTTTGGTCTGGTGCAGAAGTTGTATTCAGCCAGTTCTGACCAGTTCTGGAGAACCGGTAGCAGAGGTTTTGAGTAGTTCGGAGAACTGGCATATAGGCTGGCCCCCGCCCCTCCTGCCTCCCAGTTGATTTTCTTTTGTTGCCCAGAACAGGAGAACGGGGCTGGAAAGCAGATTAGTGGGGTGGGGAGGGAATGTGGATTTTGCAGCATCCTTCCCCCAGGAATGGGGAGGGAATGGGGAGGGAATGGGAATTTTGCAGTATCCTTCCCCTGCCATGCCCACAAAGTCACACCCACAAAACCAGTAGTACAAAGTTTTGAATCCCACCACTGGTGTGGTGGCTTCTTGGTGACTTCAGACTTCTGAATTCTTTTCTTGGCACCCACAGAGAAATGACTTCCTATTTCTTTTTCCGGGAAGCTTTCCCTCCCTCCCAATCTGTCCCAGGATTAGGATTCCTTGGAAATTTCTCTTCCAAAAGTTCTAGGAGACGAGTGTAGAAAAAATGAATGGGGTCCAAGCTCACACCCCATTTTTTACATGTGTCATGTGCTTAAAGCTGCTACACTTGACTCCCCACCCTATGGATTCCCCCTGGGGCTGACTCTGCTTTGATCAGTGGCACACAGCCTCTGTCTGCACAACCCTACCCTGTTCCCAAGTGTGATGGGACCACAACTACTTGGAGTCCCACCGTGACAAATAAGGGGTGGCTCTTCCTTATTTGTTGACCCATATTTTGGCCATTGCATACAGCCCTCTGGGGGTGCAGGAATGTGAAGAAAATAGGTTTAATCAAAGGCATTAAAGAGAGAGAGCAACCCTGAAACACTTTTGGAAGGCTTTCTATAGATGCTCAAAGCACTCGGCCATAATAGCTGCAACTAATTGGCCAGAACTGTATTATATTAAGCAGCTCCTTTGGTTTTCAGCTAGCAATCTAAACATGAAAAAGAAATAGGACATCAGAAGCAAAAGGTTTAGAAACTATGGAGTGATTTGTCAAATAGAGAAAGAAAGAAAGAAAGAAAGAAAGGAAGGAAGGAAGGAAGGAAGGAAGGATTGATTCTGAAAGATAGATGGATATAGATAGATATAGATAAATAGATGACACATAGGTAATAGCTAGATAATGATATAAATAATAGATGTCAAATAGATTCAGGACAAATAGAAAATGATAAATGAGATGATAAATAGATGTCATAGAGATAGATAGATGATAGATAGATGATAGATGGTAGATGATAGATAGAAAATGATAGATAGAGGATAGATGATAGATATATCATAAATGATAGATAGATGATAGATGACAGACAGACAGACAGAGATGATGGATGATATAGACAGACAGACAGACAGACAGACAGATAGATAGATATAAATAATGATAGATGATAGATAGATGATAGACAGACAGAGATAGATGATGGATGATAGAGATAGATAGATAGATAGATAGATAGATAGATACAGTAGATAGATAGATACAGTAGATAGATAGATGGTAGATGGATAGATGAATAGATGATAAATAGAATCTCCATGCATAAATTAACTAATCACTTATCAGTTAGATAGGCATACTATTTAAATAAAACATTGTTCCATTTCCATATCGATGATGATGATGAAGATTATTATTAGGATTCCTGGTTTATATTTTTTAATGGGCACACTTTTTTATGAGTAGCTGATGAAAGACCTGCATTGGGGTATGCTTTATAAATCTAACATAACCATTTAAATGAATGTTGTTCTGAACCAAGCGCTCAAACTCAACATTTGCAGGAAGGTGAAAAGAGAAGGATAATTGGCCAAGGTCCGTGAGTGAAAACGCGGACTGAATAGCCTTCCGCTTTTCTGCCCCCTGCAAAAAGCTCGGTTCAAGGAAAAGTACACGGTGACAATCACCATCATTTGAGCTGAAGAGGTTCAGGCTGTTCCTGACTGCAGCTGTTCAACCGAAGCCCTCCCCCCCTTTTTCTAATATGTGGGGCAGGTCTGTCAGATGTCAAAAGGGGAGGAGCTTTGATTGCATGGCCATGACTAGATTTTTATATTTGAAACCCTCACTCACCTCCCAAGGATGCCTCTGGTCCTTACCTTTCTTTTTTAAACCTTTAGCGGATCAACAGAATAATGAACATATAGGTAATCCTTGAGTTACAACCAGTCACTTACTGACTGTTTGAAGTTGCAATGGACTTGCCTGGGGTGGGGGGGGGGGCGGGGGTGTAGCAATAGCACTGAAGACGTATATATCCCTTCATAGTGCTTTTACAAAAGCACTGCCAACAAAAGTGTGTATAGTCAAGGCTATGGTTTTCCCAGTTGCAATGGATGGCTGTGAAGGTTGGACCATAAGGAAGGCTGAGCATCAAAGAATGGAGGCCTTTGAACTCTGGTGCTGGAGAAGACTCCTGCATTGAGTCCCTTGGACTGCAAGGCGATCCAACCGGTCAGTCCTAGAGGAGATCAACCCTGACTGCTCTTTAGAGGGCCAGATCCTGAAGAGGAAACTCAACTACTTTGGCCACCTAATGAGAAGGAAGGACTCACTGGAGAAGAGCCTCATGCTGGGAATGATGGAGGGCATAAGAAGAAGGGGACGGCAGAGAATGAGGTGGCTGGATGGAGTCACCTAAGCAGTCGGCATGAGCTTCAATAGACTCCGGAGGATGGTAGAGGACAGAAAGGCCTGGAGGAACGCTGTCCATGAGGTTGCGATGGGTTGGACACAATTTTGCAACTAACAACAAGAAATTCTTTTATAGCCCTCTCTAAGGGGCTTACAGAGTCAGCACATTGCCCCAACAATCTGGGTCCTCATTTTCCCCACCTCGGAAGGATGGAAGGCTGAGTCAAGGTTGAGTCAGTCAGGATCGAACTGCTGACAGTTGGCAGAGTTAGCTTGCAATGCTGCATTCTAACCACTGCGCCACATGAGTACTTACAATCTGGATTTGAAGTTCCATTTTCTCTAAATTCTCTTTAAAGTATGTTAAACTGGACAGGTATTTGCTATGAGCTCTGATCAGTGCAAAATAAATGAAGACAAGTGTTTTCTATGATTCCATATGGATGTATCTACTGATGTAATCCAAAACTGACTTAATCTGTTTTGCAGCTACATCACAATAGCTGGCTCCCATTTAATTTGCAGTCAAACACCCCTCCAATATATCTTTTTTTCCCCACAAACCTCTCAACCAACCCAGGTAATCCCATCTTTTCATTTCTGCATTTTGTTTTTGTCTGAAAGTCTTTCCTGAAGATCTGTGAAAAAGCCTGGACATAGAACATAGAATAATAGGATGGGATGGGACCTTGGAGGTCTTCTAGTCCAACCTCTTACTCAAGCAGAAGATCCTATACCATTTCCAGACAAATGGCTGTCCAGTCTCCTCTTAAAAACCTCCAGGGATGGAGTCCCCACAATTTCTGGAGGCAAGCCCTTCCCCTGGTTAATTTTTTTCTCACTGTGAGAATATTTATCCTTAGTTCTAAGTTGCTTCTCTCTTTGATTACTTTCCATCCATTGCTTCTTGTCCTGCCTTCAGGTGCTTGGGAGAATAGGATGATGATTGACCTCTTCTTTGTGACAGCCTCTTAGATATTGGAAGACTGCTATCAAGCCCTTTTCTTCGTTTGACTAAACGTTCCTGCAACCATTTCATCATATATTTCAGCCTCCAGCCCCCTAATTATCTTTGTTGTTCTCCTCTGCACTCTTTCCAGAGTACCAACATTTTTCTTTATATTGTGGTGACCAAAACTGGATGCAGAAGTGTGCCCTTACTGAAGGTTTGTAAAGTGGTACAAAAAAGCAAATAAAAAATCAGAAAAAGGTTATTTATTGACCTGATCTAACAAAACATCCCTTCTCATAGAACAGCTGAAAATAGGTTTACTTTGGAAGACTCTGGCATTTGCATGAAAATTGCTGATACACTGGATCTGAAAATCAAACCCTTGGCTGATTTTTACGCATAAATAGAACATGAACATTTTTGCTTAATGGTTTAAAAAAAATCAGCCAAACTGCAGTGCCTACGTTCATAAGGGACGGTCTTAATATAAAATGAGCTATAGCTAAACTCTGCCTGCACATGAGAAGGGCATCAAATTATTACTACCAAAGGAACTGGGTCTTCGATAAAGCAGTTTTTAAAGTTACTTTAAATTTTACAGCTACAGAATAGCATGAAGGCTTCGGTTTGCCTTTCCTGCAATGAGTAATTCAAAGGTTTCTACAATTTTTGCTATGCTGCAGATTGGATTTTCCTACTTTTTAAAATTTTATTTATTTTGTCAAGCACGTATAAGATAACAGATATAAGTATAAACATGATTATGAATACAGGAAATGGATACAAATAAGTGGGGACATTAGGACAGGGACAGTAGGCACATTGATGCGCTTAAGCACGCCCCTTACAGACCTCTTAGGAATGGGGTGAGGTCCACGGTAAACAGTTTAAGGTTAACGTTTTGGGGGTTTGAGGAAGCAACCACAGAGTTGGGTAGAGCGTCCCAGGTATTGACCACTCTGTTACTGAAGTCGTATTTTCTGCAATCAAGTTTGGTGTGGTTTACCTTAAGTCTGTATCTATTGTGTGCTCATGTATTATTGCGTTTGAAGCTGAAGTAGTCATTGACAGGTAAGATGTAGTGGACAATTTTTTTTACTACCCTTAGGTCAGACCGAAGGTGGCATAGTTCTAAGTTGTCTAAGCCCAAAATTTCAAACCTGGTGGTATAAGGTACTCATTCTGCTGCAAGCAGAGGAGTGGAGGACTCTTCTCATGAAGTATCTCTGGAAGAATTCCTGAATGCAGACAGCCCTGGATCCCTGCCTACCTATGTCCAGTTTTGGTTCAGTTACTTTGAAGCAGAATCTTCTCAAGGTTGGTGAGGAAAAAATACAAGGCTGAAAGAAGGCAGTGACAAGCCACGTCTCTTCTAAGAAGTCCTCGCCAGGACAAGTGGCAGCACTGGCCAATCTTGACAGATTTTTTTTAAAAAAAATACAAAATAGAGTTTGCTACAGTGGGAAGGTAATGGCATTCTGTGACATCATGCTGGCCACATGACCATGAAAATGTCTTCAAACAGTACTGGCTCAATGGACTTGAAACGGAAATGATCACCACCACCTACAATCAGTAACAACTAGTGGAGTAAAATCCGCAGGGACTCCTTTACCTTTACATATTCCCGAGATGAGCAAGGAGTGCATGTGTATGTGAATATCCTCTCTGCTATCTTCTTTCTGGTACTCTATAAACTCCTTGGCTACTCATAATTCAGTTTTATCCTAAGGGAAATCATTCATATGTGCCCTCTTCATACTGGGACATGGGGTATGTCAGAGAGGATCCCGAGCAATGGAAAATTCCACAGGGACTGTTCTGTGATTTCCTGGTGTCTCCCACCCAAATAGTAACCAGCTTGAACTTGCTTAGCTTCTAAATCTAATCAAAGTCAACCAAGAGGGAGGAGAAGGGAAAAGTCCCAAAGGTGCTTCTTGAAGAGGCAACTGGACTTTCATTGTTTTTCCTTAAACACCTTTTGCTTCTCATCCAAGAAGCATCTTCAGTTCTTCGGTTCAGAACTGGAGAAGCTTCTTGGATGAGAAGGGAAACATCTTCAAGGAAAAACAAAGGAAGTCCAGTTGCCTCTTGAAAAAGCACCTTTGGGCTAACCAGGACCTGGATGATTGAAAATCTCCATAGACACACTTCTGTACTGATGCCAAGAAAATTGCATAGAGAGCTTTGTATAGTCCACAGAAGTTGAACTTGAGACAGAGAACATAACTTGTCACTTCGGGGTTGCCACTTTGAGGATGAGAAATTTGCTATGGTAGAGTTCTTCCCCAACAGTTAAGAGATAAGGTTCACATTTCTGTTTTCTTTATAGTGATTCCAGAGAGGAATAGCTGTTGAGACTCTGGAAAGAGTGCAGAGAAGAGCAACAGAGATGATTGGGGGACTGGGGGCTAAAACATACAATGGACGGTTGCAGGAACTGGGTCTGGCTAGTCTAGTGAAGAGAAGGACCAGGGAAGACATGAGAGCAGTCTTCCAATATTTGAGGGGCTGCCACAGAGAGAAGAGGGTCAAGGTATTCTCCAAAGCACCAGAATGCAAGACAATACAATACTACAGGAATAGAATAGGAATAGGAATTGGAACGGAATAGAATATGGAAGAGACCTTGGAGGTTTTCTAGTCCAGCCCCCTACTCAAGCAGGAGAACCTATATTATTTCAGACAAGTGGCTGTCCAATCTCTTCTTAAAAACCTACAGTGAAGGAGTGTCCATGATTTCCAGAGGCAAGCTGTTCCACTGGTTAATTGTCCTCACTGTTAGGAAGTTTCTCCTTAATTCCATGTTGCTTCCCTCTTTGGTTAGTTTCCAACCATTCTTTCTTGTCCTGCCCTCTGGTGCTTTGGAGAATGATTTGGCCCCCTCTTCTTGGTGGCAGCCCCTCAAATACTGGAGTATTGGGGGGCTGTCACAAAGAAGAGGCAGCCAAATTATGCTGCAAAGCACCAGAAGGCAGGACAAGAAACAATGAATGGGAACTAATCAAGGAGAGAAGCATCCTTGAACAAAGGAGAAACTTTCTAATGGTGAGAACAATCAACCAATGGAACTGCTTGCCTTCAGAAGTTGTAGGTGCTCCATCATTGAAGGCATTTAAGAAGAGACTGGACAGCCACTTGTCTGGAATGGTATGGGGTCTCCTGCTTGAGCAGGGGGCTGTACTAGAAGACCTCCAAGGTCCCTTCCAACTCTGTTATTGAATGTCCTAAATTGAGAATACAAGTATGCTATTCTTTTATCCCCCCTTTTGATCTTCCAGCCATCCAGCTCCATGGGATACAGACTCACATGTCAAGATGGTGACTGAGATGGTGCAATGGAAGATCCACCTGGGCTTTTATACTGCACCATCACAGCCAATTCTTGGCCCCACCTGCAAACATTCTGAAAATCCCCAGTAACAAATATTAATGACTGCTTATAATTATATGCAAGGAAAATGCATGATCCTAGCATCACTGGACTACATTTTCATAATCTTTCTCCCAAACGGCCAAGGGAGGTGGAAGGAATAGTCTACCCACATTTAGAGGGTCAACAGTTCCCTGACAGGTATATTAATAAGGCTTTGATGGGTACCAATATTCAATAATTTAGTGTAGGTTTTGTTGTCCTTGTGTGTGGCAGGGAAGGCAGATGGATTTTGGAGTGGGAAATCCACAGCTCTTTCCACAATTAAAACTGGGTGCCAAAACTTGAAGCTTCTTCTGAGTCCACTAGGAGAATGCTACAAGTATCCAGATGGATGAATAAATATTCATCCATCTATCCTTTCATCCTTCCACCCACCCCTGATTCTCTTTTACACACAAATGCAACAGGCTACAATTCTCACCCAACCTTGCCTGACCTTGAAAACGTGTGAAAAGCTAATCCAAGCCCCTTCTTTGATGGGACACCCCCCAGGAGAGTCCAGGCTCAACCACGAACCATCTGGGAAGAAAGCAGGAGCCAACTACTTCTCCCACTTCTGCAAGAATCCCTTTGTGATAGGTCACCTGAAGGCAGTTGCCTTTGTTATATGATTCAAAGTGTAAAAGAGAGCTCACTGCCCTGTCACAGTCACTGTGTTGCTGCTTCTTCCTGGAATAACTCTCCAGGATCCCCCACCCAATTTTTTCCGTGCAGCCTGATCCTGCCAATTACTCAGAGGTAAAGCCACTGCTCACCTTTCCTATCTGAAAAATGTGTCTGAAAACAGAGGCTGTTCAAGAATTATTAAGCTCATGACTGGTTTTTTAAGACACTGGCAGGCTTCCTTCTAGGACATTAACTACGGGAAATGTTTTCCTGAGCAGGAAGGCAAGCATATAATTCCCCATTTAACAGAATAACAGAGTTGGAAGGGACCTTTTTTCCTTTCTTCCCAATCAACAATTAAAAAAAAATGTTTATGATCCAGGGTGGGCTGACGACAGTGAGGATAAAAGGCACTGAAATCCAAGAGGACACAGATTTTTTAAAGGCTCCTTTGGATAATAATACAATAGTTCTTTGAGTCCCCTTTGCTTGTGTGAGACAAATCACAGCCACCGCAACTCACTCCAAACTTACACGGAAGTTAAATATTCATTCTGCAAGCATCTCTTTATCAGAGTGTCTTCCCCGGCCCTTAATTAGTTGCCTTTAGAGTTAGTTGCTTTTTAGAGGCAACCTCTCAGTCCATAAACTGAGAAGCGGATTGCAAAACCAGCAAAACACACACACACACACACACACACACACACACACACACAGAGAGAGAGAGAGAGAGAGAGAGAGAGAGAGAGAGAGAGAGAGAGAGAGAGAGAGAGAGAGAATTAGTGCCAACAAAAAAAGATGAATGAGAAACTAATATTAAAAGCCAGTCAAAATTAAAAAAAGAAACATTCTGACTCACCAGTAGAGCAAAAAAAACGCCTTGGGGTCTTTTAAGATCTCTTAGTAGTTTTACATTTTCTTCTCAGCCCAGGGATAAAAGTGGGAGGAGGAGGACGGGTCCTTCTTTTTAGCTTCCTCCTCTCCCCATTGTAAATGCAGATTGCTGAGCATCTGAAAGCGTTCTGCAATTTTTAAATGTCTGGTTGATTTTTTTAAGCTCCACCCACTCAATCTCTTGAATAAATGTAAGCATTTTCCTTGGAAACGCCAGGTTTTTCCTGCTGCAGGTTTTCCCTTCTGGAATGGATCAGAATCTTTTGACACTAAGTCCAAGCATCTCCTTCAGGTTCTGTTGATTTATCCAAGAGAAGGACCACAGCATACACACACACCACACACACACACACACACACACACACACACCATACACACACACAATCCTCCTCCACTCTGGGGCACAGGGTGTGGAACTTCCTCATCCATTCCTTGTACAGCGAGGACTGAGATTGCAATTTTGCACACAAAACAAGTCGCACCCTTCCTAACCCTGGATTTATGAATGCCAAGAACGGACGTGTGAGGCTGAACTAAAGGGCCTGGAAAAAAACCAGCTTCTTGTCTTTCAAACAGAAATGGAAAATGAATCATTTGCAATCAGCACTGGGTGACAGGAGAATCTAGGTAATTGGTAGCTAATCAAGGGACGGATCAGACATCGAGAGGGCCATAAGCAGAGGTTTCTCCAAGGAAGTCTTCCCTTGGAATCATTCACACATTCAGCTCTTCGCTGTTAAGAAGGCAGGATAAGAGGCAGGGGGTCTGGGCAGTGGTCCTACTGACCCAGGCTACCCAAAAGGTTGCTGTACACAGAGGACTGGCTGACATCTGTGTGTTCACTGCTTGACCATAGCAGGGCCAAATGGTGACATCAGATAACAGACTAACAGAGATTAACTGAGTTGGAAGGGACTTTATAGGTCATCTAGTCCAACCCCCCACCCAAGCAGGAGATCCTACACTATTCCTGACAGATGGCAGTCCAATTTCTTTTTCAAAGCCTCCAGTGATGAAGCTCCCACAACTTCTTAAGGCAACTTCTGTTCCATAGGTTGACTGCTCTCACTGTCAGAAAATTTATCCTTATTTCCAGATTGAATCTCTCCTTGGTCAGTTTCCATCCATTACTTCTTGTCTGGTCATCAGGTCAGTGGTGAAATTCATTTTATTTTTACTACCGGTTCTTTTGGGCGTGGCTTGGTGAGCATGGCAGGGGAAGGATATTGCGAAATTCCCATTCCCACTCCAAAGTGGGGCCAGCCAGAAGTGGCATTTGCTGGTTCTCCAAACTACTCAAAATTTCTGCTACCGGTTCTCCAGAACTTGTTAGAACCTGCTGAATTTCACCCCTGCTTCAGGTGCTTTGGAAAAATAGCTTCCCTCACCCCTCCTTGCAGCCTAATGCCCACGAATGGAATGGTGGAGCCCCTTCTGACACCTCAACGTGGCTGCTTTCCCACGGGCAACTTTTCTGACTGCAGGCTCATCCAACAATAGGCATGCATCTGCAAAGTTATTAGTTCCTGGGAAGAAAGATGGAACTGCAATAAAGTTATCTGTCATGATCATCAGCCTAGATGTTGTTGGAGGGTTCTTCCCCTTCTTCCACGATCGTTTTTTGGATAATGATGTGTGTGACAAGTGCTTGCTTGTTCTAGTGCAAAGGTGGAGGAAAGGCACCAGTTGTGGTTTGTTGACACAACCATAAATATCCCTTGGCATCTAAGAAGTGACTTTTATTTGAAAGAGCCCTGAAGCTGAAGCCTCCCTGAACAATGAAAATAAGTCATAATTGCTTTGGATTCTTTTGGCGTGCCACCAAAATGTCCAAACTTAGTGACCACATTCCTACTGTTTGTTAACCTGGTTGTTGAAGTAACCTGTCTTCTGGGTTTATGCCATAGTCTCAACAAACAGCCCGAGTTCCCACCAGATGTGCAGACACATAGACAGACACAAAATAATCCAAGGTGATGATTAACTGAACAAGTTTTCACCTGTCCTGGTCAAGAGGGATGTGTGAATTTATACAATCCAAGTCTTCCTCCCTCCCTCCCCCTTACTTCTTTCTTTCCTTCCCTCCTTCCCCCTCCCCTCCTTCCCCTTCCTTTTCCCTCCTTCTTTCTTTCCTTCACTCCCCCTCCCTCCCCCCTCCCTTTCCTTCTTTCTTTCCTTCCCCCTTCCCACCTTCTCCTCCCTCCCTCCCTTGGAAGATGAGTTGGAGACTTCCCATCTTGGGGTTCCTGGGGACTATCCCCGCCCCAGCAGAGAAGAAGACTATTTCTGCTCATCATTTCCAAGGCTGCACCTGTGAAGGCAACCAGGTAGAAGTGAGGCAGGGGAACTTGGAGGTATTCTAGTCCAACCCCCTGCTCAAGCAGGAGACCCTAGACATGTGATGGCCAACCAATGGCATGTGTGCCACAGGGGTACGTGCAGTCATTTCTAAGGGCATGCGAGGCATTGCCCTGTCAGCTCCAACATGCAGGGACATGCTGGCCAGCTGATTTTTGGGCTTGATTTTTGGCTGTTTGTCGCCCTCTGTAGGCTTCCCTGAAGCCTACAGAGGGAGAAAAACGTCCCAACAGGCAACCCGGAAGTCCATTTCTGAACTTCCAGTTTGCAAGTTGGGCCATTTTTTGCCCTCCCCAGACACCTAGAAACCCTCTGGACCCTGGGGAGGGCAAAACACAGACTTAAAGGGCTCACTCTAAGCAGGAAAACAGGCTGTTTCTGGCCTCTAGAGGGCCTCTGGGGGTAGGGAGACAGTTTTCACCCTCCCCAGGCTCCAAGAAAGCCATGCTTAGATGCGCGGGACAGTGGGGAGGGGGGGGTCACACATGCTTGTGCAGGGGGCATGGGGGTGTCATTAAATTATGGGGGTTGGCACTCGAGCACGCAGGGATGTGCAAAAGTGTGTGCATACTTTTGGCACCTGAGGAGAAAAAGGTTAGCCATCACTGCCCTAGACCATTTCAATCAATCAATCAATCAATCAATCAATCAATCAATCAATCAATCAGAATAGAGCTGGAAGGAACCTTGGAGGTCTTCTACTTCTAGTCCAACCCCCTGTTCAAGCAGGAGCCCTAGACCATTTCAGACAAGTGACTGTCCAGTCTCTTCTTAAAAACCTCCAGTGATGAAACACCCACAATTTCTGGTGGCAAGCAGTTCCACTGGTTAATTATCCTCACTGTTTCGGAAGTTTCTCCTTAATTCGAGGTTGCTTCTCTCCTTGATTAGTTTCCACCTCTGGTTTCTTTCTTTTAAAAAAAAACACATTATTTTATTTTTAAACAAACAAGTACAGACAAACATAAAACATAAAAACATCTTCCAATTCCATACAGTGTGTTGATTGGATACAAAAAGACAACAACAATAACAACCAACAGCAGTATTAAAATTAATGCTTATCAGGATATTTTGTGTAGAACCTCTATAAGAGTCTGGGATCTCTGATGTGGGATTTGTCCACCCATTCAGCCTGGGAAGAGGGGAAATGTTTCCAGGACACCAAATATTGGATGCGTCCTCTATGTTTCCTGCAATCTAAGATTTCTTTAATCTCAAAATGTTGCTCTCCCTCAATAAGAAGAGGAACAGGGGGTGAGGGTTGAGGTGGATGAATGGAAGAAGTGTGCTCTGGTTTCAGTAAGTTCACATGAAAAATGGGATAAATCCTCCGAAGGGTTTTCAGCAACTCCAATCTTACTGATACCAGATTTATGATTTTCACAATGGGAAATGGACCCACATATTTCAGACCCAGTTTCTTCGACTTCTGGGTGGGCTGTAGAAATTTAGTGGACAAAAACATCCTATCCCCAACTTGGTACTCTTTAGACTTAGCCCTTTTTTTATCTGTCTGTTTTTTGTGAGCAAGTTAGCCCGTTCACAAGCACCATTATGTGGATGGTGGGCGGAGCTTAGTCCCTGGGCGGAGCCAATCAATTTCAGGAACTCTTTCCAAAAGTGGGAGGTGAATTGGACCTCTCCTGTCTGAAATAATGCATTCAGACACTCCATGTAATCTATACACGTGTAAGATAAACAGTTTAGCCAATGACTTTGCTGATGGGATCTTGGAACAAGGCACAAAATGGACCTCTTTGGAGTGTGGCACGACAAAACCGCGCTCGTCAAAATAGCGGTGATAAAACCGCATCGCTAAAGCCGTGACGTCATCACCGCGACATCATCACCGCCGCAACAACAGCGCGGCGACAGAAGGGCGCTTTAAAACAGTGCGGCGGCAGAAAGCCGATTTAAATTAAGGTAAGGGTTAGGATTAGGTTCAGGGGTTTGTTTTAGGGTTAGGTTTAGGGTTAGGGTTAGGGTTAGGTTAGGGTTAGGTTTAGGGTTAGGTTTAGGGTTAGGTTTAGGGTTAGGTTTAGGGTTAGGTTTAGGTTTAGGTTTAGATTTAGGTTTAGGGTTAGGTTTAGGGTTAGGTTTAGGGTTAGGTTTAGGGTTAGGGTTAGGGTTAGGTTTAGGGTTAGGTTTAGGGTTAGGTTTAGGGTTAGGTTTAGGGTGCTGAGTGCTTCGGAAGGCGCGGATTTGCCCTCCGCGCAAATCCGCATGGTTATGTCATCGCGGTAGGGTCGCCTTTTTCCTTAGCGCTTCGGACGGCGCGGATTTGCCCTCCGCACTTATGTCGGCGCAGATAAGGGCTTCGCGGTTTTGTGGTGGAACCCTTTGGAGAACAGATCAGTGATTACCAAAATGACGGTATTTCCAAGGCTTTCAGGTAACTCGACAATAAAATCCATCAATATCTCCTTCCACGGGGCCCCAGGACGGGCAACACTTTGAAGGAGACCTTGGGACTTTCCTTGTGGTCTTTTTGTTGCCGCACATACAGGACAACTGGCTATGTAGGACTCAATATCTTTTTTCAGGGAAGGCCACCAAAATTGCCTCTTAATCAAATGCAAAGTTTTTACAAAACCAAAATCACCCGCCATTCTTGAGTCATGGGCCTGTTGAAGGACAACAGTTTTTAGGCTGGCAGGAACATACAGCTTAGCTCCCACCCAAGCCAGTCCATCTTTCATGGTGTATTCATCACAATGTTTTTTGAACCAGTCATCGGACTTGAGGCCTTTCTTAAGTTTGTCCATTAGGTCTGTGGTCATATCTAAGTCCATTGGGCCCTGGCTCCTAGTAACCATTGGAGTAGCCAAGTTCTTAGCCAGGATGACTGGATGAACCATGGTTGGTCTGGTGCTGTTGTATTGAGGAAGCAATACAACTTTAAGGCATCGGCCATAAAGTTCTTCCCTCCTGGGATGTATTTTAGGGTAAAGTTGAACCCAGTGCACTTGTTCAGGTGATAGCTTACGCGGAGTCTTCAAGGCTTCCAGGTTTTTATGATCAGTCCATACTTCAAAAGGATGTTTTGCCCCCTCTAGGAAATGTCGCCAGGTTATCAAAGCCCATCTGACAGCCAATGTTCCCTCTATTTTTTTTTCAGTGTGAGCGGAAAAGTATAGTGTTTGAGCGGCATATTTTCATGCCTGAGCACCTGAATTTTTTTCACATATGTCACCTAAGACAACAATAAAATCAGTATTATTTGAAACTCAAAGTTATGTTTATTCAAGGTACCCGCTTAATTAAAAGTGTTATATAATATCAGTATCACTTAACAACGCTCCTGCTTAGCAACCAAAATGTTGGCTCAGAAAGTCTGGCATTTGAAGCACGCAAGTCTTAAAGCTGTTGTTACAAGACCCTTGCACCCCTAACCCTTTAGGGAAAAAACCCCCCCAGGGGTCTTCAAACGTGACAGCTTTAAGACTTGTGGACTTCAACTCCCAGAATTCCTCCCTGAGGGGAATTATATATTTGGACTGTTTCATAGTTACATTAGAGAACTACATTGTTAGAACTTAGCACAAAAGATACCTTTTATCTGAAAATCCAAATAGAGTAAACCTGCTATTATCCCAGAGCACTAATGTCATTTGTCCCAATCTGTTTTACGAGTCTGTATTAAAATAGATATTTTCACTAAATTTTATAGATCTATATTTCAGGAACCTATCAGAAGTTAGGGCAAGATAAGAGTAGAAGAATGAATTTTGTTGCAGGTCATGGGGATTTTTTCAGCATCTTAAAAGTGGAGTGCATGTGCATTGAACTAGCAATACCCATTTAATAACAAAAGGAAATGGTTGAATTAAATTTGGTAAAGTTGCAAGCGAGCTGTAAAAAGCTTGTGGTTTTTAAAATCATAGAATCAGAAGGGATACTGGAGGTCTTCTAGTCCAGCCCCTTGTCCAAGGCAGGAGTCTTTATATCATCTGAGACAAATGGCCCTCCAGTCTTTTGAAAACCTGTAGCAAGTGAATTAAGATTCCATTGATTTTAATTGTTCTTACTGTCAGATTTCTCCTTATTTCCAGCTTGAGTCTCCTGACAAGTTTCAATTGGTTCTTGTCCTGTCCTCAGGTGCTATTGCTGCCTCCTCCTCCTCCTCCTCCTCCAACAGTACCAACACATTTGCTGCCCAGCGCTGCGGCTGAGGTGAAGCCGCCAAAGCTCCCGCTGGCGCCCCCGCAGCGTTAGGCGGAAATCCGGCAGTGCTGTTGGAGGAGGAGGAGGAGGCGAACCAGCCTGCCACCGCCGGCCACCGCCAGCCCCGCCGCTCTTCCCGTCCCCTTCCCAGCCCCACAGTCCAGCGGTCGCAGCAGAAGCAGCCCCGGGGCTCTGCTGCCGCTCCCCGCATTTTCTGGACGTGGATCCCTTGGAGAGGGGATTCCTTCCTGCGAGACCCCATCCAGAAAATGCGGGGAGCGGCAGCGGAGACCCAGGGCTGCTTTTGCTGCGACCGCTGGACTGTGGGACTGAGAAGGGGGCGGGAAGAGCAGCGGGGCTGGCGGTGGGCGGTGGTGGCAGGCTAGTTCGCCTCCTCCTTCTCCAACAGGCAACAGCACTGCCGGATTCAGTTGTAGCCGCCAGGACTTCCACACGTTTCCTTAAGAAATCTCTGCGCGGCAGATAAAAACTTCTGCGCGGGGTTTTTTTGCAATGTGCGCGGCCGCGCAGGCGCACACCTTAGAGGGAACAGTGCTGACAGCAAAAGTTTCCTTTTCCCATATGACCCACCTTCTTTCTGTTTCTGTAAGCTTACGTGAGGTGTAGATTGCAATTTGCCTTCTGCGTTTGTTTGGAGCAATACTGCCCCCACTGCTACGTCACTGGCATTAGCTTGAACCACAAATGGTGCATCCATGTCTGGGTGTTTTAAACAGCTCAGCAGCGAACAATTGCTTCAATTTCTCGAAAGCTGCTTGACATTCCATAGTCCAATTCAGAGGCTTACCCGACCTAGGTTTAACCTCTCTCTTTGATTTTAGGGGATTTGTAATTGGCAGTGCAATGCTCGTGAACGAGAGGATAAATTGGCGATAGAAATTTGCAAATCCCCAAAAACTTTATAGTTGCTTGCAGGCGCGAGGAGGTGCCCACTCAGTGACAGCCCGGACTTTTGCCGGGTCCATCTCAATGCCTTTGTGGGAGATACGGTATTCCAAATAGTCGATCCTCTCCTGGTGAAATTCAGACAATTTGGCATAAATTCATCGGCCCAGAATTTTTTGAAAACTGAGCATACCAAAGTCATGTGTTCATCACGTGTTTCCATGTAGATAAGGATGTCATCTAGGTAAACCAACACCCTCTTATACAGGTGCTCATGCAAGACTTCATTTATTAACTGCATGAAGACTGCTGGTGCCCCCTGAAGTCCAAGCAGGAGTACTCTAAACTGGAAGCATCCCAAAGGGCAGTTGAAAGCAGTTTTCCACTCATCTCCCTCCTTTATTCTGACTCTGTAGTATGCTTCCGTTAGGTCCAACTTCGTGAAAATTTTCTCTTTACCCAACTGGGCCAACATGTCCTTCATGAGTGGTAGAGGGTACACGTTTTCCACGCAAATGGTGTTAAGATTTTTATAGTGCACGCATAAATGAAAGGAGCCATATTTCTTTTCCCTGCTTGCTGCAGGGGTTAGACATTTGGGTGCTCTTCCATGGAAGTTTTTAACTCCAGGATAGGAGCCAAGGTGGTGCAGTGGTTAGGGTGCAGTACTGCAGGCCACTTCAGCTGACTGTTATCTGCAGTTCAGTGGTTCTAATCTCACCGGCTCAAGGTTGACTCAGCCTTCCATCCTTCCGAGGTGGGTGAAATGAGGACCCAGACTGTGGGGCGATATGCTGACTCTGTAAACCGCTTAGAGAGGGCTGAAAGCCCTATGAAGTGGTATATAAGTCTAACTAGCCCTTGAAGAGTATTCAGCGACTTCAGCTGGTCCAGAATGCAGCTGCGCGAGCGATCGTGGGTGCACCTCGTTTCACCCACGTAACACCTATCCTCCGCGAGCTGCACTGGCTGCCTGTTGATCTCTGGGTGCGCTTCAAGGTGCTAGTTGTCACCTACAAAGCCCTTCATGGTATTGGATCTGGGTACTTGAGAGACCGCCTACTGCCAATTACCTCCACTAGGCCAATAAGATCCCATAGATTAGGCCTCCTCCGAATTCCATCAGCCGGCCAATGTCGACTGGCAACTACCCAGAGGAGAGCCTTCTCGGTGGCTGCTCCGACCCTCTGGAATGAACTCCCCATGGAGATTCGTACCCTCACCATCCTCCAGACCTTCCGTGTAGCCCTTAAATCCTGGCTGTCCCGACAGGCCTGGGGCTAAAGACTCCAACCCCACTCGAATAGTATGACTGTTGTGCTTTTTTAATGATGTATTGTCTTCATGTTTGTAACTTGTTTGTCCTTCCCTCCCCCTGAATTGTGAGCCGCCCCGAGTCCCCTCAGGGAAAAGGGCGGCATACAAATAAAGTAAATGAAATGAAATGAAAAAACAAACTGCTATTGCTATTGCTATGCCTCCTTCAATAACCAAGAAAAAACTCCTAACTCCATTGTTCCTGGAATTAAAATACTTTTACTGGTTATGAAAAGATAGCAGTGAAAGGAAAGCAAGATCTGAGCCAGGAAGGTGCGAACCAATACATATCAAATGATAATCCAGCCCTCTCCCTCCAATGACCCCACCCCAGTGTCCCATCTGCAATTCCCCTAGGTGTAATGAGGGGTGCCTCTCCAAAAGGCATCATCAGGTTGGTATGCAGGACGGTTGGCCTTGACCAAGTCCAAACACCACCACCAGCATGCGCAGAAGTACATCTTTCTACCTTAGTCCATCAGAAGTCAATTGTCTCAATACTGCACCACAGACGATATTGTGGAGGCCTATGGCCATCAACCTCTTGCAAGAAGACACTTGAACCAATGAACCAGATGAGCACCAATGGGTTGCCATTTTTTCATTACCAGTTCGAGTGTGGTCCCGCACGTGCTCGCACCCAAACGCAACACTTATGCACATCCACAGAAGCTTTTGCGCATGTGCAGAAGCATCTGGGTGGGTGGGCGGAGCCTCCTGCTGTCACTACTACCAGTTCACCTGATTCGAGCTGAACCGGCAGCAACCCACCTCTGCAATGAACATATCACACATTTGCACAATGCTCAGCAATTCCTTCATCCTCTTTCCAAGAATCTGTAGATGATGACGGGAGCCAATATGTTTTGAGTTCAGCTTTACCCTTCTATTTTCTTGGTCTCTCTAATGAACGGTTTATATGATTAACTACGCCCCTCAGATCAGATCAAGTTTATTATAGCCTTTGACCATTGCAACAAAACTGTGAAATATGAAAGTAATAAATCCTCATATGGTGTAAAACACAGGGTCTTCAGACCCACTGTGTTAGTTCTTCAGACCCACTGTGATTTAATAAAAAAAAAAACCTTTGCCAGATTTAAAGAGATAGATGACTTCTGGAGAGCAGATGATTTGTAACAATAGGGGTAGAAATCAGAAAGATTCATAATAAGTTGACAGAAAAGGAGTTGTGTATTTGATGGCACCAACACCGTAGGGGTATAATCTGTCGAGATATAAATATTTTCAATTTCCTTCATGACCACACGGGAGAGGCATTGAAGTGGCTAAGGCTTATGTCCTTCTGAATTTAGTAATTGAAATATTATTTATACATTGGGCTAGTTTTAATGTTAGAAAAATTCTATTTGCAATTGTATCACTAGGAAATTAACTGTCTTTTTAAGAACTAAACCAACAACTGTCTGGAGTAAAGATTCAATAATCAGCAATAATTCAGCAACAAGCACAACAAAATGAAATACTATAACAATAAACTATTATTTAAGCATAATAAACACATGTCATCCCAAAGGTGCTTTTTTCAAGAGGCAACTGGACTTTCTGATTTTTCTTTGAAGGCATTTTGCTTCTCATCCAAGAAGCTTCTCCAGCTCTGTGCATGAAAAGCGAAATGTCTTCAAAGAAGAAACAAGAAAGTCCACTTGCGTCCTGAAAAAGCACCTTTGGGACAAAAATGACCTGGATGGCTGAGAATCTCTATAAATACACATGTAACATTTCAAAGATCAGTGGTGGATATCTCAAGTGGTCGGGAGAAGAACATTACCCCTCTTCATTCATTGAAGACATCCAAGATGATGATAGGAAGATGATGCATTCCATAGGTTGTCCATGCCTCAAGTCCTGTAGGTCTTAAAATCTTGCACTAAGATTTTGTATGGAGGGTAGCAATTGTCTGAAGTTAAAATTGCTTCAAAAATCATGGTGTATTGAGATGCGCTGACTTCATGGATACTTGCAGACCATAATTTTTCTCACCTTCTTCATTGATTTTTTTGTTTGCTTCCTATATTAGCTTAGGGCTCTAAATTCCCAGAACATTTCCTACCAAGTACCAATCAAGGCTGATCCTGTTTAGCTTCCAAAATCAGCCAAAATAAACTATGAATCATGTGCCTCTCTGGATAACTTTCATCATTCTATATCTTTGGAAAACTTCTCTGGGTAGTTGCATGTTGACATTGATGGGATGGGAGACAAATGCTTATCCTGAGAAATGCTGTAGACAGAACCATCCCAAAGGTGTTTTTTTTCCAAGAAGCAACTGGACTTTCTTTGTTTTTCCTTGAAGACTTGTCATCCAAGCCTAGTTCTCTGAGCCAGCTGCAAAGTGCCACATCTGGAAGCAAGTGCTCCAATCACTTTTAAAACTTCATCTTTAGGGAACATGGCAGGTTGTCCTCTTTAACTAAATTTCTCAAGTCCATTTTATTATGTGAGTGGATAACCTTTGATCAATTGAGGCTTAAGAAATATACTTCTTGGTTCTTATGGCTTCAATGTCACAGTTAATTTCATAGATGAGATCACAGGGCAACAGCTTAAATCACCCACACAGTTGTTAGAGAAACCTGTGGTTGTGAACTTCACAATTGATGGGCAAATAGCTTCTCAGGAACTGAAAATCTTTTTCTCTTTCTACCTGTTATATGGAAAAAGTTTCCTCTGTGGGTTCGGTCTTCCTGGCTGGGAGAGTGTCACCGACGTGGTGAAAGAATTTAGGATCGAAGCAAACTGTGTTGAAAGCAAGTTTTCTTTTTTTCAGGAAGGCAAGACCAACAGTGACATGGATCAGCGTTCCTGGGTGAGCTGAAATCGATACAGAGTAAATGTACACTTTTATACCATTTTTTTCTTTGAAGTCCTTTTGTTTTCTGTCTCCTATTGTGCAATCGCTTTTGTGCAGGCCCTTGTTATGGTTCTAACCCTGTCTTGCGTTTTGTT
This sequence comes from Thamnophis sirtalis, assembly GCF_051295495.1. Lineage (NCBI taxonomy): Eukaryota > Metazoa > Chordata > Lepidosauria > Squamata > Natricidae > Thamnophis > Thamnophis sirtalis. The sequence goes on along the minus strand of NW_028261394.1, from coordinate 18,650,068 downwards.
ATTCCTCTGTAATCCCCGTGGGGCAAGGATGAGCCTGAGTGTCTTCTGGTGTATTTCACGTTTTAAATCTTCACCCTGAGCTAATCAATCTTTGTTATAACTCTGACTTTTCGCTATTTCAAAGTTAACTTCTTTCTGAACCTCCCAGGTTTTTTTTGTATTGTTTTGTGCTCTGCAGCTGTTTCTGATTGTCCTTTATAAAATATATTTTATTCAATTTTCACATTCCATTTGCAATCATTTATATACAGGGTATTTACTATAAAAAAAGAAAAAAAAAAGAAAAGAAAAAGGGAATAAAACGAACAAGTAAAAAGAAAACACAACTCATCATTCACAACCCCACCTAACCCTTGCATCCTCCATACACCCCATCTACCCCCTCCAACTTTCCTTTCTCCCTCTAACACTCCCCTCCTACTTCCCTTTCCCCTCAAACCTTACTCCCCAGACACCCTCCTTACATTCCCCTTACTCCTTACATTCCCCTTACTCCTTCCTTACTCCTCCCTCTTCCTTCCCTCTACCTCCCTCCTTGGTGTATGCCTTTATTCGAGTGTTGTTTGATCTGATAAAAGTAAAGTGAACCAAGGGAAAAAATAATAATAATAATAATAATAATAATAATAAAAAAGAACCACCGTATATAAATACATTCTTGTTCTTATTAAGACTATGTTAACACCCCCCCACCCCACCCCCCACAATCCCCATCCCTAATCCTCCCGACTTCCCAGGGCCCACACCTGGCACTACCTTCTATCTAAAATATCTTGTATACATATGGATTAAAAAATAAAAGTAATATATCAAAAAAAAAGAAAAGCAGAGAAAGAAAAAAAAAAGGAAAAAAAGAAAAGAGAAAAGAGAGAAAAGAAAAAAAGAAACCACTCTTTGTGTTGATCTCAGCCCCCCATCTTTATCTATGTTTAAATAGTATAAATCATTCTATCTATGTTTTATTCTCATCTCTTACTTCTTTGCTATTTACCCCGACCTTCTGTAGGCTCTCCCGTTCCCTTCCTAAACCTCATAATCCCTTCCAATAAGATTTAAGCAGCGTGGTTCATGCCATATATTCAAATATAACTTTACAGACAAGTAATCAAACTTTCCCTTCTAGTAAAATTTAAACATCGTAAATGATCTTTCTTTACCCCTTTTTCAAACAGTAATTCAAAATAATCTAACCAGTTTTCCCCTTCTTAGTAAAGTTAAGCAGCGTAGATCAGATATTACTTTACACAGGAATCAATTTCTATCTTAAGATAATTCCAACCGACTTCCCCTTCTAATAGGATTTAAATAACTTAGTTCATACCACATGTATTTTACCCTCATCCCCCACTTGTCTGATGTTTACCACTATCAAATTTATACTACCATTTGTTTAAAATATAACTCAGAGCGATTTGTAGCATGAATCATTCCACATATTCCAATAATACTTTCAGCAAGAGTCAGTTAACCTTCTATTTTAAGGTAGTCGCTTCTAACAAAGTTTAAACAACATAAATCATTCCGCATTCTTTTTACAGTTATCTTAAGATAATCCCAAGCGGCTTCCTGTTCTAATAAGCTTTAAACAACGTAAATTTTGCCCTCTTCCCTTGCTTGTCTGATATTTACCACAAATAACGTAGTTCATTCCACATGCATTTTACCCTCATCTCTTGCTTGTCTAATATTTACCACTATCAAATTTATACTAGCGTTTATTTGAAAAGTAACTCAGAACTATTACAACCAACTTTCCCTTCAAATAAAAGTTAAATAGCATGGATCATATTCAAATAATACTTTCAGCAAGAGTCAGTTAACCTTCTGTTTTAAAATAGTCCCATCTAGCAAAGTTTAAACAACATAAATCATTCCGCATTCTTTTAACCACTATCAAATTTATGCTAACGTTACTTTAGAATCTAGCTCAAAGTAGTTTCACCCAGCTTTCCCTTCTGATAAAAATTAGTCCACTTTTTCTACCGGAGAGAGGTCTCAAACCCCCATTCAGTCCTCAACTTTAGGAAGTCTTTTGAAGTATCTAAATTCTCGATCTGCGTTCTTCTGCTTCTCCGAGGGAGGAGGGGCTGCCCCCTCCCTCTTGCAGCCGCATGGCCGGCCGTTTGCTTTCTCCTTCCGCTTGTCTCTCCTCTCTTCCAAGCGCGTCAGGAGGTCCCGCCTTCAGAATCCTACAATAGAAATCTTGAGCCTCCGAAACAGAGTTAAGACGAAATCTTTGATTCTCAAATGTAACCGTGATGCCGGCAGGGGCCTCCCATCTGTATCGAATCTGTTGACTCCTAAGCTCTTTGGTTAAAAAAGTGTAGTCCCTTCTTTCTCTCAACATCTGGAAAGGTATATCTTTGAAGACAATCACGTCCTGGTCATCAACTCGGAGACTGTTATTATGAAACTTTTGCACAATCGCGTTTCTAGATTCTTTTGTAGAGAAATGTATAATTATGTCCCTCGGGAGCTGTCGCTGTTCCGCTATCAATGAGTTCTGGCGATAGATTTTCCGAATCTGCCAATCAAAGTTAAGTCCCGGGCTTCCCAGCGCATGGCTGAAGGCTTCAGCAAAGGTCTGTTTTAAATTCTCTTGCTCCTTTTCACGGAATCCTCTGACTCTTATTGAAAATGCCTTCCTATCAAAATTTAGCATCATAAGCTGTTCTTCGTTATTTCTAATTTTTTCTTGTAAAATTTGAATATTGGTAGTCAAATTAAAATTAGCCTTCTCCAGACTTTCCAATTTGTTCTCTATTTCAGCAGAGTAATCTGACAGGGCAGACACGGCTGCAAACGTATTCACCTTCATTTGATTAACTTTAGATTTTAGATCATCATAAAGTTGCAATACAAATTCCTCAATTTCTTGCTTAAAGGCATTAAATATTTTAAAGAGATATTCCTGTGTTAAAACTTCTCCAGTAGAGGGCGTAGGAGACAAAGGCTGTGTTTCCAAAAAAGATTCTTTAAATTCTTTAGACACATTTGTAGCAAGACGCTTCTTTGATCTGGGTGCCATAATAAATAAACAAGTAAGCAGCGCTTCGCTCCCCTCTATTTCCAAAGGAAAAAAAAAGTTTATTTTGTTAAGGAGCGGTCTGCAGGAAGATAAACCCGGCTAAGTACATCCAGTAATCATCCACGGAGAGAAATCGCCATTTTGAAGTCTATTTAAACAAAGAAGTCTTTAAGACGAATGGTGCTGGTATTTAAGATAGTAATAAAAGCATAAATCTCACAGGGGTGGTACCCTCCCGTATCAAATCTAGCTTGAAAAAAACTTTGTTTTGTCCTGGGGGGGGGCTAGCCTGTCTGGGGCTGCCAAAAAAAAAAAAAGGCAGCTGAGAAGAACTGGCCGGAGATAAAAGCTCCGCTTCGGCTGGATCTAATCTCTTCCACAGCCAAAAAAAGAAAAAGGCTGTGGCTTACGAATAGACCCTAGTCTACGGAGCTATCCTCCCTGCCCCTTTCTTAGCCAAAAAGGGGTGCTATCTATGATCTTATTTAGATATACAGACCAGATCTCTGAGGAGCTCGGTGGAGCCCTCCTCGGCAACAGGCCACGCCCCCAGGAAGTCTCTGATTGTCCTGATACCCTTGTAATTATTCTCAGGAGATTCTTTTAAAATGTACGCTGGCATTGTTATACTAGTGACTTCTAGTCTGGTTATGTGACAATCCTGTTTCTTAAAGTTTCTGGCCTGGTCTTCCTAGTACAACACTGTCTTGGTGAAGTTCCCCTCCTACATACCCACTCCTGAAATATCCCGTCCTTTCTACTACATTTGATTCAGCATTAGGGACTGTTTCTTTCCCAGCCATCCACACCTCTTAACATTCTCAGAGTCAAGAAACACGCCAGTAGAGTTTTCTCAAGGGTTTTTGCTTTGAAATTCAATTTTTTTTACTACACATTCTTTGGGCATGGCTTGGTGGGCATGGTGTGGTGTGGTGGGCGTGGCAGGGGAAGGATACTGAAAAATCTCCATTCCCTTCACGTCCCTGGGGCCAGTCAGAGGTGGCATTTGCCGGTTCTCTGAACTACTCAAAATTTCCACTATCGGTTCTCCAGAACCTGTCAGAACCTGCTGGATTTCATGCCTGCTTTGATGGGAAAGTCCAAGAGAGGCTTCCTTTTGATTGAACGCTCCAGAGTAGCATTGGTGTAGAATTTTAACATTGAAAAGTTGCTGGATGTTTTTTTCTGATTTTATCTACAATTGGACTTTTTTTTTTTTAAGAGAGACTGCTGTTTTTTGGTTATTCATAATATGCTGGGTTTTGCTGCTCTGTTCCCGCGTTGACTGATCAAGATGCAGGGAATGTTAAACACGTCTTAATTGTTTACAAGGTTAATTTACTGCCATCCCCATGGATATGTAATTAGCGTGCCATCATTAAGTCACAGCAACAGGCATTTATGGGAAATAAGCACATAGATGGGTATGTTGTATCTGGTCATTGTCTAAATCAATTTACCGCTCGTGTTTTTCATGCCCTGGCCAGAAGATACAAGGATCTGGGCACCAGGTGACTAAGCAAATGGGTATCAAAGGTTCTATTGCAAATCCATCATGCATTTGACTTGCCACCCCACAAATACTCAGAAAAGCACAGGACCCTGAAATACTGAAATGCAAATTTCTGGGGGTAAAGTTTGCAAAGGTATTTCTAAGAGCAGATGGAGAAAAGTCCTTTGAATTCTTAATGGTCAGTGAGCCAAATAAAACTTCAGTTCTAGGCAGAGGTGGTATTCAGCCAGTTCTGACAGGTTCTGGAGAACCAGTAGCAGAAATTTTGAGTAGTTCAGCAAATAAGCTGGCCCCACCCTGGCTGCCTCCCAGCTGATCTTCTTTTGTTGCCCTGAACAGGAGAATGGAGCTGGAAAGCAGGTTAATGGGGTGGGGAGGGAATGGGAATTTTGCTGTATCCTTCCTCTGCCACACCCACAAAGCCACACCCACAGAACTAGTAGTAAAAAATTTTGAATCCCACCATTGGTTCTAGGAGACAAGGAAAATTCTCAGTATTCTGTTTTCTTGGGGATAACAGAAATGCACCCTGTTTATTACATTCCGTCTCTCACCCCATTAAAACATATAAATGTACTCTTTTGTGCTGTAGCATGTGAAACCTGCTAGAAATTGACTTCCCCTAAGCATCACTCTACCACTAGAAAAAGTTGAATGAATCATGTACCTGGGTTCTAATTTACATGAAAGCTGGAACATGACCAGCTAAGTAAAAAGAAGGATAGAGAAAGCTTGAAAAGTATTCTTCAAAATGAACAAGGTCTTCTGTAGTCATGACATATGCCTAAGATTGAAAATCAGGCGTGTCAGAGGCTACATCTTTTCCATCCTGCTCTGTGGAGTGGAGAGCTGGTCTCCTGATAGAAAACCACTTGAAGAAACTAGAAGCATTTGAAATGTGGATTTACAGGTGGCTGTTATGTATAAGTTGGGCTCACAAAATCGGAGATGAGGAGGTGATAAGCCATCTGGGAAAGC